>NC_134854.1:155340223-155940223 GCF_049852395.1 Peromyscus maniculatus bairdii | reverse complement strand
GAAGGTCCAATTCACAGTGAAGTCTTTCAAGTAGGGGTGTGGCTGTGAGGGTGTTTCTGCGAGAGATTACGTTTGAATCAGTAAAGGGAGTGAAGAGGAACTATAATATATGAAGTATAATATGAAAGGGGCATAATATACCCTGTCGGTCCCAGATGGAATAAAAACACGGGGAAAGTAATTTTCTCTCTGCTTGAGATGGGACAACCATCTCCCTCTGCCATTGGCTGTTAGATCTCTTGGGTCTCAGCCCTCGGGGCTAGATGGAATTACCTCATCTTCTTTCCTAGGACACAAGCTGGTTAAAAGAGAGATTGAGGGACTCATCCTCCATATGCATAGGAGCTGACTCTTCATAATAAATCTCTATTGTCTATCTATATACCATCTACCATCTACCTATCTATTATTTAGCTATCATCTACATCTATCTGCTATCATTCATCTCTCTGTCCTCTCTCTACCTACTGTATGTCTATATCATCTGCCTGTCATCTAGCATCTACGTGTTATTTATCACCTATTGTCTATCTGTCTACCTACTAGTCATCTATCTATCTCCTATTGATTCTGTCTCTCTCAAAACTCTAACACATCCATGCAATGGAAATAATTCTAATTCTGAAAGTCAGGACTGTGGTTTCCTTCTGTCATTTATCATCTTGCAGACACTCTGTACCCCATTGTTTCTTTACCTGTGAAATTAAAGGCCAGAGTGGCTGTGCTCTGACTTACTAAGAGATGCTGAGGGGATTTACAGGTCCCTTCAAAGAGACAAGCTCTGCAATGAGTGCTCTATATAATATTTCATTAGAAGAAGGATTTCCATTGCCAAATGGAATCTGAAAGGCACTGAGCTAGTTGATTATGAGACTTCTAGCTCTCACATCCTTCTTTCAAGCAAATCCAGTTCAGTAGTCCAGCAGCTGCACTGTGGAGAAACATGGCATGAATGTGGGCTTGACTTTGTAGACATAGTCACCAAATAAGACTTTCCCTTTCATCAAATTATCTGTGTCTATATCTTTCCTCAGGGAGCCTGAATTTCTGGGAACTCAACATTCAAACCAGATGAATGTCCATTCACATTGTGACTGATCATTCAAATCCTGACATTGGGTGGATAATTAAGTCTCTTCAGTTCTCAGAGGAGCTAGTCTCTACCCTATAGGATGGAGAGAGTTGTGTCATACACTACTCATCTGTGGAATATGTCTGTCAATAGTCTTTGAGGAAGAGCCCAAATGCAACGGTGCAAGAACAAAGTGGGCATTTGATCACTTGGTTTTGATTCTGTCTTTCGTGTACATCTAGAAAACTTTTTCCAGGGCCTTCTGCCACAAGCATTCTTTAGAGGACGTGAAGGGATGTCTTGCCTTTCCAGCCAGAAAGAAAAGAGAGTGGTAATGAGGACGGCATTGAAAAGCGCCAGGACAAAGCTTTAGCATCAGCTCTGGAAGTGGCTCACATCACTTCTACCCATGTTCTCTTGATGAGAGGTTGCCGTGCGCCACACCCCAGTCTAAAAGGAGTCAGAGCTGTACCCTTGTCTGAGTAAATACTTCCAGACTGAAGGGCTATTGACTTGGCTTTGGTGGTGTCCTGTTTTGTGGTTGTTGTTTTATTTGTTTGTCAACTTGATAAAAGCTAGAGAGTCATCTGGGAAGAGGAAGTCTCAGTTGAGAAAATGTCTCCATCAGATTGCCTGTAAGCAAGTCGGTGAGACATTTTCTACATTAATGACTGATATGGGAGGGCCCAACCTAATGTGGGTTGATACCACCCCTAGACATATTTTCCTGGATTGTATTTTTTTAAGCAAGCTGTAAAGAGCAAGCCATTAAACAACGGTCATCCATAGCCTCTGCTTCAGCTCCCGCCTTCAGATTCCTTCCCCAAGTTCCTACCCTGACTTCCCTTGGAGATGAACTGTTACCTGGAAATGTAATATGAAATAAACCCTTTCTCCCCCAAGTTGGTTTTGATCACAGCAATAGAAAGTTAACTAAGATGGATAGAGACCTAGCAGTAGATTCCATTTACACAGAGAAGAACTCAGTGCCTAGAAAGTTGGGACTCAGCTTTTCAGTAGCCTCAGGTCTGATAATGAAGTCAGTTTCCACGTAAGGGTGTTTATGGACAACCATCAACAGTCCTCATCTCAGAAGGCTGCGTAGCTGCTCTTAATTGACTCTTCCTGAAGGACTCTCATTGGCTCCACCCCTTTTCCAGAGTGGATACATACATCCTCTAATGGCCCCCTCCGGCTTCAATCCCTACTAGTTCACAGTCTGGAATTCGGCCTTTTGATCTTGTCGGACCAGCTTTGCATTGCTAAAGAACCACAGTGAAAAGTGCCAAGCAGGCTGCCAGCCACAGGCAAGCTTCCGAAAGGAGAATGTGCCAGCTGCAGCGATGGCGAGAGCAAGTTCCCTTGAATAACTCCGCTAATATGTGAAAATTAGCTCCCTTGCTCCTTATTGGGCTACTGGGCATTAGAACAGAAGAGGAAGGACAAGGGTAGAAACAAATTAAAATGAAGCTCAGCTCATCCAAACCGCAGAGATGTGGAAGGGCAGGTCCCACTACCTAGAACCCTGGGGGTCTTCAGAGGTGCCCTCTCACTGGATCAGATTTGTTGTAGAGGTAGCAATGGGAAAATTTCTAGGATTTCTGTTTTTTAATCAAGTAGCTACAGATAGCACACATTTCAATTAGAATTCTTCAAGTCCCAAATCCAGCAAGCCACTGCTGCAAGCCGAGTTCTGTTCTTTCTGGCTTCAGAATTTACTCCCAGGAGCATGGGGCATTGGATATGCCCAGTCCTGAGATAACAGGAAACTGTCCGTTTCCACATGGGTACGATTCAGTTTTAGAACTGGGCATGAGAACATGTCCCTGTGTCCCCACCAGGCAACAGATGAATAACCAATGAACGCCAGCCTTGGAATGAGACACAAAGATTGTTTCCCTTCCCCTTCAAAGCCTGCTGTCAGGAAAGATTTGCATATTTGGAAGAGTGTGTGACAGACTGGAACTGTATGCCTGCTCTCAGAGTTTCTGAGATTTCAGCAAATAATCTGAGTGTGGTGGTTTACCTTACAATGCTAGCACTTGGAGGCAGAGTCCGAGAAGAATCAGAAATTCCAGACCAACCCCATCTAATAATGATTTCCAGGAAAGCCTGGGCTACAGAATAAATAAAAAGCAAAAAGAAGGAATCAGTAGTAAATGTTTAGACATTGGTGAGACATTTGGGAGAAGAATCCATTTCTGCTTCCTGTAATACACACACACCACCACCACCACCACCACCATGCTTCTTATACACACTGATGTGATAGCCCACCCTTTCTACTGTTGGGACTGGTTCCACGGAACAGATCTGCGATGTCACTCTGCTCCAGAAGAGTGGCAGAGGGAACACTGGGGAGAGAGTAGGAGAACACAGACAAACAGAAATAGTGGGAACACAGAGGAGGAAGCAAAACCCTGCTCCTAGCTCTGCAGAGTTAGTTACATCCCTTGTTTTCCAGGGGAGGAAACTGAGGCATGGTAACATTAAGAACCTTCCTGGAGGTGATCCCTGACACCAGAGCAGAGAAGTCAGAACCTACTGGGCTCTTGAGCTCTGACTGCAGAAGTGGCTCCTCTGAACGCCTGCTTCCCACTGGCATCCCTTTAGAATCCCAAATAAGAAGTGCCATGGCAAGCCTCACCCTCCCTGGTGTCGTTTTCACATTGATTTTCCGTCTGTCCTGGTGTCATCAAAGGGCAGCATTTCCTCTGTACTTTCCCCTCTGGCCAGATGCAAATGAAATGTGGGCTGTTGCCCTTTCCATGTTCTCCTCTTGGGATTGGGGAGCTTTCCCCTGGATGGCTGGATACTCAGCTCACATCCAGGCCTCTGGAAAGCACCCCCTTTTGCTTATCTCCAGCAACAGATGTGGGAATTCTAAAGCATTCCCTAGGACAAGCGTGAGCGCTCTTAGACATGTTCTGCATGCACCATTGCTAGCTCTTCCCCTGGGGTTCCCAGAAACCTACAGAATCCATCCAGACTGGAAGAAAGCATCACTGAGAGGAGACAGAGCTGGAGACAGAACCAGGACTGTAATTGATAGCAGAGGTAGGAGGGGTGGGGGAGACGGGAAATGAAAGATACGATGCGTCAGTGACAGCAGATGATGTGTGACATGCATTAGGTAAATGGATCATGGATGAAAGAGTTTCTAAAAGGCTCTTCCATATTTTGGCGTTCATCGGCTTTAAAACACTCATATTTTACCCTTTAGGCACTTGTATCTACCTGGCCCTGTGTTCTGCAGATGGTGAGCACAGGCTCAGAAGAGGTGCACACCTTACCCAAGTCCTCGGTGACCTAGTCAAAGGCCCTGCATCCTGGCACCTTGTGCTTTGCAAACAAGGGCACTGCTGTAGCTGCCTGCTCTTTTCTTCCAAGGAAGTGACAAATTACAAGGTGTGCAAGCTCTTCAGGCAATCTGCATAGACACCACAGGCTGCCAGCCCCAAGGGAGTCTGAAGATGGGCCTGGGAGGTTTTCATTTTCACCTGTCAGGTTTGACAGCACCCCACGAAAGCAAAACATCAGGGGTTTCCACAGCCTCTGCGCTGAGAATTCTCTTAAAACTCGGAATTGCAAAAGAAAGAGCTTGGCCGTATTTGCCTATAAGACAATTAGGGTAGGTGGGAGGAGTCTGGGGGGTCTGGGGGTTTTACATGGCCTGCCCTGGCATGGCTGGATGCAGAGAGGCGAGAGATGTCACAGGCAGACAGCCCGCCCTTCTCACCTTCTATGCTAAAGAAGATCAGTTCAGAAAATGTGTATTTAAGAGATTTCTTACATTCTTCTTGAAATTACTCCGCCTTAGAAGACAGGGAAATGTAAAGTAGATATTAAGCTTAGTTATTGAATACTTTTTGCCAAATGTATGTTGTTTTAGTTTCATTTTTCCCTTTAGGAAAGGGAACAAATTGTATTAATACTGTGTTTTAAGACAGAGTGAGGACATTTTGACTTATGTGCCAAGAATAAGAGGCCATCTTGTAAACATCCACAAAGCCTGGTCAGGGACATATTTTTTTTATTCCTGTTGTTGTTAAACACTGAGTTCTTAAATACAGTGAATAATTTCATCACTAATTGTAATGAGGTCTGAGCTTAGACTCTTAAAAAAAGAAGCCGTAGAAAGGTAAACTGTCCTCTATTCTGATGAGGACCCCAACCCCAACTAAACTGTCATGGGGATGGAAACTATGCTAAGGAAGTTCTTCTGTGCATGTCAAGTTAGGATGCCATCCAATGCATCTTTGTTTGCAGGCTTAACACCAACCATTTTCTCTATAAACAACTGAGGCTACCTCGTCCTTAGAACCCCTGGAACGTAAATAACCTCCCAAAGCAGAACCCAAGGCAGGGGCTTTAGGAGAAGTGAGTGATGACCTGTGTCTTCCTCTCCCATTTCCAACACTCAAATAATGAGGCTAGCTGTTCCTCTCCTGCTTTGAAGCTGAAAAGGCTCGATGCAACTGAAACATTGGCAGGCTAGAGAGGAACTGGATAAGTGAGTCCTTAATCTCTTAGGCTAATCATGAAGCCACCAGTATGAACACACACACACAGACACACACACACATACAGACACACATACAGACACACACATGCCCACATACACACACACATATACACACATGCACACATACATACATACATACAGACAGACAGACACACACACGCATACACACACACATACACACATGCACACATCATACATACACACACACATGCATACACACGCATACACACACACATACAGACAGACACACACATGCCCACATACACACACACATACATACACACACATACATACACATGCACACATACATACAGACATACACACATGCATACACACACACATACACACATGCACGCATACACACACACATACACACACATGCAAACATACACACACACACATGAACACACACACACACACTCACTCACTGATTCCTCAGCTTTTCTAGTGTAGGAGAGAATGGAAGAGAAACTTGAAGTCCCGATTAAGGACCCTGGAGTGATGAAGAATCATTATTGGGGTATCTCAGAGACTAGAATATTTCAACAGAGAATAATAAGCTAGTGCCCTAATTTTGTAGTCACTCAACCTATAGACACATACAGGGCACAACCGTTTGCACAGCCTTGGAAGGGTGGCAATGTTCTTTCCTGCTCTGGTGCCCCTCTAAATCAGGTATAGGCAGCCAGATAAAGAAATCTATATTAAAGCTTTAAAGTGTGAGGGGCCCCCAGCTGCCGAAGTCTGGAGGAACTTGGCCCGAGGACCATGCCATGTCTTGCAAGTTCCCGTCACGTGGCAGACAAGCAGCAGCATTGGAACTGAAATGGATTACGTCTTCCAGACTCTCTAGCCTTGTAACAGCTAAGAGATGCCCTTTGGTTCCAGTTAAAATACCTTAAACACAAATAAATTCTAGAAGCCAGCTGAGTTAATATTTGCCTCGGGGGAGAAAGGAAAAAGAAAGGAGACCATCTGTTTGGAAAGGTGCCTCAGGAGTGTGCCTGGAGCGCTTAACCCATCTGCAGCCTGTCAGTCTATCAGCAAGATGTGGTACTGTTTGAACAGGAAGTACAGTGGAGTAGGAGGAAGGAGGCCAGCCATTTCTGTCTTGTGGTAGTTAATGCTGTCGGCAAAATACCAAATAACACAGAATATCTCCCACCCCACCACCCCACCACCCCACCCCCGGCCCCAGTCTCTCTTAATAGAGTATCGCTTTCATGGCTGGCTGGGTCTGCACTGTAAGGCATCCTAATTTCTAAAGCCCCATAGAACGGAACTGCACTATCACTGGCCTTTCCTCTGAATCACGCCCTGTGATTCAAATGTGTCTCCTCCCAACCAGTGCTGCAGCACACTGGCTGCTGTGATGGAGGCTGTGTTTGGCCTGCTCTTAGTGCCCTCCAAGGTTTCACTGGCTACATGTTTGATCACGAGGATGGGGCTCTTGGTAGGTGGTCTTACACCTTTAAGAGGTGGGGACACCTGAAAGTCCAGTAGATGAATAGGGGGTGTTATCCTAGGAGGGGGTTCTAGAAGCCCAGAGCCTGGCCACACCTACTAGCTCCCCAGCTTCCTGTTGGGAATCTGATCTTTTCTTCTCTCACACATTCCTGCCGCCATCATTCAACAATGTGTCCATAATCGTACAGAGTGAGGTGTTTACCGTGACATCCCCATGCATACACACAATGTATGTTTATTATACCCACTCCCTCTATGACTCTTAATAAACCCCCCTTTCCACTCCACATCCCTAATAGTCCCCTCTTTACTTCTATATCTTTGTCTAATCTTCCTGAATTCTAACACTAAAATTAGTACCTATAGAAAACCCCAAACTAGTAACTAGTATGAGGAGAATCCAAAATAGCCAGCGAGTGAGTATTCATTGAAAGGCTTGGAAGGCCTGCATGAGATCCGCAGCATACACTGGGAGAGATTGTCACCTCTCCACCTGTGCTTGGGGGGTGGGGTGGGGAGTGCTGCAGGACATTGGGACAAAAACGGAGATACCTAATCTATGAGCATTCAAAATTGATGATTTAGGGAGCCTTTACAGGAGTGAGCCTCATACTGCGGAGAAACAGAATGAATTTAAAATGGAAAAAGACAGAGGAAAGAAAAGAAATAAGCCCTGTGGGCTGGGCAAGAGAAACAGGCAGGGGTCCTGAGAAAGGCAGCTGACACTGCTTTTTAACACTATTCAGAACCACAGGAGAGGCTGCTTGGTGAAATTAGAAGACTTATCTTGACCTGAACACAGCTTTTTTTTCCCCTAAAACTTTATGAAAATTAATTTCATATCACTGAAAGCATGAGAAATTTATTGAGTTTAAATCCTACACAAAGTAATAATAAGAAAAACTCAGCATAAAGAACAGAAGAATGTCTCCCGAGGGGTAGAATGCACACAGAAAGATCAAAACTGCAACTCTTTATTTCAAAACTAACTTAAAAAGTGACTTTCAAAGGTGAATGACATAAATCAAAAGTATAAGAAACTCAAATTTGGGTTATAGAACATAAAAAAATGTACATAAAACATCTTAAAAATGAGTACCGAACAAAAAACACATGGGTGAGTTAATACACAGGTAATTCTTTCAAAGAGCTAGAAAGTATAAAAGAGGAAAACTTGTGCTGTGAGATGGTCTGTATGTCAAATTGCTCTGATTGGTCAATAAATCAAACACTGATTGGCCAGTGGCCAGGCAGGAAGTATAGGTGGGACTAACAGAGAGGAGAAAAGAAAGAACAGGAAGGCAGAAGGAGAGACTGCCAACCACCGCCATGACAAGCAGCACGTGAAGACGCCAGTAAGCCACAAGCCATGTGGCAAGGTATAGATTTATGGAAATGGATTAATTTAAGCTATAAGAACAGTTAGCAAGAAGCCTGCCATGACCATACAATTTGTAAGCAATATAAGTGTCTGTGTTTACTTGGTTGGGTCTGAGCGGCTGTGGGACTGGCAGGTGACAGAGATTTGTCCTGACTGTGGGCAAGGCAGGAAAACTCTAGTTACAAACTTGAGTAGGAAAAAGGAGAAAACAGTTTGAGACAGAGACAAATATTAACAACAAGCGAAATCAAGTAGGCAAAGCCTCAAAAACCAAACCAGAGGGAAGAGGATTTTGATGGTTAGTGTTGCTTGTCACCTGAGTCTATGGGCTATTCTGGGGAGCGCCCCTCTGGGTCTGTCTGTCTGTGTGGACAGTTGCAGGGAGGATTAACTGAGGATGGGGAGTGCTAAGCGGGCAGCACCATCCCACGGATAAACAAATGGTGCCAGCCTTCATCACACTCAGCTTCCTGACTGCAGACAGAGGAAGCTACCTCACACCCCTGCCACCACACCCTCCTCTGCCACAAGGGACTCTACCCAAGAGTGTGCACCACAACAGACCCTCCTTCCTTAGCTGACTGTGTCAAGGGCTCTGTCACTGCAGCAAGAAAATGATCACCATTTAGAAAGAATTACAACCCAAGAGAATATTCCTGCAATCAAAAAATTGCCACAAGTTCAAAGGGCACAACCCACATTATCAACTCAGAATGACCACAAATGAGACCTATTGACCTATTTGTGCAATTCACTTGATCTAAAATTAATAAATAAAAATAAAAATCAGCCAATGAGATGGCTCAGCTGGCAAAGGCACTTGTCACCAAGCCTGACATCCAGAGTTCAATCTCCAGGTCCCACAGACCCCATGCAATGAAATGAGAGAACCAGCTTCCTCAAGTTGCCCTCCGACCCCCACACACATAACATGGCACATGCATGTGAGCCTGTCTGCAAGCATGCGTGTGGGTATGCATGCGTGCACTCACACACACATACAATAAATTTGATTAAAACTTTTAAAAAAATAAATTTTAAAACCGACTTGAACAATAAATAGAAAAGATAATAACTTCCAGGGATTTAAAATAAAATTAGATTGTCTTGGACATTTGCCAAAAATGCTTCATGACAAGCAAGAATTAAATCACTTACAAGGACTTGATAGCCAGCGAGCTTCCTTTCTCACAGAGCCATACACAAAGTGACAGGACGAGGACCAAGTTTTCAATCCACTCGAGTAACTAAAAACAGATGAATTTTATAAAATATAAATAAAGCTATTTTTAAAAAACAAACAAAAGAGGGCTAATTTAGGAGAAGGAAACAACGAAGAAAGCTTAGCAGGGAAACAAAGAAAATATGATGCAAAGATGTAACACCAAGCACAGCTAATCCTCAAGAACGAAGATCACAGATTGGTGTTGATGTGCTGGAGCCCGAGGAGTATTGTCACGAAGTGGGTACTTCCAGGAAAATCAACTGGTGAAGAGACCTAAAACAGCCATAATATCATTTATTACGTGACCCAGAGCATTATATATACGCAGCATCTCCAACAACTGTGACCTACAAACCAAACTCATAGCATGGGATGTCTGCAACTCTGGTTGTATACTGTATCTAGAAGAAAAAGAAAACCAGAGGAGGAATAATGGTGAGCATGCGCACAGAGCAGTCCTGACACCTCAGAGCTTGGTCTTCATGTGGTTATTGCCATTAATCCAAGTAACTAGTCACCCTTTACAACTAAAAAGCCAAATGTCCTGGCTGGTGGTGCCACATACACACCAAATGATGCATCATCAGTCAGTCACTACCTGGAGTAGGATCTGGACCTGGTGGGTGTAGGCCTGTCTTCTCAGCTACTTGGGCAACTGAGGCAGGAGAATTGCAATTTCAAGCCCTGCCTCAGCTACAGAGTTCAAGATTATCCTGAGCAATTTAGTGAGAGCCTATCTCAAGTATAAAGTGTGGGCTGGGGCTAGAGCTCAGTGATAGACCACTTGCCTACCATGTGGGAAACTGTGAGGTCAGTTCTCAGTATCTCCAAGGAAGAAAGAAAAAGAAAAGAATGGAGTTTGACTCAATGGCAGTACAAGTGTCAGGTGTCTGTGTGTAGAAAGGAGAAAATAAGTAATAGGAGTTTCCTATTTCTGTCTTCTTCTTTGCATTGTTCACTTGCTTGCTTTGAGACAAGGTCTCACTCTGTAACCGAGGCTGTCCTGAAACTCACTAATTAGCCAAGGCTGCCCTGGAACTCACGATGATCATTCTAGTATCCCCTATGTTCTTGGAAAACAGAATTCTCAGTATGGAAAACCGGAATATAAAAAAAGGTTAAGTAAAGCTTCTAGTCTTGGGCCAGGGAGATGGCTCAGTAAAGTGCTTGCTATAGAAGCTTAAGGACCCAAGTGTGATCCAAAGTGCCTATATTTTTTCTTTTTGAAAGCAAAGGGGGTGCCCTTGTGAGTATTTGTAATTCTAGTGCTGGGAAGTAGACAGGAGGATCCCTGGGTCACTAGGACAATCTAGCCCAAGCAACCAGAGTTCCTGGCCAAAGAAATACCCTGTCTCCAAAAAGAAAATGGTGCATGGCTTTTGAGGAACTACCCCATACATCCTCTGGCATTCACACGCACATGCACAGACATGAGTGCACCCGTTCTCTCTCTCTCTCTCTCTCTCTCTCTCTCTCTCTCTCTCTCTCTCTCTCTCTCTCTCTCTCTCTCTCCAGTCCAAGATTTAAATCAGATGTTCTAGTACAAATTCAAGCAATATTTCATTCACAATAGAGTATATTTTGAAATACATAGCAGTATTTAATTTATTATTCATTAGTTTCCCAAATCCATCCACTGAAAATGGCTAAAAAAAATGTGATCAACAGAATCCATCTCTGGTGCATGAGCAGGCTTTTTGGAGCCCATTACCTGTGATGGGGCACCTCGAACAACCTTGAGGCCGGGGAGGGTCTTCGACCTGCCTCTACTAAATGTACCTCCCCATGGGAGGCCTTACTTTTTGTAGGCGGGAATGGCAGTGGGTAGAGAGGGGGAGGATGGAGGGGCAGGAGAAGGGGAGAGGAGAATGTTTAATTGGTATGTAAAATGAATAAAAAAATTTCTTAATAAAAAATGTGATCAGTTTTGTCCCAGTGACTCCAAAACACTCAGAGTGCAGTTTTGAATGCCATTTCATTGGAGGCTGGAGAGACAGCTCTGCAGAGGACCCGGGGTGGGTTCCCAGCATGAGCATGACCATTCACAACCATCTGTTGGTCCAGTTGCAGGGGATCCAATGCCCTCTTCTGGTCTCCTAGGGTACTAGGTAGGTACACCATCATCCCCAGACAGACAAAACACCCATACACATAAAACAAAAAAAACCAATAATTTAAATACTACTTCACTAATAGAGCAAGCTATTGTGTGATCATCTTGGAATAGGATCCCTAAAGTGTTTTCAAGAATAGCATGAAGACCTGAATCCAGCCCCCATTTGAAAGTCAGGACCTGATGGCATGTGCTCATAATTGCCGTGCTGGAGAGATGGGGTCAGACAGATCACCAGCCAGCCTAGCCTACTCGAGTGGACTGGCATCATGCCAGTGAGGGGCTGTCATGAAAATCAAGACAAACAGTTCCCGAGGAGCAACAACACACACAGTCCTTGGGCCTCTAACATGCTCACACATGCACATGACCTACACACATGTGCGCACACAGAGAGAGAGAGTGTGAAAGAGAGAGAGACAGAGAGAATGAGAGGGAGATGATGTTCTTGGAATATTTTACATATCAAATAGCAAAAAGAAAAAAAAGCTATCAAACACTGTTAAGTTCACTGCAAAAGAGCCTGAGCCAAATGGCCCAGGCTGCAATAGGTCAACAACAGAACATTTTGAGCTTCATTAAGTATAATGATTGCAATAGACGTAAAAGCTTCCAATGTGTCTAATTCGATGAATTTATAATGATGCTTTACAGAAACCACCAGTCATTTGCAAAGATGCAGTAATAGAATATCAGTGCCGTTTATACTCACCTAAGCTCTATGTCGGCAGGTACGATGCGCCTCTTCAGAGGATGTGGCCACTTCTGCCAGGGAGATTAGCCTCTTGATCCAGCAGCCAATTTATAAGAACTACGGAAAGCAGAGGAACATGTTGACCTGTACTGTGAGAATGCAGCCAGAAAAATCCACACCGAAACTCTACATGGCAACCAACCTAAATCGACTGCAAATGAATTGCTAGTAAAATATTGGAAGGAAAGCCTGCAGACTAAACAGCTACCGGAAAACCATAGCATATGTCTGTGACGATTAAACGGTGATGTCCACTGGTGCATAAGGGGTGCAGGAGGGGCAAAATGATCATGAAATATGGGATGAAAGTCAAGTGAAACAGCAAGCAAAGTAGTGATCGCTTGTGAGCGGGCAGGGGTGGGTTCTGATGGAGACAAGGTCCATGACGGAAGTTCTGAAATGAGCGATGCGAAAGTGCCTTCATTAATCCGCATGCGTGTGTGTGTGTGTGTGTGTGTGTGTGTGTGTGTGTGTGTGTGTGTGTGTCGTTTCTCTGTGCTGTGTGTTAACTGTATTTCCTTTGACGTTAGAGGAAGTTGCACTACACAAATAGTAAGGAATTATTCAGAAGGATTCTGAACTTGGTCAAAAAACATGGGGCCACTTTGCTGGCAGAAATTTAAACATCTCTACAATAGAATGTGCGGGTTTGGGCCCTTGAGAGTCATGAAGTGGGGTTGGAGTCCTTGTTCTATTGGTTATTAGTTGTGTGGCCGTTGAGCCTCAACGTCCCCAGCTAGATTCAATATAATAATAGTAAGCCTCTCAATGGGTGCCATGAGGTGTAAATGAGATAATCCATTGTATGAGTTAATTTTCTATTGTCTTTTTCTGTGACAAAGCAACTTAAGAGAAGAGGGATTTATTTGTTGTTCGTGGTTTTAGAAAGGACACCATCCGTCATGGAAGAAAGGCATGGCACCAGGAATGTGAGGCTGTCAGTCACACCATGTTTTCCATCAGAAAACGCCACGAATGCTGGAGCCAGCCTGCTTTCTCTTCTGTTCCTTTCCAGGCAGCCAGGGACTGCAGTTCATGGGATGGCACCACCTGAATTCAAGATGAGTCTTCCTTCCTCAGGAGTCTCTGAGAGAAGCCCAACAGACATGGTCAGAGGTGTGTCTCCTAGGTGATTCTAAATCCAGTCAAGTTAGTAATGGAGCCTAGCCATCCCTTCCCGTGGAGCGATCACATCAATATCTAGTGTGCATGTTGCTGCTATTGTTGGAAATGACGAAAGCTTCTGGCTGTGTAGCATCTTTCCTATGGATTACTGGGGACCTCTGTGAGGCCTCTTTGGATTTCTTCTGCAGCTATCCAAGTTCTTTTCCTCTCTACTGCTCCAATTATATTCCTCAGGAAAGTTGGTCTTCATTTCTTTAAGCACTAAGTGCTTTGGGATACATAGGAAAATGAAAAGTGTTATAGATTTTCAAACTATATTAAACCAATTTATGTTGTTGCCCAGCTGCCACAGGGACAAGTGTAGCAGTAACTGCCATGTTGATGGAGAATAGAGACTCCGTGGGAGCATGATTAGCCCATGGGTAGTATGCTAGCCATTTCCCTGGGCATCAAAAGACAGTAGTTATGTTCAACCCCCAAGTGGGCCAATGTTTATAGATGTGGCTTCTAAAGCAATTACTCTTCTCAGTGTGCTGTCCATGGATACACACACACACACACACACACACACACACACACACACACACACACACACGGAGAGAGAGACAGAGACAGAGACAGAATTTGATCCATCCATATTCATAAGCCAACTACTCTACTGACCTGTCCTGCATCATTCATTGCCTTTTACCCAACTGTAGCATCAGGGAGGGAAATGTCCTCTGTGATGGAGTGCTAGAATTAGTTTTCATACCCTTTAGCCTGAAGAGCATGTCGAGTAGGGGGTAGTGTGTGAAAATATTCCTCTATTTTCAAGAACCCTCCCTCTCTCCATACTCCATTTGGACCATAAAGAAAGACACTATTCTCTTTTTCCTGACCTGAACTTTTACAGCCAGTTCAACACATCCCTATTTTTATATTTCAGGTATCTTTTTTTACCTATTAAAATTGGCTTAAATGTGAACTCTAAGCTATAGATGATAGATAGATAGATAGATAGATAGATAGATAGATAGATAGATAGATACATGAACACACACATACACACACACACACACACACACACACACACACACACACACACACACACACACAGAGGAGGCAGGGGGCAGACAGGAAGGCCAAAGAAAGATCACTTGGAAAGAGAAAGGGGTCCAGAAGATGGAGACATGAAGCATAAGAGATGGTCAGAGGGGGGTGGGTGAATAAGGCATGACATCTATACATGAAAATGTCACAATGAAACCAATTGTTTTGAACAATAAATATGTGCTAACAACCTTTTACCTGCACACTGCTTCCACCTCCATCATTTCCACAGGCCAGATGAATACTATTAACATCTTTAGGTTTTATTCAAAGAGTCTGCATCATAGTGACATGATGTAATCATCACCTTGATAAACACCTTGTCCACTAGCTTGCACAGCAGAGCCAAGGCAGAAGAGCCTGAGGATGGCAAATGTAAACCGTGGCTGCAGGCTCCTTCCCCAATGTCCTCCAGATGTGGCCTCGTCCTAAGGAACAAATGAACATTATACATGTATATATGTTTCTAAATGCAATCCTTGATCTATTTGTTGACCATTTTTGTTTGATAAACATTATCTTATATGGGTCTTTCTGACAGAAAGATCAGATAAGTAGTTAAACACAGCCATCTAAACTGATCACAAAATGGTCATATTTTAAACAAGGTGATAAAATCAGACTTGTAAAAACACAATTATGAGGAGGAGGGAGTAGGTTTCAAGTATGTACTTTGCTATCACATATGCTAACTTTTTCCATCTTATCTAAGACAGTGTCCAGTTCATTTTTAAACCCATATATAGTGGAGACTGGAGAGACAGCTCAGAAGTTAAGAGCACCTATGAATTCAGTTCACAGAGCCTACATCAGGAGACTCACAACTGCCTGTAACTCCAGCTCCAGGGGACCCAAAGCCTCTGGCCTCTTTGGCACCTGAACTCATATACACATAACCCCTATAGGTACACGCACATAGTTAAAAAAAATAATACTCTTGTAAATCCTTATATAGTGATATATTTTAAATATGTATTTAGAAATTTATTTATTTGTATTTGTGTGTGTGTGTGTGTGTGTGTGTGTGTGTGTGTGTATGAGTTTGTGTGCACCATGTACATATAGGAGCCTGCAGAGGCCAGAAGAGGGCATCAGATCCCCAGGAACTGGATTTAGAGGCAGTCTGAGTCACTGTTTGAGTCTTCTGCAAGAACAATAACTGTCCTTTACCACTGAACCATCTCTCCAGCCCCTTTTTAAAATATTTTAAAAATTCAGGGAAGTACAAAGACTAATGAATACTTACATGCAACTACCTAAATGATATCAACATTTTCTTCATGCTTACCTCAGATTTTCCTTTTAGAAGATACTGGTGTGCCCTGTGCTCTCTTCTGCTGGTTTTTCTTCCTCCAAGCCCACAGCAAATCACTTCCCAGTCTATCTTCTCCTAATGTTTGAAAATATGGGCTCAGGGATGGCTCAGTGAAAAAGGTACCTCCTGTCATTCCTATCAAACCTGAGTTTAATCTGAGGATACATATGGTAGAGAGAGAGAGGGGAGACTTCTGTGAGTTGTCCTCTGACCTACACACACACACACACACACACACACACACACACACACACACAAATGCACCATGACACAAGTGAGCCTACACATGAAAATAAGGGCATTAATATAATGTAAAGAAGATGAATAACTAAATGATACATAATCCCTACTTGCAGGTCACATGAGCCTATACTTTAAAGAACCACTTCTCTCTTACAAACACTGTTTATGCTTTTAAAGTAACTTATGACTGTTTTCATTAACCAGTTGACTTTGTTCACTTCTGAGATCCTGTTCTTCTATCTCGGTGCTTCTCAGCAACAGCTTCATTCACGTTTTGCACTAGACCATTCTTTTTGCCCATGGTTGAGTGCCTTGTGCATCATAGGGTTTTAGTAATATGTCTGTCACCTCCCACACAGTTCAAAGTATTACTTCCCATATCATAATTTTATAGAAATCCATTAATGGGAGGAAGGATGGTTCAGTCAATAAAGTCTTTACTTGCAAGCACTAAGACATGAACTCAATTTCCAGAACCCAAGTAAACAAAACAAAACAAACAGAAAATGACCCCCCCCCAAAAAAAATCCCTCAGGCATAGTGGAAAATCTAGCCTAATCTGCTATGATTTTTAGGTCCAAGGAGAGAGACCCTGTCCCCAAAATAATAACGATAGTAATAATGAGAGTAATGATGATGATGGTGATGTAGCTGAGAAATGACATCCAACGTTGTCCTCTGACCTTCACACATGCACACACGCATGCACACATGCATGCACGCCTGCACACACCTCTCAATGGACAATTTCCTGGTAGAGAGAGTTGAGAGCCATTGCTCTGACCTTCACACACATGCACACATGCGCACACACATCTCTCAAAGGACAGTTTCCCAGTAGGGAGCGTGGAGAGCCATTGCTCTGGCATTAACCCCTGTAGGAACATTTCTGACAATGGTCAGGTGTTTTTAAATCTGGATTTTTTTCAATATTTATCTATTTATTTATTTTACATCCTGACAGCAGTTTCCCCTCCCTCTTCTCCTAGTCTCTCCCCACCACCACCCCTCTGCCATCCCATCCATTCCTCCTCTGTTTCTGTTCAGAAAAGAGCAGGCCTCCCATGGATATTGACAAAACTTGGCATATCAAGTTGCAGTTAGACTAAGCACCTTGCCTTGTGTAAAGGCTGGGCAGGGCAACCCAGTATGTTCAAAAAAGCCAGTGGCAGCTCATGCTGAAGAGAGAGTGGAGCAAGGCAAACACTCCTCCATTGCTGGTGGGAGTGCAAACTTGTACAGCTACTTTGGAAATCAACATGACGGTTTCTCAGGAAATTGAGAGTTGATCTACTTCAAGACTCAGTTATACCATTCCTGGGCATATACCCAAAGGATGTTCCATCCTACCACAAGGACACTTGCTCAACTATGCTCATAGCAGCTTTATTCACAATAGTCAGAACCTGCATACAACCTAGAAGTCCCTCAACTGAAGAATGGGTAAAGAAGATGTGGTACATTTACACAATGGAGTATTACTCTGCTGTTAAAAACAATGACGTCATGAAATATGAAGGCAAATGAATGAAACTAGAAAGGATCATTCTGAGTGAGGTAACCCAGACCCAGAAAGACAAACATGGTATGTACTCACTCATAAGTTGATATTAGCTGTAAAGTAAAGGATATTCATACTACAATCCTCAAACCCAGAGAGACTAGGTAACAAGGAGGTCTCAAGGGGGTGCATGGATCTCCCGGGAAGGGGAAATAGATTTCATGGGTAGACTGGGAGCAGGTGGGGGATGGAAACATGAGCAATCAGATTGGGGGGTGGGGTGGAGGAGGTGAGTACTGAAAGAGACAATTGGAAAGAAGGTCATTTGAGGGTCAGGTAGGAACCTGGTGCAAGGGAATCTCCCAGGAATCTACAAGGATGATCCCAGATAGACTCTTAGCAATAGCAAATACATAGCCTGAGCTGGCCATCTCCTGTGATCAGGTAAATCTGGATTTTTGAAAATCCATCCAAACCTTTATTTTCGATCAGCCCTCTGGTGACGTTACTTCGAGGGCTTTTTCGATCTTTACTCAGTGGCCAGCGGAGCAGGGTTCTTTCTGAAGAGACCAGATTCAGTTCTTCGCTGGTGGAGCTGAAGGAAAATCCCTCCACTCTCGCTCCTGTCTTCACCATCTTGTGTCTAAGTGAGGACTTAGTTTCAGTTTCTAGTCAGTTCTAGAAACGACTTTCCGTTTTATTTTTCAATGCTGCTCTCTCATTTCCTGTGTTCTCCTCTGGGACTCCCACAACATGTGCCTCATCCATGTCTCTCGTCTGCTCTTTCGTATTTTTATCTGCTGTAATCGGAATACCTGCACTGAATATCTATCTTGCAATTGACAAAGTCTCTCTTTGTGTTGAGTGAGGGATTTACCAGTTTTCCCCATTTCGATCATTTTTACTTCTAAGATTTCCAATTGATTCATTTTCATAAACTTGTCTTTTTGCTTTATTTCAGACTCCACTCTGTTTTTACTTGTTGTTGTTCTTAGTGTAATTCTTTCCTGACACGAAGAGTCTAAGTGCATGCTTCCATGTCCTCTTTGGATAGCTCTATGCCTTAGCTCATTTGGGGTTGCAATGACGTAATGCCTGAGGCTGAGTCCTTAGGAAGAAAAGAGGTGTGCTTAGCTCCTAGTTTGGAGGCTGGAAGTTCAACTGCATGGCTTGGGCTCTGGAGAGGAGGCCCTGGGCTGAGTCATCTCAGCTTGTTAATCCCACTGGTCGAGAATAAGACCACTGCTGCAATTTTTGAGCCAAATTTGAAACAAGCTTTAATTAAATACTGGACAGGATGATGGACTCTGGCCAGGTCCATTCCAGGGTTCCCAGAACACGGTGACAAGTCACATTTTGCAGAGGCTTAAAAAGGCAGACACACAAGGCAACACATTTCCCACCAGGTCCAATCGGGGACAAGCATATATCCTGATGTACTTCCTGATCACATGTCTCCCACCTACGTGTTGTGTGATCAAGCACATCCCATGTTGTGTGATCAAGCGCATCCGGTACAGGTGAGTCAAACAAACTTGGTTAGGGGAGTGGAAACATGTGGCTTGTTATCTCACATGAACAACAGCCTCCAGCACCTCAGGAAGTACCTGTCCCTGGGCAAGGGCTTACAGGTCAGAGGCATTTTCCTTTCCTGGATCTCTCAGGCACAGTAATTAAAACTTAAAACATAAGTTGGGCTCTCACAAGCTGACCCACAGTGGCCAGAGTGGGTGTGAAAGGGCCAGATCAGGGACAAGGCAGGACAGGAAGCAAAGTGAGACAGGAGCACTTACAATGACTCATTGGCTTGAGAACTCCCTGACCCGCAGGATCCCAAGGACTTCCCACTATGCTCCACTCTTAAAGGTCCCGCCACCATGAAACCCTCAGGGGACAGGCTGCTGCTGTGCTGCGCTGGTTCCACCGGGAAGAATTTGTCTCCTAATTGAAGATTTTGTCTCCCTTTTGAGGCACTGCTTTCACTCCACATTTTGAGAATTCCAACTAGCGGCCATGTTGAGTTCTCTCTCTCTCTCTCTCTCTCTCTCTCTCTCTCTCTCTCTCTCTCTCTCTCTCTTCCTTCCTCCCTTCTTCCCTCCCTCCCTCCCTCCCTCCCTCCCTCCTTCCCTTCTCCCCTACATCCATCCTGGTTTGACGGTTTTGTGAATTCTCCTACACAGTCCTGTAAGACTCCCACTATAAAACAGGAGGCCATATTGCTTGTCCTAAACAAGACACCCTTGGCCTTAACACTGAGCAGAAGTCTAGGTCAGCTTCCCTTCCCCAGCCTTGAAGCCAGACCCCAGACACTAGGAAAGATTCTGATGACATTTAGTTGGCCTTTTGTCATGAGTGGTGTCCCCCTTTGCCCTGCCCTGGGCCTTAGGATTTTTCTGGAGAGACCTTTCCTGTCTGATATTCTGTAACTCCTGAAGCCCCTGGCTGACTCTGCCTATTCCTGGATGCAGAACCCAGCAGGCCCTCGCCCATTTTAGACTTTAAAATATAAATCACACAGAGATGTTTATGTTGTCTTTGAACTTAGCTCTGGCTTTGAATCATCTCTTTTTTAAAATGTGAAAGGTGCTGGGACCTTTGTGTGTCTAAAGGGAAGGCTTCAGAGAGCTAGCGTTGAGTGCCACCTTGACCGGAAATCCCCAGAGCTCCTCTGTAGGCCAAGTTTGTCTATCAATTTCATCTTGCGTCCTACTGACCAGAGTAAAATACAACTCAGCCTTTTCATGTAGATTAAACCTCAGACGATCCTCAGCTACTTGCCTTCTCCTGGGGTCTCGAACTGTTCCAGGTTGGTGTGTGTTTGTATGTGCATGGGTGTGCTTTATTGGAAATTAAATTCAGGTCTTACACAATCGGCAGGTACTTTGCCACTAAGCTATGGTGTATCCCCAGCCATCTGTTTGTGTTGTTTGTAGATAGAATCTCACCAAGTAGCCCCGACTAGTATTAAATTCCTCTCTAGTCCAGGTAAAGCCTTGAACTTACTACCTCCTACTCCAGCCTTCTGAGTAGCTAGGCTAAGGAAGAGAATGTGTTTGTTTTATAGGTTTTTTTTGCATCGGTCTGGGAATAAAGGAACTCAGTGGATACAGAATAATGTGATTAAATGTAGCATGAAGCATCTTTCCACATCTTGGTCTTTGCTCTCCCTGAGACAGTTGCCTATTTGCTTGTTCGTTTGTGAGAATTGTTTTGTCTCCAAGCCCAAGCTAAGGGAGCTGATGAAAGATGAATAGGCCAAAGGCATCTTTTGAAGGGTCCAACTTTTAAGCCTTTACAATAGAGTGGGAAGCTTCGATCACCATTTTCCATCATCTGTCACATTCCTCATAGCCCTGAGGCTTCCCATTTGCTCTGGAGAGTCTTTGTTGCAAATGTAAGGGATTTTTTTCCAGTGAAAATGTAGCCTGAGGGTACACTTGCCCCGAACCTTCTCCCAGGAGGCTTTTTCCTAGAGAATAAGGGGATGAACTCCCCAGAAAGAGAAAGCCTGCAGGGAAGATACCCCCAAGCAAGGTCTTTGTCTACAGAATATATAACCACTGGTGGCCCTGACATTCGCATTCCTGTGTTTGAACGATGCTCTCAGGGGCCATCTTGTTCCCAGGCAGGCAAGGCCAACGGTGCTGACACCGAGGGTTAAACAAATGTTTAGTCTCAGAGAAAGGTGCTCCTCATGTCAACAAAAAAGGGGGGCTGTGGCATCTGTGATCAAGCTTTACCCACTTTCTACCACAATTTATCAACATAGAGTCATCAAAGACTTGCTTCGAAAGAATCCTGTTCCCATCGAGTACATTATAGTTTAATTCTAAAGACGTCTACCCAAAATAGGATCACATTAACCCCTGGCAAGTCCAGCATAAACACCAAAATACAAGCTCAGGTCGGTAATGGTTGCTTGTTTTTGCCTCAATACAAAATTGTGGTAGGTAAATGTAACCTGTAAAGCTAACGGTGGGGAGGGGTAGCAACAGATGGCTATGTCCTGCATCTTTCCCTCCATATCCCTCCCTTTCTTCAGCCGCCGCTTCCACAGAATCCACAAAGATGTGTGCTTTTTACACAACAGGGAAGTGAAGTCTCCAACGGCATCAAACAACCCGTTCATTGACCCTGTGGCTTTCCCTCATTGCAGGGCCTGGATCTAAACCGCCCTGCATCTGTAAAATGGGGGTCATGATGCTGCGATGCTAATAGGGTTGTTGAGAGGGTTAAATGCACCCCTGGCGAAGTTTCACCAACTGGTGAGCATTATATTTTTATTATGCTAATTATCATGAATGTCCAGCATCCAGGCAGAGTGGCTGCCCGCCTGTGCTGTCTGCTCACGCCCACTCTCCATCTGGTTCCCAGAAGAACAGACAAGGAAAGCTCTGGAAAGGCAGCCACAGGCTGTGACTACAGAGTAGGTCATGACAATGGAACAGTGCTGTCTGTCCTGTTTGGCCTGGTTCGCAGATGGCCTCTGGTCAGCCGAAAGGTGTGAACAGGGCATAGACCCGGCCTTTGGGACTGTCTAGTCGAGCCAGGTAACTTGCCTGGCACAGACTGAGTGGTAAGCTGTCCGAAGGTCTCTGGGAAACTCATCAGTTCCTAGTCTACTAGTTCTGTAGCCTAGTGATGTGTGACTCACACAGACATTCACAACCCCCTCCTTTCCAGACAACGAGAGAAGTGAATTGGTCATGTGACCATGGAACCCACCAGCATTCCTCGGTATGAGGGTGGAATATGTTCATAGACTGTGGGGGAGCCTGGGGAGAAAAGGGCCAGAGCCTCTCACAGATGAAGCACACCGTCTGCTGCATACACTCTGGATGCCGTGTTTTTTCCGCAAACCCAATGTTAATTAACACCAGGCAGTCTTATAGGACTTCTCTTTTGAAAATGTTCATTCAGTCTGTGCTCTACCTGCCTCTCCACCCCAACATCTTTTCTCCCTAGTCCAGGCATCTGCTCAGGATGCCTGGACAGAATGAAGAAAATACACAAGATGGCCTTATGAACATCTGGAAAGCAGCTGTCCACCACCTGCATCTGATTCCAGGTGGTGCTGGGAGGAAGGAGTTAACAATACTAATGAATAAGCTAATTGATTACTAAGCTCTGTGAGCCTGGTGATAATACCCCCTTGGAATCCTGCCAATCCTTGCAACTTAGTTACAGGGCATCAGGGAATGCAGGACAGCTCAGCATGCCTGAACTAAAGAACCACAGGGGACTTTGGATCCTAAGAGTGATGAATGCTGAGTAATAGAAGTATTTAAAATGTGTGTCTCAAATGCATCTCTGAGGCTTCCCAAGCACCCCAGCAGGTTGAACCTCAGTATAAAGTTGCCAGCACCCTTCTGAAGTCACTGTGATGGCCATCATCTACCACTCTTGGGGTGTGGCTGAATGGAGGACAAAGAGAGCCCAATCCTTCTGCCTCTCTTTTCCTCATAGAATTAGAAATTCAGAAAATAAATACCAAAGGCAATAGTCAGGCATTCAGACTACAGAGTACATGTTAGATTCTGTAAGTAGAGATGCCTCTGGTAGTATTTTGAGAAAAGCAGGTGTTATGACATCATGAACTTTTTAACAAAGTTTCTTAAAAATATTTAATTTGTATTTATGGGGGCCTGGAATGCCTACGGAGAGCAGAAAAGTGTGTAGGATCTCCTGGAGCTGGAGTTACTGGTGGTTGTGAGCCACCCAAAGGGGATGCTGGGAAATTCAGGTCCTCTGAAAAAGCTGCATCCTCTCTTGAACACTGAGCCAGCTCCTGACCCCTCAGCAAACATTCCTGAGTGTCCCTTACAATCTAGGACTGTGCTAGGTTTGGGTGATGTGCACTTTTCTCCCTCTGAAAGCTAATAGTGTAGAAAGGAGACATGGACCTTCGTAAAGACTCAGTTGCTGTAAAATGGCTGATTAGATGCCTTGAAAATACCCTTCTCTTCTCAAACAATTAGATCCTGACTAAAACACACTTTATATTGCATTAGTGAACCTGAAAGAAAACCCGTTGAAACCAACCATCCTACTGCCCCCTAAAGGATGAGTTGGCCTGTGGGAGTGGGAAGTTTAAACAAAGGAGAGGGTAAGAATGCCCTAGGGACGAATCCTGACGGCGTAGTGCCATGAGGCTATTAATTCAGGAACAGGAATAATATGGGGATATTAAACCCGAGATGCTTGCAAGTCCCGGAAGGACAGTAACACAGGAGGAGGAGACCCTGATTCCCAGAGCAAGTATAGACAGATGGTTCCGAGAAGGGAGTCCTAAATGGGGCTTTCCTTTAGGACTTCATGATCCCAGGATTAACATTGTGCATGTGAACATGCAAAACTGAGCTCCCAACCAAAAGCCACCATGACTGAGAATCAGGTCATCTAGGACCAGGGTCAAGCAGACTCCCTGCTGTCCCAAACACACGGCCAAGAGAGCCGAAGTGCAGCAGATGCACGAGGCTTCCGGCCTCTCGCCATCCCACAGAGAACAACCGGACCCAAGTGAAGCTGGACTCACTGCAGATAGAACTGGATCACACTCACTGTTCTTCCCGTTTGCGTAGGGCAGTCAGTAGTTGAGTGTGGAATTATTGTTTGTGATGGTGGAGAATTAAAGCTCCAAACAGTTAAGGTAAAAGGCCACTTGTTCAAGGTGCTCCTGGAAACTGACAGCTCCTTACAAACTGAGTTCCAGCAGATGGATACATGCATTGAACAGGGAACGAGGCTGTGGACCTTCCGACTGGGCGAATGGAAGTCAGGAGTCCCATTCTCTCACTACTGGGTGACTAAGAAAACCCTACTCTCATGGTCTGAATTATAAAATATCCCCACAGGCTTGACTCACAGCTGATGGCACTGTTTGAGAAGCTTCTGCAGCAAATGGATGGGTCTTGAAGGTGATAGTCCCACCCCCACTTTCTGATTTGCTCAGACGTGAGGAACCTCTCTACTACATTCCTGACCATTCACCCCACCACGTCTTCCCCACTGCAACGCACTGAAACTGTGAGCAGCCAAAACTTTGCCTCCCTCAGACAGAACCTTGAACGACCCAGAGGCCGCATTGTACGGCAGAGCAATACAGAAGCTACAGACAGAATTCACCAACTAGAACTGAAGAAGACACCCAGAGAAGAAACAGAATGGTTGGAAGAGAGGGAACCGTCAATGCTGAGTTTACCAGAACTGCTGAAAGGCATGCACCCACAGATCCAGGAAGGGCTGCATACTCCAAACAAGACAGGTAAGAAGTGACTATCATATGACACCCGAATGAAGCTGCAGAGCCACAAATAAACTCTTAGGTATTACAACCTAAGTTCCCATCATAATAAACTTTCTTAGTCCTAGTAAGCACAGAGCCATTACCACCACTGCCCTGGCCTTGCAAGGGCTCTCTTTGAAGAGTTATTAGATCCTTTTATCTATTTCTTTACCTCCATATCCAAACCACATTCCCACTCTCCTCCCGGCTCACACTATTTGAAGTGTGGCTCTTCTGTGAAGAGTGACTGTGTCACTTAGTGTGTGCATATTTAATTCAGGTCATGTCACAGAGCCGCTGATCACTACCTACTTCTATTTTCACTTCATTCTTAAGATCTCTGTCATAAGGCAGCATTTGTTCAGCCACAGAGCACCTTCTAATAGTAAGTCATGAAACCAATTTGGTCAGACCCAGAAGATTTTGTAAACAGAACCAAGTGGCAAAAATAAAAAGCTACCATGCACAGAGGTGGATATTATTTCATAATACATTTGCTCTTCTATGTGTTTATATACATGCATGTATATATACATATATGTACAGTGTTGATTCAGATTGTAACAGCATATATGTTTCTTGCAAGGACACAATCAGGAAACATTTGGAAACTGCTCTTCCATATGTAGACGCACCAAGGAGACAATTGCTGGTATTCTCTATGCAGTAGTTTTAAGCAATGCAAGGTGAGACCCAAAGTTTGTTTGTTTGTGTGTGTGTGTGTGTGTGTGTGTGTGTGTGTGTGTGTGTGTGTGTGTTTGTTTGACCGGTTGGCTGGCTGGTTGGTTTGGTTTGGTTTTTTGAGTCAGGGTTTCTCTGTGTAGTCTTGGCTGTCCTGGAACTCAATCTGTAGACCAGGCTGACCTTGAACTTGGAGATCTGCCTGTCTCTGCCTCCCAAGTGTTATCACTGCCTAGCAAGACCCAAAATTTAATATTGGATATGATATTTGTTTTGCTTATTAAAAGCTATGGAGGGCACTTATATGCTAGTAAGAAGAAGATGTACCAGGTTTGTATGGAGACATCCATGAAAATGGACATGAAGGCATAAAATTCAGATTTTTTTTTTTTTTTTTGGTTTTTCGAGACAGGGTTTCTTTGTGTAGCTTTGCGCCTTTCCTGGAACTCACTTGGTAGACCAGGCTGGCCTCGAACTCACAGAGATCCACCTGCCTCTGCCTCCCGAGTGCTGGGATTAAAGGCGTGCGCCACCACCGCCCAGCCTAAAATTCAGATTTTGTAAGGTGACTTAGACTAGTATTAGGGCAGCATATTCTGAGATGAGGAAGACACAGTTAGAGATAGATGTATGACAAAAAACTATATAAGTCATATTAATATCTACCTTATTTATTATTATCATGTGTGTGTGTGTGTTTACTCACATGTGCACATGGGCATATGGGGGAGGAGTAGGTGGGTGGATGGATGGGTGTGTGCATGCACTTGGACATGTGTGTGCACTCACATGAGTGCATGGGCTCATGTCCCAGAGTCTATACGAATGTCAAAGGAAGACTTTCAAGAGTCAGTTGTCTCCACCATGAGTTCCAGGGAACATCAAATTCAAGGGAGAGGAGACCAGGAAACTCAGGGAAAAGTCTGTGAGCATGGCAGAAATGGAGGGCTCAGATGGCTCTCTCCATCTGACGTCTCTGGGTTTGGCTGATGCATGGTGCCTCTTTGCTCAACGTCCTGTGGTGTCATAGGCTAGACTGCCATGGATGTGAACTGGCAAGATGGAGGGATGTGTGTCTGTGAGCATCGTGTTTGCCTCCTCTAAATCTTCAGTGAGACTCAAATTAATGAGATTCTGTTTTTTCTGTGGTACACGAGGAGTTTGACTCTGCTCTGCCTGTGAGTGTACCGTGGTTTGGAATAGTGAGTTCTCTCCTGTCCCCACCTAACAACAGAGGAGTCTCAGGGGATGCCTCTTCCTCCCCACCCCAAAAACACGGTGTGTTTTTTGTTTTTTTTTTGTTTTTTTTTTTTTTTTTGAGGAAAACTCAGAACCCTCCCAGGTAGCAAGTGTCATGAGGAGAGAGGACATCGGTGAGAAGAAGAGGCACAGGAGGAGAAAAAACGAAAAGCCAGTTTTAAAAAGCCTCCTAGGGAACACAGGCCAGAGCTCTGCTGGGAAAACACAAGAGGTTTCTCAGGAAGAGGAAAGAATTCCAGAGGAAACAAAAATGAATGCCTTGGAAGACTGTGTCCACATGTGTCTACAGGCAATATCACACATAATAGCTGCTTTGTGTGTCTGTTCATTCATGCATGCATGCATTCATGCATGCATTCACAAGCATCATTAAGAAATACGTATGTCAGCCGGGCGTGGTGGCGCACGCCTTTAATCCCAGCACTTGGGAGGCAGAGGCAGGCGGATCTCTGTGAGTTCGAGGCCAGCCTGGGCTACCAAGTGAGCTCCAGGAAAGGCGCAAAGCTACACAGAGAAACCCTGTCTCGAAAAAAAACCAAAAAAAAAAAAAAAGAAATACGTATGTCAAATGTGCTAAGCACGGGGAGGTGAGGACACATACACAAGACCACCTTACTCCATTGGGACTGTATAACAAAGCACCTTACAGTAAGCGAGTTATAAACAACAGGAAATTATTCTTTGCTTTTTAAGTTTTTGACTAGAATCTCAAAGTCAGGGCGTCTGTGGAACCGGCCACTGGGAAGGGCTCACTCTCTGTTTCACAGGTGGCTGCATCCTCACGTGGTGGGAATAACAAGCAAGCTCCCTGTGCATGACGGCTGTACCTTCCGGATCCAGTACCCTCACCAAGATTCCACCTCTTAATACTGATGCTTTGGGAACCACATTTTATCATATGAACTTCAGAAGGACATAAACATACAGATCATACCAGAAATTGATTATAGACATCCTTTACAAAAAGACCCTTAAAGGACAGACTATTTTTCCATGCCTAGCATGTAGCAAATGGACCACCGATATTAACTGAAATGACCATTCAGTATAATTAGTGCTCTGGTAACCTGAGTTGCCATAGAAACCCGGAGGAGGGCTTTCTTGGTAAGACTGCAACCCAGCAACATAAAGGGAGACTCAAAACATGAATAGAATTTCCAGGCTATACCAGAGCAGGGTGAGCCAAGCACAGAGCTCTCAAGACTCAAGGAAATCTATATGGTTAGGGGGGCAGCTAGAATTTCACATCATAGGAGTGATTCTATGAGGTCCAGAATCCCAACAATGGGAAGTTAGGACTTTACCTGGTAGGCAATGAAGGCACCTTGAATGTGTCTGAAAGAGGGAAGCAGATTTTTGCCTTTCAGAAAGAGTGCTCTAACTATAGCATGGAAGACAGATTAGAACCCAGGGGGAAATCTAGGACAAGGGAACCAGTGGGAGGCCATTGAGGGAAGTAGCATCTGTGGGAATGGCTAGGAGGATATATAGAAGAGAAGGATTTAGAATTGTGAAGCTGACGGTCCTGTGGTGCAACCTGAAGCAGTTATAACAGCCCTCAAAAATCTGCCTCGAGTGGGCAGTAATACATAAGTGACTTTTGAAAAGAGAGCATGTTCAGAGTGACAGGAGAAAACCGTCACTTCAGAGCATTATGAACTAAGAGACAGAAGAAAATCAAACATGTGCTCAGTGGCCTAAAGACTGTGGTTGAAATTCCCTGTGCCCATGACATATAGTTTTCTCTATTGTACCCGGAATGAGGGAGAAAATGAAGGGACCATCTCTGGGGACTCAGGCTGGGTGAAGGTAGGAAGGAGGCAATGGGTAGCTCTAAATGACTACTGCTTTCACAGTGACAGCTCAGAACTAAGGGGACTATTGGCTCCACGAAGGTGCAAGTCATGCTGGGATTACTCATCACAGTGTCCCAGTAACAGCAGTGCCCAACACATGTGGACAATAAATATTTCCTTAATGTATATATAGAGAGATCACAGTGAGTCTGGTGGGGGTGGATATGTATGGAGAGAGCTTTCTTGTCTGCTTTTAAAACTCTTTCTGATGTTGGGTAGAGGGGGTGGGTTTAAATTTACAAAGTGACAATAATTCAGCATCCTCTTGTTAAAAGGATGTAATTTCATTTTCTATGATTAAAATATCTGACAATTCCTTTCCCTTGGCCTTTTCCTTCCCTTCTTCCCCTTTGGGGGTGGGGGAACCAAGAATTCTAATACTCAAAAGCTTATTACCCATCACCAGAGGGAAGACACAGCAGTCCACACACCCTCTTCTGGTCCTTACTGGAGGCTGCTGAAGACCACAGAGGCTGCTCGTAACTGTCCGTGAGCATGCGTCCTTCTCAATTCTCTGTCATCCCTTTACTGACTGTCCATTGCCTTTGGCTCACCCAAAACAAGCAGATCCTTCAGAACCCAACTGTGCCATCAGTTGAGAAGACCCATCAGGCTAAGGGTCTCGGTACCTTGTTGCTCTTACCCTCAGGGAGGAGTTGGAGTGAGTACCCTGGGAAATGCATCCCCAAGGCATGCTGGTGCCCTGACTCCTGGGACTGTGAAAGTGGCCTTACTTGGAAATGGGGTCCGTCCACATGTAAACAACTTAATATGAAATCTCTAGTGTGCTCTTATAAAAAGAAAGCTATGCCATGGGAAGACAGAGAACACTGGCAGAGTCAGGAAGGGATGGTCTTGATATATTGGCAGGCCAAGGAATGCCAGGGATCGGTCAGTCCCATGAAAGCTAGAAAGAGGCCAGGAAGGACTCTACCAAGACTCTCATGCTGCTAGCCTCCAAACCCATGAGGAAATACTTTCTTACTTTATAAAACCTCCCAATTTGTGCCAATGCATCATAGCACACCTTGGAAACCCACACATTCTTCTTTTAAATTACAATATAGTTACATAATATCCCCCCTTCTCTTTCTCCTTCAAACCACTCCTCTGTCCCCATCCCTGCCTCTCAGATTCATGGTCTCTTTTTGTTTCTTGTTACTATTACACACACACACACACACACACACACACACACACACACACACACACACATAGAAATACAACCTGCTAAATCCATTTAGTGTCACTTACGTGTGTATGATTTCGGCCTGACCACTGGCATTGGATCACCTACTAGGGGGCTCATCCTTGGGGAAGACAAATACTCTGACACAGCCTTCCTTGTTGCCTATAGCTCTTTGTCTAGGAGTGGGGCCCCATTAGAGTTCTCTAACATTAGCATGTCGGTTTGTGTTATCCTTGTTCCGGTCCTGTGTAGGCAGCCATATTGTCCAGATACTATGGGGCTAGCCTCCCTGTGATTTCTAGGAGACAATCTCACAGCAGTTTTTCTGGTCTTCTGCTCTCACAGTCTTTCCACCCTCTCTTCCATGATGTTTCTGAGGCTCGGTTGTATGTATTTATGTTGTAGATTTGTCCACATCCTTGACTTCTTCACTGTGTTCCATCAGCAACATACTTTGTTCCCCATTTGGAACTGATAACAACTACCAGAACTTCCCTTGTATGTCACACCCATCACATCATGATGTCACTGGTGGTCATGGTCTGGACCAGGCATTATATTTCAGTCAAAGAATTGAAGATGCACACACAAATAGCCATCTAGTAGGTAATTTTATTCAAATGCAAAGAAAAAGTAATGGTTAGATGTCCTGCAGGGGCATGACACACTGAGCAAGGCTGCCCTAGAAAACCAGGTTACTGCCTGGGGCTTGCCATGATGAGTCTAAGAGTAGGAGGAGTTGGTTGCTAAGGGACAGGGCACGAGTTATTTCTTGTTTTAATTGTCAAGGTTGGGTTAAGTAAGCCTTTGTCTACTGGATGTAGACACCTGACTTTAATCATGTGCATGCCCAATCATGCATCCCCATAAGGTGGTAAATAGGTGATTTTCCCTGAAAGTTACACAGAGGGCAGTTTGGCTTACTATATATATACTTCAAACTAGTCCAGGCTGACCATCCCACTGGCCCCTGGTTCTAGGACTGTCCCAAGATGTATTTGACCACAAACTGGGGGTTTCTAGACCTTGCTAAGGACTTATTAGTGGCACTGTGACCAGTTGCTTTGTTTGAAGAGGGTTGAGCTTGCAGCTTGATGCAAGTGGGAAGCCTCAGGTTTGCATGTATGCTTTGGGGAAAGGAGTGCATGTGTAGCTCAAGCCAAGCAGAGTTCCAGGTTGCTACTCTGCCCCTAAGCTTTTCTGTCTCAATGCCAGGCCCATCCTTCCCAGCTCTGGGTCCATCTTTCCCTTGTCCATTCTTTACTTGCTATGGATTTCCTGTGACGGCCTCTCATTGAAGTTGGGCTTCATCTACATTAATCCCCAATGTATCCTAACTCCCTTGGGTACTTTTTACCATGCTTTGGCGTCTAATGTTTAACTTACTGGGGTGGTGGTGAGTGACCTGCTACCTTAGCTCCTTCTCTCCGAGCCAAAACCACATGTCACTTTTACTCTTGTCTAGAGGATGTCTCAGCCTACCTGCTTCAATTCCCACTCTTTTTTGACCCATTTCTCCATCTGGGGAACCATCTGGAGGGATGAACCCCCTTCCTCCCAGACTGCTTCTCTTTTGGCAGGGAACCTCTGGAGGTATTGCCTTGACCTGTGAGAATATGGCTCTGGTAGAGTTTTATGTTCTCCCTGTCAGGGTGATGGAGAAGGGCTTTTGAGTTGCCAGCTCCTCTCAAATCACCCTGACCTACATAAATGTGTGGCTAATCCAGTAGAGAGTCACAAATGTACTGTGGTTCCATTTGATTTAGTCTTCAACAAATGCTGTAGTGCCAGTGTATAGACTAGATGGTCTTTCATTTCATGCTGTGAAGCATACACCTGCCAACCAAAGTAATGGGCCAGTAAGCCCAATACTTATGTCTGTATGGTCTTTAAGCAAATAACAGTTTTTATATTTGTAGAAGCTTTAAAAAAAAGAGGAAGGGGAAGAAGAGAAGAGGGAGGACAAGGAGCAGAAGAGGAAGGAAAGGGACTATACACATACCACACATGATAAATAAAGTCTAAACTGTTTCCTGACTTTGTATAAAAAGTAACAAAAGAACTCCTGTATAAAATTTATAAAATACTTGGGGTGTCTTTATTGTACCCAGGAGTCCATTCAAAGCAAGTCATTTTAAGCATATTGCCCTTTGTCTCCAGAAGGACTGAAAGACTCATTGTATCCTAAGATTCTGAAGACTCCTAAATTAAGAAAGTAATGTTGCTTTTTGGCTCAAAAAGTCCTATATAAGTAGCATTTTGGGGGTGAGCCCTCAGTACACACTGCTGATCCAGTGTTCAACTCATTTCACCCTCTGAGCATCAAGGACGGGGATGGACAACCTTTCGAGAGTCTGCCCAATAAGCCTCTGAGCCCACTGGAGGAAGGACCAGGGATGCCATGCCAGGGAGATGTACCACCAGTGTTCTTCAGCCCTGAACCCAGCTTAGGAAAAATGGCCAGACGGAAAGTCCTTTCACTGCACACATGTTGCTGTGCATCACCCCGATCCTCGTACCACTTCAGACCATCCTGGCACATTCAGATACACACACCAGCAATGGCCAGTCCCCAGGAAGGTATCAGCAGCCTTGTGTGAAACACAGAAGCCGGATATGACAGCAACCAAGGATGACCTCAAACTGTCACTCAAGTGATCCCAAATGCCTCACAAAGAAAAAGCTATAAGGATGTATAAGCCAGGAAAAAAGATATAAAGCTAATTGTTTTTCCAGTTTCAACTCTGTCATAGTTTTATGGAGGCAGTGTATACGTACATAAAAAGGTAATTCATATTGAAAACATAACACCCCAATGGAAGCTCCATGGCTTCAGAACAGCCATTCCAGTTGTTCATTGAGATACTTAGTTTAGGGATGGACAAACATTTCAGTGGCTACCTTAATCTAGCTGTGTGATATTTTTATTTGTGAGTTATTCACAATAAAGTGATTTTATAATTAAAAGCATAATTCTAAAGCACAAAGGGAAAAAATAAAGTACCATGTCCTGTTTGTCTTATAGAATAAGACCCCAACATCCAGAGCACCCCAAAGGGAGCCATTCTGCCTCAGTTTCTGCACCTCATCAGCAGGTCTCCACTGCACACAGCCCTGCGCCGAGGCTGCTCCTTCTCCAAACCTCAGGCTTTTGCTGGTTTCTTTGTGTGCTCTCCGTGGTCCTGTGCTAATCTTTTTGTCTAGAGCAGCGCAGCTAAGACAGGGATGGCTGCCAGATGTTGTAACATGAAGGGCAGCAGTAAATGAGCCCCATATCAGATTATAGCCTGCTTGTTATCCGTCCTGTTCTGGCAGCTTCCGCGGCCGCTGTGCTCCCGCGGTCCTCCGGTGACTTAGCTGTCTTTTGAATTTGGATCTATATCATTTGACACCGTAGCCTCTACTCCAGGCACACAAGCTTGACATTGGCGGTGCTTCCTCAGAGCACCGACTGTCCCATTCTAGGGCCCTTCCTAAGAGCGTGTGCTTGAGCAGAGCCGGAGGCCGGGTCTTGGTGGATGTAGCCGCTGCCTGGCACCCACGTTAGGGGAAGGGTCAGCTGCATCCCTCCTCGCTGCTCTTCCGGGGCTGTGCTGTGATAATCATTCCCCACATTTGGAAATGGCCTGCTTGCTTGCTCACCTTCCCCAGTCTCTGCTACACTGGCACATGAGGGGCGGTCCTAGCTGTAGCTCCCAAACTCCCTCGGGGAAGCTTGAGATACAGCCATATTAATTTTTGCCTCTGGCGGACCTGGGCAGGCTTTCCGAGTGTCTTTAAAACTCTACTAGGAAAACATCAAAATGGTCTTCTAGGAACTTCAGACCCAGAAGCCACATTTTAAAATGTGAAAGATCACTAGATGTATATGGTTACCCATGGGAGGAATTCTTAGAACACTATTAGTTCATCTGATGGGTATCTTTGGAGAATCCATTTCACACCAGGCATTGTACTAGGCTTTTGGAATGCAGAGATGTGCAAGAGACAGCCCTTGGCCTCCAGGACCTCAGAGACTAGTGTAAAAGCTTAAATGATGAGGACTCTGCTGGAGGCTCATAAAGCACTGCCAACTTGGGAACGTTCCCAGACCTTCCGAGTCCCTTTCCCTGTCCAGCACAGAGTGTCATATCTCGCTTGTCTTTCAGCAGTTGGATGTGTGCTGTGGACTACTGTCCTCCCAGTATGACACAGCCATTGCCCTCTTGAACCACCAGCAGCTGTGCTTACCTACAGGAGACCTGCACAAGATTAGGCCTGTCCTAGGGGCCTTGGGGTGGCAGGTACATGAGGCTCCGCCCCTCTCCAAGGGTTTATAGACAGTTAACATGTATGAATGGCAGGTTTCTCAATAGTGTAGCTGCCCACATTCCAATACCATAAAATGCATAGATTGGTTCACCAAGCTATACTTGGGTGCAATGGTTTTCTTTGCTTCTGACATTGGTGCCCTATCTGGAGTGAGTAGACATTTATTCATGTTTCCTCATGAAATACCTGTTCAACAGCATGTGCATTTGACTTGATTTGGCAGATTAAATATGAGTAGAAATGTGACAAGTGACTTACAGGTGAAAGTCTTCAAGAAAGGATATGTGTTTATGTATTTTCTTATCTTTTTTTTTCTGCTTTGGGAAGTGGGAAAGAGCATATAGACATGGACCACCCATCAGTCTCCATCCCCGAGTGACTTCAGTGAGTATAATCCCTGGGCAACTCACATGAGATGGACTTCCACGATGTCAAACCACTAATAATTAGGGGTTATTTGTTACAACACCACAAACTGGCATATCTTGACTGCTAGGCATTGGCTTCAGTAAATGAAGCTTTGCTACACATATATACCCCAAGAAGAATTTATACGTCGGAACCACAATGTTACTGGAAGAGAGATACTTGGAGAGTGTTAGGGAGTCTTTAGAACCAGCCCAATGGCAACCCTTACAGTGCATCCACCCTCTTTTGTGCCTTGTCACTTGTGAATTCCCCACTCAGGTCATTAGTAAATCTCACAGCATCCTCCAAGAGTCGTTATCAGAATTCAGCATGCCTAGCGCCCTGAGCTCCTGTCCATCATACACCTCACCACACTGCTTGGTTTTCTGCCTATCTCACTAAACTGAGATATTCAGAACACTGTAAGCAGACAATCACTATGACTGACTGAGTGAATGAATGAATGAATGAATGAATGAGTGAATGAATGAATATGTCTGCTGTCTTTGCACACCATGTCATCATGTGGGTGACAGCAAGTCCTTTCAGTAAAACACAGAAAGGTGGAAGGATGCAGCCGATGTGCTTTGTGATGGGCCTGGCTTCTCTGCAGGAGCCTGGTAATGAGATGAGTCCTGGAGCAGGTGTCCCAGACCTCGGCAGCACCATCTGCTCCCCTCCTTCCTAGCTATGTGGTCTCAAGTAAGTCATTTAACCTCTCAGTCCCAGTTGTTGGGCGGCTTGCAATGAGATAATGATTATAGTTCATAGACTACCCTCAATGGAAAGGACTCATGGGTACTTTCCAGCTTATTGTACTCTGACTCAGCTAGCCAATGGTGGTACTGGGAATAAAGAAATAGAGCCCAAATCTCCTAAAGCTCAGTTTGGAGTTTTAATACTATGGCTAAAAGAAATATGAAGATCAGCACTATTGTGTATATAATTTTTTTAAAAAATTAAAGAAATGGTATCTTGTATTGCTCCTGTTTTCATGCAGTTTAATCCCCTCATTCCCGTTAGAATGTGGAAAGGAGATGAGGAGGGCTATCAGCAGACCATCCAGCCTATACACTTTCCTGCTTTATTCACTGGTTAAAGTCCTGGTAAGAGCTAAAGCCTGGTTACATTTCTGGCAAGCAACTAACCCCTGGGCAGCTATTTTCAAGGCTATATAACTCTCATTTTTTAAAGCTTAAAATGATTGGGTAAGCATATTGGTATTCCCTAGGGCAATTCCCCATCCTGTATCATGTAAGTACTTTGGCATAAATAACTCCATGCTAAAATGGGAAAGTTGATTGGAATTTAAATAACATTTACATAAAATGGACATATTGCCTTGAGTACCAATTAACAAAGAACCAAAAGTTCCTCTAGAACAATGTAAAATAGCCATCTTTGGGTGGGTGGCCTGAGGTAGACAGCCTTAGAAGCATGAGATTTGCATACATCATGCCAATACAAACACAAGTGTTTTAAGGTCAGCCATGTAGAATAGTGTAAGGCAGTCTAGTACAAACTTATCACAGAATTTGTAGCCAGGTAATGTTCATCCTACAAGCATGTAACCAATGTGCACATGTGCTTTCCAGCATCCATGGATTCCCTCCTCAATCTTCAGACATCAATAACCACACCACACAGAAGGACATAATCATGAGTAGTACAGAAATTCAGTCTTAACCTACTTCTCTGCTCTACATCATTTCCCAGAAGCTTTGAGTCTAGTTATACGTTTCATCTTCTACTCCTTCTGCCAGACATCCTTACTCAAGAGCTTAGCAAATGGACTTGTCTGCTACCCAACCTCTTCACTACTTCTTCTGATTCTCTCCTCACTCTAGTTGACCTACCCTCTACAGTGATGTATAGCCTGTCTGCATTTCATAGAATTTCATTGTATCAGTTCTTTGTACACACAGTTTAAATAAACTAAGCTAAAAACAGAAAGCAAGCAATTAACATTATTAGCCTCTACCCTCTGTGTCTCTTTTTATCAAATTTCCCTCACCCATGGGGGAAATACATATTATATGTGTATACTATTAATATGTTTGTTTTAATATATTGCCTTCTATATGTGTGTATGTTGTATTAGTTTACCATAACAACTGGTGTGTATTTTTCAGCATCCTATATACATTTCTCATTTTGCAACATTTAATTTTAGCTATAATAATACTGATATATTATGCAATTAAGAATCTATAAATAGGGGCTGGAGAGATGGATCAACACTTAAGAGCACTGGCTGCTCTTCCAAAGAACCTGAGTTCAATTCCCAGCACTCACGAAGCTGCTCACAACTGTCTGTAACTCCAGTTCCAAGGAATGATGACCTCTTCTGGCTGCTGTAGGCACTGCACACACATGGTGCACATTCATGCACATAAGTACACCACCATACACATAAAATAATGTTTTTAAGAATCTATAATTGGACTGTTGGTCTTTTTGATGTCTAATTTCTTGAGTTCCTTATATATTCTAGATATCAGTCCTCTGTCAGATGTGGGGTTGGTGAAGATCTTTTCTCATTCTGTAGGCTGTCGCTTTGCCTTGTTGACTGTATCCTTTGCTCTACAAAAGCTTCTCAGTTTCAAGAGGTCCCATTGATTGATTGTTTCTCTCAGTGCCTGTGCTACTGGTGTTATATTTAGGAAGTGATCTCCTATGCCAATGCGTTCAAGACTACTTCCTACTTTCTCTTCTAGCAGGTTCAGAGTAGCTGGATTTATATTGAGGTCCTTGATCCACTTGGACTTAAGTTTTGTGCACGGTGACAGATATGGATCCATTTGCAGCCTTCTACATGTTGATGTCCAGTTATGCCAGCACCATTTGTTGAAGATGCTTTCTTTTTTCCATTGTACACTTTTGGCTTCTTTGTCAAAAATTATATGTTCATAGGTGTGTGGGTTAATGTCGGGGTCTTCAATTCGATTCCATTGGTCCACATGTCGGTTTTTATGTCAATACCAAGCTGTTTTTATTACTGTAGCTCTATAGTAGAGCTTGAAGTCGGGGATTGTGATGCCTCCAGAGAGACAGCCGGGACTGACCTACTCTGGTGATGGGATGGCCAAACACCCTAGTAGTTGTGCCAGAAACCCCATCCAAGGACTGAGGAATCTGAATGCAGACATCTACGGCTAGGCCCCAGGTGGAGCGCTGGGAGTCTAATTGGCGAGAAAGAGGAGGGTTTATATGAGCGAAAATTGTTGAAGCCAAGGTTGGCTAAAGCACAGGGACAAATAGCCAAATGAATGGAAACACATAAACTATGAACCAAAGGCTGAGGGGCCCCCAACTGGATCAGGCCCTCTGAATAGGTGAGACAGTTGATTGGCTTGATCTGTTTGGGAGGCATCTAGGCAGTGAGATCAGGTCCTGGGCTCGTTGCATGAGTTGGCTGTTTGAAACCTGGGACTTATGCAGGGACGCTTGGCTCAATCTGGGAGGAGGGGACTGGACCTGCCTGGACTGACTCTATCAGGTCGATCTCAGTCCTCGGGGGTGGCCTTGATCTGGAGGAGGTGGGAATGGGGGAGGTGGGCTGGGGGGAAGGGGAGGGGGGCAGGAAGGGGGAGAACAAGGGAATCTGTGGCTGTTATGCAGAACTGAATAGTACTGTAAAATAAAAGAAAAAAAATAAACAGGAAAAAAAAGAATCTATAAATGTTATTTACATCTGAGCTGTGGAACATATTATGATTGTTCTGACAAGCCTCACACTTGGGTTATCCCCAAATCTATATGTTAAATCCTAATTTTCATTGTAATGATAGTAGGAGCTGGGGCCTATGAAAGGTGATCATGTTATGAGTACCAAGCCCTTACCAGTGTTCTAATAAAAGAGACCTCAGAGAATAATCATTCTTCCTGCCATGTGAGTACAGAGCAAAAAGATGGCCACCTATGAGCCAGGAGCTAGGCCCTCACCAGACACAGCACCTACTGCTACCCTGATGCTGGACTTCTCAGGCTCCACAACTCTGTGGAATAAACTTCTACTGTTTATAAACCATCCCATCTCTAACAGTTTTTAGAGCAACCCTGATGGATTAAAATAATTATTTTTGATTTTAAGTATAATTGTTTTCCTTCCCTGAAGTCAGTAACTGTTTATTCTGTTTGACTTCCTAGGTAATATCATTAACTTCACTTCAAGCTCTTTTATTAGTTGTCTAAATTCTCTCATCAGGCATTCTATCAATTTTAGCTCGAAGATACTCCTCCCGGAGTCTTCTGGTGTGCTCTAGTTTGACCTACAACCCCCCACTGCTGGTACTGTTTTCATCTCTAGATTTCCCCTCAGCACTGTTGCAGCCAACTAAAGGGGCCCCACCCCCAAGATTTTTGCTTTAGAGTCCTAATCCCCACAGCACTGGGGTAAAGAGGTGGGAACTTTAGGGAGACTCTATCCTCATAAATGCAATTAGTGCCCCTATGGAAGAGTCCCCAAAGTCCATTCTTCCCCTTTATTATGGGCTGACACCGCAAGGAAATGGTATGTATAAATAAAAAAGCAGGCCCTCATCAGACACCGGATGTATGGGTGCTTTGTTCCTGTACGCCCCAGCTGACAGGCTATGAGAAACAAATACTGCTTATTACAAGAACCTAGTTTCATCACAGTCAAGAGCAGAGAGAAATTAAGGTGTGCCTTCTTGCTGCTCAGCTCCATTTCTCCTCCTTCATACAATCCAGGATCCAGGCCACAGTGGGCCAGGTCTTTCCATATCAGTTAGCACAATCAGACAAACCCCATAGACATGCCCACAGGCCAACCTAATTCAAGATAACCCCTCATTTGACATTCTTTCCCTGGGTGATTCTAGATTTGTGTCATGATAGCAATTAAAACTAACCATCACAGTCATAGAAAGACTTGAACATACTTCTGTGGCACTTCAAATGGTTTCAAAAGGAAGTGGAAGAGAATCCGTGTGGCCAACTCACTGTTTACCTACACGCTGCTCTATAATGGAGGTGAACTTCAAGCAATGTTGTAAGAGACATACAGTTCCCGTAGGAAAGTCTCCAAATGGCACACCAAAATCCCACCACCTGCCAGCAAACTCATTCCTAAGGGAAATGCAGACACTTCTCCACACATTCAATGCAGGCTCCTTTCAACTCCAGAGAAAATACTCAGTCATTCTAAGCCCAAACCCTCCCTCTTCTCTGCAGAAGGGTGACAAACAGTAAGACTGTATATCATCTCCAGGAAAGATACCTACTTCTATCCATGATACATGATCTTGCCTTTAGCCCTAATAGTCTGTATGTCTTTCCTCTAGTCAGCTGTCCAATCTCCAGGCATACCAAATGGGCAACATCAAGATTCTTGTCCAAGTGATACTGAGCCAATACTATGCCAGACCATGTACATGATGATTTAAAAAAAAAAAAAAAAAAAAAAAAAGCCTGGATAAAATATGAAACTATTCCTTCTGTCTTTACCTAATATCTCAGAAATCTGTGTGAAAACATTTTCACTTCACCTCTGTCCTGAATATATATCAACTTAACACAAGCCAGAATCATCTGGGGAGAAGAAACTTCAACTGAGAGAAAATGCCTCCATTAGACTGGCCTGTGAGCAAATCTTTGGGACCTTTTCTTGATTAATGACTGATGTGGAGGGTCCACCCCACTGAGGGCAGTGTCACTCCCAGGCAGGTAGTCCTGGGTTGTACAAGAAAGCAGGCTGAGTAAGCCAGAATAAATATGACGGCAAACATCTCCATGGCCTCTGCCTCAGTTTCTGCCTCAGATTCCTGCCTTGCCTTCCCCTTATGCTGAGCAGTGGCTGAACCAGTGGGTGTATACACCCCACAGAACAAAGTTCTACCAGTTCCAAGCTCCTGGTCTTCAGCCTAGTACCAGGAAATCCAGCCTAAGCCACTACTCAATAGTTTTATTCTCTTGGGTTTCCAAAGTTCTTTGCACAGATATACAATAAAGGTTAAATCGTATGAAATTGCTGACACTCCATTTCCCCTACAACTCGTGTGAGTTGATGTAAGAGTAAGAAGAGGACTTAGAGTTAGTAGGTTGATTCTAAAACAGGACAGTTAAGCTGTCCTGCTCAGTGACAGTTAAGCTTTACCAAATAATTGAATGTCACTCTGGGCTCAAGTTTTAGAAGAAACGGGATTAGCATGAATATTATACAGATGAGATATATGAACAATGGAAACTGTCACCATTGGTACATGGCCACCAAGTGTCTGAAAAGTTGTATATATATCACTTCGCTTCATCTCAAGAACTCTATGGAAAAGATAACATGGAAAACCAAGATATTGTTGAATTTTAAAAGAGAAAACTAATACTCATAGATCCAGATAGTTTACAGAAGAGCATGTAGCAGAAGTCAGAATTAGAACCTAGATCTCTATTCTTGGTCTGGTAATACATCCTTTTATTTCTCATATCATCCTGTTTTCTGGATATCCAAGCATTGCAGATGGTACACTGTTAACCAAGCTGCAAGAGTTCTAATCAATAAAGCACAGAGCCCTACAGTGATGTTCTCAAAAATTCATTTTTACGCTACAAGAACCATCCGTGTATCTAGTGAATGACTTGCATCTCCATCCCTTTACTCTGAGGATGGCCAAGACAGTGCAGCAGATGGGGCCCCTGTCATCAAGCCTGACAACCTCAGTTCTACCCTAAGATCCACACGGTGGAAGGAAAGAACTGACTCTCACAGCTTGTCCTCTGCCTCCACAGGGGTACCATAACATGAGGGTGCATGCACGTGTACATACACACACACACACACACACACACACACACACACACACACACACACATATATATATATATATATATATATATATATATAATTATTATCATCAATATATATATATATATATAGTATATAAATGTAATGAATCCTTATTTTGCAAGTGTGGAAGTTAGAGTTCAAAGTGGTTTGGTAAGTTACTGAAGAGACACATAATGACACCTATCCTCATGATAATCACTTTAAAAATTGATTTCTGCTACATGGATGATAGATGGGTTCAAAATTAGATGTGTGCTGTTTGCTTTTGCTTTTCAACTTAATTGGACTTCACATCACTGTAAGGTGCTTAAGCCACTTGAGTGGCCAGGTCCCTCCTTGAGGACCTCTAACCACCAGGTTCTATCCACAAAATACTCTTAACTGCTCTAACTGCTGGACCCTGCCCCCACTCTGCAGAGCAAAAAGCCCAATCTCTAGACATGAAATCCCACCAGTCTCCACCCTGGAAAGCTCCACCCTGAAAACTTCCACCTCCTTCCCATCTATCCTATTCAGTTTGCTGCTGTTTCTCACTCAAGCAGAGACAGTCACCCTCCTGGTTTTTCCCTCCCAATAAATCTCTTGTGTGAGGTTTGTTGTGCGGTGCAACTTTGTGGTATTCCTTGGCTTCCAACTGCCAGGATACCTTTCCATCTGAGCTGCAATGCTTACAGTCACTTCCTGGGCTGGTGGGGTGCACATCTGGATGTGTTAGGGTGTTTTCAGAGAGGACTAGATGATGTGCGGAGACCTACCCTGTGTGTGTTTGCAGAAACAGTCCATGGGCTGCAAGCTTAGATGCAGTAAAAGGTGGGGAGGGAACATCAGCCGGGGCCCGGAAACATCCCATTCTCTCTGCTTCTGCCACCAAGAAGTAAAGACAGAATCTGCCACGGGCTTTCATTGCCCCAATGATCTGCCCAAGTGCATGGTGGGAAAAATCGTGGAAAGAACATTCTGACATCGTGAGGTAAGATAAAACTCCCCCTCTTAAGTTACTTCTTTCAGGTAGAAGGTAGAAATGTAACCAATACAACATGAAAACATGGAAGTATGACTTATTTGCATGGTCTCTGAAGACCATGTGATATAATTTAATGGTGAGGAATTCAGATCTGGAGTTTCCCAGATTTCGCCTCTACGATCTTGAGTTTGGGATCCTTAAAAATTCTTGCCTCGTATCTTTCGCTGTAAAACACAAGTGGTCTCAATCTTACTGAAACATCATAGAGTCTGTAATTTAGAGGATCTCACTAGACAGCCAACTGCACTTAGCCGTACAGCCGGGAGTCACTCTAGGGCAGCCTGGGCCCTCTGGAAGGGTGTGTGTCTGGTTCTGACTGCCAGCAGCTGTTCCCAGAACACTATAATCAGTTGGGGTGGGGCACAGTCAGAACTGATCAGTGTCAAAGGCCGGGGGGGGGGGGGGGGGGGGAGGTGCTTCGAGTGAGCTCTCCATCCCTACAGAGGCACCAGATGAGATTGATCATATACATCTAAGAAAGAGACTCTCTGGTGGGTATTCCCAACAGCTTGACTCTCCGGAGATGGTTCATTTCTAAAGAATTGTGTATCCCTGTGCTGGGAATATGGTTCTGCCTGGAGAATCCCCTCCACATGTCACCCCAGCAGATGTAGACACCAGCTTCAGAGGGCATCATTTCATAATATTCTAAAATAAAAGACCTCCTATTGGGCTTTACTGGAGCAAGAGGTTGTATCAATGCTAGTGGGACTGGATTAGCAAGTTCTCTTAGCACTAAGGTTCGTTTCTGGATTCGAAGCCCATGAAGATGTTTTCTGAAGAGACAATTCAAGAATCTTCCAGAATGCTCAATGGTGACAATACATCTTGTTTTGTTCTTTCAGTTTGTGCAAATTTCAGAGATATGTACTGAGTACCTGGACTGGTCTCCTTTCCCACCTCCCACCCCCCACCCCCTACCCACCTGGGCATCGGCATGTACTTCTTGATTTGTTTATGTAAGCTTACTCAGCAGCAGACCAATCGCTACCTGATTCCACCCTCCCTTTTATCTTTCTTCCTCCTGTTTCTCGATTGATCCTGCTCACAGCATGGCCTGGCATCACAGACATGGCCTTGTCATCCATGTTTGGTAACTGGTCTTTTTCCTGTTTTTATCTACAACTGTGTGACTCTCCACGGATGTCTGCCAGCCCACAGGCAAGGCGTTGTGGGCAGTGACAGTGCTGGCTGGGGAAATAAATGCCATGCCCTGAAGACTTTGGGGCAGGGAACCAAATAAAATTCCAATCCCCTGTTGTGGCTCTGGTGATTGAAAGGGAAGTTGCCTCGCTCCTGCCTAGTGGCAGAGCTGAGGAAGTATTGTCTTTTGGTATAGCTGTGTTTCCGAAAATCGTAATCCTGGGAGAGAGTGGGTGGTATTAACACAGAAGTTTTGATGCCACTCTAACATAATAATTAGACTCTCTTAGACAAGATTATCTCAAGCCTAGATGGATTTAATTTTCTTCTAATTCCCTGTGCTGTTTACTGTGTTTTATGAGAGGTCGATGAACACTTGTATTTCCCTTTAGGATCTGTCAGTCCCCTGGCTGCTAAATGTACTTGTTCTCAGTTTTGTTCAGAAGCTCAAACCAGAAAAATCAGCTATCCAGCTTATTTGCAGCCCTTCTAATGATGTTTGATGCTGATCATAATAAATCAAAAGCACTGTGAGATCCTGGAGTGTTCTATGAATCAACCAAGAGAGAGAAAGCACATCCTGACCCATTTTCATGATAATATCAAGGCTTTGGGGTTCTTTTATTGAATGCACACCTACTATGTGCAGGGTATGTTGTATGACCTAGGGAATTGACACAAATAACACATTCAAGAAAACTGATTGAATTGTATGATAGGAATAAGTATTATTGATTAAAATTTAAAGAGGAAGGCCATTTCCTATGTAGAGAACAGCAATGTGGGATTTCAAGGTCTCAGTAAAACTGGGATTGGATGGGAGAGACAGAGGAAAGTTCCAGGAAGAGAAGAGAATTGACTGAGTCCTGAAGACAGAGCACTGACATTGAATGCTCAGGAAAGGAGCAGAATAAATGTGGAGAGAAGAGCCAGCATGAGGCCGGCAAAGGCGTAGGAGCATGTGAAGTGTATGAGTGTTAAGTAAACATGCATGAAAATGACGGGTTGGGAATGATAAACAGCCTGTGTGGTGGCTTTATCCTATTGGCTATGGGAGTTTTTGGAGGGTTCAAGTCGATCAAATAAGTCACTCATTCAAAAGATTAATCCAATAATCCAAATAAAAGTATCACGAACAGAATGGTCAAACATTGTGACCACCATCCAGAGAAGATGAATTTACTGTCTTTTAAAATCAGATTATGTATCAATAGCCAGTTATCAAAATACTGGAAACACATATAGCACCTATCTTCTGATACACTGGATAAAGAAAAATTTGCTATAATTGGTGAAGTGTGGTGTAGTGAAAGGTTACATGTCCTGCAAGGTGACGTCTTCTAGCAGGAGACATGAGTCTAAGCATCACAATGAATTATGCTCCAAGCTACAAACATCGCCACCTTTCACATTCTCTGCTTTACTTTAAACAATTATTTGATTGTCCACTCTAAAAAGGTGACATTTCATTAAGCAGAAGGCACCTAACACACTCTGTAGGCAGATGAACCCAAGAAACAGCCCTGTGACAGTGTTCAGTTCAGGGATGTGCTTTGTAACCTCTGTTATCATCAACAGTGGCAGCCTGCACAGCTCAAAGATACAAGGGGTATAGATGCAACTGTCACCAGTTTAACTCTTGGATTTCTGACTCTGGTCCATATGCTGAGCTTAGGACAATAAAAACATTTTAAATAAATGTACTACGTGACTGAATAATAATGCAACTATAATAGCAGAAATATTATTTAAAATAGTCACATTACACACACACACAGGTGCTCTTGTCGAAGTGGGCAATCTGTGGGAGCTAGAGGTGTCTTCCTGATTTGTTTCTTCCCATTAATTTTGGAGGCAGGAATTCTCTCTGAACCTGAAGTTGGCCATTTGGGCTAAGCTAGCCAGCCAGCCCTTGGGATGCTCTTGCCTCCACGCTCTCCCTGCATCTCCAGCTCCCTCCCTCCCGGGACTAAGGTTGCAGATGTGCACTGCTGCGCCTGCCTGGCTTTCCTGTGGGTGCTGGGATCTGAACTCAGGCCCCTGTGTTTGTATATCCTGGTAACCCACTGGGCCATCTCCATCGAGGCATATTTGTTGCGTTTGGTTAGCACTTCTTGGGGTACTTCTCCCTTCCTTTGCGTTCCTTTTCTGCTCAGTATGTCTCCGTCTCTGCCAGAACAATTTTCAACAGTAGGCCCTGAGAAACCAGCTCCCATTTTTTTAGTAGGATCCCCAACTAACTGGTTAATCTCCTGCTCTCTCTTTTCTTTCTCCTTTAATGACGATAGGCTGTGACTGTCTCCAGAGACATCCTACCAACATTTATATTCCTTCCAAATTAGAAGAGTAGGCATCTCTCCAGATCATAAAGAATACATTTATTTTAAGGTACAGTGGAGAGAACACACAGAAATTAAAGTGTGTTTAATGAGAGCCTCTGTGGCTTTTAGAAATTCTAGCTTTGTGCTGATGCTAGTTGCTCTGCATTCTAGCCACATTTCAACCTCCATGGCCTTGGCATTAGGTCATAGGATAACTTGGGAGTTATCAGTTCAGAGGCGGGGAAAATGAAAAATTCACATTTTATCTCTAGCTATGAATATTTCATTTTGGAGAATTTTTGTTTTAGGTTTGGTTGGTCGGTTGGCTGTTGTTTGCTTTCCAGAGTCTGTGTAGCCCAGGCTGGCTTTGAACTGTTCCAGTCTTTCTGAAGGCACCTCCCGAGAGCTGAGATTACAGGCAAGCACCACCGCTCTAGGCCATCTGGCTATGACCTTCTATATGCCTCATGTGCTTTCTTCTCTCCTCTCCTCTCTTTCAACTTCTTTCCCTCCTTTTCCTACCCCCCTCTCCTGCTTTCTCCTCCTCTCCCCTCCTCGTCCTCTCCTTTCTCCCTCCACCTTTTTTTTCCCTTAATCTGAGCATCACTGGCTCTTGGCCTTTCTACTGTCTTTAGACTCTTGGCTCTTTTTCTGCCCCTGCTGGTCACAAGCTCTGATTTTAGAGTTTCTGATCAAGAACCCCCGTGTCTAAGGATTATGAAACCCCCAGTCCTTAGTCTGAATAAGCAAAATGCATTCTCCTAGGCACAAGTGTCTGATGAATACATTCAAATGGGCAGCTCTAGAGACCTGTCTGATTATGTACCAGGTGCTATGAGACCCTTGATATGGATGAGCTCTGGGACTTTATCTGCCCTGGGAAGCAGGGATTAAGCCCATGCCACAGAAAAGGAAAATAAATTCTACCCAGTGAGACCAAGAGCCTCAGTGGGAGGCTGTAGGACCAAACTTCACCTCTTCTGCCATGGCGCTGTCTTTCCTGTCTCAATGCAGACATTTTCCAAGGAGATCTACACCTAAGTCAGAGCAGATTGATGAAACCCAACGCCATAAACTGTTATAAAGGCAGGAAGCTTGAGATTAGGGTACCTGTGACGGGGTTAGTTCTTTTATTTATTTGAAAATTTTGTTTGATTTTATTTATGTGTCTATGTCTATGTCTACGCATGCATATGGGGGTAGAATGCCAGCAGAGGCCAGAAGAAGACATCAGATCCCCTGGAACTGGATTTACAGGTGATTGTGAGATGTCACATGGGTGCTGGAACTGCACTCCTGTCCTCAGCAAGAGTACCACATGTTCTTAATGCCTGTTCCATCTCTCCAGCTCCCAGGGTTGAGCTCTTCCTGAGAATTATCCTTACATTCTACAGACAGAAGATTTCTTGCCAAGGCCTCATCAGACAGGAAGAGAGCAAAAGTCATTCTCACATTGGGTAGTGTGTCTTCAACACCTGATGTTGCTACAAAACACCCATGCCATTGAAGTCTGTAAAACTTCTAGAATCTGTGGGGTAGAAGGGCTCATTCTGGGCTTTAAAAAAAAAAATGTATGAGATTTTCCATTTGACTGAGCGATGGGCTGTGTCAACTCTCTCGGATACAGAGGGCATCTAGTAGGGGAAAGGTCAGAGTCGAAGAGCTTTGCAGAGACGTTAGTGACTCCAGAGGGAAATGGGGCATCTACGGTTACTTGGGGCTTTTTCAAGAGCAAGCAGCAGAGACAGATTCCTCTAACTTGAGAGAGGGGATGAGCAGGTGGGGAGAGGAGAAGGGGTAATGAGAAGAACAAGCAGGAGCTTCCGGATTAAAGAAATCCAGGTGTGGTGGTTTGAAAGAGAAGGGACCCCCGTAGGCTCCAAATGCTTGATCCTCAGTTAGTAGAACTGTTTTGGGAAGGATTCAGAGGTGTGGCCTTGTTGGAGTGGGTGTGACTTTGTTGGAGAAAATGTCTTACTGGGAGGTGGGCTTTGAGGTTTCGAAAGCCCATTCCAGCCAGGCCCAGTCTCTCTCTCTCTCTCTCTCTCTCTCTCTCTCTCTCTCTCTCTCTCTCTCTCTCTCTCTCTCTCTCTCTCCCTCTCCTCACACCCCTCTCCCCCTGAGGATGAGACGTAAGTTTTCAGCCACTGCTCCAGGGCCATGCCTGCCTGATGCCATGTCCCTGCCGTAATGGTCATGGACTTGCCCTCTGAAACTGTAAGGCCACCCCCAATAAATGCCTTCTTTTATAAGCTGCCTTCATCGTGGTGTCTCTTCACAGCAATAGAACAGTAACTAAGACACCAGGTACCATACATTTGAGGTTTCAGTGGGATGCAACTATTGGAAAACTTACCTCTCATTTCTTCTCCTGCTAAGCTAATGTTTCCAAGATCAGGAGAGAACCCAATGGAAACATAATGACTGTCTTACCAATATTATAGCCACTGAAAATGTCAAGCTAGTTGTCTCACTTTTCCTTCCAGTTGATGAAAATGTAGCTGTTGTCCATTCTATGCTCCTGGTATCAGCCTCTAGAACATTCCCTTTTCTCCACTACCTCTCAGAAAAGCAGCTCTCTGTCTGTTAATCCATGAAGCTCTCATTCTCAACTGTTCCTTTAGCTCCCAACCTCTCATTATTACTGACCGAATATAGGTCAATGTGTTTGTGTGTATGATGTTTTACCTGCATACATGTCTGTGCACAGCATGCATGCCTGGTGTCCATGGCAGTCGTAAGAGGGTGCTGGATCCCCTGGAGTTACAGACAGTTGTAAGCTGCCGTGTGGGTGCTTGGAACAGAACCCAGGTCCTCTGCAAGAGCAGCAAATACTCTCTAGTACTCTTTACCACTGAACATCAATCCAGTGGTCATAGCAGTTTTAAAATAGTGCATGACTCATTCAGTTGGCATCACCAGGGATCTATCTAAATATAGAGAAGGGGATAAAGATTAACAAGCATTGGCTGAGCACCTGGTGTGCACAAAACCTCACCCACCACAGACTGAGACAGCGTTCCTGTTTCCCTTCTCCCACCTCCTCCCCACACCCCCATTCTCTCCTATGTGAGATCTTGGTTCCTGCAGCTTCAAACTATATTGACCTCACCTTCTGAACACCTTGACTTCTTGCTGTCAAAGGAATAAGAAATACGTCCTCCATCTGAGGGCCTCACCTTGAAGAAAATCAAGAAGGAGTCTTGGTGCTGAGGACCAAGAACAGATTTCATTTGATGTACTTTGGGATGACTCACAGCCCCTTCTAGGATGCTTGCCCTGCCATGGTTTCTTTGACTCTTGGGAGGCTTTCTCTTCATTTCGGTCTCTCCTTTGTCCTATTTCTTTCCTCCCTTCCCTCCTTAGTTCCTTCCATCTTTACGTTCAAGGCATCATTTTCTTTTCCTCTTCCCCCAGAGATCAAAGCTAAACTGAAAGCAGCTGATTGAAACTGGCCTGAAGCCTTCAGGACTCAGATCTACCAAAGATGGCTATGAGCTTCCTTTCCCAATACCTCACTCTCTGCTTCACTCCACACTCCCCCTCACTCTGTACTCCCCGCAACGTTCCTCCTCACTTTCCCTCACTCTTCAAACTCTCTGGGCCTCCAGTGGACCCAGGGTCCACAGATCTCCATGCTTATATTACACTGGCTTCCTCACTGAAGCAATTTCTTCACACATCACCGGGGAAATAAAACCTACAGCGAAAACGATACTATTGGTTTTCCATTTGACTTTACTGACAATAAAATCACAGAATCTCTTTTCACAGGAAGGACTCCTGCATGCTCACACCAGAACAATGCAAGAGAAGGGAAAGCCATGCAACCCCACCCTCCCACAGAGCAAGCTCCAAGCCAATTTAAATCCGAGCTCAATTTTTATGCTCTCAAACTCAAAATAACTTGTATCCAGTGAGGAGAAGACAGTGGGAGAAAATAAAAAATTGCTGAATGTGATCTGTGTAAGTGACCCGAAGAGGCTGTCCATGCTCATCTTCACACTGGGAAATTCTGAAGTAGTAGAAGGGGAATAGTTAAATGTTTTTGGAAGAATGTATTAAAATAGTGGATCAATAGGGAACTTAAGTGAAATTGACTTGGGCAGAGGAAAGGGGATATTGTGAAATCTGCTCACACATGACTCGTGGTGCTGTCTGGACTCCTAATCTCACCAGGCCTAATTTTTTTATGAATTCCATTTTATGTTTATGAAATGGAAGGGATGATAAAGATTGGCGACTTCTAGCAATATTATAGTTCTAAAATTCTGTCATTCTGATCTAGCCTCGGGGATTGTGGCTAAACATAAAGCCATCGGAGAGTTTTTCCCGGTAACCCAGAAGGAGGAGACATTGACAGTGACAACAATGAGAAGCAGCCTTGGCAATCATGTGCTCCATCTCGGATTTCTCCGGTGTCAGTGGGATTCTAATAACTTCATGGAGATGACCTTTGAAGTGATGGTTCTTGATTCTGTGATTAAAAAAAAAAATCCTGACCAAAAGGCAACTTAGGGAGAAAGGGGAGTTTATTTCAGTAAGTCAAGGCAGGAACTTCAAACAATTATTCACATCATATCCATAATCAAGAGCACAGAGTAATGAATGATTACATGCTCACTTCATTGCTAGCAACTCCTCAGCTTGACTTTTGTCTTATATATTTGGGGAATATTTCCCTGCCTAGGGAATGGTGCTACCCACAGTGGATTTGGTGTTCCCACATAAATTAAGACAGTCTCCACAAACATGACTATAAGCCAACTCAATGTGGACAATTTCTCATTGAGGGTGATTCTAGGTTGTGTCAAGCTGACAAAGCTAATCAACCAAGGTTGCCTGTTGACTCTGGCCTCTCCATTCCTACCTCTACTGCCTCATACAACTCTGAAGCAAAACTTAATTGTATAGTAGAAGCCGTCAAAGAGAACAGGTAGGAAAAAATGTACTGATGTCCTTGACTAGAAAAAAAGAATAATAAAAAGTTTGACATTATAGTCAAGCCTCAAGACAAGAGAAATCAGCTTCAGAAGCAAGATCAAATAGCAGATAACCTTTCCCACTTAGTGGAACAGGTTCTGAGAATGAAATGTCACTGGTCACTTGCCTGTTGGCTCTCAGATTAAATACCTCATTTTCTTTCACAAAAATCCTTTTCCCAGGCACCTTTGCCAACTATCTTCACTAGCAGAAAGAAGAGATAGGAGGAAGGGAGAAGGCAGAAAATGTTTCATCTCCTCCAAGGTGGGAATTCAGCCTCATCCTGGGCTGCCTTTTCTATGATTCAAAATACCCCTTGATCTGCCTCTTGGATGCTGTTGATAACACGCCTTCCTCTGGCACCCCTAGTTTGAAGGATGGTAGCTGATTGTGGATGCTGCTCATCTAGGTTGCTTCACTAACCTGATTTTACATTTCAACTCTTTTAGTTCTTTGGAGATGAACTCCCATGTGCATATATGGACTGTCTGGCCTAGGCTCTATTTCCCCATTATCATGGCTGTCACAGAGGCCTGATTCTATTCTTGAACTGATACACATATGCCAGTTGTCTACAGGAATTCTTTTAAGTGTGGGTGTTCATGAGTCTGTAAAAGTTTTTATGTGTGTAAATGTGAGTGTGCACATTCCATGGCAAGCATGTCGGGGTTGGAGGACAACCTCAGTATTGGTCTTCACCTTCCATCTTGTTTTGCTGCAGATATCTTATTATCCACTGCTGTCCACATGAAGGTTAGTTGGACTGAATGATTCTGAGGATTCTCCTGTCTTTACCTCCCAACTTATCAAAGATGCACTGGAATTACAAATGCATATTATGACATCCAGCTTTATGTGGGTCCTCACAATCCAAACTCCAGTCCTCACACTTGTGGGGCAAGGGCTTTACCCACTGAGCCATCTCCATCCCTTCATACAGGAGTACCCCCCAATAGCTTCTGGAACACTTTCCAGGGGCATCACCTCAAAAAAAAATCTCTCTTCACATTATTAAAAGCAAGATCATCATCAGCTCAGTGACTCCATGGTAATAAAGTTAACACTGACAGCAATACGAACAGGCAGATCACCATAAGTGGCATGCCAAGCCAACCTCTGGAAAGTTGGTACAAACAACCATTGTTGGAGAAGCTTTGTATTTTTAATTAATTGATAATTTCATATGTGCAGCCAATGTATTTTGATTATATTCATCCCCTAACTCCTCTCAGATTCACCTCCAACTCTCCACCCCTTCCAACTGCATGTCTTCTTTTAAAAATAAATAATCTACCAGGCAGTGGTAGCACACGTCTTTAATCCCAGCACTCAGGAGGCTGAGGCACGTAGATCTATGTGAGTTCAAGGCCAGCCTGGTCTACAGAGCTAGTTCCAGGATAGCCAGGACTACACAAAGAAACCCTGTCTTGAAAAACCAAAATAAATAAGTAGTCCACCAAACCTGATATGCATTAGCCACAAACCATGGATGTGGGGCCATCCATAGGAGTTTGGCCAACCCACCAAGGGTCACACCCTAAAGCAAACAGATTCTATCTGCCGCAGATGTTGTTAACTGGCAGTACCTCCTCAGTTAGGAGTATTGGCTTGTGAGCTCCTTCCTCCATGCTAGAATGTTGACTGAGTTGATCTTGTGAAGATCTTGTGCAGGCAACCAGAGCTGCTGTGAGTTCATGAGTGTTTCATTTCAGTCCTTCCTGACCTCTGGCTCCTACAGTCTTTCTGTCCCCCCTTCCACGATGCTCCCCAAGCTTTGGGGAGGGGGTGACACAGACGCCCCACTTGTGGCTGAGCACTCCACAGCTACTTATGAATTTTTGATTGCAGGAGGACTTTAATGACTGCTCTTGATTGCAGGTGAGCCAGACAAATGTATCTGAAAAGTGGAAGGGGTTCGAGAGCCTCTGAAGGACCAAAGACACATATGGTAATTATCTCTAAATTATCCCAACTCTTGATTGTGCTCACAGCGTTGCTTCCTAGGAAGAGACAATATAAATAATAATTACAAAGTCCTTTCAAATGCTTGCATCATTTGATACTCACATGCATTCCAGATGAAGATCTGACAGTTCTGAAAAGCTACATATTTATGTGTATCATTGATCAAAGCAAAATTGGGTCTTCAGACCCAATTCCTATGCTTCGTTTGTGGGGCTCTACTCTATTGTAGAGAGTATACACAAAGAAGGCAGAGCTGTTAAAGCTTTGCCAGTATATACATTTATAGCAATGCCCACCATACAACATACCTTCTAGCTATTCGCCTCCATCTCTGTATACAGTATGAGCTAGAGAGCAAGGACCAAGTACTAGCCCACTCTCACTCCCATGTCCATCAAACCTCAAGGCTTACTACATGCTCAGTACCATTTGTTGACTAAACTGACCCATGAGTGCTAGTAAACCACTAACCAGGCCAAAAAAATACTGGCGGAATTGGATATCAGTATCTAATAAGAGGACCAATCATATTAGTAGGTTGTGCAGGAAGAAGCAGTTCCCATGTGTCTTAAAAAGTGTTTAGATCTTAGTCACAGGACTGTAATTTAACCACTAAAGGATCTGTTGCTATTGTCTTTGGGAATTATGATGATTGATTTTCACTGTCAACTTAACTATATTTGGAACCACCTAAGAGACACAGCTTTTAGCATGTCTGTGAGGGCCTTTCCAGAGATGTTTGACTGAGGAGGAGATCCATCCTGAATATAGGCAGTACCATCCCATGGGCTGGGATCCTGGACTGAATAAGGTGAAAAAGGGAAAGAAAATGTAGCACTAGCTTTCATCTTTCCTCTAGGCTTCTTGACTCTGCCAGATGCAATTGTCTCATATTCCTACTGCCATACCTTTGTTATCACAATAGACTGAATGTATCCCTTCACATCCTGAACCAAAATAAATGTTTCCTTCCTTACATTGCTTCTGTCAGGCATTATTGTGGTGGTATTGTGTTCCCCAAAATATTATACACCCTAATAAACTTATCTGGGGTCAGAGACAAAACAGCCACTAGATACAAAGGCTAGAAAATGGTGGCACTCACGCCTTTAATCCTAGCACTCCAGAGGTAGAAATCCCTCTGGATCTCTGTGAGTTCAAGGCCACATTGGAAATGGCCAGGCATGGTGACACATGCCCTTAATCCCAAGAAGTGAGCCTTTAATCCTAGGAAGTGATGGCAGAAGGCAGAAAGATATATAAGGCGTGAAGACCAGAAACTAGAAGCATTTGGCTGGTTAAGCTTTCAGGCTTTGGAGCACAGTTCAGCTGAGAGCCATTTGGATGAGGACTCAGAGGCTTCCAGTCTGAGGAAACAGGACCAGCTGAGGAACTGGTGAGGTGCGGTGGCTGTGGCTTGTTCCTTTGTCTCTCTGACCTTCCAGCATTCACCCCAATATCTGGTCCAGGTTTGACTCTATTAATAAGAACTGTTAAGATTCCTGATATATATCATTTCATAGCTATGACAAAAATAATACCAAAGTCTCTATAGCAAAGCTAATATCTCTAAGACTGGGCATAATGATTAACTTGAATTAAAAATAAGATACACAGTTCTGTGGGTAGTCTCAGTGAGTGTTTCTTCCACAGAAACACTCTCACACATAAGAAATGATGAAGTAATGGTTTATGCAACGTTTTGTTTTGTTTTGTTTCTCAAGACAATGTTTTTCTGTGTAGCCCTGGCTGTCCTGGAACTCACTCTGTAGACCAGACTAGCTTCAAACTCACAAATCCGACACCTCTGCCCCCCAAGTGCTGGGATTAAAGGCATGCACTGCCACCACCAAGTCTATGCAACATTATTTTTAATAGAAGACAATGGGAAGAACTCCAAGCAGCCATCCATAGGGAAATGGCTAAATAAATAATAAGACTTCCTTTGTTTGCATTTCTAAAAATAAATCAAGAGTCTTTATTTGTTGATATATAATCATGTTTGGTGTTCTACTGTGAAGAAATAAAAGCTATATAAAGAATATATATAATGTTAGCTTTTAAGTAAGAAAAAGGATACAGTTACCTCTTACCTACACTGCTGATACAACACCACGCAGGAATCATACACTGGAAATCAATGTAAATAACCATGAAGGAGAAACAGACCTAGAGAGGATGGTCTGAATGGGCAATATCCATTAAAGCATAACTCTGAATTTATCCCAGCTTTTAGACATTGAGTGATAATAATGAATCACATTTAATTCAAAAAAGAGGATCTCAAAAAGACAACAGCAGAAAAAAAAGAAAAAAAAAAACCAAGATGTAGCCCTGTAGGGTTTCTGCCTCCCTCGGTCTCTCGGGATAAATGAAAACTGTGAGCCCCCAGGTGTTGTGCCCGTTGAGTCTATCTGGTGATGGGATTGCTGCACCTACTTCCACCATGACTGACTCTACGTTGACTCCAGGTTGTTAATCCCTAGAGAGCAGAACCCATGACCAACTGTTCTTTTTCCTCCCAGTGGTTCCGGACATATAAAATGACTTTAAAAGTAAATCTTTCCTAAATGGAATTGAATTTTTTCCTACTGCCAAAACTAATTCTACCTTGAAAGTCTTGAACATGAGCCAGGGATTTCTCCTTCCTTCTCTTCAAAAAGTATTTTAATATCCACTTAGTAGGGGAATTCTTGGTTTCAAAATGGTTTTCTTCATCCCCAAAAGTGGACAAGAGCAGTCTTTCCACTCACAATCAAGTGGAGATGATGAGAGATGGACAGCAATATTGAGTAAAGAATGAGTGAATCATACCCTTGTAAGCCATGTTCTCTCCCAGGAACTGAGAGATGCAAATGCCGGGTTATCTACAAGTGAGCAGCCCTATATGTAGGTAGAGAGCTGAAGACTTAAAATCTCAAACAAAAAGATGTGAAATGAGTTTGGGTCAGGTGGTTGACTTACCCAAGAAAGATCTTGTTGATGAAGTAGAATCAGAATCCAAGAAGTGTATTTAGTCAGTCATTATTTTTTTAACTTTCTTTCACATTCTAGACAGCATTAGAGCTTCGGCACTGAATAGTGCTTACTATGGTTTTTAAGGTCAGGAAGGTGATTGTATCCTCCATATCAACAACCAATCCATTCAGATTTCCAACCAGTGCCTGAGTCTACAAAAAAACAAACCCTAACCACCTGCCAGGGGTGTCGGCTGCTACTGGGCACTTGGGAGAGCAGGGATCGAGGTAAATGGCCTGCTCTTAGGACCTGACTTCAAATAGAAATCCAGTCATATAGATTCACCACTGCAGTAACCAAAAGAAGGCAAGGACTTGATAGACATATGGGGAAACACGGCTTATATCAAGTACCTGTTCCAAAACAGACAGTCCCAGACCCCACTATTTTGGCTATGATATCATGTTGAAAGCCTGAGAAAGGTGGGATTAGCAAAGAAAGCACTACAGTACTGATAAGCATGTTGACTTTCTATGCCTCCTACTGGGCAAAGTCTTCCTGCCTAGCAGTATCCTCATAAATTCAGTGATGGGGCAGCAGAGCAAGACTGTTGGTCACCGTTGCCTAATGCTTTGCCTGGGACACTTTTGTTCCCTTCAGGCCTCTCGGAGCTGGACAAAAATAGAAAAAAATTCATCAATTACAGCCATAGAACAGGTTGTGTTAACATTTCAGCTTTCCAGATCTGTGTGGTACAGACAGCTGGAGACTTTATACTGACTCGGTCACTGATTCGCCAAGTGGCCTTGAGAATGTCACTTAATTCCTCTGGGCCCATTTTTCCTGTGCATGACTCTAGTTGGAATGACGATTTTACCTTATAAAAAAGAAATGTGTGTGGTGACAAAATACCCTGAAAGGGGGTAAATAGCACACAGACTTGTGCATTTTCTAATTATTATGTTTCTAAGTCACACAAATGTCAGTCTCAGGTCAAGGAGATAGCTCAGAGTAAAAGCACCAGCCTTGCAAGCCTGAGAACCCAGGTTTGATCCCTGAAACTCATAGGAAAATCAGGATGTGGTGGTAGACATCTGTGGCCCCAGGACTCCTATGATGAGATGGGAGGCAAACATAGGAGAATCACCTGGAAGCCTGTGGATTGTGTGGCCTGCAGTACCCAGTACAGCACCAGAAACAAGATATGTCCTACCTCAACATGGCAGAAGGAGAGAGCCTCTCCCAAAAACTATCTTCTCACCTCCACACATGTGCATGGCATGTACTAGTACATGCAAAACGTACACATACACATCCCAAGGGGGGTATTTTTATTTTATTTTATTTTATTTAAAATTATATGTACATGTGTGCTTCTGCATGTGAGTATATGTACATGTGTGCTGGTATTCTTGAAGGCCAGGAGACTCCTCTGGAGCTGGATCTCACATTGGAGGTTGTAAGTGCCCAATGTAGGTGCTGGGAACCGAACTCAGGTCCTCTGCAAGAACCAGTATGTGCTCTTAACCACTGAACCGCCTCTCCAAAAGGCTCTGAAAGAAATTTTCAAAACATGAACATAAAACTCTTTGGAAAGGCTATGACTATGACATTGTCACTGTAGAACCAAGATAGGTGAATGGAGAGAGAGAGAAGAGAACACTGTTTGGGTGTTTTTAAAGCTACTCTATTCACTCCCTGTGACATTGATAGATTGCTTTTGAACTAGAGTATCTTTCCATGTTGAAGAGTTTTGTGTTGATAACACACACAAGACAAGACACAAAAGCAGCCAGTTCATAAACTCTCAGCAATGCTGACTGCTTAGCTACTTCTGAATATTTTTAGCTCAACTCCACCAGGAAAGAAGTACAGGTATGCTACAAGCTCAGAGAATCGCTTCAAAAATAATCAAAACCTCACATGCAGTATCAAGAGAAACTCAAAATTTCTCCTACATGGGCACAATTTATCATAAGCAAAGTTTAAAACACACACACAAATGCCAAGAGTGACTGACATATCAACAAGAGCTATTCCAGTACTGGACATGTAGCTCAGTGGTAGAGTGTCTGTGTACAGGCCTCTGGGTTATGTTCTTAACACTTGGAAAAACATAAACAAAATTCTGCCCTGAAGAAATGAATGCTGCGATGTGGCATCACACTGTTTCTCCCTCCCACAATGTCTTCTAATGGTCTTAGACTTCTTCTATTGTTTTCTTCCTATTTGTTCAGTGAATCAGGCCCATGTATGCAGTATGCGTAGGTAGAATTGTGATTCTCATATGTGCATATGTAGAGGCCAGAGGTCAATGCTGGGTGTCTTCCTCTAGTCATTGAACCTACAGCTGATTGGCTAGACCAGCTGGCCAATGATTCCTCCACACCCTCCGGTCTTTGATCTTTGGCACTAGGATTACAGGTGTGCATCCAGCTGTTTGTGTGGATGCTGCAGGTCCGAACGCAGGTCTCATTCTTGTACAGTGTGTTGCTTTGCTTTTCTGTTACTGAGGCAACACAGTGAACAAAGTAACTTGGGATGGGTGTACACAGCACGTTTGCTTACTGAGCCCTCTCCGCAGGCCCCACTCAGTGATTGACAAGAACCGTTCAAAGAGTCTAACAACAAGAAGCTTGCATTTCTGTAGATGAGACAGAAGGAAGTAACAACTACGTATGAGTGGTGTGTTGTGTGGAGACTGATGTTACACAGAAAGACCAGAGTAGAGGGAGAAACGGTGAAGGAGGCTACATCTACATCTGGAGCCCTTGTCAGGGAGAGTGACTCTGAGGAGATGTCTGAACATCAGAAGTGACAGAGCGAGTCTCAGGAGGGACTCACGGAGGGACTTCACCCAAGCCAAGACAGAGACAGTAAACAAATCACAAAAACAAGTTCACTGTGCACATGTCGGCATCACCAGAGAAGGCTGAGCATGGCATATGCAAATTGTGTTCAGCCCAACTGGCCATCACCAGGACACGGGCCTTTCCTGGGAAGCTCTCATTCCTTCTGAGCAGGCCCCAAGGCAGACTCACCTGCCATCTACCTGAACCTGCAAACAGGGAGAAAGCCAGACCAGACAAGCTGTGACTCAAAGCCCAGGCCAGCCTGGGTCACCTGACCTTCAGGCACTCACAGATGTGCTTGCAACAAAAATCAGTGAGTGATGTTTTACGTCACTGGGGGTTAACTGAAAATATAGCTCAGTGGTACTGCATCACTCAGTTAGGTTGGAAGAGCCATAGAAGACCTTAGAAGGGAAAGATCCCTTGAGAAGGATCTGAAGGAGGTGAGGAAAGAAGTCACTCCTATGTCTGGAAGAAATGTGGCTGACGGAAGTGAACGAGCTTTTCAGAAAGAGGGAAAAGCAGGTGAGGAACTTTTAGGCATATTGTGACCCACATATTCACAAACTGCCAGGAAGCAGAGGAACTGGAGTGAGTAAGCAGGGAAGAGAAGGAGGGAAGGTTGGGAAGACAAGAGGACAGATCCTGGAGGGGCAAGCAAAGGGGTGACGTCACCTGACTGAATTTTGAAAGGATCAATCTGTGTTCCATGGGTGTATGTGTGTTGCTGGAGGGCTTCTCTCCAGGTTCCACCAAACCCCGCAGTCCCACAATCCACTTATAAAATAATCACTCAGACGCTTATATCACTTATAAACTGTATGGCTTCTTGCTAACTGTTCTTTTATCTTAAATTAACCCATTTCTATAAATCTATACCTTGCCACGTGGCTGGTGGCTTACCAGCGTCTTCACATGCTGCTTCTCCTGGCGGTGGCTGCAGTGTCTCTCCCCCCAGCCTTCTGCTTCCCAGAATTCTCCTCTCTCCTTGTCCCACCTACTTCCTGCCTGGTCACTGGCCATCAGTGTTTTATTTATATAGAGTGATATCCACAGCACTTATGTGTGGATGCACATGTGGGTGTGGGTGTTCATTCACATGTGTGCACATTGAGGGCCAAAGGACAACCTTGGGCATCACTCCTCAAGAGCGATACTCCCCTTTTTTCAGACAAAGTCTCTCATTGGCCTGCTTGGTGCTGACAGATTCATGCAGGCTAGCTACCCAGCCAGCCCTGCATAGTCACTCCTCACTCCCCAGAGCTGGGATTACACATGTGCTCCACTGCACTTGGATTTTTCACATGGGTTCTGCAGATGAAATCAGGTCTTTGTGCTCATACAGCAACAACTTTACTACCTGAGCTATCTCCCTAGTCCAGGATCTGTCAATCTTTTATGCTATAAATAAGTTATATTGAGATCAGAGTGGAAGCAGCTACATGGGTTGGGAACCTTTTGTATCAGGGACAAATGAGGAGGTTGTGGACTGAGCTGGTGGCAACAGGAGAGGGGCAAGTGATCAGATTTGGACAGGGTTTGAAGACAGAGATATCGAGAATTCTGATTAAATCTAACATGGAAAGGGAGAGGCTTTGGAGAGGACTCTGAGGTTTGGGTGTGCAGAAACCAGGCTAGAGTTAGGATCTACTATGGTGAGGAAGACTGAAAGCGGTAGGTATGAGGGAGGCCTGAGGTCTTTTTGTGTTGACCATGTTAGGTTTCAGCTGTTAGTCATCCCAGAAAAATATTCTGAAGGCAGTCTGAGTCTGCAATCACAACTCTAGCTGGACATTGAAATCATGAACTCAAAGCAGCTGAGGAGGCCCACACTGGGTCTTTGAAGGAATGGATTGTCAAGTCAGGCGTGAATGGAGGAGGGACTCTGGGGCCCTACCTCTCATCGAGGAAACGTTGCTACTGACAGTTCCAGGGAACAGAGAACTCCATTGCCTTCAGATGTGAACGCACCAATGACCTCACCGATGGACATTTCCAATGCAATGGCTGCACAGAGGGTTCTGATTAAACTAAATGGGTCACAAAAGCAACAGACCCAAGTCTGGAAAGGAGACTAGTACGGAAGAGAGGAAGGTTGACAGAAACAAGAAGGAGGTAAGAGAGGGTGGGGAGGAGAGTGTAATGAAAAGATGTTATATGTGTATGAAATTGTCAAGTGACAAGATTAATTAATTAAAAATAAATACTAGCTGAAGTAGCTCAACATATGGATTTTTTTTCTCATGCTAGTAAAGATCTGGGAAACTCTTTCAGGAAAAGAGAACAAAAATGAAAGACTGAAATCTTCAAAAGCAGAATTACCAATATTTCTGTAGGATCTTCTCCAGGCCACAGGACAAATAATCATGTGGTTGGGATTCCATTTACTTCTGTCTCAACATTCTTAACAGAGGCCAAGCTACAAACGTGTGCACGTACGAGTACTGGTGAGAAATGCAAACTTCCCTGTTCCTTAGGGCGAGTCCCCTGGGAATTCTAGTTAAGATTAGCTAGAAGGAAGCCATGCTCCTGCCACATTTGGTGCCACAGAGTGGGGAGGGGCTGACTCTACTGACTACTCTAAACAGGTGCTACCTCCTCAGCCTGAGGGTGTGGCATGCTCTGTCTGACTTCATCTGTTAAGATCTTAGAATAGAGGAGCTGGGGGAGGCAAGAACCCAACACACAGCAAGGTTATCCCATTTCAAACACTTGCCCTCATGGTGGCCATACCATCCTGGGAAGCAGATTAGTGTCTCTCCTGGCCATCAGAGAAGCTTCCTTCTGCAGCACAGAGACCCTCAACTGGACAGTGTGTAGAGAGTGAGAGACCTTGGAACACCATTTCCTAAATGGGACTCTTGCCTTGGGGCTGAGGGAACTTGGAGGAAGAGGAAGTGGAAAGGCCGTAAAAACCAGTGTTTTGTTTGTTTGTTTGTTTGTTTTTTGTTTTTTGGGTTTTTTTGGGGGGCAGGGGTTGAAAGACTTTTAATGATTGCTTCTATTTCCATGGGAGTTATAGGTCTACTTAAATTGTTTATCTGGTCTTGATTTAATTTGGGTATATGGTACCTTTCCAGAAAATTGTCCGTTTCTTTTAGATTTTCCAATTTTGTGGAGTACGGGTTTTTGAAGTATGACCTGATGGTTCTCTGGATTTCCTCATTATCAGTTATTATGTCTCCCTTTTCACTTCTGATTTTGCTAATTTGGATGCTCTCTCTCTCTCTCTCTCTGCCTTTTAGTTAGTTTGGATAAGGGTTTGTCTATCTTGTTGATTTTCTCAAAGAACCAACTCTTTGCTTCATTGATTCTTTGTACTGTTCTCTTTGTTTCTATTTTATTGAATTTCAACCCTCAGTTTGATTATTTCCTGTCAGCTACTCCTCCTAGGTGAGTTTGCTTCTTTTTCTTCTAGAGCTTTCAGGTGTGCTGCTAAGTCGTTAGCATGAGATTTCTCCATCTTTATGTAGGCATTTAGTGCTATGAACTTTCCTCTTAGTACTGCTTTCATAGTGTCCCATAAGTTTGGATATCTTGTACATCCCTTTTCATTGAATTCTAGGAAGTCTTTAATTTCTTTATTTCTTCCTTGACCCAGTGGTGATTCAGGTGAGCATTGTTCAGTTTCCATGAGTTTGTAGGCTTTCTATAATTTGTGCTGTTCAGTTTATGCTGGAGTGGATGTGGGACAAGGGGAACACTCATCCACTGTTGGTGGGAGTGCAAACTTGTACAGCCACTTTGGAAATCAGTATGGCTGTTTCTCAGAAAATTGAGAATCAATCTACCTCAGACTCAATGATACCACTCTTGGGCATATACCCAAGGGATGCTCAAGTACACCACAAGGACACTTGCTCAACTATGTTCATAGCAGCATTATTCATAATAGCCAGAACCTGGAAGCAACCTAGATGCCCCTCAATCAAAGACTAGATAAAGAAAATGTGGTGGCCGGGTGGTGGTGGTGGTGGTGGTGGTGGTGGTGGCGGCGGCGGCATCGCACGCCTTTAATCCCAGCACTCGGGAGGCAGAGCCAGGCGGATCTCTGTGAGTTCAAGGCCAGCCTGGACTACCAAGTGAGTTCCAGGAAAAGACGCAAAGCTACACAGAGAAACCCTGTCTCAAAAAACCAGGAAAAAAAAGAAAGAAAATGGGGTACATATACACAAGGGAGTATTACTCAGCTGTAAAAATGAATAACATCATGAAATTTGAAGGCAAATGGATGGAACTAGGAAATATCATCCTGAGTGAGGTAACCCTGACTTAAAAAGACAAACATGGTATATACTCATTCATAAGTGGATACTAGATGTAAAGCAAAGGATAATCAGACTGCAACCCACAGCTCCAGAGAAGCAAGGAAACAAGGAGGACCCTAAGAGGGATGTATGGATCACCTTGGGAAGGGGAAACAGAGGAGATCCCCATGAGTAAACTGGGGATGAGGGGGCAATAGGTGGTGGGGGATGGGGAGTGAGAACATAGGGGAATGGGATGGTCAAGCTAGGGGAGGGACAGAGTGTAGTATGAATCTTAAAAGGTCTTATTAATAAAAACAAACCTGGGGCTGGAGAGATGGCTCAGAGGTTAAGAGCACCGACTGCTCTTCCAGAGGTCCTGAGTTCAATTCCCAGCAACCACATGGTGGCTCACAACCATCTGTAATGAGATCTGGTGCCCTCTTCTGTATACATAATAAATAAATAAATCTTTAATAAAATAAAATAAAAACAAACCTGGAGCCAGGTACTGGGGTCAATGCTGGAAGATCAGAGAAGCAGAACAAGCCACAGCTTCCTCACCTCACCAATTCCTCAGGTGATCCTGTTTCCTCAGACTGGATGACTCTCAGCTAAACTGTGATGCTCAAAAGCCTAAAAGCTTAACCAGTTTAAAGCTTCTAGTTTCTAGTCTTCACGCCTTATATACCTTTCTGCCATCACTTCCTGGGATTAAAGGCATGAGTCACCGTGCCTGGCTGTTTCCAGTGTGGCTTTGAACTTACAGATATCCGAATGGATCTCTGCCTCCCAAGTGATAGGATTAAAGGCATGTGTGCCACCATGTTCTGGCCTCTATATCTAATGGCTATTCTGTTCTCTGACCCCAGATAAGTTTATTAGGGTGCACAATATTTTGGAGAACACAAATATCACCCCAACAGAGTGGGAGAGCAGAGCAATGAAAGAGATATCTTGCTAGAGGGAGACGTTATGGGGTAAGGGAGAAACCTGGTGCTAGGGAAAATCCCAGGGATCCACAAGGATGACCCCAGATTAGACTACTAGCGACAGTGGTAAGGGTGCCTGAACTGGCTTACCCTGGTAATCAAATTGGTGAACACCCTAACTGTCATCATAGAGCCTTCATCCCGTAACTGATGGAAGCAGATGCAGAGATCCACAGCCAAGCACCAGGCTGAGCTCTGGGAGTCCAGTAGAAGAGAGGGAAGAGGGATTACATGAGCAAGGAGGGTCAAGATCATCATGGGGAAATCTATGGAGACAACTGGACTAAGCTCAAAGGAACTCAAGAACTTTAGACCAACAGCAGTGGAACCTGCATGGGACCGGACTAGACCCTCTGCATACGGGAGACAGCTGTGTAGCTGGGTATGTTTGAGGGGCCCCTGGCAGTGTGATCAGGATCTATTCCTGGTGCATGAGCCGGCTTTCTGGATCCCATTACCTATGGTCAGACACCTAATTTACCTCTGATAAAGCAGGGAGGGGCTTGGTCCTGCCTCAACTGAATGTACCAGGCTTAGCTGTCCCCTCATGGGAGAAATTACCCCATTGGAGGAGAGGAGGAGGGGTAGGGGGAAGATGGGGAGAGTTGGAGGAGGGATGAGAGGGGCATCTGTGGTTGGTATGTAAAATGAATTTAAAAAATTTTTTAAGCCAGTGGGAGTAGAGGACACCAAGGAAATAATGTCTTCCAGACACGGCAGGACTGCTGCGCACATGAACTCACAAAGACTGTGGCAGCATGCACACAGAGTCTACACAGGTCCATGCCAGATGGGGGTCCCAGCACTGAGGGGGGAAGCAGATATGATCTCCCATCCCTAACCAAGAAGCTATCTCCAACTGACAACTGCCCACAAAGGAACAATTAGTTACTCCACTGGAGTCTTACTGGGTATACAAAACAGTCTTGAGAGGAGACCCCAGGCCAGCAGTAGACAGACAACTCAAAATGAACTCAGTAGTATTTCTGGAGATTTTTTTTCTTTCATGATGCTTTATCTAGGCTTTTTTTTTTTTTTTTTTTTTTTTTTTTTTTTTTTTTTTTTTTAGTTTCTGGTCTTTTGCTTGTATATTATGGTTTCAAAACAATGTCACCCTCTTTCAAAATGACTCAAACTGAGCCAAGACACCAAGCTTAGAGGGGAAACTGATGACTGAGGAAAATGTTAGTGGCCAAACCATGGCATCAAATGATGATTTCAAAATAAATGGCCACAAGGTTGTAAAACCAGGACAAATATGGTAATTCTATGATGCCTCATGGCAAGATTTAAAACTTGATTCTCTCCTGCTGTTGTTACCAACGATTTACAAGCAAAATCTTCAGCCTCGTAAATTTGAAAATGGTTGACTCCATTTTAAAAATCTTCACGACCTAGTTAACAAAAAGGGCCACTGGGAGGAGAAGTTGACATGTATGTTATCAACTGGCTAAAAGTAGAATAGACGAATTCTGTTGAAGGAATGAAAGGCCATGGGTAAGGCGCATTGGAAGACGGTCGTATGACATTGAAGGGGGACGAAGAAAGACGTGCAGGTCACTAAGGACCACAGATGAGAGTCCTTGTTACAAACCAAGGACACTGCTAGAGTTTGGATGGCCAGAATAGAGTCTGGATGCCTCGCTCATTCCCCTTTCATTTCTAGACAAAGAGGCATGGTCCTAACACTCACAATGCTACGGTCAGGTTTGACCCATTACTGTTCCTAAGTTATGCTGACTCCTTGAAGGACAGGGAGAGTAAACAGGCAAGCCTAGCCGCCTGGCAGCATGGCATCTCTGGTGAGGAAGGCATGGCTCCTTTCTCAGAGCACATATGGCGATCGGGATGCCAGATGGCACATGGGCCTCAGTGCAGGGGTGTCCAGGTAGGTACCTGGCACATCAGATGCATTCTTTCTAAGCTTTTCTCTCCACAGAATTAAGTCACAGTAAAGGAGGTTCACAAAGGCAGCTGATCAGGTATGAATTTCCAGCCTTACAGTATGGTGCAGGGAGTATTTCAATCATTTCCTAGATAGGAGGGGAAATACGAGAGAGACAACTTCGAGATGGACTTTAAAGACTGAAAGGGACACTGGAGATCTGGTTCAGTAGATGCAGTTAGTAAAGTCCTTGCCTAGCATATGTGAAGGCCTAGTTTGGACCCCCAGAGCCACAAAAAAAAAAAAAAAAAAAAAAAAAAAAAAAAAAACAAGGCATGGTGGTGTTTGCCTGTAATCTTTCTCAGCACTCAGGAAGTGGTGGTCGAAGGAACAGAAATTCAAAGGCATCTTCAGTTACCGATCAGGATCTAAGTTCAAGGCCAACTACTTGGACTACTTGAGATTCTGTCCTAAAATAAGCCCCCTAGAAAATTAAAATTTAAAAACAAGTCATGAAAATGATCAGAAGAGAAAGAGAGGATCGATCAGGAACAGAAGATGGAAACACGGACATGGACTTAAGTTCAGTGAGGGGAAAGCTCGCACAGGTGAGGAAGAGAGAAGAGAAGCAGACAGCGTCCGTGGACCAGGAGGATGCTGGAATAGCCATAAGTCCATTGGTTTACATCACATCAGCCAGAAATGCAAAATCCACTGTAAAAAACAAAACATCGTAAAGCAGTAAACCTCAAGTCCTGAGCCAATGGGCGATGGGAGGCTGCCTTCCCACTGCGCAAACCTTGGTTTTACAGAATTCACCATTTCCCTGTGAAAGCACAGAGAATGGCGGCCATGACGTCCTCACACCTGCAAGGTCAGGCTGAGAGAAGCCCTTGGTATCTGGGGTCCTTTCTCACAGTGGCAGCTGGTGTGCTACCCAGGGACAGACTTCATTACAGTTCTTTCCCTCTTCAAACCACGATCCCTGTCTCTCTGGACAAGAGAAGAAATGGCCTCCTCACACAAGCCTTGGCCCCTCTCTGGCCTTTCCTCCAAGTGAGGTCTGTTGAAAATTCCCAGAATCACAGACAGAAACAGAATGAGCTCTGAACGCCTTCCTGTACCCTGCTCCCTATTTCACATGACACAGAGAAAAACCTCCGCCGCCCTAGGCCAGCTGAGGCCTTGTTTCCACACAACTCCAAGAAAACCAAAGGGATAGCCTGGGCCCCTCATCTTACCCCTGTGCTCCTTGCTGGAATTCTGCTTTTTAAACTTCCTGTGTCCGACTTGGGAACATCGCCTCCACAAACCCCCTCTACACCCGCTGGAGAGGCAGCAGCTGCAGGGCTGCCTGCCTCTGCACAGAGTCCTGCGTGATGAGTGGATGTTGAAGTGAGGGGTGCTCTTTGACCTCGGTGCCATTAGCGGTGATGGGGAACAAAAAGAGCGGGGGAAGCTGGGCTAATTGGCCAGGACTGCCGTGCAGCCAGGAAGCAGCAGCGTGCATGAGTGTGTGGTTGCCATCCTCAGGCTTGTACCTTCTCATCCTATCAGTGTGGGACCCCCACCCCCTTCCCAAACTAAAAGTCTCCTCTGGGTCCATCCTGGTTCTCCTAAATACACCTGCCTAACTAGGTCATTCATGAACCCACCCTCACTCTCAACAACCCTTTCTACCTGTAATTGTGTCTGCAGCCTCGTCCGCCCGGTTATTAGCTGCCGCTGCGCCGCTGCTGAGAGCGGGCTGCTCCATTAGCCGCTGCTCACTAGTCCCCGTCTTCTGATTCCTTCCCTGTCACAGGAGACTCACAATGGCGACTCTGCCCTCAGTGACAAGGCACTCAGGAAGCTGACACTTCAGATCCACCACTCACTCTATTTTGTACCTGGGCGCAGGCATGAAGGTGTATTGCTCAGAGACTTAACAAGAGGAAGTTCCTTGGAGCTGACATACTCCCTCTTGGAAGGAGAGCAGGGTCTCAGGAGGCTAAGAAGTGAATGAAACCTCTTACAAGGCTTGGAGAGTTCCCGGACTAACACACACACACACACACACACACACACACACACACACACACACACACACACGCCTCTGCCAGGTTTTACAAGGGCTTGGGAGATTCTTTGGTGTTGCTTCCTATGGGTTTTGCAGGAAACTCTAGGACCCACACTGTCATGGGTTTTTCAGGGTTGCAACTTAGAATCATACATGCTCCTGTAACTAATTCCAGTAAAGTCACCGGCTCACAAAGCTAGACTTGAGTAGACCCACTTCTTATGTCTACAGGACCCTACTGAGGGTAAATAAACATTTGCTAATGTTTCTTCAGGACAGCCACACAACAGCAATAAACAACTTCCCTCATCAAGCAGCTTCGCTCCACTCCCGCAGGGTCATCCAAACAACGTTCTCAAGACCACAGTATCCCAGAGTGCAGTTTTCTCTCATTGCTTACTGCAAGTGAGAAAAAATTGCCTTGGAACTAGGGTTCGCCAAAGGTTTTTGACCATTTGGGTTGTAAAATTCCTTCGCCCACCCCCACACCAGGCTCCTAAGACTGACTTGGGGAACAGAATCCGTGCATGTTGGATTATCTCAGGGAAGGGTGCTCCTCACTGCAAAGGAATATGTAGCAAGTGGGAAGCAAGCTGGCCCAGCCAGACCCTATGGAAATAAGGCATAACACGGATTCCTTTGCCTTCCTGGGAAGCAGACACTCGGGATCCTCTTTGGATACAAATGTGATTATTCATGGTGATCTTCCCAAAGGCAAAACCTGATCATCTTACTCTCCAGATGAAAATTCAATGGCTCCACCTTATACCCACATTAACCTCCATGCACTTGGGTCTTCATGGTCGAGCTTAGCCACTCTCCCATCTCCATCCCTGCCTTTGTCCACACAATGAGCAAGTCGAGGTAATGTTCTCTGAGTCTCACTTTCCCACACTGGGCTTACCTCACATCGCCTGCAGTGTTCTTCTTCGCCTTCCGGCCCATCCCTGCAGACTCATGTCCTGCCGTCCTTCCATGACAGCAGAAGACAGAAGTGACTCAAAAGATAGAAAGTGATGTCATGCAAACCGAAAGCGCCGTTCACAGCAAGACCTCATGATGGACCACGTTAAGAACCAGGAGCGCTGCAGAGAAGCATGATTCATTCCTCTGGCTCTGTGCTTCCGCCTTCCTCCCTCGGTCGTCAAATCAACTTTTCTCTACTTCCTCCAGTAGGTCTAATCTGTTGCTTTCCTTCTTTGCTTTCTCTGTCTTCCCAGGCAAATTGACCAAACATGGCTACCTCAGGCTTAAATGTATTCTCAGTTCCAAGCCCACTAACCAACTAACCAGCATCCTGCAGAGGATACCAATTCCCAGGGTATGGGAATTGACTCAGCTCAACTCCCTACAAGTCAGCTGTGGCCAAGGAGGTGAACATGACTATGATTTTTTTCATATTGCTTAGAATGGGGCATTCTTATAGTAGCAGTTGCCCCAAAGGTCGGAGTCCCAGACAGACTCCCCAAAGTTCCTCTACATCAAAAATTCAGTCCAAATCCCACCTCTTTCTGTAGCACAATTTCTAATTGGTCTCAATAATAAAAACCCAGAGTCAGATATCAGGGTATAATATATGCTGAAAGATCAGAGAGACAAAGCCATAGCCACCTCTCACCTCACCAACTCCTCAGCCTGAAAAGGGGGCCTAGCTCCCATTTCCACCCACCTTCTATTCCTCTCTCCACCCAGCCACATCACTTCCTGTTTCCTCCTCCCTAGTGCTGGGATCAAAGGCATGAGATCTCAAGTGTTGGGATTAAAGGTATGTGCCACCACTTTCTGGCCTCTATGGTTAACTAGTGTCTAGCAAGCTTTATTTGTTAGAGCACAAACAAAATATCACCACTTCTTTCTTGAAGTTTCCTCTGATCCAAGCACCTCTCCTCTTTTTTAGTATCTCATTCAAGGGATAGGTCAGTAGTAGAGTGTTTACCCAGAATGCGCAAGTCCTCTCTCTCTCTCTCTCTCTCTCTCTCTCTCTCTCTCTCTCTCTCTCTCTCTCTCTTCTCTCTCTCTCTCTCTCTCTCTCTCTCTCTCTCTCTCTCTCTTCTCTCTCTCTCTCTCTCTTTCTCATCCAGGACCTTGGGAATGAAAGAGACAAACACACAGACAGAGACACACACACAGAGAGAGACAAACAGACAGAGGCAGAGACAGAGATCATAAGTGAAAATATCAACGTCACTTGTAAGCTGTTCCTTGATGCCCTTTTCTGCTGAACACCTTCTTCTCCCTCTATCTTTTCTTCTTCAAACAGGCATCTCCTTCACCCTCGGGCCAATAAGCAGACACTGACCCAGGCTACACCAAGCACAGGACCTTGCCCACTTTGCCTGGATAGCAGCACATAAAAAGTGACATCTCCTAAAAGGTTCTGGGGTCTCAGCTGAGGAGGGAGCCACTACCCTGCACTCTTAGATCCTAGAGTTTCCTGACGGCTTCTGGCAGCCTCCAGTAAGATACTGTAAGAAAGAAGCAGGGATGGCTGTAAGCTGGTTGAGTCGGTAGAAAGGGGAGTAACAAGATGAAATATGGTCAGCCCCTTAGCTGACATCCTCAGAATGAAATCCTCTGGCTCAGGGTGTTTCCTGTCACTGTAACAGAGTACCAGAGATTAGTTAAAAACTATAAAAGTTCACTTGACTCACAGTCTGGAAGCTGGGACATCCAAGAGCATGCCTCCACTCCTGCCTAGGACCTTTGTGTTACATTACGGCATGGCAAACATGCGCATCTGTGAGACAGAGAGAAAAAAATCAGATCAAACACCTTTTTTGAGGAACTTACTCCTGTAAGAATGGCATTAATTGATTCACCAGGGCAGAGATGTCATGATCTAATCACCACTTAATTGCCCCAAGGTCTCACTGGCAGTTAAACGTCAACATGAGTTTGGAAGGGGACATTTAAAATGGACATCCATGCCTACAGTTTCAGGTTGGCCTATTTCTGTCTTCCTGAAGCTTGTTCTGAGCGTTTCCCAGGATCCTCATAAACCGCTTTTGCCCAGGGAGGCCATAGTCTGCCTGTAAACATGAGACGTGCCTTGCATATCTTTCAACCTTTCTGATGGTCCTTGTTATCCTTTAGAATGAATTGCTCTTGTTTCTCTTCGTTTCCTTCCTCTGGTTCTTGATGTCTGAGAACAGTAATCACTATCACTGCTTTTGTGTATATCCCCAAAGCCACAAGCATGAAGCATAATCTCCTGTATTGGTCAAATGAATGAATGAATGAATGGTTTCAAAATATCCATTGTCCAATTCCTGTGATCACGAATGTGGGAGACCTCTGTGAATAAAGGGACTCACTCTCTACAGGAGTGTTTTGAAGACGGATGGTCCAGGCTTCTCTCTGGAGCCTGAATTCCCCTCACTTACTGCCTTCTGCATTGCCTGTGTCCAGTTAGGGTACATGGGTAAGGATGAATGCAGTGCTCCACACGCTCCTAGGACAAAAAGGTAAGAGAGGACCCTTTGTTAAATACCAGCCATCTTGGTAGTCTCATGATCACTGCTGAAATGTGGAACAGAGAGAAATAATCTTCCTGATTTTCCCCATAAAAGACATGAACATTGTTTCTCACAGAACCAAACCTGGTGAGTTCTGAGAAGAGCTCCACTTCTATATGGTCCAGGAAGTGAAGCACCCCCCACCTGTCTGTGGTTTGCGGAAGTTTGTGGTTGGCTGCCCTTGATAAGGGAAGTTTCAAGGTTCTGGAAAAAAACTGCAGTGGGGACTCCAAAACAGCTGGAAAGAGAGTCTTGAAAAATCTTGCCCGACATCTATCTTCCCTTCGACCACCATTCATCCTACCAATGAGTCTATAAAGCTCTTGCCTGTAAGCACGGCCTGAGTGCTCACCAGAACCCACATGAAGAGCCGGATGGAGTACTGTGTGCTTGTGGTCCCAGTGCTGCAAAGGGAGCTCCCTGGGCAGCAGGCTAGCTCCAGGCCAGCATGAGAACTCATGAAGAAACCCAAAAGAGTTGGCCAGTGCTTGAGGAACAGAACCCGAGGTTGTCCTCTGGCTACCACGTGTGTGCTCCCAAGTGCACTCACACACACATGAATGTGAACCACACATGCACAGGCACACAGACATGCAGGCACTTACACACATATACACATGCATACAACCCTTGGGGAGATTCAAATGTATCCCTAGATTAAAATATAGGTCCCCAGAGACACATCTGTCAATCTCTCTCCTTACGCCCAGAATCCAGGACTGGCAATGCTGAGCCCTGGATTTTTAAAGGAGCTTCATCCTACCTTTTCTTAATGATGTGTCTTGCTCAGAAACAAGTACTAAAGACATCTTGGGAGCCCCAATGGCCAGCCCATTGGGCCTGTACTTGCTACTAGACCCCAGTAGGCGTTTTCCTTTCCCACATGCTTGCCATTTGACAAAGCTGTCTCCTTTGGGACCATTCAGCAGTGACATTTTCTCAACGTGTTTTCTTCTTGTCAACATGACACAGGGCAGGCAGCTTTTCAAAGTGAGAGAAAGACACCCGAGCATGTAAGCACACATGGGGGGGGGGAGAGAAAGAGAGAGAGAGAGAGAGAGAGAGAGAGAGAGAGAGAGAGAGAGAGAGAGAGAGAGAGAGAGAGAGAGAGAGAGAGCTCAGTGTACAGGCTGCACTGAATCTAGCTCACCTGTAGATGTCCTCTCAATAGCAGAGGCTGGGAACTAGGCACCTTGTTTGGTAAAAAAGCTGCAGGAAGGGTTGACCTTTTCCTGTGTACTTCCCAAAAGCCCTTGGCAGGTTCTCTGGACAGGACTCCATTTTCATGTAGTCTAAGTACAACCATTTTATAGACTAAAGGCCCCAGTGCCCTTAATGTTGCCCATTAAAGATACCATCTCCTGCTGGCCCCTTTAATGTCCTAGCCCATGCCTTATTTGGCATGACTAGAGCATTCCAAACTTGGATTTCCATTAAACAGTCCCTAGGGTACTGTCCTCTGTGCCTTTGCCAAGCTGTGGTTTTTGCCTGGGATGTACCCTTGTCCTTTTTCTACTCATCTGCCAGAAAAACTCATGTGCATATTATTAAGTTCAGTTCACCCCTTATCCTGGATTCTAGATACCACCAGACACACCGCTGCCACTTGCTCAGACCTCCATTTTGTCAACATCACACAGTCTCCTTTTGTAAAATTATGTGTATGAGTGTGTGTCTCTGTGTGAGTATGTGCACATGAGTGCAGGTACCAGCAGGGGCTAGAAGGGTGCATAAGATCTCCCAGCACTGGAGTTATCAACTACTGTGAGCCATCTGCTGTGGGGGCTGGGAACTGAACTCTGATCTTGCATGAAAGCAGCAGGAGCTCTTGATCACTGGGCCATTTCTTTTGATGTTTTCATCCATCAGCATGATTTTGCAGACCTAAGGACTCAAGGAATGGCTTTGCCTGCCTGTGCCCCTTGTCATATAGACTTTTGTAAGAAGCAGAAATGCTGTGAAAGGTAGAGTAAAACCCTTTGTATTGAAAGGATCTTCCCTCAATTGAACTAAATACATTTCTGTAGATGTCTGAAAACACTGCTCGATTTCCTGCTTGAGAACAGAAACCTAAGTGCAGAAATGAACTACCCTCCCTGCAGCCCCCCAGCCCTAGCCCACCATTGTCATGTGGCCCCACATTCCATAAAGGACTGCCTCTCACAGCCCACAGACACAGGTTCAAAGAGAGGTGTGTGACACGTGTGAGTTCGGGCCTCTTCTTGCGTTATAAATAATGATGTAGACCTAGCGTTCCAGTGGCCAACCTTTCATCATCTTGAAGGTGATACCAAGAATGCAGGGAAGCAGACAGAAGGACTCGAGAGAGGTGTAGGGATAGAGCACTGCTGTGCTGGAGTGCCCCAACCCAGCGGGGTCTGCAATTGACCCCATCACGTGCTTCCTAGTCATGGGGTTTAGAATCAGCTCCACGTGCTCTTCCTCCTCGTCATCTTTACATCCCTTAGGGTACTTGGAGACAAATTATTTTCAACTCAAAAAAGAATGACCTATGCAATTTTACTTAACTATTAATATAAAGTGAGAGTTCCCCCTCTCCTAAAGGAACTCCTGCCTAATTACTTTATTTCAAACAATCAAATTTGTTTTGGAAAAATCCCATTAGCCTTTAACAATTCCAATCATTGCCAAGATTTGATGCTTTCAAAGGTTATGTGAACATGATTTGTTTTTAAAATGACAAAACATTTTAACATGGATTTGGTAATTACTCTCAAAAGAATGGAAACTGTTCATTGTCATAATTAAAATATTTAAAAGCATTTAAGAAAAACAATACCCTGTTAAAACACAGACAAATACCTTTACAACCCTGGAGTTGGCTGAGTTCTTAAATAGAATACAAAATTTCTAATAATAGAGAGAAAAAAGTATAAATTGGACTATACTAAAATTTAAGAACTTGTTTAAAAATATAAGACAGGGAAAATATGTGAAATTGAGTGAGAGAAGACGTCTGTAATAGATTTATCTGCTGAAGGGATTCTATTCAGAGTACATGAAAAACTCCAACAAATCAGGAAGAAAGGGGTCCATAAGTCAATAAAAAAAACCTGGGGATGCCCCTGTCAGGTCCAGTCAGAGTGAAGGAGGACCAGGAAAACCTAGGCCTACTGAGAGGGCAGGGACGGCCCCATGAAGACGGGCTCCTACTAGGGGCTCTCTCCACACTGCAGGACTTCGCAGTTTCTCAGTGTGCTAACACCCTGATGGAAGAAACTAAAACTAAAACTAAAACCTGCCCTTGAAGAAGAGGGTGACCTGAGGGAAGATGCCCTCAGAGGACCAATGAGGAGAAGGGGGAATCAGGAAAGGGAAACCCTCACCCCAAGATCCAGAGCCCTGGGGTGGAGTCCCAGCTCTGCAGCCTCGACTGTCCTACTGGGAGCGCTTTGTCTGTTCTAGTAAAAGTGGCTTTCACTTTTTTCCTACGTACTCCTCTCTCCCCGTGTGTGTGTGTGTGTGTGTGTGTGTGTGTGTGTGTGTGTGTGTGTGTGTGTTTCTGTCTTTGTCTCTTTCTCTGTGTGTGTGTGTGCCTCTGTGTGTGTCAGTGTGTTTGTGTGTCAATGTGTGTGTGTGTGTCTGTCTCTCTGTGTGTTTCTGTCTCTGTGTGTATGTCAGTGTGTCAGTGTATGTGTGTCTGTCTCTGCTGTGTGTGTGTGTGTGATTCTGTCTTTGTCTCTTTCTCTGTGTGTGTGTGTGTGCCTCTGTGTGTGTCAGTGTATTTGTGTGTCAATGTGTGTGTGTGTCTCTGTGTGTGTATCAGTGTGTTTGTGTGTCAGTGTATGTGTGTCTGTCTCTCTGTGTGTGTGTGTGTGTGTGTGTGTGTGTGTGTGTGTGTGTGTGTGTGTCTGATGCGTCTCCTCTCCACGGCTGTCGCTTCCAGCTTCCCCACCTGTCACGTCACTTTTCCGGTGCTGCAGTTTTCATGGTCCCCGCATCTGTGGCTTTCAAAGTCCTCCAGTCCGTCATTTTTATTTTCACCGTGTTGGTTTCTTTCCAGAACATACATATTTTTGTCTGTTCCATGGATCAAACGCAGCGATAATCTTAGCTGACCACCCCTCACACCAAGACCCCCATAACAAAGGCGGTGCCAGAGACACCACCCGCAAAGCCATCCTGGCTGTTGCCACTGCTCTTACCAATCCTGTAGAACTTGACAATGAGACTCTACTGCTCAAGGAACCACACTTTGATTATAAGACATGAAGAAATCAAGCTGGTCCTATTCTGGAAGCTTCCACCCTCTCTGCTGGCTAGTTTTCATATCAAGTGCCAGGAAGAGCAGAGGGGCATCAATAGTCTCACCCAGCAGTGAATGCCACAAGCTACAGTGATGACCAACCTGACAAGATCTGCCTGTTCTGTCACTGACCTTGAAGCACCACCCCTAGAGATGCATCAGGCAACTGCTCACCTGCCTATGACCTTGAAGTACATGCCCCTGGGGCATGGCTCTCGGCTACCCTTAAAACCTGAGATGCATGTAGGTATCTCTCTCTTCTCTCCTTTTGGGACTTGGATATGGGACTGATTCAGGCAGCCAGGACAGCGTTCCAGAACTTGCATCGATTCTGTTCTGTATGATGAATATTCCCCTTAATAAATTCTTTTACCCTATAAACAGACTCCGTGGATTTCTCATTATAATGTTACAGGAGTAATCGACAGTTTTCCAATTTAGAACTAAAACCTGCTTCACAGGCAGGAACTCATGGCTAGTACTACAAAAGGGTCATCTGTATCACACTTCATCATCCCCAAGGCTCAGAGACTATCAGGGAGAGAGCCAAAAAGTTATAAGAGCTACAGGTTGGTCAAGGAAAAAACTTTAGAGGCAGAAGAACAACAAAAGAGAACACTAAGTGGCCAATAGTATGTAAAGAGGTACCCAACACCACTGTCAGAAACATTCACATTAAAGCATAATGAGATGTCCTTGTAAATCCCCAGGATGAACGTTCAGGAAGTGAACGACTCAAAAGCTTCAGGAAGTCCCTAAAACTGACTGATCTTCTCCCTCCCCTAGTGTATATATGCAGTGAGGATTGCTGGGAGACACTCAGACCAGCCAGGCCACCCAAAAGAGACAGAGACTGGCCAGACTGCTTAGGGGAGCCATAAACAAGCTGAGGCACCTGTGCTAACTTTTAAAGAACAGAAATTTATCTACTTACAGTTCCAGAGTATGGGGCATCTAAGATCAAATCACTGAGAGAAGGAGTTAGGGCCTCCACTGGTTCTCTGGCTTCTGCCATTGACTGTTCAATATTTTCTAGCACTTAGAAATAACAAGTGCTATAACAGGATGGGAAAGCACCTCACAAGCCCCTCCCCCAAGCTGAGGAGCCATGGGTATCTGATGGTTGCTGAGGAAAGGGGGTTCATTTCTCTTCAGGGGCATGGCCTTTAGTAAGTTATCCATGCACTGGATGACCCTACACCCGTGGGCACATGAATAGCACTCCCTAAACTCAGTAGGTTTATTTTTTTATGATAACTGTGTGAAATAATTTCTTAGACCTTTTTTATTGATGGTGGATTTCACATCATACATCCCAATCCCATTCATCGCTCCATCCCTTCATATATGCCCTCTGTCCTTGCAATCTCCCCTCCAAAATAAAAGAAGACATAAAAGAGAAAGAAAAACAAATTAACATACAAAAAAGGCTCCGCATGGAAGCTGTGGTGTGACACAGTGAGTCACAGCTTACCTTTAGTCCATACAGCTTTACTTCTAAGTGGTGTTCTTTGCAATGAGCCATTGGTCTGGTTCTAGGCCTCTGGCTTCTGCTACCCCCTCCATCCTGGGCCCTCACTGGGACTCCTCTTGGATATCCTGTTGTTGCCTTGTGTCACGGAGATCCTGTAGCTTTGGGTCTAAAGATCTGGCCCCTTCCTGTGCTCTGGCACATTGTAGATAAAGTAAATGTTGGGATAGGCCAATTCACAGCCCTGGATCTGGACTTGAGTGGTAGCTGGGTTGGTCAGCCTACCAGTTTTCCCTCATTGTCACCACCAGGGCACGCTCTCCAGCATTGCCCTGGCTTGCTCACTCACTGCAGCAGGCAGCAAGGAGTGGGGGAGGGGCAGTTCTGCTCTCACACCCTCAGGGCCAGCTCACCCACACCCACACCACCACAGCCAAGTCTACTGTTCTGCCCAGGTGAAGTGCAGGGCCAGCTCTCCCAAGTGCTGCAGTTGGTAAGGTGCAGGGCCAGCTCTCCCAAGTGCTGCAGTTGGTAAGGTGCGGGGCCAGCTCTCCTGCTCTCCTGGCCCCGAGGCCGGTTATCCCGCCTGCCACAGGTAGTAGGTTAATTTAAGAAAAATTAATCTGTAAGGGAAGTGCAATAAGGGGGTGTCTGGTGGAGTTTGGGGCTGATAGGATCAAAATACATTGTATACCCAAATGAAACCCCAAAAGAAAAAATAAAAATAGTTTACAAAATAATAAAGGGGCTAAAAAGATGGCATAGTGGTTAAGAGCACTGGCTGCTCTTCCAGAGGACCTGGGTTCAATTCCCAGCACCCACATGGAGGCTCATAACTGTCTGTAACTCTAGTCCCAGAAAATCTGATACCCTTTTCTATCCTCAGAAGATATCACACAGATATACATGCAGGTAAAAACACCCAAACACATAACATTTTTAAAAAATAGACGAACAAATAGTGGAGATGAGCTTTAGAGGAATAAAGCAATGTAAAGTGAAGTATCCAGCTCAGAATGTGCAGAAACTTACCATGTCCCAGTCTCCTCAGCCACATCTTCACTGGCGGTTGGTGAGATTTTTCCTGGAAAGCTATTAATGCAGTAAAATTTTATTAGCTGTTACCTCTTATTCTGATACTGTGCTATGTTCTGAGGATAAAAGAGTGAAGACGAGAAGTTCCTTATGGGGTTTATCATCTAAAGAGGAAAGGTTGGCTTCATAATGAAATCACATCACTGCATATTTTAACTAGGTAATTACAAAGGTGGTCTGTTTTATTGGGGTGCATGACAGCGAGACCTACCCTACACTAGGGTGTCAAGAAAGCTTTCCTAGAATAAGTGACTAGAAGCACAACGCTGAAGTAGAGTGTGAGTTACCTAGACAGAAGGGTGGGGACGAGGGAGGAGGAAAATGGTCCACGGGGAAGACACAGCAAGGGTGTAGACCTGTAAGGACTGGTCACAAGCTCAGATGGGCAGCTGGGAGCCAGGAAAATGCTGGTAATACAGATGGGCAAGGACCACATCATGCAGGGCTTGCAAATATCTCCCATAGACTTTATCTAAGAACAAGATGAAGTCATAAAGAGTCTTACTAAACTGTCAATGGCGATGTGAATTATTTAGTACTACTGTAAACAGCATGGAGGTCCCTTAAAATACTTAAAATAGAACTACCATATGGTCCAACATACCTAACTAACAAAATAGACCTACCATATGGTCCAACATACCTAAAGGAAATGAAGTCAGCATACAGGTGGGATATCTTCACAAGCGTGCTTAGCATGGCCCTATCACAATAGCCAGGATACAGCCTCAGTGTAAGTCCTATCATGGGGTGAGCAGATAAAGAAAATGCAGAGTATATACACTAGGGGTATTATAAAGCCAGGAAGGACAGAATCCTGTCAGTCATTCGCTGGAAAATAGAATCAAAGGACATCATGTAACAAAGTAACTCAGGTGCAAAAATACGCCCTTTGTATGCTTTTTGTTATATATGGAACTTTAAAAAAAAAATATCATCTATTGTAAGGGACGGGGAGGGGGAAGAAGGGAGGCAGAGTGGAGATAGCAATGTGGACAGGCGCTGCCAAGCAAGGAATCTCACTGTCTGTTCTATCACTGCATGATAATAATTACAGTGCCTTCTTTACAAGGTTTATCACTGTGTTCCCACGAATTACAGCATCTACCCTGTCTGTAAGTTCATTTCCCCACAGCAGCTGGGACAGTGGCTGTGTGAAGTCTCTCCAGATGTGTCATTTCCAGAACAGGCCCGAGGCTTTAGAGTCGCCCTTGACTGCCCCCTCACAATCTGTCTCTCCACCACTGAGCCCAGTGACCATGTGACAAACCAGGAGTGGCAGGCGGAAACTGTGAGGATCAGGGAGGGGCCTGAACTGAGGCCAATAGTTCCATCTCTTGGCCTTCCTGAACCCCACTTCAGTGGTGGTGGAAAAGCCAGGGACCCCCTGCATCTCCATCTTTATACTTCATATCTGTGCTGGCCTCACATCCCTGGGAGGTGGGAGGATTAATTAAATTAAAGATAGGAATTGTGACATCTCCCAGGTGCTGAGGTAACAGCTGGTGCATGTACATAAGTAACAGAGCTTCAGAAATGCACCCAACCAACAGCCTCATGGCTGCAGCCGAGCTAGGGAGGAGTGGCCTGCAAGCCCACACTTACACATTCCCTACCATCCCAGCGAGGAAGATGAACACAGTGCATGGCAAGGTTTTTCAGAGGATCAGGGTTCAAGTCCCATCATGGTAGTTCACAAGTATCTGCAGCACCAGTTACAGAGGCTCTGACACCCTCTTTGCAGCCTCCACAGGCACCAGGCATTCACATGGTGTACAGACACACATGCAGGCAAAACATCCGTATACATAAAATAAAGTTTAAAAAAAAGGCAGTAAAACTCCACCATATACTAGACACAGAAAGATGAGACAGAACTGTGTCCCTGAGGTGACAGACATGCTAACCAAGTCTTATATGTGTGTGTATGGATACACACACACACACACACACACACACACACACACTGAATGCATAGTAAGCCCAGCATTTATTTTTAAAGTAGGTTTTGTGGACATGAGAAAGAAATACTGGTCCCCTAAGACATCTCCTCTTGAATCCCTGGACCTGTAAGCATACTGCCTAACATGGCAGAAGAGACTTTGTCGGTGAGATTAGGACAGTGGCCTGAGACCAGAGATTACCCTGGATAATCCAGGAGGGCCCAGGCTAATCCCATGAGTCTTTAAAGGAAAAGCCTTTTCCAACTTCGGTCAGCCAGAGTTGGGCAACAAAGAAAACAGTGGAAAAAGCTGAGGGGTAAATGGCCTCCACCAGCTGCGGCTGCCTTTGAACAGGAACAGCACTGACAACCAGGAAGGCATGTGGCCTCCAGAAATTGCACATAGATATGAGAAAGATTGTCCCCTAGCGCCTCCAGGAAAAGCTGCAGCCCTGCCAATGCCTGAGTTTAGCCAGCGAATCTTGTGTGGCACCTGCAACTACAGAATTTTAAGATGCTGGTTAAGCTAATAAGTTTGTATAATTTTTATGGCAGCAATGAGTTACTTATACATATAGGTAGGCAGACAGACAGACAGATATATGGTAGATGTATAGAGAGATGATGGGTGGATGGATAGATGATAGATAGATAGATAGATAGATAGATAGATAGATAGATAGATAGATAGATAGATAGATAGATAGATAGATAGATAGACAGATGTGTGTTTTCTATTGGAATTTTCTTTCAGTAATGAATTCTTAGGTTCACCATCCACTGCAGTTTGTTTAAGCATAAAAGAAATCTCCTGAAGGAGGTCTGATGGATCAGAGACTGGAAAGGCTAAAAAGACTTTGAGAGTCTGCCAAGACCAAGCCTGGCACCCCAATAACCAGGCTGGCCCCTTCCTCACACTGCTCATGCAAGCACCTCTTATTAGTGTTATGGGGTCTGATTCTTGTATCCAAGCTCCAGACGCATTTGGGCTTTCTGGAAGAATGTGTGGAAATGAAGAAAATCGATGCTCAGATGAGTTGAGGGAAGAAAGGTGATAAAGGTCTTAGTTAGGGTTTCTATTCTGTGAAGAGACACTGTGACCACAGCAATTTACATAAAGGAAAACGTTTCACCGGGACAGGCGTACAGTTTCAGAGATTTAGTCCATTGTCATCATGGCGGAAACATGGTGGCATGCAGACAGGCATGCTGCTGGAGAAGGGACTGAGAGTTCTACATCTACATCCTCAGGCAACAGGAAGTGAACTGTGACCCTGGGTGTAGTTTGAGCATAGGAGATCTCAAAGCCCGCCCCCACAGTGACAACACTTCCTCCACCAAGGCCACACCTACTCAAACAAGGCCACACCTCCTAATAGTGCAACTCCCTTTGATGGCCATTTTCTTTCAAACCACCACAGTCAATGTCGACAGGCAGACTGTGACCACTCCCAGGCTTCTTCAGACTGCTGGTTTCATGGCTGTCATTCAGTCCTGCCATTTGTTCATACTGTCTTCTTGGACGCTGATGACACTGAAGTCTGTTCAAATAGAGATGTAGAAAATTTAGAAATAATATATGAAAAGTGGTTTGGAGGGGGACAACCACTTCTCTTCACATTTGTGGATATGAGATCCCAAGGGTGCATGCAGACAGGGTGACTAGAAAGAACTCAGATGCGACAGTGCAGACTTGAGGAAGAGCTAAGCCACAGGCAAATTTCATTATACGGATGGTTGAACTCCTGAGCTCAAAGAAGGATTTCTCACAAGAGTACAGGGAAAGAGGATAGAGGAACCTGTCCTTGCACTGGTGCAATGTGTGAACCCAAGCAAGGCACTCTGGCCCTCAGGCTCTTGCACCTCGTGTGCTCTGAGCCAGAAAAGTGGCCACAGGTCCAACAGCTTTTTTTTTTTTATTAAACTATTTATGAAATGTTGGGATATCCACCCACACTCATTTTAGAACACCCATAGAGGGAGCTTGATTTCCTTAAATTTATGCTTGTGAATGCTTAAGGGTCCCTGTATTGTAGTGCACACTCCTGTTTCTATTGTATAATCTTTTCTACAGTTCTGACAGAGATAAATGTGAAGGATGATACTCTATAAAGGAAGCCAAATTTTAAATCAACAAAATTGTGAATTAATGAGGTTATACAGTCATACCATTGACACTAGGGTAATGACTATCAATAGCCATCAGTAATTTCATTAATTGGGGTCAATGTCTATTTTGTATTTCTCATGTCAAATGCAATCAGTCATGTGAAATAATATCATTTTTGTCACCCTGGTGAAAGGGCACTGGAGCTTCCCAGGAATGTCTGAAATGTAGAGTCTTGTTTTCCCAGGAGCAACCGAGTCCCACTGAATTCATCCTAGAATGACATTTCTTACCCAAGCTTAGGAATGCCCTTGGGCCGGTGACCTTTCATACAAGAAGTACAAACAGATCTCTGAGAAATCAATTAGCAACTGTTAGTGCCAATTTATGAATACTAATCCAAAAATCACATAGGTAAATAAGACATTCTTGGAAAACATGAAGGTGATGATCTAAGACTAAACCTTCCTTCAGAGCTGACTGTGAACATAGACTTCAGCCACATATGGGCTCATTGTGCTCAAAGGGGACAGGACCTCAGCTCTGATTGGTGGATTCAAATCTGTATGTGTAATCACATGTAATAAATATGTATGTAATTCAGTCAGTCATGTTAAGGCCTTCAATTCCCCCTGTTAATTCACATTATTAAATCTGGACAAATCAATGAATCTACATAACACCTCCCCTCCCGACATGTACATATGAACAGATTTTTTTAAGCCCCTTCTAATATTAAAATAGACACATAAATACACTGTGAAGACACATCATATCAGAACAGAAGACTCAGAATCCATCTTTAAAACTCATCTCAGGCTTTCCAATGTGCGTTTTTGTGATCACAGCTATTTTAAAATCCCAAGTGCAGCAGGAAGGTTCTGTGGGTAATATGCTCCAATTTGGCAGCTCAAGTCCAAAGGCATGACTCTGAAAATACAAAAGTGTAAAACCACATCTTGTCAATTTGATTGCCAATAATCAGAAACCCCCTACTTCCCACTGACTTGCTCCGCAGTGGGGTTACCTCCAACAAGCGTCAGTGCAGGGGGGCCTCTCTCACTCAGAGCTCCAGAGGCAGGGCACCCCAAACAGAGCATGTAGCTGAACAGAAACTGGTGGCCTCAGTTTAATATAACTGCTAGAACTTAGTATTTCATTTGTGTGAATTGAGGTTTTGTCCATACAGAGGATATGACCGAGGGCTTTTCATACACCAAGTACCCACTCTTCTACTGAGGGGAAGCCCCATCCCGCAGAACTTAGGCATTTGGGAAGAAGTGGAGAAGCCTTGCAGCCTGATTTTAAAGAGCAAGTGTGAGCTGAGAAGGGCTTTGATCCAGAGGACCAGGCAGATGTTTCTAAGAAGAGTAAGACTGTGATGCTTTTTTCTTTGGAAACCAGCTATTTGTTATGAACCTCCTGTGTGTGCACCCCCACAGCCCTGGGACTTACTGTGTGCCCCCACATCCCAATATCGCAGTGCAGGGGTGAGGGAGATGCTCAAAGTGAAATAAGTCATCATCATTGGCCACAGGATATTCAAACTAAAGGGCAGTGAGTCCGTGAGTACCTGGCAAGGGGTCCAAGCGCCAGTCAAAGGCAGTGTGGGTCTTCTAGGGCACTGAGGAAGGGGAGGACAATGATGAGCACAGGGGAGGAAGGGAAAAGAGGGGCTGGCTGGGACCTAGCTGGGACAGGGCCTCAGACCTGAGTGTGAGACAAGGCACTCAATCAGCAGACCCTCTTCCAAGTGGGTGGGAAATGACAAGAACGACAGTACCACTCCTAACTGAGGGCAAAGCCACAGCCTGCACTACACAGGAAAGCCCTTTGGAGACAGCAGCGCTGTCCCAAGCCTGCACCGCCATTGGGAGAAGGACCCTTTGAGGCCCTCGGCAAAGGACAGCAGGCTCTGGGCTTTATTCTTCACTCTCCACATTTCCTTGCTCTCTGGAGCTCACAGCAGCTGGACCATGATGGTGAAGGAGGAGACGAAAGGCCGGGTACAGCATGGAGAACTGGGCTTTGCTGGGAAGATCTTTCTCTGTTAAACAAAGCTCAGAGGAGATGGGAAGAAAGATGGCTCTGGACAAAGGCCAGTCCCGAAACGGATGACAGCAGCAGCAGTTCGCAATATACGACCTCAGGCCTGCTACGTCAGCAGTTCTCCGAGAAAAGAACAACCATGGAACTGTCCATGCAGCCCAGACCTGCCACCCAACAGATCCCATCACTGAATAATGGCTAGTTTCCTGGACTGTGGAGGGATGGCCATAGACTGGCATAGAAATCACTGATCTTCTGATCTTCTAGATGCCCACAAAGCAGCCTGGGATGTTGGGGTTATAGTCCCCTGTGCCCAGAATAATCCCAAGGGACATCAGGAATTCATTAATAGATGATCCATCCAAAAGATGTCAAGTTTAGGTTTTTACAAAGTCCTGAGAGAGCATTTCTGAGAGACCAATTCTAGAAAGATTTCTAGAGTTCTGAGGACCACTAGAAAACTTTTAGGCTGTGGATTCTTCCCAGACCACCCACAAATCTATTGGCCTGGGTACAATAAATCCAACTGGGCATGGTTTTTTTTTTTTTTCCCAACCACTATGTATGTGATTATTGGTGAAATTATTAGGGCCACTCCATGTAGTTAAAAGGAAGATTTATTTAGTAGATAACTTGCAAATTAAGGGATAGGTAGGTCATGGGGTCTGGGGAAGGTGTATCTCAGTCCAGCGGTGTTCTCTGGAGCTCTGCTCGGTCAACCTCCACCTTCAAGGGTCCAGGAACAGAGAACGCTGACCCATCCAGATCTCCGGTCTCCAGGCACCTCCCTTGGCCCTGCCTTGTAGGTGTGACAGTTACTGAAGCCTCAATGGGGGTTGGAATTTCCAGATCAAAGCTGGAATGGCTACCCACTACATGTGATGGCCCATTTTGTACATGAAAACCACAAAATGGGAACTCTTAATGGCAGACACAAATTTCTTGTCCTGGGCTGACTTTTCAATGTCATGCTTGTAGTCATCCATTTATTCAGCAAACATGTCTTCATTATAGCTTGTGCCCAGCAATTTAGTGTGTCTCTTTCCCATGTGTAGCAGGTTCTACACACCATCCGCCATATCAACATAATTCATTTATTCAATGGTCCTTTTAAATATCTGCTTGCACCAGATACCAAGAAGCCCACAAAGGACATAAAAACGTTCATGACCAAATAGCCATACATTGGACAACTGTGTGGCCTGTACATAGCTAGAGACCCCAGCTGACCAATGAGAAGGAATCCCAGCACTTGGGGGATTGAAGCAGGGAGATTACAAGTTCAAAGTCATCTTAGGCTACATAAACAGATCCAGTTTCAAAAAAAGAAAAGAAAAGAGAGGAGAGAGAGAGAGAGAGAGAAAAGAAAAATGTGAAAGGACAAGGAAGACAAAAAAGGGAGTGGGGAGAAAGGAGAAGAAAAAAGAAAGGAAAGAAAATGAAATTAAATTCACAAATCACTTACTAGTCTTCAATTCTAGCCCATGGCAATGTTTGCCTATCTTCTTATTATTTTTTTAATTTCACAGAAGGAGAACCTGGCAGGCAGACAGTGCTTTCCTGGGGGATTAAGGAAAGGTGTCATTCCTGAGGTGCCTTCCTCCAGCGGAGGAGTTCTTATTTTACTTTATTTTTCCCAATTGACACTAAGAGCTAAGGGAACACCACTGTGACGCACCAATGCCTGTGTTCCTGCGGGGCGTGAGTCAGGGAGACAAGCCCAGAGGATGAACTGTGTCAGAGATTGTACAACGGGTGTGTGTGTGTGGTGTGTGTGTGTGTGTGTGTGTGTGTGTGTGTGTGTGTGGAGTGTGTGTGTGGTGTGTGTGTGTGTGGTGTGTGTGTGTGTGGTATGTGTGTGTGTGTGTGTGTGTGGTGTGTGTGTGTGTGGTGTGTGTGTGTGTGTGTGTGTGGTGTGTGTGTGTGTGGAGTGTGTGTGGTGTGTGTGTGTGGTATGTGTGTGTGTGTGTGGTGTGTATGTGTGTGTGTGGTATGTATGTGTATGTGTGTGTGTGGTGTGTATGTGGGGGGGGCTGTGTGTGGTGTGTGGGGGGGTGTGTGTTCAGAACGTGGAGAAGAGAGGAACTCATTACACCTGTGAGGTTTTATCTTTCACAGTTCATAACGGAGCATCTAAATTTACTAAAGCCTGTCTGATGCCCCTTGGCCCCACACATGGTGTTGATGTGTTTTCTTGGCACCGAGCTCAGCAAGTTCCTTTACAGTAGCGAATGGAGTGGTGAGACTTGAACTCTCGCCCTTCGTTCTCGCCCCCTTCATCCCTACCCAGCTTCCTCCTCTGTTCCTGCTGTGGACGTCCCACCTTCCACCCAACCCTTCAGCTTCACTGTGTCCTGTCTCACAGGCAGTGCCACCGCTGTGTCTGCAACTGCATCAGTAAAAGTGTCTGTGTCTGTGAAAGGCTATGTCCCGTCCCCACTGACTTCCCATGAGGTCGGGGCTATGTTCCTCCCTGGGCCTCTTCCTTTCTTTACCCCTGCTTCTTCATGCCCCAACAGAAACGGCAGTTAACCCTTTCCTCCCTGGTGTCTGTTATTCTAAGTGCATATACTAAATCACTGAAGCCTCCCCATGATCTTTCCCAACAAACTCTTTTATTAGTACCCTCATTTTTTCATAGAGAAAACAGAACAGAGTGGTTACGTCATCAGTCTGAGATGACTCAGCTCGGAAGTGAGCAGGTAGGGTTCTGATGCAGGCACTCTGGTTCTAGTGTCTACGCTCTGTTGTTAGGACAGCTTTGGAAGACGAGCCGCTTAGGGAGCCTGACCAAATCCTACTCCCTCCTTGGTGTGGAAGTTACCAACCTGCTCAAGCTAAGAGAGCCAAGAGTGGGCTGAGGTCAACCAATCAGACTTCTGCTGTGAAAAAGTGACTTTCCTTGCTGAGTGCCAGCTTTCAATCACAGAATCCCCAGTAACTGAATAACTCCTGAACTGTGGTGACAATGTTTTCTTGAGTCATGTCTTTCCCACTCCTCTGAAGCTGGGCCTTCAGCGATTGATGGTTGTTCTCTCAACAAAGTCAACATGGTGGCCTCTCGGTGCTGTTCTGCTGCATAGTGCAGATGCCTGCCTCCCGCCACGCCCTGCCTCCCCCCGACGTCCCGCCTCTCCCACGCCCCGCCTCCCCACACGCCACGCCTCCCCACACGTCCCGCCTCCCCACACACACCCTGCCTCCCCACAAAACCCCACCTCTCCCCAACACCCCGCCTCTGGCTCTCCTCTCAGAGTCCCTTCACTGTTTTCTTCACAAAGCAGCTCCTCTCTTCTTCCAGAACCTGCCTCAGGCTGTCTTCTAGGACAGCAGCCATACTTCCCTCAGGCTTGAGATGCCTCATGCCCTGAACTCCCATAGACTCCTGCAAGCAACTGGAACTGCACATCCCATGCAAAATAGACACGATTGCATATTACATGCTCCAGAGCAAAAGGAACAAGGATTGAATAGTAAAGATAGCAGGAGCTCTTTGTGGAAAATCATGTATGTGCACATAAAAGCCATAAATTGGTTATATCATTCACTCACCTAAGTCCTCCAGTGATTATCTAGTCATATGTAATAAAATAAAATACAGACCTGGTCTACAAGCCCTGCAGAATAGACCCCATCCTCCACTCTGAGCCTTACTCCATTTCTTTCTGCCTGCTTACTCCATTAATGCCAAACGGTTTTCCTGATCTTCAAAAACACCTACTTGGGGCTAGATTGATGGCTCAGTGGTAATGCTGCTTGCTGTGCAGGTATGGGGACCTAACACCCGTGTAAAAAGCCCAGCAAGTGTGTGCCTGTAACCTGAGCACTGGGAAATAGAAACAGAAAGATCCCAGAGGCTCACTGCCAGCTAGCCTAGCCAAAATGGCAAGCTTCCTGTTCAGTGGAGAGGCCTGGCTCAAGGCCATAAGTGGAGATCAGCAGAGGAAGAAGTTCAAGTGCATCCTCTACTTTCTGCATGCTCATGCATGAGTGCATGTACCACCCATGCATCACATGCTACACACACACACACTTGCATATGCACACACACTTATACACACATTTACATATACACACACATGCATACTTATGTACACACACTTATACACACATTTACATATACACAATTATGTACACGCTTATATACACACTTACATACACACACACTTGCATATGCACACACTCACACACATTTACATATACACACATGCACACTTATGCACATGTACCTATACACACACACGTACACATACACTTGCATATATACACACACTTATACACACACATTTACATATACACAATTATGCACACACTTATACACACACTTACACACACACTTATACAGACATTTACATATACACAATTATGCACACACTTATACACACACACTTATACACACACACACACACACACACACACACACATACACACATACACACAAATGTAGTTTATTCTCACGGGGAAGTAGTTCATCTTCCCAGACGTTTGTCGGGCTGCCTCTGCCTTGTCACTGATGACAGCCCCACCTCCAAGATTCCTCTCCATGGTTCTGTTTCCTGTCACTGTTGATTTCCTCCAGGAACTTATCACCCCTGAAAGTAACTGTGGGGTTTGTGTTTGTCTCTCCTCTGCATCTGGCCAGACCTTTGACTTTAGAGTAATCCTCTAGACCGCCATGTCTGACCAAAACTTAGGACACCCACTGAAGGCAATGAAGCATGGATGACTGAGTGGATAGTTATCAACATGACCTGAACCAGTGTTCAGGTGGCCATCTTCCTCAGAAGTGAGACTCATATCACACCCTCCATGAGCTACCTGATCAGGGGACACTATCAGAAGGAGCCGAGGCTTGTTGTGACTCTCAACATGTTGTCCATGATAAATCCATGGAATAATCAGCTTAAAGGAGAAAATTTGTTTGGGCCCAAAGGTTCAGAGTTTCCTGCCCTTGGTTTCTTAGCTCCATAGCTTTGAACCTGCATAGTAAGAGCACAGCAAAAGGAAAAGCTGAAAACACAGATGCTCACCTCACAGCAGCCAATAGCAAAGTGTGGTGGTGAGTGAAAACAGCCCTGTAGCCCAGAGGGCGGGACACTACTGGGAGGTGTGGCCTTGTTGGAGGAAGTGTGTCAATGGGAGGTGGGCTTTGAGATTTCAGAAGCCCAAGCCAGGTCCAGTGGCTCTCTCCCTCCCTCCCTCCCTCCCTCCCTCCCTCCCTCCCTCCCTCCCTCCCTCCCTCCCTCCCTCCCTCTCCTCTCTCTCTCTCTCTCTCTCTCTCTCTCTCTCTCTCTCTCTCTCTCTCTCTCTCTCTCGCTGTGGCCTGCCAATCCAGATGGAGAACTCTCGGTTCCTTCTCCAACACTGTCTGTCTGTCTGTGTGTTGCCATGCTTCCCGACATGATGATAGTGGACTGAACCTCTGAACTGTAAGCCAGCCCCAATTAAATGTTTTCTTTTTGTTTTCTTTTGTAAGAGTGGCTGTGGTCATGTTGTCTCTTCACAGCAAAAGAAACCCTGGCTAAGTCACAAAGAAAGACAGGAAGAGGCTAATGCCCCATTATCCAGTTCCAAAGCACAATCCCAATGACCTCTCTCCCACTAAGCCCCTTCTCTTAAAGGTTCCATAACCCCCAGGAGCACCTCAAGCTGCCTATAAAGTCTTTAAAATAAATGCATTGGGATGCCACTCCAGATGTAAGACAAAGCAGTGAATGACAGAAGCATTCTAATGGTTTTAAATGTTTTTAAAGTTTTCTCTTGGGAGGGAGGACTTTTAGGGTGACACCAAATTCTATATTATACATCTATCTATCTAGACTACAAACTTCTGGGTTTGGGGAAACAGACAATCTGTCCTATTCTCCACTGTGGCTACTGAAGTCCAGACAAATGACACACACATGCACATGTAAACACACACACACACACACACACACACACACACACACACACCTATATTTTCACATACATTATTCTGTAGATAAATATCAAGTTATCTTTCATTTAAAAGACAAATAAATGACTTTATTCTCCCACCTTATCAATCATGAGCAATTCATCCTTCCCCCACTGATGGCTCCCTGGGGTAGGCTCTTACTGAGGCCAAAGCAATCACTTATGATTTCCTGCCCAGGACAGAGACAAATGAAAGTAGAAAGTTAGGTCCATGTGCCAAAGGTCAACAGTTGCTGTCCCTGCCACTTGGTATCTTAGCCTCAGCAGAAGGTCCCTGAATCTCCTGTCAAGACCCAGGGACCCACCTTGCTGTCAGAATGCCGGGATTGGTGGGACCCAGAGAGAAAACTCCAGCTACAGCCTGCTGCCCACAGGAAGTGCTAGAGGCAGCTAGGCTGTGGCTTGTCTCTGGCTAGTCTTAGTGGTTTTGTGTTAGGTGGGCGGTGATGTCACTGTTGAAGGTGCTCCTCAGATGGGGGACACCATAGGACACAGACCTGGGTGTCAGTGTTGAAGCTGTTTGGGGATCCGGTAATTTCAGGGAATGCCAACACAACCTTTTCCAGGGGGCGAGGACAGTGGAAGGATTTTGAGAAATGAAGGGTTTTCTGTGCACAAGACACGCCCTCTTTTCTGTTACCTAGGCTCCCATCGGTCTAGGCACATAGGCCAATGACCTGGGACCTCAGATGGAAACACTGTTAGCTCTTTGAGAACTTTATAAGTCTACAGATAAAAAGCAAAAGCATATTGTGTGTTGGGGGGTCCCTATCTAATTTCATTCACGTCCACATCTTAACTTTAGGATTCTGTGGATGAAACATATTCCGTATACTTTTCTCCTGGAGCAAAGACCAGAGAGGCCTTAGCTTTACTTCCATTACCTACATGAAGCCTACAAGCACTTCTTCCCAAAGAGGGTCTGTTCCTGGGTGATTAAAAACTGCTGGTAATTTTTAAATACTTAAAGAAATAAATATTTATGTACATAAACACAAAGAGACCTTGGGAAGAAATGAAAAAAATTAGCACAGGTTACTTCTGAGCAATAGAGTTTTTAAGTGGTCTTTGTTTTCTTATTTGTATTTGTTCTATCCTTCAAATACTTTAAAATAAATAATTAGTGCTTTATAATAAGAGAGGTTTTTCTGGTTTTTTGTTTGTTTTTTATATAAAGGAGAGGCGTCAAGGAGGCAGCAGAGTGGACAGATGTTTGGACCACCAGAAGTTTCTGTCTGCAGGAGCGGTCCCCTGCCTGTCTTGTTTGCTGTGTGTATTGACCACTCTTGACCTCCTGTCTCTGTCCCCAATCTCTGCCTGAGTGGGCTCTTAGAAGGACATGGCGCTGTTTTGTGTGAGCAAATACTTTTAGTTCGGTAAATGTTTTCACATCTCTAGTTCTTCTAACACACACACACACACACACACACACACACACACACACACCACATTTTTTTTTAAGATGAGCTCTTATATTTAGAGTCCTGTGAAGAGTGTAGAGCCTGGCTCTCAGTTCAGGTTGTCAACTTGACTGGATTTAGAATCCCCTAGAAGACAACTCTCTAGTGTGTCTGGGGACAGGTTAACAGACTGCACCCCCAAACAGTGAGCCAAAGAAACCCTTGCTTCCCTAAGTTGCTTTCCTCAGGCATTTTGTCAGAACAATGAAAAATGAAGCTAATGCAGAGTCTGATATAGATGTGACTGAGTGCTGGAACACTCACCTCCCATGCATGAAGAAAGAAAATAAGAAAGAAAGAAAACACCAGAAATAGAGAGTGTGGCACAATACAAGAAGCTTCTTTTAATTTTTATTTTATTTTATTTCAGCGTGTGTGCGTGCGTGCATGCGTGCGTGCGTGCATGCGTGTGTGTGTGTGTGTGTGTGTGTGTGTGTGTGTGTGTGTGTGTGTATGTGTGTGCTCCTGAATGCACATCCATGTATTTGCCATGGTCTGAATGTGTATGGAGGTCAGAGGATCTCTTCAGGGAGTCAGTTCTCCCCTACTACCATGTGGGTCCCAGGTTTGGCAGCAAGCACCTATATCCACTGAGCCATCTCACTGGCCCACAGAAAGTTTCTTGGACTGAACTGAATTTGTTTGGTTGAATGGTTCATACCCTCAAACATGAGCCAAAATGGACTTTCTCCATTAAGTTCTCTTATTGGGCATTTTATCACAGTCATGGCGATGTGTAATGGATACGGTGTGGCTATGATCTGAACTTCTGTCTTCTCCCACTACTGTGTTGAAAACAATTCTATTCAAGCAGTAGTAAGAGGCAGAGCCATGAAGAGGTGATAGACCCTGAACGCTGTCCCCCAAGGATGAGACTGACACTGCTGGTCACAAAAGGGCAAGTTGGGACCCTTTTCTGTCCTCATCCTTTCTACGTTCAATCACAGGAAAAAGAAGCAGTAATCTTCCTCTGAGGATGCAGCACTCAAAACACCATCTTGGAGTATAACTCCCAATTCTGTTGCCTAGATGTTGGACTTCCCAGCCTCCATATCTGTAAGCCAATGTGTGGTTGATATATTATGCACCCCAATAAACTTATCTGGGCGTCAGAGAACAGAACAGCCACTATAGTAAACATAGAGGTTAGGCAGTGGTAGCACATGCCTTTAATCCTAGCATTCCGGAGGCAGAGATCCATTTGGATCTCTCTGAGTTCAAAGCCACACTGAAAACAATGAGGCATGGTGACTCACACCTTTAATCCCAGGAAGTGATGGCAGGAAGCAGAAAGGTATGTAAGGCCTGAGGACCAGAAACCAGGGGCTTTTTAGTTTTTAGGCTTTTAGCAGCAGTTCAGCTAAGATCCATTTGGGTGAGGACTCAGAGGCTTTCAGTTTGAGGAAACAGGATTGGCTGAGAAGTTGGCGAGGTGAGGTTGGCTGTGGCTTGTTCTGCTTCTCTGATCTTTCAGAACTCACCCCAATATTTGGCTCCTGAGTTTTTTTATTGATAAGACCGTTGAAGATTCATGTTACACCCATGCATTCTCTTCGCTGTTATTATGTCGTCTATGGTATTCTGTCACAGTAGCACAAATCATTCAGAAACAAATGTTTTCCAGCTCCAGCCCTGGCCTCTCTGCCAGCCATGGGCCGACGTTCTTGCTTGCTTTTCTTTCCTGTTTGTTTGGTTTGGGGGTTTGTTTTTGTCTTTTGATACTGAGTCGCATGTAGCCCAAGCTTCTAACTTGCTATACAGCTGAGCGTGGCCTGCTGCTTTCACCTCCCAAGCTCAGGGGTCAGGGCATGTACCATCACACTCTGCTCCTGTACAAACAGTGCTTTACTCCTCTCCCTGTCCGTGCCTCTGTCTGCCCTGTGTCCTCTCATGGAAGAGGTGCTTGTGTTCTCCATCCTCTCTCATTCTTGGTGAAATCTGCTCTTCCCCGTCACTCTGCTGTCGTCTGTGTGGGATAACTAGAGAGAATCTTCCATTTCTACCCACTGTTTATCACTACTAAGTCACAGCCAGGGCCTTTACTAGGTGATGAGAATGTAAGGGAAATCAAAATGCAATAATCTCAGGAAACAAACCAAAGGGAAAGGCTTTGTGGTAGAGTGTGGAGGCACTGTGAGGGGGTAAACCCGGAGATGTGGCAATGAGGGGTATGAAGGGGTAAGCATGACGATGTGGACAGTGAGGGGCTACGAAGAGTCGTGGGAGGCCATAGAGACCATTCAAAGTATTTGAACTTTACCCCAGGTGTGGGAGAAACCCGAAGGGCAACATTTAAACAGAGGAGGGAGGGATCTGGCCCTCCATGACTCTCCATCATGTAGTTATAGTCACGTCTTCCTCTGAAAGCCTCTCTACAAAGGTTGAACATTCTCTCCCTATGTTCTTGACATCTGCTGACCGTAAACCTGGGTATTTGCTGCTTCCCTGAGCCTTTTTTCCTGGAGTCCCTTTTCATCCTAGAGACTCCTTTTCCTACCACCTTCACAGCCCCTTACTGGAGACAGGAGGGTCCCTGGAGCTTGCAGTCTAGCTATAGCCATGAGCTCCCAGGTCAATGAGAGACTCCTGTCTCGGCCTCCCCAGGGTGGGTACTACAGGCTCATTCTGCCGTGCCTACCTTGTTATGTGAGTGCCGGGGATCCAAACTTAAGTCCCCCTGCTTGTGTGGCAAGCACTTTACCCAGGGAGCCGTCTCCTCAGCCCTGGGTTCTCTGCTGTTTCTCACTGATGCATAAGGAATGGAATACAGAAGGAGGGGAAAGAGGCTGAGCAAGAAGACAGGCTCAAAGCTTTCGCTCCAAGTCAAGGGAGAGTCAGCAGCAGCTTAGACAAGAGTAAGGCAAGAGTTGGAGGTCATGATGAGAAAAGAGCCAACCTGAGATGCATGCCGAAGGTCAGCCTGATGGAGCCTGTGGATGAGTTAGGGATGGCGGTGAGGGGAAGGCAACACTCCAGGATGACTCAGGAGTTCTGGTATAAGCAGCTAGAGGGATGATAATGCCATTCCTTGAATTAGGGACATAGAAGGAGGATTGGAGCCAGCTGGCAGTTGGGTACAGCAGGGAATTAAGTTTTCTTTTAGAAATGCTAAATTTAAGATTCCAATGAGACGCTCTGATGGAGATGTCAAGCTGATAGTTGGGTATAACAACATGGGTTCTATGAAGAAAATTCTGAAATGCTGTTCCACTTAAGAGGCATCATTATAGCAGCACTGATATTTATGCCATGGGAGTGTTCAGACGAAGACAATCTTCATGGATGAGACTGGAGGGGGAAGGAGAGAAAGGGGGAAGGAAAGGGAAGACAGAAAAGTTGGGATCTCAAACAAGGCCTGGAGCTCTTAAGCCTTCAGAGGTCCTGTCCAGAGAGAAGAACCAGTCAAACTGTGATTAAAGAAAAGCAGGGACACATAATAAATCCAAGAGAGCATTTATGCTTTATGGTTTGTATGTGAAATGTCCCCCATAGGCTCATGTTTGAACATGTGGTCCCCAACTAGTGTTCAGGAAGGCTGTAGAACCTGCCAGTGGCACCTCAGTGGAGGAAGTCTGCTATTGGTGGCATGCTTCGAGGGCTGATCATGTGGTCCTACTTCCTGCTCAATCCTTCCTTCCTAACCACAGACACAATGTAACCAGACACCTCCCACTCATGACACCAGGCCTTCCCCTCTGTGACAAACTATATCTTCTTGAACTCTAAAAAGAAATAAATCATCCTTACATAGTTGTGTCTCATCAAGTATTTTTCTCACAGCAACAAGTGAGTAACTAACATCTATACTGATGTCCTGAAACTCAAGAAACAGTGTTTTGCAAGAGGCTGGGGGGCAAACATGCCAGTTATAACAGAAAGGCCAACACAACACCAGAAACCCACCATGGGTTTAGGGTGATTGAGAATGGAGAGCAGTTTCGGTCAGGAAGTCTTATGAGCCAGACTGAGCAAACTGAATAGTCTTCGGGGACACAAGGGTGACATGGGGAGACTTGAGAGACATTTTGTTGACAATGAGGCTAGAGATTAAAAGGGGTTTGTGTGACAGTGGGGGCTTTGTGAAGACGGGGATACTCTAACAGATCTGTGTATTGGTGGTAATGAACACTTTTTTCTTTTTTGAAACAGGGTCTTACTACGTAGCTGAGGCTGGCCTCTAACTTACAATCCTCCTGCCCTGGTCCCCAGAAAGCTGGGATTACAGGCTCAGGAATAAACTTTAAGTTGGGAGTAATGGATGATTCTGGTGAGAGAGGAATCATGAAGAAGAAAGGTCCTGAAGAAGGACAGAGATGAGGCTCTTTAGAGGGGGACGTTTTCCACCCCAGAAGGAGAGATGAAAAATGTCCATGCTGTTTTCATTTCCAGAAAACTCTTCCTTTTGATGTCCTCTTGTTCTAGAGCACTGTAAGTGTGAGGGTGATTTCTTTTTTAAAGTGTCTGGAACAGGCTTTCCAGTTTGCCGACACCTACAGTCACTGAAGCCTCTCCTAGAAGCTCGGAGAGTACCGAAAGCCACAGTGTGAACTGTTTTTACACACTTCTGGAAACAAATGCATTTGATTATCCTGATTCATCCGTTGTGAGAGGCAGCAGATCTAGTGACTCTGTATGTAAAACTTTCGACAATTTATGGAAAAATAAGGAAAATTATGATGCTGGTTGGTTTCTCCTAGCATCTCTGGAAAGATTGACAAAGAAAAAGAATGAACTCGGTGATAAAATTAAACTTCTAGCATCTCAGAATATGGTGAAAGACAGTAATGAAGTCAGTGATAAAACTGACTGGCTCCAGATGCGCATAAACAGTTTAAAGGTTTCTAAGTGTGCCCTGGAAGAGAACCTTCTCTCCAGCAGCCACACAGCTCACATTGTGGAAAATCAAACCAAAGCCTTCATTATAAGCTTGGCTGAATTACAAAGAAAATTCAAGTCCCAGCCTAGAAGGGTGTCAGCAGTTAAAGTAAGGGCATTAATTGGTAAAGAATGGGATCCTGTAACTTGGGACGGGAATGTGGGGGGGGACCCTAGGCAGGCTGAGAACTTTGAACCCTCAGATTCTCAAGGGTTTATCTCATCTGAGGAAGCAGTCTCTCTACCCACATCAGAAGATATCCTCCTACCCCCATCCTGAAATACTGCCTTTTCCATCTCTGACTGAGAAAGTCCATCCTTCATTGTCTGCTAAACCAGCAGTGACTTTTCCCTGAGGGAGATGCCAGGCATGACAATATGGATGTCCCTCGGGGTCCTCCAATAGTGGCCTCTAGACCTATAACCAGACTAAAGGCTAAGCAGGCTCCTAGAGAGGAGACATAAAGTGCAGTCCACGAGAAGGGGCACTACACTACTAAAGAGCTGATGAGTTTGCTAACTCATTCAAGCAGAAGTCTAGGGAATATGTGTAGGAATGGATTTTAAGTGTATGGGATAATGGCAGAGGAAATACAGAATGGGTAGTAGAGGAAGGTAGTTATAAATACCAGCTAAGGCCATGTGACCAGTTGCAGAAATGGGGATTATAACTGACATGAATGTTTCTGTCATATTTTGTTAAGAATGTGTTTTTACAGGTATTTGTGTTTTCTTTCCTCAATTTCTTTATCATGTAATATAACATTAATGAAGAGAATAAGTGGTTAATCATATTTAAAATTAGAGATACTAAAAGAATGTCCCTCACCGGGCAGTGGTGGCGCACACCTGTAATCCCAGCACTTGGGAGGCAGAGGCAGGTGGATCTCTGTGAGTTCGAGGCCAGCCTGATCTACAGAGCTAGTCCAGGACAGGCTCCAAAGCTACAGAGAAATCCTGCCTCGGAAAACCAAAAAAAAAAAAAAAAAGAATGTCCCTCAAGGGACATTGCCACCTATTCTAAAATTTATAGTGTGTTTATGATTATAGATGGGATAGTTATACAATGTTAGGTATAATTGCAATCTGATTATTATTTTTCATTTGGAAATTAATCACGATGTAAGGAAACATGGTTGTGTGACAAGTTGACAAGGAGTGGGCTTGTGATGGCTATTCTTGGTGTCAACTCGACTACATCTGGTATTAACTAAAACCAAAGGGGCTGAGTACACCTGTGGAGAATCTTTTCTTAATTAAACCTTTTGAAGTGGGAAGAACCAAGTTTAATCCAGATCATCTGAGGAGGGGAGATCCACCTTTAATTAGGGCCACACCTTCTGCTGGCAGCCTATGTAAAGGACATGGAAGATGGGAGCTTGCTCTTCGCCTGCTGCTGCTCACCCTCCTCTGACGGGAAGCCCAGCCCTTCCTTCACCGGCATTAGACCCTACTTATTGGAGATTCCAGTGCATACTAAAGACCAGCTGAGACATCCAGACTAATGGACTGAACAACTACCGGATTCATGAACTCTCTGTTCATAGACAGCCACTGTTGGATTAGAAGGACCACAGCCTGTAAGCCAGTCTAAGAAAACTCACACACACACACACACACACACACACACACACACACACACACACTCACACACACACACACACATCCTATTAGTTCTCCTCTAGAGAACCCTGATTAACACAGGATGAACATGCCAGTTACGACAGAAAGGCCAACACAACACCAGAAACCCACCACAGGTTTAGGGTGATTGAGAATGGAGAGCAGTTTTGGTCGGGAGGTATTACGAGCCTGACTGAGCAAACTGAACAGTCTGTGGGGACACAGGAATGGCATGGGGAGACTTGAGAGACATTTTGTTGACAATGAGACTACAGGTTAAAAGGGGGTTGTATGACATTGGGGACTTTGTGAAGATGGGGATACTCTAACAGATCTGTGTATTGGTGGTAATGAACACTTCTTATTGTTTGAAACAGGGTCTTACTACATAGCTGAGGCTGGCCTCCAACTTACAATCCTCCTGCCTCAGCCCCCAGAGTGCTGGGATGACAGGCTCAGGAATAAACTTTAAGTTGGGAGTAATGGATGATTCCGGTGAGAGAGGAATCATGAAGAAGAAAGGTCCTGAAGAAGAGCAGAGGTGAGGCACTTCAGAGGGGGAGATTTTCCACCCCAGAAGGATGATGAAAAATGCGTGCCCTTGTGCTGGCTAGTTTCACATCAGCCTGACACAAGCTAGAGTCATCAGAGAGGAAGGAGCCTCAACTGAGAAAATGTCTCCGTAAGATCTGGCTGAGAGCTATTTTTTAGTTAGTGATTGATGGGTGGGGCCCAGCCCATTATGGATGAGTTCTTCCCTAGGCTGGTGGCCCTGGTTTCTATAAGAAACCAGACTGAGCAAGTTATGAGGAGCAAGCTAGTAATCAGCACTGCTTCATGACCTCTACATCAGCTCCTGCCTCCAGTTTCCTGCCCTGCTTGTGTTCCTGTCCTGACTTCCTTTTATGATGAACTGTGATGTGGAAGCATAAGCCAAATAAACCCTTTCCTCCCCAAGTTGCTTTGGTTATGGTGTTACATCCCAGCAGTTAGTAACCCTAACTGAGACACCCTGTGTGATCACACAGGTATACGCATGGTTCTGGCAGCTGGAGACAGAGGGAGCTCTCTGCCACTGGTTTCCATTTCTTGAAGAATGAAATGAAGAAGAGAGTTATTACAGCATTCTCTTTTGCTCTAGGCATAACATGGCCATCCCACTGCCACTGGGGAGGAGAGATCACTTTGGCCTGGTAATCACAGAACAAATAAAGAAAAACAACACAGAGCTAACTAGGTTTAGAGTAAAGGTAACTGGGATACTGGCACTCCTTAGAAGGGATGGGAGGGCCATTAGACCCTCTCCTGGAGTTGCACATGTCATTCTCTCCCGTCCTTCAGAGCTAGTGATCATAGGAGATGCTGGAGTATATGGGAAGTGAGGCATTAATTGAAAGGAGTGCAGAAATGAGTCCCTTTGTATCACCACAGTGGCTTCCTAAAGGACCTCCCATGCAGGTCACAGCCCAGCTCCACAATTCTTCAGCTACTCATCCCTTGGAGGGATGCCCCGAGAACTTGCTGCGCTGTGGAACCCTCCTCTGAACCTCTACCTATGGTTATCTACTGATGGTGGTTCTTGGCTGTCAATTTGACTGCATCTGGAATTAACTAAAATCTAAAAATGGAGGGCACACTAATGAGAGAGTTTTGCTTAATTTGAAGTAGGAAGATCTACTTCTAATCTGGATCTTTGAAGTAGGAAGACGGGTAGGAAGGCATGCCTTTAATCCAGATCATTTGAGCCAGGAAACCCTACGTCTAATCTGGACCACACTTTCTGCTAGAAGTCTGTATACAGACTTGGAAGAAAGAAGCTTTTGCTCTTTGCCTGCTTGCTCTTGCCCTGCTAGCAAGTCCATTCCTTCACTGGAATTACAGCTGTGGCTCTCAACCTTCCTCCCACTGTGTCCCTTTAATACAGTTCCTCATGTTGTGGAGACCCCCAATCATAAAATTATTTTCGTTGCTACTTCATAACCATAATTTTGCTACTATTATGAATCCTAATATAAATATTTTTGGAGATAGAGGTTTGCCAAAAGGGGTTTCAACCCACAGGTTGAGAACCACTGCATTAGAGCTTACCTGTTCAGGATTCTGGTGTACACTGAAGACCGCTGAGATGTCCAGCCTCTTGGACTGAACAACTACTGGACTCTTGAACCTTCCATTCATAGGAGGCCATTGTTGGACTAGCTGGACTCACAGCCTGTGAGTCATTCCAATAAATCCCCTTTCTGTTGCACAAATCTTAAAAGTTCTTATTAATAAAATCAAACCTGAAGCCAGGTATTGGGGTAAATGCTGGAAGATCAGAGAAGCAGAACAAGCCACAGCTTCCTCACCTTGCCAGTTCCTCAGCTGATCCTGTTTCCTCAGACTAGAAGCTTCTGAGTCCTCATCCAGAATGAAACTCAGCTAAACTGCTGCTCAAAAGCCTAAAAGCTTAACCAGGCTAGTTCCTGGTTTTCACACCTTTTATACCTTTCTGCTTCCTGCCATCACTTCCTGGGATTAAAGGCTCTTGTTACCACACCTGGCTGTTTCCAGTGTAGCCTTGAACTCACAGAGATCCAGAAAGATCTCTGCCTCTGGAATGCTAGGATTAAAGGTATGTACTACCACTGCCTAACCTCTATGTTTAATATTATGGCTGTTCTGTTCTCTGACCCCAGATAAGTTTATTAGGGTGCACAATATTTTGGGGAACACAATATCACCACACCTTTCTGTACATCTAGAGATTCATTCTGTAAACTGCTATTCTAGGAAATCCTGACTAATGCAGAGGTCAACGCTCCAGGCCCTCCCTTAGGCATCCACAGGCTTCTTCATCAGGCTTCTTTATCCTAGTCCGGCTTTTGCATCCCCCTTCCTCCATCCTCTACCTTTTACTGAAGCTCTTACAGCCTATCTATTACCCTCTCCAAATGCTGTGAAAACTCACTTTTATGTCTTCCTTCAGAGTCTTCCGCCCAACTGGCTTCCCTCTCGGAGAAGTTCAAGTCAGCTTCCCCTATCCCACCGACTGGCTCCCTCCATTAAGTTCACTTCTCCTGCCTGGTGCCTACTTTCTTTAAAACATTAGGAAAGATTGACGTTGTCTTATACTATAAGCATGCCCTTGGGTACGAATGTTCTTCTACACCTGTGCTGTGTCTGTCTGTAAAGAAGAAGGAAATAATGAAAGCAGGGAGGGGCAAGTGGAGAGAAGAGGAGAGAAGAGAGAGTCCACACGTGGAGGCACCTCGACCCCAGACGAGCCCCCAGCACCTCCAGCGCCTACAGGATCCCAGGCTAACACTGCCCTCGGTCTTCTCCCCTGTTACCGGTCCCCCTGTCTTCCTCGGTGCCTCCCTTTAGATGTACGCCCAGTAATGGCGTCAAATCTTAAGTAGCAGCTCCAGCTCAGAAAAGCAATGCAAGGGGAGTGAAAGAAACAGGGCAGAGAGATGAAAACGTAACGCTGAAAAATTCATGCTCCAGGGAACACGTGTGCTTTGCCTCCCGTAGGCCCATCTGATAGGAGCCCAGCAAAGAGTTGGCTTTCTGGCACATGCAGAGACCGTGGGAGGCCCATCCCAGTGTCTGAGGGCCACTGAGAAATGACCAGGAGTGGTGAGCTTCCCCTGTGTGTGCAAGAGAGCCACACTGGCTTCTAAGGACCTGGGTTGTCTGGGGGAAGCGTGCAAAAGACGAAGGAAGGAGAGGCGTCATCTACTTTCTATCTCCTTCGTCTCCTGATGAAGACAGCCCAGCAGACATCCATCTCCTCAGGACTCACAGGCCCTGTGTGAGTTACAACCCTGAGAGCCAGGGCAGGACCCTGGGCCAGAGCCCTGGACCTGAATGCACTGTTTGCTCTGAGTCTAGGCTAGAAGAGGTGAAGGCCCTTGGCTTAGCTACTTGCAAAATCTCCTTCCCAACCCTGGCTCCTTACTCCCCTTCGAAAGCACTGCAGAGGCTGCATCTGATTAATGTTGTGCGGTGATATACACAGGAGCTGGCTCCGGATCCCTGGCAAGCCGCCCTGCGCCCTGCGGAGAGGGGGCTCCGCCTACCCGATGGCGACCCCTGGCGGCCGGCGGAGACACTGCGAAGAGCTGAGAAAGTTTGTGTTGTTTTTGGTTTTTGTTTGTTTGTTTTGTTTTGTTTAGGAGTGGGCTGGTGTCGAGTGAACCTCTGTAATCCCAGCTACCTGGGAGGCTGAGGCAGAAGGATCACAAGTTCCAGGCCAGCCGGTACAAATGAATGAGACCCCTGTCCCTAAAGCCTGGGGTTGTAGGTCTCTCTCTCTCTCTCTTTTTTTTTTTAATTTTATAATTAATTTAATTTTACATATCAGCCATGGATTCCCTTGTCCTCCCTCCTCCTACCCACCCCCGCCCCTCCCACCAATCCACCCCCCACTCCCACCTCCTCCAAGGCAAGGACTCCCCTGGGGATTCAGCTCAGACTGGTAGATTCAGGTGAGGCAGGTCCAGTCCCCTCCTCTGTCACCTAGGCTGAGCCAAGTGTCCCAGCATAGGCACAAGGTTCCAAAAAGCCAGCTCATGAGCTAAGGACTGGTCCTGGTCCCACTGCCTGGGGGCCTCCTAAACAGTTCAAGCTAATTGACTGTCTCACTTATCCAGAGGGCCTGATCCAGTAGGTCCCTTGTAGAGCATCTGCCTGGTCTAAGTCAGGCCTCAGGTTCAATCCCCAATGCCAATAATAATAGTAGTAGTAATAGTAATAATACTAATAATACTAATAAATAATAATGAACAAATAAAATGTTATAAGAAGGAGAGAAGACAGGGTAAGATATGCAGCCCCAGATGGAGCAGTGCAGGAGGCAGGGACTGAAGGGAAAAGCAATTTTGCTGTTTTACAGTACAGGCAGGAAGAAAACATTCTGTCAGAAGTGGTGGGGGCTGAAAAGGGTAACTGGAGAGGAGGAAGGTGGAAATATGAAAATCTGTTGGTAGTCAGAATGGAATCTGTTTAATGTAATTCTTTTACAAATAACACTTAGGAAGAGCTCCCCTCCTTTGAACCAGGCTTCCTTCCATCTTCAGCATTGATCATGTTTTCTCTCCTATGATTCCCATCAGGCTGTGTTTTGGAAGGGGAATCTCTTGAGAAAGCTAAAACCTATACTACCTGCTTCCAGTGCCTGCAGTAAACCTGGCTTCTAGGAGTCAAGAGGCACCCTGGACAGTCAAGACATGCAGTTGGCTACCTGTTTGACATTGAATGATTTTCTCAACACCTCCTGGAACTCTTCCCAGAGTTCCAGAATATGAGAGCAAGGTCGAGCCTGTGAGTAGCAAATGGAAAAGCCACCCCTCAGTGTCCCATCCTTCCCTGTCAGTTCTCACAGCACTCCCTCAAGCATGCCTGACTGTGCAAACCCACCAGGCATTAGAGTGCATCCTGCACATTTGCTGTGCAGGGAACCAATTGGCATACAGTTGACCAGCTTGGGAAGGAGCCTGATGCTTTGGGTCAGTTCTCAAAGTTTTCAAATCAGTGTCGTTCACTTTGGTTCAGTTTGCCCTGATGCTCAAGGCCTTCTTGAAGGAGTTCCCTCCATGAAGTTCTCCAGAGAAGCACCCCCCCGCCCCGGGTCTCTAGTCATCGAAGTGGGGCATACCCAAGGGAAAAGTAAGTAATGAACAATTAAATACTTGGTGGGTGACCTTTCCTGGGGAGACACAGACAAATACCTTTTTACACAAGGTAGGACATAAACAACAGACTAAAGAAATGGTCACATCCAGGTCCAGCTTAGTAAAACCATGTGTTTATTTCAGGATCATGGGCGAAGTATGGTGAGTCCAAGGCAGCTGGATTGCTGAGGAGCTCACCCCAGCTTAGGTGAGGACTCAGAAAAGCTGCATCCTTAGAGCTCCCTTACAACTGGCAAGCTGCCTGGCCAAAGATTCTTCTCTTTCCCAGAACCCATATATCCTCAAGGAAGGCCTCTGTGAGTCTTAGAACGTTCTTGCAAGTTGTTAAGTGCACCTCCAGCATTCTCTCTGTGAGGACACGTTTCAGTCTGGAGAAGTGTCTTAGTCACTGTCCCACTGCCATGAGAAGACACCATAACCAAGACAATTCTTATAAAATGAAGCATTTAATTGGAGTCCTGCTTACAGTCTCAAAGGGATAGTCTAGATTACCATGGCAGAAAGCAGACAGGCATGGCCCTGGAGTAGTAGCTGAGAACTTTACATCCTGATCCACAGGCAGCAAGCAGAGAGAAAGAGAGAGACCTGGAATGGGTTTTTGAAACCTCAAAGCCCCCCCCCCCAATGACACACCTCCTCCAACAAGGCCACATCCACTCCAACAAAACCACACCTTCTAATCCTTCCCAAATATTTCCACTCCCTGATGACTAAGCATTCAAAATATGCAAGCCTATGAGGCTGTTCTCATTCAAACCACCACATGGAGGTAGCTACATAGTGTAGTTCTAGATGAAAGTGGAGGAAGGTCAGCTGAGAGCACCCCCTGGTAGTATAGGAAATCAGAATGTGGGAAAACAGATTCAGAACCAATTCCTGAGCCACAGGAACAATAACTGGTCTAGGTTCTCTGAGGCAGTGGGCTGCTTCTGCCCTCTAGTTCAGCTGAGCCCCTAGAAGAGCACATCACAGGACATGTTATCAGAACAGAGGAGGAGAATGTTCAGATGGCCCAACTGCTCAAAGGCAAGAGTCTCCTGGGGCACAGAACCATCTCTAGTCCCAGAATCCTAAAGCTTATCTTGGGAATGCCTCCCCACCAAAGACGCCATCTCTGAGAGTCTAATCTGCCACTAAGTTACCAGCAGTAAGCAAGAGATGAGAACATGGGCCCCTCCTCCTCACGCTCACCTGCCCATCCATTCGTTCACTCTCTCAGTTATCTAGCCAGCCTTTTGTAGTCTTCCGTCCACATGTTTGTGGAGGCCAGAGGTTGACAGTCAACGTCTTCTTATATTGCCCCCCACCTTGTGTTTTGAGACAGGCTCTCTCACTCAATCTTGAGTTCACTGATTCAGCTAGACTAGCTGGCCAACCAGCCCGTCTGCTTCCCCAGCACTGGGATGACAGGTGCATACTACCACATCTTTTTATGTGAGCACTGGGGACCTGAACTCGGGTCCTCAAGCTTGCATAGAAAGCACTTGACCAACTGAGCCACCAGCCCAGTTCCCATTCTTGCAGCTTTTTACTTAATGATTAGTATGTACTTGGCGTGGGGTCTTTGCTATCACGAGGAGAAGATGATTGATTTCTTTCTCTTCTAGGCAAGATTCTGAATGACATGACTCAATTGTCAAGAACCCCTCTATTGTCCTACCCCTCTGCGAGTGTGATGGGTCAGCTAGAGTTCCTCTGGGCATTATAGAAAATGCAGACACAGGGCCTTGAATGTCACAGAGTCCACTATTACCAAACTCCTCTACTGAATCTAGTTGTTTAGACTTTACAGATACACCCACCCACTCTCTGAAGCCACAAATGAGCATGGGACACAATGTACCAGCACTGCAGAACTGAGGACAGATCTGCCCAGCTTCACCTCACTTTAGACCTCTGAAGATTAACATGTGAGCTGGTTCCAACAGCACCTCACACCAAATACCCACCCCTGGGTGGGCACCCAGAACATTCCTGTAGCCCTTTTCTCTGCCGTCTGCCTCTCCCTCCCTCCATGGGATTTACATAAGTCCATGGCTTTACAGTATTTTCTGAATTGTATTTGTATGTTGTTAACAGTGGTAGCAGAATGCTGTATAATTATCCCCCAATTCATCAGGCTCCTTAACAGGCAAATGCCTTTTTTCACCCAATAAGTTTCGCTGGCTGAGGCACCAATCGGCCTGGTTGCTAGGGAAACCAGAACGTTTCTCTGTTTTAACGGTATGTTGGAAGTCCTGCGTGTGTGAGTGCACACATATGGTGACTACTTGCTTTCTTCACCCTTTCCACTCTCCCTACCTCTGCTGACCTGCCTGGCATTGTCCCCACATCACATGGATCCCCCCCATCCACAGCCCTGCTTGTCCCTTCGCTGCCTCTCCCCCTGCCTCCACCTCCCCCTACCCTTCCATCTGGTGTTCTCAGCTGCCTGAAAAGAAATACCAGTTGGCTTTGCATGAAATCGAAGAGGGAGAGAGAAATAAAAGGTAATTATGGAAGCAAAGCTCTGCAAAAGGCTTTGGCCAGCCAGGTGTTTTCTGCTGGAAGGCCTGTGGTTTCAGCTGGCCACTTTCCTGGCACAGGCGCGACTCGGAGAGGAAGAAGAGGACAGAGAGTGGGCAGCTCAGTGCAGGAGTAAAGGGGACCAAGTTTCAGATCTTGGCGGCACCATCTGCTGCTGCTGCTCTTGGGCACCAGTGAAGACACCTCCCCCCCCCCCCCCCCCCCCGCCCCAAGTCCCTGCATTTGGCTCAAGGACTGTGGGAGATGGGAGAGTTCTGTTGAGACTTATTTGTTTATGCATTTATTCAACAAGCATTCCCTGGATGCTCAGTCCACGCCAGGTGCTGTTCTAAGCACTGGGAGACACAGATGGCCCTGTCCTCAAGATGTGTGACCTACTCTCAGGTAATCTCCAAGGCAGCACAGAGAGGGGAAGAGGCTGTGTGGTGCATGGGAGGGAGAATAATTAGAGCTGGAATCTCAGGCCACGGTTCCTAGCTGTGACCTTGGGTAACTGACTAACTGCCTTTAAGACTATTTCCTCTTCCCTAAAAGTAGTGTCATTGTGAAGCTATTTCTGAAGATTAAATAAAATGATGAATATTTATCAGTATACTCAGTGTCTTAGTCACTGTTCTGTTGCTGTGAAGAGACACCATGGCCATGGCAACTCTTACAAAGGAAAGCATTTAATTGGTGTCTTGCTTACAGTTTCAGAGACTTATTTATCATCATGGTGGGGAGCGTGGCACTGAAGAGCTACATCCAAATCTTCAGGCAGCAGGCAGAGAGACTGGCCATGACATGGACTTTGGGAACCTCAAAGCCCATCCCCAGTGACATATTTCCTCCAACAAGACCACATCTCCTAATCCTTCTAATTCTTCTCAAATGGTGCCACTCCCTGATTTAAATATATGAGTCTATGGGGGCCATTCTTAATTAATTAAACTATCACATTCCACTCTCTGGTCTCCAAAGGCTTATAGCCACATCATAATGCAAAATACATTTAGTCTAACTTCCAAAGTCCCCATAGTCTTTCATGGCCTCAACACCATCCAAAGTTCAAAGTCTCTTCTGAGACTCATGGCAATCTCTCAACTGTAACATCAATAAAATCAAAATCAAAAAGCAGATCCCATACTTCCAACATACAATGGGACAGAATATATATTACCATTCCAAAAGGGAGGAAAGGGAACATAGTGAGTGTACTGTATAGTTTTATGTCAACTTGACATAAGCTAAAGCCATCTATCTGAGTCGAGGGAACCTCAATTAAGAAAAATGCCTCCATAAGATCAGGTTGTAGGTAAGTCTATAAGGCATTTTCATAATTAGTGATTGATGGAAAGGGCCTAGCTCATTATGGGTGATGCTATCCCTGAGCTGGTGACATGGGTTCTATAAAAAAAATAAATAAATAAATAAAAAGCAGGCTGAGCTAACCATAGGAACAAGCAGTAAGCAGCATCCCTCCATGGCCTCTGCATCAACTCCTGCCTCCAGGTTCCTGCCCTGTATCATGTTCTTTCCTTTGATGATGAACAGTGATGTGGAAGTGTAAGCCAAATGAACTCTTCCTTTCCCAAGTTGCTTTGGTCATGGTGTTTTGCCACAGCAATAGAAATCCTAATTAAGACAGTGAGGAAATATTGGACCAAAGTAAGATCAAAAAACCAGCAGGGCAACCTCCAAACTCTGCGTCTCCATGTCTGATATCAAAATGCTCTTCAGATCTCCAGCTCCTTTCAGCTTTGTTGACTGTGACACACTTCTCCCTCTTGGGCTGCTTCCACTCCCTGTTAGCAGATCTTGTTGATAGGTATCCCACAGCTCTGGCATCTCTAACATCTTGGAGCCTCCAACAAAAACCAGGCTTCATTGTGTAGCTTCATGCAATGGTCTCTCTGAACTTCCATGCAAGGACATCCCTGACACATGCCTGGCCTCAGTGGCTTTCCTTGGCCATGGAGGGAGATTCATTTCTTGTATCCTGGACTCTAACACCAGAAGCTCATGGCTGAAGCTGCCAAGTTTTGCTGTTTGCTGAGACTGGAACAAGTCTCCATTCAGATGCATTTTTATCAGCTTTCTGTTTCCTTCACTGCTTAAGCTTTTCTTTAGTTCCTTTTCACAAGTTGGAAACTTAGCTGGGTGGGGTGCTGCCCTGAGGTCATCACTCCCTTTGTCTATTTAGTGTCAGTCTTTTCTTTAAACCTTTTATCTCTTTGAGCACTGGGCTCAGCTCCATTATACTTCTGTGCCCCCTTTCTTCTCAAACTGTACATTTTGCATTTTTTCTTGCTCAGCTTGTTCTTTTTCATTATAGAGCAGAATAAAAGTGTCACAAATAACCACATGACAAAGTCAATACTAGGCTGTCTTGAAATCTCCTCTGCCAATGCCATTAATTCAAAACTCTTCAATTTCGCCTCAGGCAGTTTTTTTTTCTTGGACAAGGACAGAAAAGTGCTGCCTTCTTTGCCAATATATCATAAGAACGGTCTTTAGGCCATTTACTAATGTACTTCTCCTCTGAAACGTCTTGAGCAGGGCCATCATAATCTCCACTGTTTCAGCACCACTGTCTTCCATGTTTGTACTAGTATGACCCACTAAGTCCTGTTCAAAGCATTCAATGGATTCTAGTCCAAAGCCCACATTCTGCCAATAAGCAGCATGACCAGGCCTGTCACAGAAATACCTCACTCTTGGTATCAACTTGTCTTAGTTGGGGTTACTATTACTGTGATGAAACACCATGATCAAAAGCAACTTGAGGAAGAAAGGGTTTTTTCTCACAGTTTTATGTAACAGTTTATCATCAAAAGCATTGAGGGCAGGAACTCAAGCAAGTCAGGAAACTGGAGGCAGGAGCTGATGCAGAGGCTATGGAGGGGTGTTATTTACTGGCTTGCTCCTCATGGTTTGCTCATCCTGTTTTCTTATAGAACCCAAGACCACCAGCCCAGGGATGGCACCACCCAAAATGATCTGGGCCCTCTCCAGTCAACCAGTAATTATGAAAATGCCTTGTAGCCGGATCTTATGGAGGCGTTTTCTCAGTTGAGGCTTCCTCTTCTCTAATGACTCCAGCTTGTATCAAGTTGACATAAAACTAGTTAGTACAGTTGTTTGGCCCTGAAAGGGAAGTAACTAAATGAGAAAAAAAGATGCCCTGTATGTAAAGCTGCTTCAGAGGGGACTACAAATTATGGAGCAGGGTTGGACATGGTAGTACATGGTTGTAATTTCAGGCAAAATCAAGATCAATATATGTTTGAGCCAGCCTGGGATATACTGAGAGACCCAGATGAAAGAGGAGGAGGAGAGGAGGAGGGATGAGGAGGAGGGAAGAGGAGGAGGAAGGACTATGAGATTAGAGGGGGAAGCACCAATGAGAAGCCTCCAAGGCTGATGGGCTAATTTGACCGTGTTTGAAGGTTAAGAAGAAAGGTAAATCAGGAGTAGGACTGGAAGCCTTGGTTTGCTCTTAACAAGGAAACAGAAAAACTATAGGAGGTACTCTAGGTCATGTGGTACCTCCAATCCTCCTCTCCACCCCAAGCAAGCATTCTTGAACTTTATGATCTAAAGGATGTGATGCCATACCTTTCTCATGCTTTGTATTCACACAGAGACAATGCTATCTCTGAAACAAAAGTTCCAAGGGAAACCAGAGGGACACAGGTAACAAGACAGAGAGGGAAATGTGCTCAGTGCTTTCCCCATCCCACTTCTGTTTGCCCCAAAGCAGCTGCCTCCACTGTGTCTATAGGGGTAAGAATGAGCATTTGTGTTTTAGGATGCTTATTTTTCTCAACAACTCCACAGAAGGGAGACTTTTCCAAACATTGATTCATATTCTTAATCTTTTCATAAATATAATATATTACTTCTACAGATAGAAAGAAAATACAAAGATATTTTACTGGACTTGATGATGCTCCAAAAGATATCTGCATATAGAAAACATTTTGTGTGATTGAATATCCACGTGTGTGTGTGTGTGTGTGTGTGTGTGTGTGTGTGTGTACCAAAGGTCAACATTGAGTATCTTCCTCAATACCTCTCCACTTCATATTTTGAGGCAAGGTCTCTCAATGAACTTTGAGCTTGCCAATTCTTCTAGACTGGCTGGTCAGTGAACTCCAGGGATCCTCCTGTCTCTGCTTCCCTGGCATTCGGCTTATAGGCACGCACCACTGTGCCCCGTATGTAGGTACTGAGAATTAAACACAGGTCCTCGGTCTTGTTTGCCAAGCAGTTCACTAAAGAAAAAAAAAATTCTCCCATCTCCACAGCCCTGAGGAAAACATTTTAAAATGGAAATCTAGGCAAAGTTCTGGGTTTGTATTATGCTGTCTGAGCCTCACGACACCCACCTGATATAATTTCCCTCTGCCTTAGAGCTTTTTCACACAGTAGAAAAGTGCAGGTCAGCTGAGAAATTAACCAAAGTTCACACTTTTAAACAGCAATGAGGCCAGCGGTCAGGTGTCCACCTGACCTCAAAGCCCCGTGTAGATTCACTGTTCATGTTACTGACTAGAACCAAAGGGTACTTCCTTGATCAATAACATCATTGCTTTTGATAAAAGTGGACTTGCCACCTCTGTCCTAATTTGCTTTCTATTCCTGTCATAAACATCATGACCAAAAAGAATTTGAGGCAGGCAAGGGTTTATTTCAGCTCACAGGTTACAGTCTGTCATCAAGGGGAGCCAGGAACTGAATCAGAGGCCAGAGAGGAATGCTGCTTACTGGCTCGCTCCCCATGGCTCACTCAGCCTGCTTTCATAGACAACCCAGGACCACCTGCTCTGGAGTGGCACTACACACAGTGAGCTGGGCCCTCGCACATCCATCGTTAACCGAGAAAATGTCTCCACAGGCCAATCTGGCGGATTCCTTAATTGAGGTTCCCTCTTCCCAGGTGACTCTAGTCTGTGTCAAGCTGACAGAAACCAACCTACCTGCACACCTTCCTATCTCCTAGCTGGTTCTCCATCATTTCATTCTGCCCCCTCATCCTTCAGATTCCCCAAGATTCCACATTCCCTTCCTCTCTGCCTCTCGTCATCTGAATCCCAGTTCTATTTATACAGCTCTGAACTCTGATTATTAAGAAGACATCACTGATACAAGAGTGTGAGAATCTGTGCACTGTGTTTTTATTCTCTTGATACTGTCTGCTTCATAAAACGTCTGTTTGGCGGGACTGGAGGCAGTAAGACAAAGCAAATGATTAATTTCAAGTAGCAGAAGGGGGGAAATTTAGGGTCCAGTGAGATTTTTTTAGCAGCTTTATTGAGATGTATTTGACATATAATGAACCACATACGTATAAAGTATATAATGTGACAGGTGTTGACATATATAGATAGAAACCCAGAAGCCATCACTGCCCTCGAGACAATAAGCGTCTCTGTCATCTTCAAAAGTTTCCTCTACTTAGGACAACTGAGGTTTTGAAACATTTGAAATTGGGTCAGTTCCTAAGCAACATGACTGTGGATAAAGTGGCCCCAGTAACCAGGGCAGGGCTCGATGACATTTTTGTGAACTAAATGTAGCTTCACAATCAAGTGATTTTTTTTTTTAAATCTGTTCACAATTCTAGAAGTAATTCTGGGGAGAAATTAGCTGGCTACAGACATATTTGCCAAAAATCATGTGGGGAAGATAATCTCCAGAAAACACGCCATGTACCTGATAGCCCTGGTCAGAAAAATGTGTCTGCATTTAAAGTGGGAGAAAATGTACAATGGAAGTTTTCGGCCTAACAAAGCTCAACTTCCAGCCCCATGGACCACATCAACAGACATCACAGCAGGTGAGCCCACCACAGACCCAACAAGGCCAGAAGGGGAGAGCCAAGGAGGAACCCCATTCCAGACATCCCCAAGTAGCCCCCGTGTGAAAGTGGGGAAAGAACAGACTGGCGAAGAATCCAAACCGTAGACTCAGCTCCTCCAGGACATACTCATTTATCTTGGTGTCTCTGATCCCTGCAGTTCCTAGGCTTGACCTAGGTGAGGTTCTTTTGGAAAGAAAGGTTGAATTGAGAGGGTCATTTGACACAATTTTTTGTACAAATAAGAGTTCTGAATAATAACCAACGGCCACTACACCACTCTAGAATGAGGCGGTAAGGAGCCACCTGAGATGGGTTCCTCTTCGTTCAGGGGATGTCGTGCACTGAGCACCTGCTAGTGGCAGATGCCATGTGAGGTTACGATTTTATGGTGAAGATAGGCAGAAATGTAAACAGGGTAATGGGGCTGTAGAAAAATGTGGAGGTAGGTGGCATCTGATCTCTTTCAAGAGTACAAGGGTCTCCCAAAAGCCGTGACCTTCAGAGTCATCAAAGCTACCTGAAGGAATGCTGTTCCCAGCTTGCTTACAATGCATTTGTATAACCCTAAGTTCAGCCACTTGACTTTCTTGTGTACAATAACAGCTTTTTCTAGCCCACTAATAACAAGTCTTGGAACAAGCAATCTTAACCTGGAGTGAAACAGTTCATAAAATGTCTACAAGGGGGAATGTCAGCGTGAGACCTGGATGTATGAGCCACCACTGTGCTTAATTAGTGGAGAGGAAGGGTTTTCTTGGAAAAATAATTCTGCTTTAAGTTCTTAATTTTTTTAAAAAGACTTTGCGTGTGTGTGTGTGTGTGTGTGTGTGTGTGTGTGTGTGTGTGTGTGACCGTACATGTGTGTGTGCGTGCTCAAGCATGCACTCGCATGAGTGTGAGCACACATACATGAGTTCAAATGTGTCACAGAGTGCCTGGTGCCCATGGAGGACAGAAGAGGGTGTTGGAATCCCCTGGAGCTGAAGTCACGGTGATGTGAGTGCCAGAACCGCTAACTTGGACCCCCTGTAAGGGCCTAGCTGCTGCGCATCTCCCCGGCCCCCCAGTCGTTGTTCTGATCAAAGCACTGAGTCTTAAAACATCATTAGTGAAGACTTTGAGGAGACCTAAGAGACCGGCGGAGGAATCAGGAAACAAGCCGAGGAGGAAGGAAACAAAAATGAAGGTTAGCTGGAGAGAGGGATGCTTGGGAGGGGTCATGGTAGGTTGGAGAGATATCTGGAAGCTGGAGAACAAAAGGGTTGGTGAGGAAATAAAAAGACGGTGAGCATAAAAGGAAGGGGCTAACAGATACACAGCAGAAGAAAGAATAAGATACGGGGGGGGGGGGGGATTGAGAGGGTGGATGAGGCTGGGACGGAGAAAACAGCATCCACAGCCCATCTACCTGCCTAGAAAGAAGTGCAGGACACAGGGAGCAGGGACGGGTGAACAAAGGCCATCCTCGGGCCACCACGTCCACTGTCCCTTTCACAGTGGACACCTGGGATAAGCTGCAGAGGGCCACTTGTGTTGTAAAAGCCAAGGTGAACCCTGTCCCCAAGGACATTCTTCTCTGTCCTTCACCAGCTTCCAGCTGGTGCTCTCATCTCTAAGACCAGGTGGCCAAAAGAGATCTTTAGTGGTCGGCCCCTTGACAATATAGTGCAGTCCCTAATCTAGAAGCTTCTGTTACACGTTCACAGAAGTCTCTGGAACAAGAGCCTAATAAGGATGCTTCAAGTCTGTCCCGTGATATGAGGAATGCCTGGCTTTATCATGAAATACCTGCCAGCTACTAAATCTTGAGACAGCAAATGTTCTCCTTAACAATCTGTTTGGCCTTTTTGATTGAATTTATTATTTCCTTGGCTTGGTTTATTTTCTGTAGAAAATATGAACAGCATTCCCTGAATTCTGATGAGGTTTCGTTAAGAATGCTTGTATGGATATAAACATCATACCCACATCATTCACCACACTGAAGAGCTCTCCTCCCCCAGTTATCAATACAGATAAGAAACAAGCAACAAGAAGTGAACCATATGGCTGTGGATGAACTGATGTGACCGTGTTACTAAATAGAAAACACTATTTATACCTAATAAATATTAACTAAGCCTGCCAGGTATCACAAGGCCATTGATGATCAAACCAAAAGTGCTTACAGGGTAACTCAAGCTAAAGGTTAGTAAAGGAAAGGCTAGTAAATATCAAAGGTAATATTAAGGTCTCGAGATCACATAAGCAGGTCATAAGCTGGGACTCTGTGGACAGAAAAGGGAGGATATCGTTTCTGTTTTTGACCTCTGTTCAGTCTTTTGGTTTCTTAAAGATAGCTGGAAGGTGCGGTTCAGTCCTTTCCTGGCATTTGAAAGGCCTGGGCTTCAATCTCCAGCACTGCAAAATAATACTAGTGGTGGTGGTGATGATGGTGGTGGTGGTGGTGATGGTGTTGGTGGTGGTGGTGGTGGTAGTGGTGGTGGTGGTGGTGGTGTGGTGGTGATGGTGGTGGTGGTGGTGGTGGTGTGGTGGTGGTGGTGGTGGTAAATATAATACCTAGGTATACCTTCTCTTTAATTTTTCCTTCAAATGACCAGATGGGATCCAAGTACCCTCAAAGGAAAGGAGACAATGTAACTAAGGCCCAGGTTGGCCTAGGCTAGTAGGCAGAGGTAAGAGAGGCAATACAAGGCTGATGCTGCCACAGGCCCCTCACGGTGAGCTTCTCTGTCTAGGACCTCATTGATTTCTTAGAGACCTTTTCTTCCGGGTGATGATGATGGTAGTTCATGGGGTGATGGTTACTCAAGTTCCACCATTGGATTGACACCCTCTGTCCTGGTTCTGTTTGTTCAGCAGGAGTACAAGGGAGCCCAGGACCAGACAGCGCTGCAAGTTCCCATGACAGCCCATGACTGGCCAGGGAGGGAGGGGAAGGACCTCTTTTCTTTGTCCCAGGGAACCAGAAAATATCAAGTCAAACAAAAAAAAAAAAGCATTTTTTAAACCAGAAAAAAATCATGCAACATTGAAAGTTATTATAACCTCCTATGACAAATGGTTGCTTTTAATTAACATTTTATTGAGTGCCTTCGATAGTGTGTGTGTGTGTGTGTGTGTGTGTGTGTGTGTGTGTGTGATTTAGATTTTTTTTACTTTTTGAGACAAACTCTCATGTGTCCCAGTTTATGCTGTACTTGAGATTGAGCCCAGAGCTTCATATGTGTTAGGCAATCATTCCACCAACTAAGCTATAGCCCCGGCCCTAGTTCAGCATTTTTAAGGCTAATTTTTGCACTGAAGCTGAGAGGTGATGCACTCTATAATCCCAGCACTCAGGAGCCTAAAACAGGAGGATGTGGCACTCCACCCTGGCATGGATTTCACAACAAGACCTTGTTTCAAAAAAAAATGAATCAGCATAAATTGTTCAAAATATCGGGCTTCTTTGTGCCGCTCTGGTTCATGCATATAACACTTTGATCGCATTTGTTCCACTGCCTTTTTCTCTACCCTGGTCCCCTTCATCTTCCCTAATTATCCCTTTTCTTGTGTATGTCTTTGAATAGAAATCTGCAAGGCAGGGATATTTTTTATTAGTTCTTTGAGAGTATCATACAACATGTTTTGATCACGTTCATCCCCCTCTCCCAACTCTTTCCAGATCTACCCCCCCTTCCCAACCCACACAACTTTGTATCTTCATTTTCTAAAAACCCATCAAGATCAAAAATTTGTGCTACCTAAATATTCTTAGATATGGCGTCTTCTACTGGAGTGGGGTCCACTTACCAGGGGCTACACTTTAAGAGAAAACTGTCTCTCCCTCTCCCAGCAGCTAACAGTTGACGATAGTCCCATGACTAGGAGTGGGATTTCATGCCCAACTGTCGTATCTATGTTGGGATTTGGTCTGGCTTTGGCTAGCACAGGTTTTGTGTATACTTTTTCAGCCAGTGTGATTTCATATGTACACCTGTCCTGGTGTGTCCAAAACACAGTTTCCTTGTAGCCAGTGTGCACACCCCTGGATTGTACACTCTTTTCACATCCTCTTCAGCAAATATCCCTGAGTCTTAGGAGGAAGAGGTTGCAGTATACATGCTCTATTTCAGGCTGAGGACTCTGTAGTCTCTTATTCTATGCACCTTGACTGGTTGTGGACCTCTGAGTTAATCAGCATCTCAGATATGGATTGAGAAGTTTCTCAGATGAGAACTAAGAGATGCATTTATTTATGAGTATAACAATAAGTCTTCATGAGTTGGTTTAATATTGTGTCCAATTAGCCAAACAAGAGTATCACTCCTCCCTTAGAGCCTATTACCAATCTAGTCATAAGTCCTTGACCTGATAATGGTGCCAGGTATGAGTTTTTAATCTTATGGAAAAAAGCTTAAATCCAATCAGAAAGTGGTTGGTTACTCCATGATGTTTATGCCACTATTTTACAAGTGGACATACTTTGCCAAGCCAGTCATTAGAGTAGCTCAAAGTGTCCAAAGCTGGGTATGATTGATGGCTATTTTTCTCCTCTGGTAGCCTGCATAGCACCTTCTAGCACTGTGAAAGCTATCCAGAAGGGATGAAGCTTCTAGGTCAGTACCAGCTTGATTTCTTCATGTTCTGTGACTTAGGTATATGATGTCACCCACAATCACATCTTACCATTGTGTTCTAGGGGGCAGCCAAGAGAACGGCAGTAGCCTGTGGTGTGTGGGGTCTATGGGATCTCAGTGACCAACTCCAGACAAGAGTAACTCGTTCCTAGCAGTGGGACTTTTGCTATTCTATGATGTATAGAGGAGCATTACTGCCCTGTGATAGATAAACTCCATTTTAACTCTCTCTCTCTCTCTCTCCTCTCTCTCTCTCTCCCTTCTCTCCTCTCTCTCTTTCTCTCCCTCTGTCTCTCTCTCTGTCTCTCTGTCTCTCTCTGTCTCTCTGTCTCTCTCTCTCTCTGTGTGTATGTGTGTGTGTGTGTGTGTGTGTGTGTGTGTGTGTGTGTGTGTAAACTTCTACAGTAGTAGGTTTTCATGTAGCTTTTCAAAAGGTCTTTAATGTTAGTTGTCCCTCTCCATATTCTCTGCTCTACCTGCCCTCTTCACCCTGACCCCAATTTAACCTTCCTATCCCCTTATTTCCTTTAAGGCAAGGATTGCCAGGCTTGCCTTGCCAGTGAGGAAACTAAGGTTCAAGGGATTTGACTAGCCTGTGCCAATTTTTGTGAGCAGTTGGTGGCTGAGCTGGGTCTGTCTGCCCTGCTGATAGCCATGCTGTAGGGCTGAGAGAGCATGTAAGGAACATGGTTCAGTCTGACACACACACACATACACACACACACACACACACACACACACACACACACACACACACACACACCTGACAGTCTGCAGACACATCCGACTCTCACTGGGGAATTTTTTCCAGTCAGGTGTGTGCAGCCTGGCCAAACAAGACATGATTGGGAACAATTGTGACATGACTTGGTCAGGAATGAGGAACAGATGGGGCTTGAGTGCAGAGAAACCCTCAGGGATCTGATTTCCAGGGAAGGAGACATGACCATCTTAATGATTTCCATCATGCTTTGGCAGAACAGCCAGAGGGAGGGTGACAGCCATAGCTGATATGTTTGGAAACAGCTGAGGCCTAAAATCACCCCCTTCCTCCAACCCTAAGTTATCTTTCTCAAGCTGATCTGTCCTGTATACTTGTTTTTGGTTTGTTTTTTTTGGGGGGGCGGGCACCACCCAGCTCCCAAATAAACACACGGAGACTTATCCCTATTGATGAATGCCCAGCCATAGCTTGGCTTGTTTCTAGCCAGCTTTTCTAACTTAAATTATCCCATTTCTCTTTAACTATGTGTTTGCCTCTGGGCTTGTTACCTTTCTTTATTCTATATAGCTTTCTTTCCTTCCTACTCCATGGCTGGCTGGGTGGCTGGGTGGCTGGGTGGCTGGGTAGCTAGCCATTGACATCCTCCTCTCCGTTTCTTGTTCCTTCCTCCTGTCTCAAACCTAGATTGCTCCTCCTATTTATTCTCTCTGTCTGGCAACCCCACCTATCCCTCTCCTGCCAAGCTATTGGCTGTTCTGCTGTTTATTAGACCAATCAGGTGCTTTAGGCAGGCAAATAACACAGCTTCACAGAGTTAAACAAATGCAACATAAAAGAATATAACACATCTTTGCATCATTAAACCAATATTCCACAGCGTAAATGAACATAACACATCTTAAACTAATATTCCACATCAGTCTTGAGTTTTGGAGCAAAAGGGACTCACATAGAAGAGGCGGAAACCAATGGCCAAGTGTGACTTCTCTCTAGGAATGAGTCCTACCCATGACTAAGACAGGCCCACAGCATTTCAGACACAGCAGCTAAATGGAAGTAAACTGAGAGAGGATGGGACAGGGGCTTTAGAAGGCCAGGTTCCTAGTCACTGCTACTTCCCACAATTGCATGCTCCTGGAATATCTCCCAACTCTTTCTGAGCCAGTACAAGGGAGCTAGGAGCCTTGTGTTTCCAAAACAGGAAGATTTTAACCTAAGCCTACCAAGCATTCTCTCTGGAAGTACCCTTCCTGGAAATCTAAAACAAACATGTCTTCATAAGGACTAGAGGGCTGGACATGGGGCCCTGTAGACAGCGCTTGCTTGACCTGCACAAAGCCCTTGGATTGATCCCTGGCACTATGAACAAAAGCCTGAAAGAAGAGAGGAAGGAAGAAAGTATAGACGGCAAGATGGAAGGCCTTCACCCCACCCCCACCCACCCCCCTGCTGAAAGTTCAACCCCTAATGCAGGGGGAGCAGGGTTCAACAGGGAACTGCTGGAATAGACTGGCTGCTATCTTTCCTCAGCAAGGAGGCTGAGGAATGAGTCATTTCCCTTCCCATCCTGCACTTCAGTCAGAAGGCATTTGACAGCAATTAAGAACACCAGCCCCTGACTCAATGGATTTAAACAACACAGAAAGGGATTTTCTAAGAAATCCGGAAACAGGCCTCTCCTGCATTAGCCAATTCACCCCCATCTTCCTTCTGTCTTTTCCCTCTGCCATCCCCCACACGGCACGGGTAGGACTCATTCCCGCAGAGACATCACTGGGTCCTCCTAGCAAACTTCGTAGAGTCATGAAGATGGCTTCTAGGCTTCTGGGAGCCACAGGCAGACAACGTAGTGTACAGTAGAAGAAAGTCAGCCTCTTCCAACGCATCTTCTTATAAAAATAAATGTTTCCCAGAAACTCCCTCCTGCCTCCAGTTGTGGCCGAAGAAGATTCAGGACTATCCAATAAGCTAGAGACCAAAATCAGAGTCCCATCACAGATGAGAGCTGGATGTAGGATTTGATAAGGATGACAAAGGTAAAGTTTGACTTCCTGGTGCCTTTTTATTGTTCTTCCTCAATAAACCCTGTTGTATAGCTAGGTGGATTATCACTCAGAGTAAAGACTCTATTCCTCCATGTTTCATTCCACCAAGACCTGCGGTCACGTGATTGCGTACTGGCTCATGAGACACAGGTAAAGGAGCTGTGTAGCACTTCTTAAAGGAGAGGAAGGGAGGGAGGAAACAAGGATTCAACTTCCAGCCCTAGGGGTTCAAGCCAGGCTTTCTACAGGCAGATTGGCTTTAATCTTGCCATCCCAATGGCATAAAGGAATAAGTAGTCACTTCCTTCCCTCTTCTACACATCTGCTAAGAAAACTGCCACTCGATTCTGATTTCCTCCTTTTTGTCAAGCATGATGCCTGGGTCTCCATCAGCCATCTTGTGTCATGAGTTTGACCCTAATAATAGGAGCCATAACTAAGGACGGTGTCGTGGTTGTCTTTTAACTGTCAACTTGACACAACCTGGAGTCATAGACGAACCTAGGTTGAGGAAGCTCTCAGATCAGATTGGCCTGTGGGCATGTCTGTGGAGCAACGTCTAGATGATGATGATGATGATGATTGATACTGGAGGACCTACCCACTCTGAGTGGCACCATCCCTAGACAGGTGGCCCTGCGCTGTCTATGAAAGACAGCAAGCACAAGCTTGTGAGGGAGCCCAGTGAGCAAGCCAGGGAACAGCATCTCTCCACGGTTTCTGCCTCTAGGTTACTTCCCACGGTGATGGAACCTGGAAGTTCAACCAAGTAAACCCTTTCCTCCCTGAGTGGCTTTTGATCAGAGTCTTTATCTTTTACAGCAAAGAAAATAAATAAATAAATGAATGAATAAGTAATTAAGTAAATAAATAAATGGAACCAGACTCCAGAGCCACTCTGCACGCCCTAAGCTCTAGACTGGGCATTATTTGTTTGCCTGATACTTCCCACCAGGACAGTTTCTAAGCAATACAGCACCAGTGGTGAATGCTGCACTACCCACTTACATTACTTAATTTTGTCCTCTTATTTTGAGAATTTATTAGACAGGATAAGACAGTGAGAAGTTTTGGAGCAAGCCCATCTGCACACAAATCTGGACTTTGCCGCTTGAGAGACAAGTGGTAATTAACTTAGCTCCTTTGGAAACAGAGCTGGGCATCCCTACCCACAGGAGCTATGTGAGTGTTGTGGTTTGAATGTGAAATGTCCCCCACAGGCTCAAGTACTTGAGCATTTGGTCACCAGCTGGTGAAGAAGGTTCTGGAACTTGTAGAAGGTTGACTCTTGGAGGATGTTAGTCACTGAGAGTGGACCTTGAGGTTTCATAGCCCAACCTTACTTCCTGTTTACTTTGTGATTCCTGACTACAGATGTATGTGACCAGCTGATTCTTGCCCCTGCCACCATGCTTTCGCCACCATGATGAAATTTATCTCCTCATACTGTAAGCCAGAATAAACCCTTCCTTCCTTAAAGCGCTTCTTGATGGGTATATCACCATAGCAATGAGAAGAGGTTGAGAGAGTGCCCCTGAGTGTCTGGTACATATAACCCATGCCCTATTCATAGAATCGTAAGACTCAGAACACACACAACCAAAACTTCCTGCTTCTGTCAGGGAACAAACTGGGGTCTTTAGAACTAGAGTCAAGGCCCCAGAGCATCTCGGAGGCTCCCCTGTTGGAAGACAGCTGTTGTTATTACCACAAATGACTCTTGCATCACTCGGTGCCCTGAGTAGCATCCATACCTTCCATGGGCCTGGGGCTCTCGGACTCTCTTCTGGACACAGCATCTCAGCCCTGATGACAGACAGATGCTCAGCCCGAGCCCATGCACGGAACCAGCACTCTTTTTCCTGGACTGACATCCTCAGTCACATCCTGTGGCACTACTTTAATGGCTATCCTATTTTTGGAAAAATAGATGGCTAAACATAAGCAATTTTCTTCTTAGAATTTTTTTTTGTCACTGAAGCAAAGTGCTCAGTAAATAAGAACTGATTTGCATGACCTTTTGTGTGACTAGCGACGTGGAATGGACAAGGTGATGGGCTAGGAACTTTCCTGGGCATGTTATTCAATTTCTAAACGATTGTTTTGTTGTTGCTGCTGTTAATTCCTGGTAGATTTCCACTGACATTAAAATCAACCACAATTTGGGAGGCCCCTGATGGCTATGACTGAGAAATAGAGAAGCAATTACAAACCTGCTTATGTTTGCTTAGAGAGGTAAAGGGAGCCTTTATTCCAGCACATTCGGCTGTGCGCCGTTTCCAGGAAACGGAGATCCCGTTACGCACCGAGCACTCCAGGGTATCAGAGTTTGAGCCATTATTGCTGCCTCACTGGGGGCCACAGAGCATTCACACTGTGCTGTCCAGGTCAAAACACACCCACGGAAATCAAGGGGAGTAGGGGGAGCCAGAAGTGACGCTGCATGCCTGAAATCTCAGCACTCAGGATGCTGAGGCAGGAGGATTTCTATGAGCTTGAGGTCAGTCTGAGCTACATAGTCGTTTGGGGGTCAGCCTAAGATATAGAGCGAGACGCTGTCTAAGGGAGAGGGAGGGGAAAGAAGGGAAGAGGAGAAAAGGGGAAGGGAAGGGAAGTGGAAGAGACGGGGAGGATGAAGTCCAGACAGGGCGGAATCTTAGATTCTCGCAGTGTCAGCACTGAGTGCAGACTCACCTGCTCCAGGGACAGTGGGTCCCTCGCTAATTGCTAAGGAAAAGCCTGTGTATTTTTCCTCAGAGCACAATCAGAAGGCTCAGTCACCCAGGAAACCTGCTTGTTGTGACTGTTCATGTAACTCCCCCCAGAGCATGATTGCAGAGCCCAGCAATGATGACTGACAAGGAGAGAACAAACAGAATATCACGATCCTTCCCCCCGGATTTCAACCATGCTTTCCCTCCTGGAACGCTGAGTGCCTGCGCCCTCCCTAGGGTAGACCCTAAGATGCTGTTACCCATTTGTGGATGAGGAAGTAGAGGTGTAGCAACTGTCCAAACACTTCCACGAAAAGCTTGTTCACGGGGATGGCAGTAATTGCTGCCATTCACCAGACCCGCCCGGCTTTCACAGAGAAACTGGGGTGTTGGTGGTGCTGTGAATTTTCTAAGACGGTCATCAGTGAAGGCACACCTAGCCTGTCAACCGACAGCCTGTTCACCAGGCTGTCTCCCTCTTCCAGCCCCACTCTTCTAGGATCACTACCCCAAGCCTGAGACTTCCTAGCCAGCATGCAGGAGTCTTGCCTCCCCCAGGGTCACGGTCAGAGATGCCAACAGAATGATCACCAACAACGCAACAGGACAGCACACTGTGTGATAACCCATGTGAATAAAGACTGCTGAAGTCCACGTAAACTCCCTCTCCGTATTGGCCCTGCCCAACCCCTCCTTCGCGCCATAGCCTCCCTCGCTTCACAAGATGAAAGGGTTTCCAGAGACTGTCTGGGGAATGCTGTGGGAATTCAAAACTGCTACCTCTCACCACCTCTCCTCTGCAGGTGTTAGCCTTCCTTCCTGGATATTAACACCCAAGGACGCATAGCCTGGGGGTGCGGGGGGGCGTGTCTCAGCCAGAGAAGGACAGATGAGGCGCCGCAGGGACCAAAGGATTCCATGGTCACTTCATGTGTGGCCTCTGTCAGAACAGTACAAGTCAGTCCATGCTACAGAGTGGGTTCCAGCGCAGCCTTAGCTGTACATGGCAAGATCCTGTCCAATAAGAAGGGAACGGGAGGAGAGGGAAGGGCAGGACAGCCATGACAGTGCACGCCTGTAATCCCAGCGTATCAGAGACGGAGGCAGGAGGATCGGGAGTTCAAGGCTATCCCCAGCTACACAGTGTCAGGCCAGATTAGGCTATACAAGACCCTGGTTCAGAAAAGTGGGGAGGACCTCTTGCCCGCTCTCTTCAGCCTTCTGCACTACCGATCGCTCAGAGAGCCTCTATAGTAAACCCAACCCCCTTCGTCAGAGACTCTCTTCACAGATCACACAGCCTGCCTGGCCTTACTATCAGACGCAAGGATCTTCCCAGGGCCCGGCATCCTCACAATAGACTTTACTTAGCCAGAGAGAGCAGTGCCAGCCTATCATCCCAGATACTCAGGAGATGAAAGCAGAAGAATTACAAGTTCAAGGCCGGCTTGGGCTTCAAAGCTAGTTCAAGACCAACCCGAGCAACTCAGTGAGACCATCTCTAAATAAAAAAATTTTCGGAAAGGCTGGGGTGTAGCTCACTTGCCTGGCATGCAAAGGCCCTGGGCACAGGGCTGATCTCTGAACTCTTTCACCTTTCACAATGCCTGGGTCAGTTCACCTCAATTTTGTACCTATTGTATGTTCCCAGTGAGGTCTTCATGCTTTCCCAAGACAAGATTTTCAAGTCCCTCAGGGCATATACCCTTGGTGGTGTGCCCGTAAGTCTCTGCAGTTCAGTGACATCTGCAGCTATTATGGCACAATGGATGCCCCATCCGCTCCCCCCACCCCATACCCCTGCAGCCAGCCACAGTGGCCTCAACACAGCACTCCATTCTGGACATCTTGGGATGGTGGCGTTAAGTGGATTTTCCCAGCCCTCTGTCCCCTCCTCTCCTTGCTGCTGTCTACATCTGGGCCTGGTCACTGTCAGCACTTTAGATGAAGGATTGAGAAGAATAAATGTGAGAATCTGATTCGTCAGTTTGCTGGTTTCTGGAAGCTGTGGTGGAAGACACATCGCACAATAAGAAAAGGCTATTAGCCATGGAAATCTGCAGATTTCAATTAACCTTACTTGTTGCAGATAATTGAGAATTGACCAAGAAAGAAAAGCTATTTTCTTTGCAAACTTCTTTTCATATTTAAAATTTTTATTTCTGATGTCATCTTTTTGTTGTTTTTTGTTTTTTTGAAACAGGGTCTCTCTATTATGTAGTCCTGACTGTCTTGGAACTTGCTTTGTAGATAAGGCTAGCCTGGAACTCAGAAATCCACCTGCCTCTGCTTCCCCAGTGCTGGAATTAAAGGCGTGCGCCACCACGACCAGCTTCTGATGCTATCTTCACGCTACATTGATCAAAACCCGTTATCAATTGGTACCCTCTGTATGGTATCAGAGATACATGGCTGGCACATGAACCCATAGGCTTAGGGCAACCTAAGATTCCCAGAGTCAGAAGGAAGTGAAGCCCACCCAGCCACCCCCACCTCCCTGTGCTGTTTGTGCCTATGGATTCCAGATTTGAAGTCTTTGAAGTTCACTCAACCCAGCAGGCTGTGTGTTCCTGCCCTCCTCCAGGAACTGATGCCCTTGAACAGACTGCTCGCCTCCCTGCTGTCCTTCCTCTCTTTCCTCTAGACTCCTGTGTGAAATGCCTAGCCTCTCTCCCAAGCCCATGTCTTCCATGTGTGACTCAAGTTCAGAAGAATACCAAAGGCCTAAGACAATGCCACTCATTCTGAATGGCCCGGTGCCTTCCACCAGGACCTTGCTGTGCCCTCCAAGAGAAGGCTAGATGTCAATCCAGTTGCTCTTGAAGAGTCGGGCACTAAGGGCAGCAGCCATGTGCACCCCGAGTTCAAATTCTGAAGCATCTTAGCTTTGTCTGTGCATTGTGTCAGCCTCAGCTTCCTCTCCTGGGCGGTAAGATTTCCAGTAGGACCTTCTCTGTAGGTAGGTTTACTCTGAAACCTAAAAGAGGTGCTGTATTGGCTACTTTTCTGCTGCTGTGAGAAAACACCATGACTAATGTGACTTATAGAAGGAAGGATTTATTAGGGCTTAGAGTTCTAAAGAGATAAGAACCCACCACCATCACAGTGGAGAAGCGTGGCTGCAGATTGGCAGAGCCCACCACCATCACAGTGGAGAAGTGTGGCTGCAGATTGGCAGAGCCCACCACCAGCACAGTGGAGAAGCGTGGCTGCAGATTGGCAGAGCCCACCACCATCACAATGGAGAAGTGTGGCTGCAAACTTACAGAGCCCACCACCATCACAATGGAGAAGTGTGGCTGCAGATTGGCAGAGCCCACCACCATCACAATGGAGAAGTGTGGCTGCAGATTGGCAGAGCCCACCACCATCACAATGGAGAAGTGTGGCTGCAAACTTACAGAGCCCACCACCATCACAGTGGAGAAGTGTGGCTGCAAACTTACAGAGACCACCACCAGCACAGTGGAGAAGCATGGCAGCCGATTGGCAGAGCAACTGGAGCAGGATGCTGAGAGCTCGTATCTTAAACTGCAGGCAGGAAGCAGAGGTAGCAAGCTGGAAGTGGTACCCGTCTTTTCAGCTCTCAAAGCACATCTTCAGTGACATACTTCCTCCAACAAGGCCACATCTCTTAAGCCACCCCAAACAGCATCACCAACTAGGGACCAAGTATTCAAACACCCGAGACTATGGGAGGTGTCTCACTCAGGCCACCACAGAAGACTACCAAGAGCCAGCTAGAAAATAAGTTCTGGAAGCGAGATGCTTTTTGCCAATATTACCAGTGTCCTCAAAGCCATGGTCATGACCCCAGATGCCACATCAGCTATCACCTGAGACCCACTCTGGAGGGCCTCTGGGCCTCCACTATCCTGGTTGTACCCTGGTGCTTTCTAGGGTTCTCAGTAGAGCAGTTTTATGATGTTTATACAGATTCCTATCCCTGCCCTGCAAGATGGAGCCTGCTGTTCATGGGTCTTAAAAGCCACTTCCAAACCATTGGCACAATTAGCAGTTAGGGATGCAGGAGCAACTACGACTGGTCCAGCTGATAGCAACTCCCTCCCTCAGGATGAGTTCTTCCCAGGAGGGTCCTCCATTCTCCTGCAAACAGGCTGCTAGGAGATCCGGCTCATCAGGCTTGTTGACAATCCCAAACATGTCTCCATATACTTAGACTTAATTACAATTAGCATGGAAATTAGTGCTCCCTTTAAAATTAACAATTCATACTTCTAGGACCATTAAAACACAGACCCACGGCCCTGCACAATCCTTCCAACCATTGCTCTCTCCCTCTCTGATTCTTTGACTTTCTACTGGGTTTTGTAGACAGCGCCATCTTCTGGAGAAGAACTCAGCTGCACCTTTCCCTAGTGGGTGGGACAGAGGGCACAAGCGCTGAAGCTTCCTCTTCTGGCCACAGTTCCTGTGCAAGATGATTCTGCTTTAGCTCTGCAATGGCTAATGGTTCCAAGAAGAAGGTTGGGGGGGGGGGGAGGAGAACTGCAAGAAAAGTGAAGAGCCAAACGTAAGATCCATAAATCAATCTCTCTCTCTCTCTCTCTCTCTCTCTCTCTCTCTCTCTCTCTCTCGTGTGTGTGTGTGTGTGTGTGTGTGTGTGTGTGTCCATCTGTCTGTCTGTCTGTCTGCTGTATGTATGTATGTATGTATGTACGTATGTACATATGTACATACGTACGTACGTCTGCGGCACCCATGCACACCCACCACATGTCAGCCTCCAGCTCTATTCACCTTGTTGATTGAGGCTCTGAGACCGGGAGCTCACTGATTAGACTGGCTAGCCAGTCAGCCCTAGGAGTCACCTGACTCCACCCCCTGGGGATGCAAGCGAGCACCCCCACTCCTGGGTCTTTACCTAGGTGCCAGGGCTGGGGATGAAGCTAGGTCCTCAGGCTCGCACAGTAAGTGCACTGCAGACTGAGCCATCCTCAGCTCTTGTCACCGGTTTTCCGTTCTTTCCAGCCACCTGGCATGGGAAGTGTCTGCTTTATTAAACTGGTATAATGGATTTTTGTCTTGATATAAAAATAATTACCAGTCTAGAAACCCTGACTAAATAAAATAGCAGAAAGCCCACAGGTAATGCCCAATAGTATGCCTGGCTCCCTCTCCCAGTTAGATCTTTACATTACAGCAGGAAAAAAAATCATGTTATGGAAAAGTAGCTCCATGTCTCACTGGGTCTGAAAAAAATCAGGATGACATTCTATCTGCTCTATTAATCTATAACTCCTATTTAAAAATAAATCGTCTAAAAACAATCTTCTTTTCCTAAAAAGAGATCTCTGATTACAATTCTCCTCCATCTAGGGTGGGTGGGGAGTGCTTGGCTTAGCATTTGTGGTATGTCATGCTTTGTATGTGAGTAACTGTGTTATTGCTATTTTAAAGTCAACAGAGTTCAAGTTCAACTATGTATGAAAATGTCACCATGGAGCCCATTATTTTGTACCATAACTAAAAGAAAATAATTTCTTAAACTACTAAATAATGATCAAAATTAGTAATGGTGGCAGCTAACAGATACAAAATCCTTACTGAAATATATTTTGCCAAAATTCTTGGCATAGTCATCTTTGTGCTAATTCGAAGTTATGGTGCTATATTATCCTCACCTTAAAGATCAAGACACCAAAGAACAGACAGAATGTATCGCCAGGATCATACAGGGGACTTGAAGCCAGCAGTGTGGATGACTTCTGAGACTCTGAATTGACCCGTGATGACACCCTTCCTTAGAGTAGACCAATATCTGCATGACGATGCATCCGTGAACTCTCTGGAAAAAAATAAAGCCACTCAACATGGAGGCTCTTTCTGCCCTCAGCTTTCCTATCCATTGATCTGCTCGTGTCTATCCCCAACCCTGAACCACTCCCAAACCAACAGTCAAGTCCTTGAAGACAGAGACAGAAGACAAGCAAGAGATGGAAGAAAAGAAGGATGCTGAGGAAGAAAGGGATGGAGAGGAAAAGGGGAGGGTGTTACTTAAGATTCACTTTTTTTCAATTATGTGTGTGTTGAGTCTGTGGGGGAGTATGTGCCCGGCAAAGCATGTGCCCTTGGAGGTCAGAGGGGTCAGGTGCTGTGGAGCTGAGATTACAGGCAATTGTGAGTGGCCTGGCATGGGTGCTGGGAACTGAACTTGGGACTCTACAGCAGCAATATGTACTCTTAAAAATTGTTAATCTCTCTCTCTCTCCAGTGCTGGGAATGAGAAATTTCAACTCAAGGTTCTTCACTTGGGGCCTATGGGGCCATGAGGGCTCTAAAATTATAAACAATGTGTCTCCTGTAAGGTTGTGTTTCTAGAGAAAAAATCTCTAGCTTTCTTCCCATCCTCGAAAGTGCTCATATCCTTGACAATACTGAGTCACCAACCTCAACAGAAAACAAAACAGGGCTGCATCAACCACTTTCCTTGTCCCTCTACTCTGGAGCACCTTCCGTTCAGCCTTCATCCTCCCTTTTGGTCAAAATATGGAAATGAGCCAAAAGGAAACCCAGAGAACAAGAGCACCTTTGGAACTGGCTAACATGCTCCTGTCATGTTCAGTAGTTAATGTGTCATGCCCCAGACATGACCTCAAATGTCATGAAGAAATCGGGCCAGTTCAGACAGAGTTAACTTTGGTTGAAGTTTTCTAACACTGTGTTCTAAGCATTATTGCTGTTGTCCCTGTGTGGTTGATTAGAAAAGGAAAACTGAAGGCTCTGGGAATGCAAGAGTCAGGCCAAGTTCAGGCCGACTCTATAGCATCTGCTCTGGGAAAGACAAGCAAGAACTAATCATCATATGCTTCTCTGATGACATTGGCAATTTGTCATAGGGATGGGCATGTGTATACATACTTACCTGGGACCGAGTGGCCAGGAAGATCCATCAGCTCCACTACTTCTCTGATGTAACAAATATTGGGGGGATTTCATAATTGAAGGATTCAACATCTTAATACTGCAAGGGTTTTTAGTTCCCGACTTATCCCACTAATTCACCATTTTACTCTATGAACTTCGATGAGCCATTCTCCAAGGTGGGCATGGGGTAGGTAGATTTAGTATATTGTCTTGTAATATTGTCTCCAATAAGCTCCAAGGTCCATGCCCTGAGAGAACTCACTGCCTAGCAGAGAGAAAGTCATGTGGGTACAAGAAATCATGACAGCACTGTGAAATAAGTACTGAGGGGCTGGAAGACGGGCCAGTAAGTAAGAACGTGTGGCACTAGCGTGAAGACCTGAGTCTGAATCCCCACTGACCCTGTAAAGCCAGGCAGGGCTGCAGGTGTCTGTAACCTACTGCTTAGGTTGGGGGAACCAGAGACAGGGTGACTGCTGGGACTTCCTGCCTTCCAGCCTTGTGTTTCTGTGAGAGACCCTGTCTCAAGGGAAGAAAGCGGAGAGTGATAGGGCAGGACCCTGTGCCTGCCTCTGGACTTCTTCTGTGTGTGCATGGGCAAATACACAGCACTTACATGTGCACACACACCACACACACACACCACACACACAGACCACACATACACTTGTGTATACACAGCAGCAACAGAACAAAAGGATGTACTGAACTGGGTAGTGGCATGGAGAAAGACCTTAGGAGAACCAAGATGTTTAAGCTGTGCCTTTAAGAATTGGGAGAAGTTAAGAAAAGGCATGGTGGCACACACCTGTAATGCTGTCGTTGAAGAGGCTAAGACGGGAGGGTCACAAGTTGAGGCCAGCCTGGGTTTGAGGTTAGCCTCAAAACACAAAAATCTAAAGAGAAAAGACTTAGAAGGGTTTTACAGGCAAACAATGCCAATGCTTAATGTTACTGAGTCAATAACATTATTAAGCCAATGCGTGATTCTTTTTTTCTTTGCTCAAACATCAGTCTCTATGTTTCTATGGTGAAAATAACATTTAAGTCAGGAAACAGAGTGAAGCAGATTGATTTCCACAAGATGGCTGAGCCTCATCCGAGCAGTTAAAGGTTCCCTAGAACAAAATACTCTGAGCAAGGAGTTCGGCCAGGATCAGCCTGCAGACTTGAGCTGCGACACTAGCTCTTCCTGTGTCCTGAACTGCAGGGCCCACTCTGCAAACTTGGGACTTCACAGCCTCCATAGTGCATAATCTAATTCCTTAGTATCCACACTATGTGCATATCAAAGCTGCTTTGCATCTCTGAAGAACCCTGATGGATACACAAAGTGACAGGATATTGTGAACGGCAGAGGGACCGCACACTGAGGCACACAGCAGCAAGACAGCTCCAGAGACCTGAACCTCCCAGCTCACCCTAAGAGCACTGGAATGACAGATGAGTGCTCCCATGCCCAGCTTTACTTGGGGATCAGAGCTGGGATGTTCACATCTGCATGGCAAATACCTTACCCACTGAGCCACCTCCCCAGGCACCGCCAGCCCCCCTTTTGAAAGAGCATAGATTGTTTCTACTTCCCTAAAGTAGTGAGATTCACTCCAGGACCCGTTCTAGGAGTCCTCGTGAGAACAAACAGAAGTCTCGTCCGCCACTATAGCGAGGGCTGCACAGTCATTCCGGTTGGGAAGCAACCTGTGGACCCGTCTTTTGCTGCCGTTTTAACACACTACCCCCAGGTGTGATCTAAGTCACCAATGTATATTTAAAAAAAATGGAACCAAAAGGGTGTGAAAAGATTTTTTTAAAGGGGAGGGGAAGGGAAGGAAGGAAACACTTTGTGCTTTGATGATTGGCCAGAAATACCCAAGAAATAGGGAGGCCTGGTTGCTAAAACCCCTACAGCTTCGTTCAATCTTGCCAAGTGTCTCTTCTCAAAGATTTGGGCAAAGGAGCAATTTGTTCATGAAGCATTCCAGCAGCCTCAGGACCAAGGACTGGGGTCTAGGGATTGATCCTCTGCCTGGCCCCAGCTCTGACACTGACCTGTCCCTGCCTTTGTGAGACACTCCCACTTCCAAGGTTCTGAGAAAGATGTCACGGGGGTAGGGTGGGATGATCCTCAGGGTCCAACTTCACTGCAGAGTCAGACTTTTACTGTACTGTCACCAGTGGCTCTGACGTCCTGTCATCTGACTGTGTATGCATGGCTTCAGGCCACTCATCTGTGCTCTGGACCGGTGACGTCTCCTTAGCCTTTCCTTCCACCTGCCCTTCTAATGGAGCTGGACAGCCATGCAAAGTCTGTGAAAATGAGGTTGGCCGGGAACAAATTGCTGTGCTGTACAGGGAGGATTTCAATGTAATTCAGAACTAGAAAGCACGGGACTCACATTGAGATTCTTCAGGCTGCAGATTCCCGCTGCTATTGGGAGAGGCATGGTGGCTGGTTAGGGGTGGAGAAAGACCAGTGGCAACCTTATGGGACAGCTCGAAAAGTGTTCCTGGTTATTAGCTTTATGTAATTGGATTCATTAAAGCTGTTTAAAGTATTACTTTTAAATTAAGTTTTTAATTAAGTTTACCCGACTCTGTTTCTTTAAGATTTATTCATTTTTATCATATGTGTATGATTGTTTTGCATGCATTTATGTGTGTGTACCATATGCATACGTGGTGCCTGCAGAGCCAGAAGAAGGAGCCCCTGGAGCTAGAGTTAAGAATGATTGTGAACAAGCATGTAGGTGCTGAGACTTGAACCTGGGTCCTCGGCAAGAGCTGCAAGGGCTGCTCTAGACCCCTGAACCACCCTTCAAGCACCCTAAAGCGTTCTTCTACAAGAAGTGGACATAAATATATATAAAGTAAGGTATGGCTGTACACCATGAAGGGACTGTACACCCCAGAGACCCACTGCCTCTAGCAAGGTCCCATGAGAAACTTTCCTAAACAGTGCCACCAGGTAGTGACCAAATGCACACACACACACACACACACACACACACACACACACACACACACACGCCTGGACGTTTGCAGGCCTAAGTCATCCCCTGCTCACCCATTAACTAGTTATGTACACAACTCTGGTAAGATGGTAAGATGAACATCATTAATTTGCTATATTTCTGTCCTGCTTGACCTGGGGTTCATGGAGGTCAGAGGTCTCTGGGCACATATCTCCGTTGTTGCTTTGATGAAATACCAGCTGGGCAGCAAGTATTCAGTCAGTGTGCTCACTGACTAGATGGGGAGACAGGCTAGAAGGAAGAGCATCCTACTCTCTCTGGTTAGGAATTCATTTTCTCACCTGTGACTTCACCCCACAAAAGGCTGTGGGTTGGCTCTTGGGAACTCTGAGAGGACCCCAAACTGGCCATAGGCCTGGTCCTACCTGAGTAGGCTTAGCTTTGGAGTCTGGGAATATGAATGTAGGTGATACACCCCTCGTGGGTACTGACAACTGGGTGCTGACATCACAGTGATTATTCAGTGTAGACTGCATAGACTTCACAGTCCCTTCCTAGCTCAGAGACCGCTGTAGGGTTTGGTCCTTGCCTGCTGAAGGGAACCTGCAAGTTCCAAGAACCCCCTCCTCTAGGGACACTTCTGTGTCACTGGAACCAGTACAATTCCCCATGAGGCTTTAGATGTCTCTGAATGTCGCCCCCTGCTTCTCTCCCCCGGGGCATCTTCGACTACTGTGAACAGTGTTCACATCAGTCAAGTTTCTGAGCAGCATGCATTGGTCTGTGAAGAATTTTAACCATTTGTTCCTGCTTTTTATTTCATTCTTTCCTAGGCAGCCCTGTGCTAGTGTGTCCTTTTGTGCTTTTTACAGAGTGACAAGTGGTACGTTTTAGAGACCAAAGGAGGAGGGAGGAACAGGACGAGGGGAGGCATGTGTCATTCTCTCCGCTTTCTATGGAGGCTGCCTAGAAAGGGCACGTAGGAGTGCTGAGTTTTTATGGGGGACTCTTGCTAACAGACCCCTCTGCAGCCTAGCAGTGGTGTTAGAACTGTCAATCAATGTTTCTAGCCCATCCCCCACTCCTGCTGAAGAGCGGTCCAGGTGTTTCATTGAATAGATCTCACTGGCCACTCTAAGTGTGGGCCTTGATTGAAACCATTCACAGTGGGCGATTCCGTGCCTGCCAATGAATTGGGCCGTCAGCTCAATCAGTGCACATCAGTGCCTTGTCCGTGAAAGTGAACACAACAATCAAAATGTCTGATGGAAAGAAAAATTATTGTAAGATGACCCCTCTCCAGACCTGGAAGTGTTCATCTTGATGGCTTCTGGGAGTCATTTCTCCATTTATTCCCCCCTCCGCTGTGTTCTGCCGGCACCCAGTATTCTGAGCTCAGCTCAGTTCCTAGTGCTGGGGACACCAAGCCATTGCCATCTTGAGTCTCACAAGAAAATAAATACACTCTAAGATATACTGTTTATCACCGTGGGACACAATCTAAGAAGGAAAATAAAATAAGAAAACACAGGGCGATGGGATGTGTATTTTCAGTAATTTAAGCAATATAGCCAAAGCCGCCTAGAGGGCAATTGCCTTTGGCTGAGGAAAACTGAGAAGGCTTCTCAATAATGGTGACATCTGAAAGAATCAGAGAGAAAATTAGAAAAGAGGCTTAAGGTGCAAGGCATTTGACAACGAATCGATGACCTAAAGACTGATCAGATCTGGAGGTGGCAAGGGACTGATGAATCAAAGGTTATTGAAAAGCGGCATTTGGAAACTGCAGTCCAGATATCCTTAGTGGATAATGAAATCAACTAAATGATCGCAATCCATTCTTCAGTGAAATAAAATGGATTAGAATAAAATACAGCTTAACGCCCATAGTAAGGGTGTGTTCGCTTTCTTGTTGCTGTGACTGAATACCTTATAAGAAACAACTGAAGGGGGAGGGGAGGGGATTGGCTCACAGTTCAAGGGTGCAGTTCATCATGGTGAGAAGATACAGTGGTGGGAGGGACTTCTGGCTGTGGCCGCGGAGGAAACACAAGGCTGCATAGTCACATTTGGATAAAATAGAACCGAGAGAGTAGAAGAGGCAGATCCATCCCACAGAGACCCACCTCCTCTAGTCGAGTCCTACAACCCAGCCTTCTACAACCTCCAAGACAGCACCAGCGAGGGGACCAAGTGTTCAAAGGAGCCCATGGGGGACATTTCATATCCAAGCCACAACAAAAGGTTAATACTATGTTGAGATTTTTTTGTTTCATTTACGTATAGGCTTATGTAAACATAGCCAAGCTATAATACAAATGTATATTTCCTCACAGTGGATCATGGTTTTGCACATTTGAAAGCATTAGCTTGGAAGTTTTAAATTTGTGTGAAGATAGGACTCTGGCACCACTATAGCTCACAATAATAATAGACATCAAAAATGCCCATAATTCTAAAGATGACTTTGAAAGTAAGATTTCTGCTAAATATCTACATGGAACAGTGCAAAAAGACAGCTGAGAGAGTGAGACTGCATGAGGGAAATGTCAACGCTAGCGATAAGAACTTAGAATTCATGTTCTGACAACTGGTATGTGAAGCTTCCACGAGGGGTGGCTATCTAAGGAGAGAGCGTGGCAAACGTAAGGGAAAACGTCAAAGGCAAAGCCTTGGGCCATGAAGACATTTAGAGGGAGGAAGAAAAGGTGATGAACAGTGAAAAATGAAAGGTCCGAAGGACAGGGGGACATTGGAAGGATGAAGCACTCAACAGAGAATGGGCACAAGCCACGCTGAATGTTCTGGAAATCTGGCAGTGAGGACCTAGATGACGAGAACACCACCTGACAGACAGAGCAGATTCCAGAACACTGACAGTTCTCAAGAAAATCATTTCTGCACAATGGTGAAAATAACGCCAGGAAAGTGAGACTACGAAAACGATGTGTTTTGGAATCAAGGGATGAATCTAGATGAGTAGATGAGCATCATTTCCTTAGATGTTGCCAAGGAGCCATGTTCGAGGTCACAGCCACCAAGGCTCAGCTGTCTCTTTACTCAGCAGCCAGATCTTGTTTTGAAGCCCAGATTCTTTTTTTTTCCTTCAAGAGGATTAACCATCAACAGCACCAAACAAGTACATCCCAAGAACCCCCCAAACAAGCTTACCTCAGTCAAACTTATTTTAATATTTTCAGTATTTGAAAGAACCTTAGGATGAGGGAAGCTCCCCACTCCCTGCATTTTTACCCTCTTCCCAGGAATGCAATGAGAATTCCCTCTCTGGAAGACCATTGTCTGGGAAACATTGGAATGGGGCTGAGACTGTACACACATACCCAGTCAGAGCTATAGTTTACTCTGAAATGTCCCCAACAACTCTTGTCACAAAGGCTTGGTCCTGAGAGCAGCAGGTGGGGCTGTTGTGAGAATTCGCTCTGCCAATGACTTTGGGGTTTCTGGCCTGATAGAGGCGTGATTTTCTCTGGGTACATGACCGCTTAAAACTAAGGAGAAGACACATGCTTGCTCTCTTGTGGTGGTCGGAGACCTGACTGCTGGTTCCATTCACCCCAGGCAAAATGGAAGGACTCTGCAACTAGATCTACTTTGTCCTATATCCGTGAGTCTGTTTTCCCCATAGCACCCATTAATAAATTGATACATATTCATATATGCACCCTTTTGGATCTCATTTCAAGTGGTACCCAATGTGATCTCAGCCCCACAGCCCATGACTAGTTTTTGTGGCATCTGCCTCCAGCCTCCAGGGTTCTCATTTCATAGAGCCTTTGAGAAGTGACCCAGTTGTGAGGGCTCTGACTTCATGAATGGGATAACCATGGCTTATGGGACTATTGGGAAATTGTAGACATTTAAGAATGTGGGGGAATTTTAGGAGGCTGGAAGAACGAGATCCTTGTGGGCATATCCTTGAAGGAGATATTTTGTCCCTGGTCCCTCCCTCCCTTGCTCTTTGTTGCTACCTAACCTGGGCAATATTTCTCTGCTGTGTGCTTCCTACTGTGATGTTCAGCTCATGCAGGCATAAAGGTGCAGAGCTGGCTCACTGTGGATTGGAAACCTCTAAAGCCGTGAGCCAAAATAAAGCTCCCCTCTCTCGGGCTGGCTTGTCAGATGCTTTGTTGCAATAACAAGAAGCTAATATGGGTGGAGGACATGAAGACCTTAGGCTTCTAAAGAGCAAAATGGAGAGATGTCATCATCGGGTCAAAGAATGTCTTGCCACTCATCAAACTTTGGCTGCCTTGACTCGGGAGCTGTAGTTGCAGGTGTGAGAAGTAGAAAGGGGCTCCATGAAGAGGACAGGGACCCCTGGCTAAGAAAACACACACCCAAGGGAGACTGTACCAGCAAACACCTCACAGATTCTAGCAGTAATGGTGTCTGCGATTCAGTCGGATTGTTTCTTCCCAAAACTATAGTTTTCTGCTGACCTCAAGGCTTCATTAGAAAGTCTTAAGCACTGAAAACTATGTCTAATAACTAGCATTTATTGAGGCTTGCACATGTCCCAGGTGTTCTCCTAAGTTCCTTCTATGCTGTTAACTCATTCAAGCCTCACAGCAACTCAGGGAGAGAGCTATTATTAGCCTTATCCTGGAGAAACTGAAGGACAAAGACATCAAATAAGCTGTCTAACACCATACAACTGGACACAGTCAGAGCCTGATAGAGCTAGAAATGGTCAGAGCCTGGTACAGGTAGTACAGAGCCTGGTACAGCTGGAAACAGTCAGAGCCTGAAACAACTAGAAACAGCCAGAACCTGGCACAGCTGGAAACAGTCAGAGCCTGGTACAGCTGGAAACAGAATCTTGAACTGCAAAGCTCACCTGGCCAACCACTACTCTCTAGCTATATGTTTCTACTGAAGTGGGGAACAAAGAAAGGACCTGTGTAATCCTTTGAATATGAAATGTCTCCCGTGGGCTCAGGTGGCGAAGACTTGGTCCCCAGCTGGTGGCGCTGTTTGGGAGATGGTAGGAGATGAAAAGCACGGTTGGAGGAAATAGGTGCTTGGGAAGGGACCTTTGAAGAGGGTCTTATCCAGGCCATTTCTACTCTCTAATCCTAGCCAGTGTGAGGCGTACTCTCCTGCATGCCTCTGTGCCATGATAGTCTCTCCTGACTCTGATCTGCACACTTGATCCAGCTAACATCAGGCTGAATGCTCTGAAATCGTGAGTCAAATTACATCTTTCTACCCTTTAAAAATTACTCCTTTGATGTACCTGTCCCAGAGGCAAAAAGAGTCTAGTTAACCTAATCAGCTAGAGCTTGGAGCTGGAATGGATCAGAAATCTTGGTGTGAAAATGAGGTAAAGAAGAGCCCAGCAGAAGAGACCTGGCAGAGTCCTGCAGCCAGCACATGGCAATAACGTTGGAAGAATATGAACACTTCCTAGGGATATCCAGAAGCCATTTGGAAGAACCCAGATTGCTGCAGAACTGTGGGACAGAGCCCCTCATGGGAAAATTGTCATGTGAAAAAGGCGGGTCCCGGCTCCTGTGCAGACTGGTCACCCATGCATGGCTTTCCACTGTGCTTAGACGTCCAGAAGAGTCACCAGTGTGCCAGGCTTGCCCACCATCTCCCATGTTCTCTTTGATGTCCCTGGAAGTACAATCCAGACCTTGACTCAGATTCTTCTCTTACTTTATGGCCAGCAAACTGACTGCCACAAGCCCTCTCTTGCTCTCAAGGCTACTCTAAGCTACGCATGCAGCCTCCTAAGGTCCTTTGCTCACAGAGAGATCATGAAATGTATCCACAGATAAACAGGCCACCACAAAATCAATTTTTCTCCACTAATAGAAAGAATGTAATGTAAAGATGACTTTTGATCAAGTCAGCTGAAAGCAGTCAGGGAAATATGAAATTTATATGAGCAATTTGCAAAGAGGAAGGCGTGCCAGGCTGAGGGCAGTTTCTGTTAGAGTGCCATGTGGTCACTTTGTGCCTTTGGAAGAGGAATGCCAATGAGAAACTTAGGTGTGGAAAGACAAGATAACTGCCTTCCCCCAACCCCACAAAGAAAATGAGCTGCTTATCAGGCCTGGTGAGTCTAGGGTATGTGGTCAGCCTTATTAGCATATCTTAATTGAGAATTAGACTGTCATCAGAGAACACATTGTAAGGCATAAAACTTGGGAGACATATAATCCATTGAAATTCCAAATGCACATCTGGTCTCCTGACTATTCCTTCAAGTGTTTTCTCCCTTTTTCTCTGCCTCCTTCATTATTCATCCACCTTGTCTTCTACCCTCCTGTTCACGGTTCGTCCTCCTCGCCACATTTATATTTGCCACGTATTTCTAGTTATCAGCACTCGTTCCTTCATTTCCATCCCATTTCTGTTCCATATTGCTTCATCCTTATCTCTTCCTACCGTTGTTCATTCTTCATTTTTTCCATCATCTTTCCCCTCCCCCTGCCTCCCTCCTCTCCTCTCTACCCCTCCATCACACTCACTGTTGCAAGTTCCATCTCACATAAAAATTAACTCACAATCAAGAATGCCTTTGCTGGTTCCAAATCCCGTTTGCATAGCATATGCTCTGGCACTTAGAATTGCCTGATTGGCTGCATCTCACAACCTGTTGCTCTAAGCCTCAAGTGTTTTCTTGACCCTCCACATTTCACACATCAGGCAGAATAGCATTATCCATTATCTCCTCAGAGCAGGGACAGGAGGGATACACTGTTGAATATACATGGCCATAACTGCGTCTATATTATGGGAGACATCACTCGCTTTCAGAGCAGAGGACATCAATCCCTGTCCTCTTATCCACTACGTGTATCCCAGTCAATCTGCACTTCCAAGCTCACCTGCAACTGCCCCAGTGGGCAATTCTTCCTCTGCACTTGAAGGACAAGTATGCAAACTGTTGAATTGGACTCAATTACAGTTTGACCATGAAATCTCTCTCACGGGTTGGTGTGTTGAAGACTTCCTTCACAGCCAATAGCACTATTCTGGAAGGTTGTAGAAACTTGAGGAGGTGGGGTCCAGCTGGAGGAGGTGGGTCACTGGAGAGCCTGTCTCCAAGTGCCATACCTTGTTCTGATGGCTTTCCTCTGCCTCCTGAGTACAGGGATTAAAGGCACCACCACCACAATGCTCTCTAGGTTTCTTTCTGATGCTCTGACAAAATACTTTGACCAAAGGCAACTTGGAGGAGGAAAGGCTTTGTGTGGCTTGCACTCAGTCTGTCACTGAGAGAAGTTGGGTAGGAACTCAAGCATGAACCAGAAATCATGGAAGCACACTGCTTCCTGGCTTTCCCTTAGGCTCATGCTTAGCTACTTTCTACTACAGTTCAGAACTACCTGTCCAGGGAATGGTGCCACCCACAGTGGGCAGGGCCTTCCTATATCAACTATCAATCATGGCAAAGCCCCAAAGAAATGTCCACAGGCCAGACTGGTCTAGACAATCCTTCAGCTGAGATTCTCTTCTCAGATACCTTTAGACTATATCAAGTCGACAGTCAAAGCTAACTAAGTTTGTTACAGGAATATATTGATATATGAAGTGCTTTCCATAGCATACATGCAGAGCTACAGGCATGGGTTGTATTTTATTCTCATGGGTGGTCATCTACACTGTTACAGTCATACCAGGGAGCGTATATTTGCCAGAAGCCTGATATCAATGCTGTACTGTCTTCTTGGGTTGTACCCAGAACTTTTGGAATAATTTTCCTACAAATCCACATAGGCACAAATGTGACCCAAGACTGATTCAGGAGCACTTTTTCCTTATGATAGTCTTGAGAATGCCAAGTTCTATTCAGAGACCTTAAAACAACCCCAAGCCTTAAGCCAAACATGACTTGCAAGGTCACTGGCCAACCAAGACAAACAAAAAGATATTATGGACAATCAGGGAGATGCCCAGTTAACTGATCTTCAAAATATCTAAGTTCAAGATTGGTCTAAGTTTATTCAGAACCCCCATAAAGTGTAGAAACTTGCCCCAAATCTATCAAATTTCAATTACTCTACACGGAGATATTAGGTATACATTGCACTAAACCAGGGAACTTAAGTGTTTCCTTTGTGGCATTTCCTGATTACTGATTCACATTATCTCTCTCTTTCTATTGGCCCCCTTTTGGGATAGAGCATGTCTATGACAAAAAACCTATGTCCTCATGAAGAGATGGACATATTAACCAAAGGCAGGCTCAGTGGCTTAGTGTCTGTCACAGACTGCCACCAATCTCCACAGTGATTGGATCTCCAGTTGAGATTGGGTTGAGGCCCTGCCTCTGCAGATATTCTGGAGCTAGCTGTCACTTCTGTGTTCTAACTAGGAAGGGGACCTAGTGACCAGAGAGTTGGTGTCTAATCAGACAAAGATGGAGAAGGTTGTCTTCCAAGTCAGGCAAAAATATCTTCCCCAGTGGCCAAGAAGAGCAGCAGAAGCCATGAGCTCTGTAAGGCTTGTCTTAGGCACAGACACAAAGACAGATCCAAAAATGTACTTCAAAAATATAATGCCTAAGTTAACTAGCACTTCTCTGAAGACTATTTAACTTTGGGGGTATGAGTTCATTGGCATTTACTGAAGACCTAACTTGTTGATAATATTGGAAATCAGATGTTATTCCAAATTTCAGAAGATAAAACTGAGTCAAAAAGAAAGATTCAGAATCTCTATGAGCTGGGAAGATTGCTCAGTGGTTAGAGCCTACACTTGGAATTACAGGTGGCTGTGAGCTACCCTATATGTGGGTTCTAGGGATGCAAACTTGGGTTCTATTAGAGAGCAGCACATGCTTTTAACCACTGAGATATCTCTCTCTCCACTTCCTGCATCCTCAAAAAGAATTTTTAATTGTTTTTCTTTTGGTTCTGTGAAGAATGTTGTTGGGATTTTTGTGAGGATCACATTGAATCTGTAGATTGCTTTTAATATCCTAGCCATTTTTCCAGCATTAAGCCAGCCAATCCATGAACATTCAAGGTCTTTCCATCTGTGTCTTCATCAGAGATATAAGAAGGTGCCTCGGGGGCGGGGGGGGGGGGAATTAATGTATGTAGTGGCTGAATCTCTCTGGCTGTTCTGTCCCTGCTGTGTGCTTTAGAAATTACTGACTCCTGGGTCTCAAAATTCACTAAGGTTTACATCACTGTTCATCTCAGCCACTTGTAATATGCAGCTCTCTTGAGAGACAAACCAAAGAGACAGAAAATTCAAGAAAAATTGTGCAACCGAACATTTTACAGGAGCACAATTTCTCAAACATGTTCATTCATATTCTAATAATACAGGTTTTGCACCTTGTCTTTAATGTCGGCACCTCCAGAAGACATAAGCTGGCCTCTCAACTTCTTCCCCTTCATTCTCTCAATACAAACAAAGAGTTTCAGAAATCATTATGCCATCACAACCCTAAGGAAGCCAATAACCACAGAATTCTGGGGTAGGTAATATTTCTACTATGGAGTAATTATGACTCCTTGAGTCTTCAAGGTGGTTCCAATGTCCAAGTTTCTGTCTGAGTATCACCGTGTGTGGCCTTTCATTTCTCAGATCAACCCCAAAACAAAAACTCCATCCTGGGCATTTACTCCTTTAGCAAATGTTAATGACTTACTATACACACACCACTGTTAAAATAAATGAACCCCACTGAACTGTGGTGGTGAACACATGAACAATGGTCTGTGGCACCATCTGCAGTGTGGTGGTACCAGGAGGCAGTGCGTGGAAGTCGGGGTTGTGAGCTGCCTTTGAGTCCTGTGGGACTTGGCTGCCTGGTGAGAGCAGAAGAGTATTTCAGGTAGAGAGGACACCCGGAGAGCAGCAGGGCTCCGATGGTCAGGAGGGCTCACACATCACTGCAGGAAGGTGGGGAGGGAGGGGGAAGTAGAAGACGATGAAACCAGAAAGGAGGTTGAACCTGGGCTTTGAGGAACCTGGGATGCCAGGTCAAGGAGTGTGGCTTTATTGTCCACATCACTGGGAGCTCGTGGATGCTTTTGAGCAGGATAGGGACCCAAGAGAAACATGACCTTGGGAAAAAGACGTTCTACTTGGAGTTGGGGGGGTGTGGAGTAGAAATCAGTTAGAAGCGGTTTGGTGCTGTTTGGTTGCTTTGGTTTGGTTTTTTGCCCAGGCAAAAGAAAACTAATTCAGAGAAGTTGTCAGGACCCTACTAGGACCAAGATAAAAGATCATAAAAGGGACACATTTCAGGATTGAACAGATATAGGGACCATAATTTTTGTGGTCTTAAACCTTTATCCAAACTTGAGGCTGGCGTCTCCCACTTTGAAATTACTTGTAAATAGCCATCAACATACATATCCTTCAGCAACATTTTCTACAACATGTTATTTCTGAAGTAAACCTGGTATGATGGTGCAGGCCTATAATCCGAGCACTAGGAAGCAGAAACAGGAGGGTCAAAGGCCAACCAACCTCCACTATAGGAGAGCCTGTCTCAAAAGAGGGGAAAAAATGATGTGGCCACCAGGGGGCAGAGTTGCACTAACAACTTTCATAGAGACCAAAAAAAAAAAAAAAAAAGCAAGCAGGCTTAAGGGTGTCCTCAAGACTCAGAACAGCACACAGGTGGGGTAACCTGAGGCCACGCGTGGTGATCATGACAAGAAGCCACAGCTAGAGGCCTGAAATTCTTACAATTTTAGGAAATGAGTTCACACAGTGAGAGAATGTGGGAAAAGGTTGTTTATTGAGCATCGTCTTCTGTTTCTATTCTGCACGTGAATTGTGCATGTGACTCCACAGTCTCATTTTCTCACTAACAAGGTCAAGTCTGAGAAGTTCATTATTTAAGGTGGCTATCTTATACCAAATACTCTTCAATACACAAGAACATGCTTGTAACTTGGCAGGTAGAGGGCGTGTGACGGTGAGTACTAACTGTCAAGTTGACAGAATCTAGAATTTCCTGGGAGACGGGCCTCTGGGCATACCTTGGGGGAATTGTCTTTATTTCATTAATTGGGGTGGGAAGAACTGCCCACTCTGGGAGACAACATTCCCTAGTTTAGATCCTGCTCTGTGTAAATGGAGAAAAGCCGAGCGCAGCCTGCATCTGTGGCTGTGTGCTTCTTGACTGTGGATGTGATGACCAGCCGCCTCAGGCTTCTGCTGCCCTTGCTCCACCCCTGCTGTCGTGGACTGTCCCCGAACTCTGTGAGCAGCAGTAGACTTTTCTCCCTCGTGGAAAGGGTCCTTTTTGTGTCATTGCATTCAAAAGTGGCTTTGTGAGGGATTTTATCACAGCAACAGGAAAGAAAACCAAGATGAGGGGCAGAGAACCCAAGGTCGAGTGGAGACAGACCACTCGGACACTGGTGGCTGTCATGAAGATGTTAAGGAGGTAGCTAACACAGAAATGGTGATGGGGCGGGACTTCATTTTACCATGGGATAAACAGAAGCCCCTCCCAGGAACTAAGTGGACCCCTAAATGCTGAGATGAACCAATCAAGCGAAGCCTTGGGGAAAGAGGGTTTGGGGCTGTGAGGATACCTCAGGCAAAGGCCCAGGCACACGGAGCTCTTGGCATTCTCGTGGAACAGAAAGGCCTGGGTGTGATGACAGCCATGTGGGGATGACTGGTGTGAGGCGACTTGAAGAGGCCAGCAGGGACAGGTCCTTGTATTGGGTTTTTTTTTTGTTTGTTTGTTTGTTTGTTTGTTTGTTTGTTTTGTTTTGTTTTGTTTTGTTTTTGTGTGTGTGTGTGTGTGATTGCAACCACATACCTGAAGAAAGCCACTTACGGGAGGGAGAATTGGGGTTCACGGCATGTGTAGTGGCAGAAGGTGCATTCAGCTGTGGCAGCAAGATGTGAGCCTGCTTGCTCATATCCAGAAGACCAGAAAGGGGGTGGGGGGGGACAGGGGGGAGGAGCAGTGCAATCAACTTCAGTCCCCATCCCCAGTGACCTCCGTCCTCCACTGAGGAGGCCTCACCTCCCAGTTTCCACACCTTTCAAAACAACCCCACCAGCTGGGACCGAGTGTTCAACACCTGAGCCTGTGGGAGACATTTTACATCCAAATCCTAACAGGCCTTGTAGATAGAATGAGGACTCTGGTGCATGTTTTAACAGATAACAAATTCAGCCTAGGCCCAGACTCATGCCCAGCGATGTGAAGGGAAGCCCCAGGCTCTGTTATAAAAGTACTTTGCCATCCACATGGACTGTTCAGAGAACAGTCTTTGAAGAGAGACACAATAGTTGTCACACCTGACAACACCTGGTGGGCAGTGTACCTGGGGAGACTGGAGGAGGCCAACATGCTGTCAGCTAAGACCAGAGAGGAGGGTAGGACAGCTTTGAGAGAGAGGTTCCTAGGACAAGCTCCACTCATGACACTTGTGCTTGTAACAGGAGGCAAGAGTCTGGTTTAACCTATCAGAGAAAAAATAGTTAAAGTATATGAGTCAGCTATTGCTGTGTAACAAAGTGCCCCAAAACTAGTAGGGTAAAATGACGTTAAATACTTAGGATCTCATATACTTTTTTGGGTGAGGAATCCAGAAGTTCTTGGCTGGGAGATTCTGTCATATCTTATGAGGTCTTGGTCAAGATGTCAGCAAAGATTGCTGTCATCTGAAGGCCTGACTAGGTTAGAGGGTCATGACTGCCATGTGATCCAGTTGTTGGTGACTACTGTGGTGGGGTCTTCAACCATCTTTGGAGTCTTCCTAGGCTTCTATGGCTCCCCATAACATGATAACTGGCTTTCCTCAGAGTGGGAAACCAATGAAGGAAGAAGGAGGTATAGTGTCTTTGTGACCTGAACTCAGAAGTCATGTTCTGACACTACAGTGACATCCATTGGTCACAAGGCTGGCCATATAGAAGCTACTCAGCATGTTGCCCCCCAGAGTGGAGATTCTGTGGTGATGATCTGGGACGCTGCCTTCCACAGGGAGTGAGAATGGGTTGGTGGGTAAGAGCACTTCAGTGCAAGCTTGAGGGCCTGCATTCAAATCCCCAGCTCCCAGTGTCATGTGTGCTTACAACCCAGGACTGAGTGACAGAGGCAGGAGGATCTCACGAGTTCCTTGTCCAGCCAGCCTAGCCAAAATGATGACTTCCTGGTTCAACAAGACACCTTGTGTCAAGACAATATGTCAGAGAGCCATAGAGGAAGACATCCAAAGCCCTGCTGCTCTGGCCTCTGTATGTACATAGTCCCATGCAAACATCACACACACACACACACACACACACACACACACACACACACACACACACACAAATATGGAATCTTATTCTCCTATCTCCTTTTACCCTCCCACCGGCATAGGAACCCATTACCACTGTTTCTTGAGAATAAGGTGGAGGCTCCAGGAACCTGTAGCTGTGGCTCACTTGGCAGAGTGTTTGCCTAGCACACCCAAAGCTCTGGGTCTGGTCCTCAGCACCACATAACCAGTGATGGTGGCACATCCTTGTAACCCCAGCACTCAGGAGGGGGAAGTGGTTCAAGGTCATTAAGACCGCGGGAGACCAAGGAAAGTAGGGAGGAGGCCAGTTCACAAGCTGTTAAACAACACAGTGCTCTCTTTGGGGGCGGGGGGGGGGGGGGGGAGAAAAGTCCTGGGCTCCTCGGTGGGAGATTAGGTTGGGGAGGGGGGAAAAGGCAAGTGAAATAAGCTCCCCAGAATCCCAGCCCTGGGGACCCTTGGGCAAACTACTGCCCCTCTTTGTGCCTCGACTTACTTATCTGTAACACAAGACTAATACTGGAACCTACTTAATAGAGTCCCCTTAAGGATGAAGTGGACTGGTTGTCAAAAAACTCATAGAATGGTGCCTCGCCTTCCATTTGCCCCGAGTCACGTGTTTCATAAGTAAGTCAGCGGCCTAGCCAACAGTCAATAAAGTCAATAGTATAAACAGTTCACTCTATTTCACACCCTCCGAGGAATCTTGATCTGAATTGGTTTTGAAACTATCTTTGTTCACACCAATTTTTACCTGAAAGTTCCCAGAGGATGAGGTTGTCTAGACTGCTCCCTGGTGACAAGGAGCTCGCAGCTCGGGTTTGGGGCGGTTTTCCAGCACCCATTGTGAGCCTGCAGAGACTCTCCTTTCCTTTCCAGGTCATATTTGCCTTGTGTGGCATCCAGCTCAGCAGTAAATGAAGGGCACACCCATGTGGTATTAATAGTGCTATTTCGGGTGATGATATAATGGCTTCCAGAAACACCAAGACTCCGGCTTTTGCAGGCGGGGCTGCTCCACGTGTCTGGGTGGGCCTTCCTCACCACAGGGTCCTCCTACCAAGAAGAATGCTTTTCTTGACATTGGGCGGGTAGAAGCCTCGGTATTTCCTAAGCATGATTGAGAACATACTGACTTGAGGGGGAAATGGGCCCTATGAGTAAAGACCCTCTTCAGGCTCCATCCGACCTTCCCTAAAGCCCAGCCTGATTTGGGATGATGCTTTCTTTCTGAAAAAGAAGGAGATGGAAGGGAAGGAAGGGGGAGGCAGAAGCAGAGGGATTGAAGCTCAGACAGGCATAAAAATATGGAGAGCCATCAGGACGGCTGGTTCAGAGGTCTGTTGATTTACATGTTGATATACTCAGAAATGCACCCACGGAGCATGAATTAGGTACCACCACTATTTCAAAAAGTTTGGAAATATTAATACATTTCAACCTTAAAATAACTTCACTAAATAGATGACGGAGTAGGGGAAGGAGGGGTTTGAATGAATGTACCAGCTCAATGGAAAAACACATGATTTTCTACACAAGAAAGCCTGCTAAGAGGCCACAAGCCTTGAAATCTTGCAACAGAACAAAAGCAGGTCAAATTTGAGTTGTTCCCAGTAGGACTGTGATTTTTTTTTTTTTACTTAGTATTATTGAAAATAAATATGTCATTTTTTTAAATGAAAGAATGATTATATGAGACTTAAATAATTTAACTGGTTTGCCTGTTTCTTAATTCACTAATAAAATAGGTTATAGGAACATGGCCATGTTAGATCATCTGTCCTTTTCTTGAAGTAAAACTGAATATCTTTCATAATGAAATTGAAAGTGTACATTGATGACTTTATCCCTCTTCTCCCACAAAATCTATTTTTATGAAATGACCTTGATCTACCTCATTTTGTAAATGGGCTTCAGCGACCTCCAGAGCATGTCTGACAGGCCTGAGCAGGTAGAGGCGCCTTGGCAGGAGAGCCCTGGCAACCCTGGAAACTGCAGAGCCCCAGCTGGAAATCTGCCAGTTGTCAACTCCCATCCCACCTGCAGCCTGAAATGGGGAGAGGCCGGCTGCGGGCTACACCAAGTCTTTCCCTGACATCTAGTGTCAGCTCCTGAAATGACAGGCTGGGAACCAGACACAGGAGACAGGAGCCAGCTAGCCTGGCTGTCACCAGGGTTGCAGAGCAGTGTTCCTAAAGGTTGCCCTTCATCTCGTGGCCTTGCAGGGTCCCCCAGTAGGCAGCAGCTGACTCGCTGCCTCACAGCTTGTCCACGACAGAAGCTGAAAGGAGGAACCTGGAAGATGGCGGGCCGTGCATCGTTTTTCTTCTTGCACAACACATGTTACTGACCAAACCCTGATGAGCATCCTTCATGCTTACTTACCTCTGGTTGAAAAGAAATCAGAGAGGAAAAAGAAAAATGGGAAGAGCTTCTAGCTGTGGCTCCTCAGCATTGCTCTCTCTGGTCAGGCTAAGATGAAGTCTCAGTGGTGGGACCTCAGATCCCTCTCACACTTTAGCCCTTTGGCCACTTTGGTAGGTGGGGCCATAGACACATATGCTGTGAAAAAACATTTGCCAATACCATGCATGCTTCTAGCAATGTCAGGATTGCCCTGCAGGGACCAGAAGAAATTCTGACCATCCAGGAAAATGAGACGCTAGTCAGAAGGGCAGAGGTGGAAGCAAAAGTCTCCGCCATCATCAGGAAGGATGGGAACCTGCAGCAGCCAGTCAGTGCTGTCTCCTGGCAGCCCCCATCCCAGAGCTGTTAACAGTCCAGTTCCAATCATGAGTCTCCTTGGATCGCATGGAACTTCGTCAATAAGCCCTAACAAACCAATAATGTAACAAAGGCGTCCCCTGCCAAGAACTGCCCTCACAGTTTCCCCAGACTCCTGATATTTCAATGTCAGCCAATTTCTCCTTCATCTGAAACCGAGATTCTTTGATCATTTTATTCATTTCGTTTGTTCAATGAATGTTGACTCAATCTGTAAGACAGACCAAGACATGAGATGGATGATAGATTCTGAGAAAACAAAGACGGAAAACATCATAGAACCAAACCCCAGAGTGCTTGCTATCAAAAGAGGTACACTTGCTGCTTGCTGCTGATTAAATCTTATCTCAAGAATTTTTTTAAGGACTAGGGGTTTAACCTAGTCCATCATGCATGCTAGGCAATCACTCTACTGTGGTTACAGTCCCATCCCTGTGAGGACCGTTTTTTGTCTGACCTTAAGTCATAGACCCCTCCCTAAGACATCATTTCTTTACCTTAAAACCATTAAGTCTGAAAGGCTATTGGGGTTGCACCCCACTCGATAATAATTGTTACACCTAATAGAATGGAATGCCCTCTTCTGAGTTTCCTTTTTAGTAATAATTGTTACACCTAATAGAATGGAATGCCCTCTTCTGAGTTCCCTTTTTAGGTTGGACAGGTGACCCTTCAGTCAAAAGGGCAGTGGAACGGGAGACAAGAGAGACTCATTCCTTCTTCAGTAACGTTAATGCCCTAAAAGACATGGTGCTATGATAGGTGTGTTCTTTCTGCAAACTTGTCTATTGAGAGTTTGTTCTAAAAGGTTCCATACAGCTGGTTCAGGTAAGTGTCATATGCAAGTGTGATATGAGCTGCAACTATAAAGCAAAGGATGTCCTAGCAGCATCTTTCAGGAAACAACAGTGTTCTTTTAAGGAAGGGATGGAGTATCCATAAGGAAAATCAACCAACATCAAAGGCCAGAAACTACCATGAGAACAGCCAAAAGCATTTACGGTTTGGACAGGAAATGTCTCCCAAAGGACTTGCACTGAAGGCTTGATTACCAAGCTGGAGGTGCTCTTTGGGAGGCCACTGGATCATGAGTGCATCCACTGATGAATTCATAGTGGTGTGAATGACCAGAGGCTAGGACCTACTTGGAGGAAGTAGCTCCTGAGGGCTGCCTCTTTGAAGGGTGCGTCTTGTCCCCAGGCCCTTGGTGTTTATGCTTCTTGGCATCCAAGAGGTGAGAACCTCTCTGTCACCTGTTCCCCCTACCGTGATGTTCTGCCCCACATCATGCCAATGGAGCCAGCTAAAGATGGATTGATAACTCTGAGTCTATGAGTCATACCAAACCTTTGTACTTTTAAAGTTGTTTCTCTCGGGTCTCATTTGTCACAATGATGAAAAACAAGCATAATGCTTCAAAGCCTTTTTAGAATTACTATTTTCCAGGTATGAATCTTCAGTACATAAAACCACCTGATGTGAGAGATGTCGAACAGATGCTTCTCGAGATTGAGATGGGAGCAAGGCAGGAGGTTCACAGGACTCGGAAAGCTCACAACTTAAAAGACACACATGGGCCCCTTCACAACAGTGTAGCTATCAGTAGCAAACTATTTTCGGGAAGAGGGGGCTCTTCGGAGGACCTGCCTACAAGTTGTGCAGGCATCTCTAGTGGTGTATCTATCCTGAGTCATCACTTATTGGTGGTACAGCTGCCTCGCGCTCCTGTGAATAACCCCAGTAAACTCAGGTTCACCAAGCTAGGCTTGGATGGAAGTTTCTTTGCAGTGTCATTGGTCCTGAGTCTGGGATGTTCATTTACCCACCCTAGGAAAAGCCATATAATAGCAAGACATGGTGAATTTGTTTCTAAAATGGTGGGGGTGGTTGCTTAACCTCACTAGGGAAAAAATGGTTTTAATTTTTTTTTTAATTTTAGCTTTCAAATTTGATGGCTCTGAAATGTATGTTTGGGAGCTAAATAGCAATGACAAATTCCACCCTTGAAACTTAGCTGATTCTTAAGGTTTGGGTGGGTGAGACGTGTTTTTGAAACAGTTCTTTTTTATCATTTACATTTATCTTATGACCCAAATGCTGCCCTTCAGCACAGCTAGTTGCATTTGGAATCATTAGAAAAATTAAATAAACTGAATGGTTGAAAAGAAATATGCAACTAGCACCAGGTAAAATGACCTTTTAAATTGGTCTCATAGATGTCCCCACATGTTTGAATATATATAAAGAAGACTACACCGTAGACCCAAGAGGGGAAAGGGGATTTAGAGACAACTAAGGTTCAGTAGCCCAGTTGGTAAAACAATACCTATCCTTCTCACTGAAGGCTTGTCATAACTCGCCTCAAAGTATCAGCTAGTATTGATTTCTGCCCTTCAGCTTCCAGAACAGCCATTTTTCATTGTCTATCTCTGAGAAGCCCCATGCCAGAAAAACCACTGCTCATCCGGGTTTCTCATAACAGCTCATAAAGAGCTATAGGCAAAGCGGGATCTCAAAGAACTTCCCGAGCCAGTTAGCTTTAAGGATCCATGGAGAGCCCAGTTTTCCTCTTCGGGGTCAAACAGTGCGTTCACATGTGGTCTGGTAGAAATCCTTCTCTACTATCAATCATTTTCTTCCCCTCACTTCCAACTTGGTTTGTTCAGTCAGCTCGGCATCATGGAACTTTCTAGACTGCCTGTGGTGAATCTATTTGAAGAGTCAACTAAACTTTATATGTGAAAATAGCAGCCCAGTCTTCAATTCCTTCACTCAGTGCATTCCAAAGATGTCCTGGTTTGCTCCAAGGGCCATCATCATCCACAAATGAAGTCTGTTTCTCTTGAAATTCATTTAACCCAGGGACTTGGCAGAACCACAGTGTTCAAAGAAGCTTTGAGAAATCATCTGGTACAACCTACATCTCTGAGTGAAAAGTCTAAAGCTGGGGTTGAAAATGGGTTTCTTCCTCAGTAAAAACTTCACCGTCTTCATAGAGATTTACAGAGTTCATTATGAAGGGTTGGGGGAGGGGTGGCTCAAACTCTACAGGAGAAATTGCCGTGGTTAATTAGTGATGGCTACCAGGGCAGGTAGAAGGTTGGCTCCAACCTAAACCACCCTGGAGAGAGCGTTGTCTCTTAAACTCATCCTTCAGTCTTCCCCCATCAAGGGCTTCCATCTTCTCTCGTCGTGGTAACCATTCCCCCATAAAACCCTGTCAGAGTCACGTTTCACCTCACTCTTCCCTCCTGGAGACAGCCACAGCCCTTTTTATCTTTTATCCTGGAACCTATTTTTCCAGCCCTTTAATCATCGCTGTTTCTTGTTTCTCCAGTCACTCCAATTTCTTCATCTCCCTTTGAACAGCGGTGACCAATACTGAAGACAGTGTTCTAATTCAGACTATAATGAGACTGATTCAGAATATAAAGGGGAGATCGCCTCTCAGTTCATGTTTCTTCATCCCCCCTGGGATCACGGGAGCTTCCTCACCACAGCTCTTGACTAATCTCTGTGTCAGGTGTGTAGACATCATCCTGGGTCTCTCGCTGATGAGAAGGCTGCTCAGAGAGGTTCAGCGTCAAAGTAAATTGCCCCAAAGAAGTCTCCACTAGGGTGGGGAGGACTAGGAAATTTGGACAAAAGCAAAGGATGCTTTTAAACTATTTTTAAAACAAAACCAGATGTTAAAAACTGTTGAAAAGGAAAATTCAGTAAAAGGCAATGTTTCTGAGAAGCAAATTTAAGCAGATTAGATATTGTAAACAAGCTTCATGGGATTCAAAATTAAAAGTCCAAGTGTGTCCCAGACCCATGTCCTGTCCTCCTGTCACCCTTCCATGCCCATGAGTGTAGGGTGTGAGTTACAAGTAACATAAACAGAAAATGCCATGCTGATTTGAGAAAGTTAACATCGGCAACAAGACAACTGAATTCCAACAGATGGAAGGAAAATGGTTCTCAAGAATGGTGACCCTGGATGGGGAGTAGACTCCATGAGTAAAGTGTTTGCCATGCAAATATGAGGACCTGAGTTCGAATCCCAAAGGCCCGGATAGAGTCAGACAAAGTAGCATACATTTGTAATCTCAGAGCTCCTATGGAGAGGGGACATAAGGACAGGAGGGTCTCTGGAGGCTTGAAGGCCAGCTAGCCTGGGGTTCACCACCATCAGACCCTGTCTCAAACAAGGACCAACGTCAGAGGGGTTCCCCCTAGGTATGCTGTGGCATGTCTGTACCCGTCCATACACACACACACACACACACACACACACACACACACACACTCACATAAACACACAATAGAAAAAGAAAAGATAGCCCAAAAAGACCTATGAGTCCTGAAAACCTTGCCTTGCCTGAGTTAACACATGGCGATACCCAGCCTCCTAGAACAAGACATCTTCAGTAACCTACAGGACCACTTTGGGAAGGAATCTGTCACAGTCACTGCAGAACATTTTCAGACTCGATCCCAAAGCTGCTAGCTAGCTTTCCTCACCATGGCAACCACCTTCAAGGCTGTTTTGAAGGAGGAGCATCTAGTTTGGACTCAGAGCTTCAGGGGGTCAGTCCACAGTGAGTTGTTGGCTTGAGGCATGCCTGACCATCATGGGAGTAGCATGTGGGAGAGCAAAGAAGAAGCTCACCTCAGGGTGGACAGGAATCACAGAGGTGTGAGCAGGGTCAGGACAGGTTACATGCAGCGCACACTCCCATGGATGCACATCCCGAAACTCGGTCCCACCACCTGCATGTCACCATTTTCCAATAGTTCCGTCATATTGTGAATCTACCAAGGGACAAATACATTGATAGGACAGAACCCTTAGGATCCAGTCACTACCCAGTGCCCATCAGCTAGCAGCCAAGACCCCGACTGCATGACACTGTGGGGGAAATTTATTTGCAAAACATGGCCATCCCTAAATGCCCAGCTAGTTTTCTACTACCATTGATCAATTTATGTTTTTATGTGTTTGAGTGTTTTGTCTGCGTTCATGACTGTGCACCACATGGGTACAGTGCCCACAGAGGCATGAAGAGGACTCAGATCCCCTGAAACTGGAGTTAGAGAGGGTTGTGAGCCTCCATGTGGGTGCTGGGAACTGAACCAGACCCCCTGGAAGAGCAGCCAGTGCTCCTAACCTCCGAGCCTCTCTCGAGCCCATTCTCCCTGAGACCTTGCTGAGACACTGTGTCTCAATCACGCCTTGGGTATTAACCCCTGGAGTCTCCAGCCCACCTGCTTTATCCGCTGTCCTCTTTTGAACCTCTGCCCTCAGCTCTTGCAGCAATCCGTGCTCTCTCCACAGTTTCTTCTCTTCCAGAGGAGCGCGTTCTGTCCTCTGCCAAATTCATCCTCCCAGAACACAAATTTCAATTCTGTGACTCTTTGCTCAGAAACTATTTTTTTTTATTTTAGACAGTCACCTGTAGTTCAAGCCAGGTTCACATTCAATAAGTAGTGTAGCAGGAATCTTAAAAGTTCTTATTAATAAAATCAAACCTGAGGCCAGTTATTGGGGTGAACGCTGGAAGATCAGAAAAGTAGAACAAGCCACAGCTAACCTCACCTGGCCAACTTCTCAGCTGATCCTGTTTCCTCAGACTGGAAGCCTGAGTTCTTATCCAAATGAATCTCCGCTGAACTACTTCTCAAAAGCCTGAAAGCTTAACCAGCTAAAAGCTTCTAGTTTCTGGTCCTCATGCCTTATATATCTTTCTGCTTTCTGCCATCACTCCCTGGGATTAAAGGCTCACTTTCTGGGATTAAAGGCATGAGTCACCATACTTGGCTGTATCCTTGAACACACAGAGATCCAGGTAGATCTTTGTCTCTGGAATGCTAGGATTAAAGGCATGTGCTACCACTGCCTATCCTTTATGTTTAATATTGTGGCTGTTCTGTTCTCTGACCCCAGGTAAGTTTATTAGTGTGCACAATATTTTGGGGAACACAATACCACCACAAGGTAGCTAACAGTGACCTTGAACTTCTCATCTTCCTGCCTCCACGTTCTGAGATTATAGGCATGAACGTGGAGAGCCAACCTCAGGCCTCATTTTAAATGCACGCTCCCAGGGGCACAGCTGGAGGAGAACCCGAGCAAACTGTTCTAAAATAGGAGCAGTATCTGGTGACTTCCACTGGGTGGACCGCCGTAGATGGTTTTAGTAGGACTTGTGACTGTCCTAAATTGTGTGTGTCTGTGTGTGTCTGTGTGTCTGTGTGTGTGTCTGTGTGTAGTGTGTGAGAGTGTGGTGTATGCGTCTATGTATGTGTGCATGTGTGTATGCACAGTGTGTGTGTGTGCAGTGTGTGTCTGTGTGTGTGTGTAAGTGTCTGTATGTCTGGTGTGTATGTGTGCCAATGTGCCATGACATGCTTGTGGAAATCAGATGACAATTTTTGGGAATTGGTTCTCCCCCTTCTCCATGAGATTTGAAGATTGAACTAAGTCCTTTGACTCACACAGTAAGTGCCTTTCCTGGGACCCAAATGCCATCCTGCTGGCCCAAATGTCCCAAACGTAAATATTTTGATGAAGAGAATCTTGAACTGAATTTTTATGATCCCAATGATGTTTTTAAAATGCCAAGGTAGAGACATCCTCTTCCCTTCTCTCTGCATTAGTTGCATTTCAGTTCTCTGGAAGTTTTGTCTCTTCCCCAGAGACAGTGAGTCCTAGAAGGAACAGTGTTGATAGCCATCACAACATCCACCACATCAGGCCCAGCACTTCACCCAGAACCACTCCCACGACTGCACTGAGCATGCTTGCCCGGCCTCGTGCTGGATGCCGAGGGTAAGAAAATGAAGGATGACTCCCCTGCCCTGGTGGAGTTCACAGCCTAGTCTATCTAGAGCGCAAACATTCTGGGAAAGACGGTCTGGTGGAATAGGAATGTGGTTTTTTCGTAAACACCAAGGCCCTTGCCAGGGCAGTCAAACTACACTGTCAGCCATCATGAATGTGCAGAGGAGAGAGGAACTGGAGGCAGGTGCCAGGCAACAGAGGAAGGAAGGACCACACATCAGGACACACCACCAAATGTTGTGTGTCTTTTACCTCAAGAGCTGTGCTGGCTAGCTTTTTTATGAACTTGATGTGAGCTAAGGTCACCTGGGAAGAGGGTTCCTCAGCTGAGAAATGCCTCCATCCCATTGGCCGGCAGGCAAGTTTGCAGGGCCTTTTCTTGATTCATGATTGAAGTGGAAAAGCCTAGACTGCTGTGGGCAGTGCCACCTCTGGGTGGATGGACCTGAGAAGTAAGAAAGCAGGTTGAGCAAGCTATGGAGAGCAAGCCAGTAAACAGCATCCCTCCATGGTCTCTGCTTCACTTCCTGTCTCCAGATTCCTTACCTGACTCCCCTCAATGATGGACCTGACATACAGAAGCCAAATAGAGCCTTTCCTCCCCAAGGTGCTGTTTACCACAGCCATAGAAAGAAAGTTAAGACGTAGGTTCAGTGAGCATGGGGACAAAAGGCAGCGGAAGATGTGTTTAGAGCTTTGAACTTTATCCTGAATAACATGAAGGGAACTATGAAGGATTAAAATCAGGCGATTGGCACAACCACATTTGCATGTTAAGAGACGCTTTGTAGTCAAGTGGAAAAATGATTTACATCAGTGGGTTCTGAGCTGTTCAGCCACTTTAAATAACTGTTATTCCAGGCCTGAGCCAATGTTGTAATAGCAAAGAGAATGGAAAGAAGGGGTGCATATAGAAATACTTGGGAATTAGAATGAATGGCAATCAATTACTAATGAGATGGGAAGAATGAGGGACAAGGAGGAGTCCTGGGTGACGCTTGAGTCTCTGGCTTGTCAGTCTATTCTGAGGCAGAAGGAGGGACAAAAGAAACTCATGGGTCCAGCTGAATTGGTAGTTCACAAAGGCCTGGATCCAGAAGGTTGACCTGAGTCAAGATGTAGATTTTGGATCCATTACAAGATAAATGATCATTAATTGTATAAACTTTAAGCAAACCCTGTGCAGAATGCAGAGGTAAACTAGATAGAAGACTTAGAAGGGGGTGGAGGCTACAGTTTAAGAATATTCACTGGATGTTAAAGAAAGCTACTGTTGGTCAGTCCTTAAGAGGACAATCAAATTGTGCTGGGTATGGTGATGCACACGCTTAATCTCAGCACTCAGGAGGCAGGTGCCTCTCAGTGAGTTCAAGACCAGCCTTTGGTCAACAGAACAAATTCAACCAGGGCTACAAAGTGAGACACTGTCTCAGAAAGATATATATATATATTTGTCATATATATATTTGTCATATATATATGTGTATATATATTTGTCATATATATGTGTATGTGTGTATATATATATATATATATATATATATATATATATATATATATAGAGAGAGAGAGAGAGAGAGAGAGAGAGAGAGAGAGAGAGAGAAATTATTTACTGGAGCAGATGCACACAGAAGAGAGATAATGAGAAACCAGGAGTCAGGCAGGCAATGTCTTCATAGACTTGAACTTCTAAGGCTCCCCTCAACCCTCTAGCCATACCCTCCCAAGAACAAGAAGTCCCAGGAGTCAGGCCAAAGGACCAGATGTACCTTCAACCTTGCTGCCTCCTTCCTAACTATATTCTGATTATCTAAGACCCAAAGTTCCCTGCCCAATCACCACTCACAACACTACCAAGTACACAGTGTGCACACTCCTAGCTCAAAGGACATCAATTGAATAATGGTCCTTTGAAAGAAGGGGAAGGGTGAAGACTGGCCTGGGAACATGCACACACATGCAGCTAAAGCCCCTAAAGCTGAAGACTGGAACAGGGATACAAGCAATGAAGAAGGTGAACTTCCAGCCAGAGACCAATAACTGCACTCCCCCCCTGGGAACCCCGTTTTCCCCTAGAAGTCCAAGGACCCTGAGTATTTTAAATTGGGTTCTGGTCTTCTTCATACACTTAAATGTATGGTACATAGGCCTCTATGTGTGCCCTCATCCTCCTTAGCCCCACACAGGACAGGGCCTGGTGGAAGCGAAACAGTTGACGAGAATTAGAGTCTTAAAATGGAAGGAAGCAAGTTTTTCATTTGTTTCTTTTTTTGCTTAAGACATGAAGAGCATAATCATATCTGGTCCTCAAGAGAATGCTTCTGGAGGGGAAAATGATGGAGATGTTGGGAGACAGAAACATGTCTAAGGAGATCCCTGAGAGCTAAGAGAACACTGGATGGTGGTGGTGCTGGCTGCTCTGAGCAGCCTCCTGAGTCAGGACAGGCAGTGCTGAGAGACCAGAGGCCCAGGCCAAGGTCAGGGAACAGGTGGCTGGAAGGAGCTTCCACCAACAGTTAATAATTGTCTGCAAGCAGCTTTTCTCTCCCTCTCCAGAGGCTCTGACAAGTACTCAACACAATGAGATGGGCAGAATCTGAATTACCCCAGGGAAAGATATTAGTAGTCATTTCTGCTACGCTGTGCTGATATGCATTCTGTGGCGTGGTTCATGAAAAGAAATCTGCCCGAATGGTTTTAATGTTTTTTAAGATAGGATGACTAAATGTCAGATTCATTAATGTCATCCAACTCACTCAACAAAGCAAGGACTACTATAACTCTCAGACTTAGCCTTGCAGTAGCTAGTTATCTCAAAGCTATGGCAAAATACTCAAAACAAGTACAATTTTGACTCACCTTAAGAAAGGTAAATACAAGAGCTAAAAGTGGTTGATTCATGACAGCAATCCCAGTACTCAGAAGCTAGAGGCAGGAGGATCAGGAGTCCAGCCTTAGCTATGCAGTGAATTGGGAGCCATCCTGGGCTACATGAGACACTGTCTCAGAAAAAAATATAAATACATATGTGCTAAATGTCAGCATTTCAGAAGACAAAAAAAGTAATGAAGCAGAATTAAAAATAGCAAGATTTCATAATGTCCCAAAGCTTGTAAATTATAATGCTGAGGATATGGTGCTGTTCAAACATGCCTAAATGATCTGAATTTAAGTGATCCATGTATAAATACAAGGGAGGCAGCTAAGAAGCTGCAGTCTCAGAACACCCAAATTCCAGCATCAAAAGGATGAAGGAGGGAGACGTCTCAATTCGGACAAGGTCATGCTGAACACCACGTTCTTCCGTATTTAATGGAAAACTAAACACTCTTCTGCCTTACTGTAATCAAGACATTCGCCCTCCCTCAATCAGACACAGTCAGCTTCCCACGAGGGCTCGGAAGGGCAACAGAAGAGTCTAGTACTTCATCTAAATCCTATCCCACTGAAAATACACTGAATTTCCAAAGTAGATTACCAAAATCTTTTTAGCCCAGACAGTAAGTGAAATAGTTCTGAATTTTTATGTATTTGTGTCTTTGTTTGTTTGTTTATTTATTGGGAGACAGTTTTGAGACACAGTCTTGTTTATGTCTCTTGCTGGCCTGAAACTCAACTATGTAGACCAGGATGGCTTTGAACTTGTGGCTTCTGCCTCTGCTTTCACAGTTCGGGACTATGAGCACCACTCGTGGCTCGTACCCACCATGTTTAAGTCATTTAGAACTCAACAGCCCCTATTTAGCTCTTATTACAGTAAGGTCTTTCACTTGCCACTTGGACAGTCATTCTTGAACTGTGGGTCACTTTGTAGGTTCTCATAGATCCGATTCACTAGAAGACTGAGGATGCGCCTGCTGTATGATGTCCGTGTTGAGTTAAGCAGAACGGTGCACACCTGTAATCCCAGCATTTGGGAGACTACAGACTGCGTGCTACCGTCTAGTCTGAGCTACACAGCAAAGCCCTGTCTCAAAAGAGCAAAGGGCGCAGCTCATTGCTCCTGAGGTGGGAGAGCATCATGAGGAACTGAAGAACCCAAATCCCTTCAACCCTCCCTGAGGTAATAGTCTCTAGCCTCCCCCTCCACCTGGCCACCCCCCAGCCTCCTATTGTTCTATGTAAGTATGACAGCAATCCCCAGTCTAGATTGGAAGCTGGAGGGAGACAGAGATACACATCTGATTCTTCTTCTATGTTCCCAGCAGGTGGTTATGGCTCCTATGCCTAGCAGTTTACCAACACACATCTGAACAGTCACACCTCTGCTCCAAATGTGGGGCTCTCTGTGGCTCCTAGAGAAATAAGGCCAGGTAGGAAATCTCCCCACGGGATCCATGTCCCCACTGCTGTGTGCTGTGTGTGTGTGTGTGTGTGTGTGTGTGTGTGTGTGTGGCGGGGGTGGGGGGTGTTCTCTCAACAACCAATTGATCTAACAAGTCACACCACTATAAAAATGGCCAGCACGCCCCCTTCCTTCCACCCACCCTCCCTCCACTGTCCACATCCCCCCCGTGCCCTAGAATGGGCCTATCTCAAACTCACGGAAGCGTTTCCGAGGGACGTTTCATCTGCATTGGTATGCTCTGGTGTTTCTTAGCGGACACAGGAGAGCCCCGCTATGTTGTTGGATTATGGAGCCCTGCACACCACACATTTAGCTCACCTATGCCTTCTTTCTAGGCTCCTGTGAAGTTGTCCACTGTGGCTGAAAGCCACTGGGATTTCACAAAGGACCATCAGGACCAAGTCCAAAGCTGAGTGACATAGTTATCTATTAACCATGTGGCACCTGGTGTTTATCATCTCAGTGAATGGGGTGCCTGTGCCTATGGACCTCATTCTTGAGTGACAAGGGAGATCTCTGTGACTCACCTTCTTCACACTCCTCATTTGGACCTGCATATTTACTTAACCACTTTAATTCAAATAGACTCTATCTGAGGCATTTATTTGCTCAAATATTTATTAAGCACCTTTATACATGGAAATCTGAAAACTTTTGCAGGAAAACATTCATATCTTGCGATCTCACTACCATATAGATCTAAATATCAGCTGGAATCATGGAGGTGTCTGCTGTTTAAACTTTCTTTAAATCGTTTCTAAAACAGTTAGAAAGCTAGCACACCTCGTGCTGGATAAGCAGGTACCCCAGTGATGTCTAATTTTATATGTCAACCTGTCTGGGTCAAAGTGTCTGACTGTGGAACCAAACGTTATTCAGAGTGTCTCTGGGAATACATTTGGGGATGAGTACGACTTGGGATGGATTTAAGCTTAAACAGATTGCCCTCCATGGTGTGAGTGGGCCTCATCCGATGAGCTGAACACCTGAAGAAAAGCACATCTTCAGAGGAAGTCCTGCAGAAGATCACTCTGAGGTGTGAATTGCTGTGTTGGCTCTTGTGAGTTTCTTGCTGGATAGCCCTCTGGCAGTTTTTCCTACCACACCCTGTCTACCACCCCAATTCTTGGAGTAGAAGATGGCATCTTGGGAGTAGAAGACATGTTGGGTGGCTCTAAGTGTTTGGTAGTGACTGAAGACCTTTGTGGGGAAGGGGTAGACAGTGAGGAGAGTCAACGTAGGAGCTGGAGTGTATCATGGGAGGAAAAATCTCTAGGAGAGCTAAGTAAAGGAAGTATGCCTCTTATGAAGATGTCCTAGAAGTAGCCTAAGGGATCTTATGGGCAGCCAGGGCTGATAGGGCATACCTATAATCGCACCACTCAGAAGAGACAGAGCTCAGAGGAATACAAGTTTGAAGCCAGCTAGGGCTACATAGTAAGATTCTGTCCATCACCTCCCCCGCCCAAAAAAAAGATGTATGGAGGCATCACAGAACCCCCTGCAATTTGATCTGCTAATATGAAATATACTAAAATGTGTGTGTGTGTGTGTGTGTGTGTGTGTGTGTGTGTGTGTGTGTGTGTGCACTCATCCATCTGTGCACATGTGGAAGCCAGAGGTTGATATAGGGTCATCTTGTTCTATTGGTTTTCACCTTACTTTTTGAGACAGGACCTTTCACTGAATCTGGAGTCCTAACCATTTTTTGCTAGGCTAGCTAACCAGTTAGCTCTGTGGATCTACCTCAGTCTCTACCACCTGCTCCTGGGACTCGACGTACATTATTTTTTATGGGTACTGGGAATCCAAGCTCTGGTCCTCATGCTTGTACAGAGCTGTCTTCCTAGCCTTTTATGTTGAAGTTTCATTTTCAGGTTTCATGGTGTATTTCTTAATACTTATCTATTTTTCTTATGTGAGTGTTTTGCCAGAAGAGAGCACTGGATGCCCTGGAAATGGAGTTACAGATGACTGAGCCTCCATGTGGGCACTGGAACCAATGAGCCATCACTTCAGCCCCTCACAGTATATTTTTTATGTGTTTCTGTGTTTTTTTTTAATTATGTATTTTATGTACATTTGTATTTGCCCTGTATGTACATCTGTGTGAATGTATCAGATCCCCTGAAACTGGAGCTATGGGCAGTTAGGAACTACCATGTGGGTACTGGAAATTAAACCCGGTCCTCTGGAAAAGCAGCCAGTGCTCTTAACCATTGAGCCACCTCTCCAGCCCCTCTGTAGTTTTTTAGTGCAAGACTATAAAGGGCCAGAAGACTACCTACCAATAAGTCGTATTTACCATACTAATGCTGATACGACAATGAGTACAAAATATCTGCCATCGTCAATGACAGCTCTGACTGCTCGCAGAATGGAACCAATCTTGCCTTCAGTCACTGAATCCAGGCAGAGATGTTCCTGTTAACACAATGGGCTTCTGCAGAGAGGAAGTGGCACGGCCCTTGGGAATCACTGTGTACCGTGAAGACACACTTGAGGAGCTGGCTACTTCAACCAAACTATGTAAGTGCCTCATTTCTTAATGTCATAAGCCATTCTTATTAAAGATGATAACAACTTCTTTCTAATCTACTAGCTTATGAAATTCCATTTTTGCCTAAGAGGTCTAATTAAAGCAAGGCAAAGCTATATTTAATAACATTCAGTTGCCTGAAATAATTATTAAAGAAATCCTTGAGGTTTTACCAGAAAGTAGTTTAATGTCTCAAATAAATGTCAAGTTCCCCAAATCAAACCAGTAAGAAATTTAATGAGGAGGAATAAATGTCACCATTCTCTATATCTTCTCATTTAAAAAAAGAAAACAGTCACACAATGTAGGGAATCAGAATTTGTTTTTATATCCCTAGAGTTATAAACATATGTATCAAAATATTTACAATTATAGTATATGAAATAATCTATTAATGAAGAAGCCCGATACAGTACTAGAATAACCCACCAATGCAATGCAAGTTACATGAGACGTAAATGTCACAGAAAAAAAGTAAAAGACGAGGGAATGCATGGCTCACTTCAATCAGAATTTAGCTTTTTAACAAAACGTGACTATATTTTCTGGCTACAGCTGTCTGCTGATATCCTTCTCAACATAAGACAGCCTTGAATATAATTTGGTGATCAAATTATAATTTAAGAGTTTATTATCCAAGTTTTTCCTGGCCAATAACTCTACCCTCGGCCCAGCAATTTAGTAACCCACCTTCCACATTCCCTTAAACGTAATACACATAGAGAAATATACTTAGTAATAGTCCCTTTACATAAATACCAGCAATTATAGCAAAACAACTCCCCCCAATAAAGAAATGTGTATAAGAAATGGATAAGCATACCCCTAGGAAAAGGAAGGTAGGCAAGATGTCTCAGACTCTTCCTAGGGGTAGTCATCTAAAGGCAGTAAGGCAAACAATGTCTAAAAAGAAAGCCCTTTCGGCAGAAATCTGAGATGGCTTGAAATAGCTGCTGTAAACAGAGCTCTGCCCACTGAACCAGGACTGTGACACTACTTCTAAGTCTTACATAGGTGTGCCCATGCGGGCCCAACAATTCAGCTACCATCTGACTGGATACCCCAAGAGTTTTTCCTATCTTAAAAAGAAACTATCTGCCCGTCACCTGGACTCTATTCATCTCATGGGATTAAAAAATGTTTTTCCCTGAGAGCAGGCACTCTGTTCTTATCATAACTGAAATGTAGTATACTTGATACTCCATAAGCAGACAGCACCTTCTCCCTCCCGCCCCCCACCTCCAGGGCTTGTTCTTTGGTTTAGGTTGGTGTATGTTTTAATTGGCTTCCAGAACTACCATCTTCATTTGGAAAACAGTGTGGGGAAATCTGTTGAGAGGGGACTATTTCAGCCAGGGTCAAAGCTACAGTGACCACTGAACTTAGATATTATGTTCTGGTCCCCAGCATTGGTCATTATCAGACAGAACTTCCACAGACGTCCCTAATTCAGAGGAAACTTTACAGAATCATATGCATCCCTTGCCTATTACATTTACAAGAAACATTGTGTGCATTGGGGGAATCCTAAAACCACGACCTCACTATAGCACTGTGATGGGTGTGCCCTTTGACCCTACAGCTTGTGGGGATTTTCATCTTTGGCTCTAGAGAAACTCCAGAAAAGCTGCCTTGGCTTTAAGTGAGAGTCCACAAGAGGACATCCACATGAGGGACATCTCAGTGAGGTGTGACGGAGGCTCTGCCTATCTCCACCTATCTCCCAGGTCCTCCAGGGTAAAAACTTCTATTTCTTGGTTAAGTCAATCCCACCAACGTGGCCTTATAAACCATCTCTCTACTCTTTTGTCAGAAAGTCTACCAAACAGGGGCAGTGGCTGCCTGGCCAAAGCTCCCCCACCCCCCACTAAAGGCACTTAGGATCTGAATTTGGCATTTGGCTTTAGGTCACAGGACCCGGTGGCCTCCAGGCTTAGCTTTCTCAGCAAAGAGGCAGTACCTGCTCTTGCCAGGACTTGGACCACTATCAGAGCCTGGTGATACACGTTTGGAAGACCTCAGTGTGTGACCCAGCAGTCATCCTCAAGAGCGGAACCAGAGGTATGGCAGCTGGTGAGGCCCCAAGTGGTGTTATGTAACTGAGGACAGATGGGGCCATATTTGGTGGCTAGAGGAGGACTCTCTGGTGGCCTCAAGGAAGCATCAGCAGAGTAGCCAACACCTTTCTTCCAAGGGCGGTTGCTTGGTAGTAGAGAATCCCACCCCCAAGAAATGGTTTGGGTTTGGGCCTCTCCCACTGGTCCTTCCCCTCCCCTCCCCCCTCCCTTCCCTTGGTTATTCCTACACAGTGACTTCTGCTTCCCTCCCAGATTAAGCTGCTTCCTCCTCCCCACTCCCACCCCCCTAGGCCCCCATAAGCTTGTTCGGTTTATTTCTTCCTCAGGACCATATAGAGAATGCCAATAATGAAAGTGAAGCAGAAGCAGATCCAGGTCAGGATGAAACAATAGCCGTGGTGGCCGCCATAGACAAAGTTCCTGTCGCTGTGGGCATAATGGTGAGTGTAGATAGACACCCCGACCAGGATGCAAAACCCTGCAAGAAAAAAGGCACTGTCATGGTTGGCACCAAAACTGTTTTTGTTTTAGATCCCACTTCCCTGGACAACAATGGAAAAGGGAACGCTATTTGTTTGTCCCTAAAAGGTCTCTCTGTTGCTTTGCCCAGAGTCAAACTTGATGGTGTGTTGGTAAATTGGAGATGTCTGGGCTCTCATATCTGCACTGCTTTGTGTGTAATGAAGACTAAACCATGGAGCATCCTGCTGGCCACCTGCCTTTCCCACCTGGACCCTGGTATGTCCAGGGATGGTGTTATGAGAGCAACATGGCCTTTTACCAAACTGGGTGTTTCTGGGAGGACAGAGAAGATGGCGCCTCGCAGTAATTGTGCACATCATGGCACTAGCTGCACTTTTCTGAGGACCCCCACCTTCTTACCACTTGGTGGCTCCTAGGGGACATTAGCTTTTGAAATGATGAAACAGAAGGGAGTTGTTAATCTGAGCAGCAATAGCCAATCAACAGACAACTAGAGGAGAAAATAGCCGTGACTGGAGCAATGAATGATGGAAGATCTAGAAAAACATTTCTTGCATGGCTAGGGATGTGTGTAGTTCAGTAGTCAGGTATTTATTTAGCATTTCAAGGCCCTGGGTTCAGTCCCCAACAGTGAAAAGAAAAAAAAATGCTTCCATGTAAAATAGACTCTGCCCTGGATACTCACAGCACACCAACATGGTGGACCCTGAGAGGAAGAATCGGTTTCCCTTCTCCATGGTGAAGAGCTGGAACACGAAGACCACAAGGGAGATTATAGAGAAGATGATGGAGAGGATCATGAAGGCTTGCACTGCCTTGAGAGCATCTGTGAACACAGGGCCAGAGCAGGAGCATTAGATACTGAGAGTCTGGACATCTGAGCACACCCACAGGGCTAGGCATTGACGTCTGCACTCATACCTTCATTGCCGTATATCAGGGAGTCATCACAGCTACCCTGAGTACAGTTCTTCCAAAGCCCTACAGAGGATGATACATCAGAGGAAACCATCCAGACCTGGAACCAGAGGAGATAGAGTCAATTAAGAATTGCTCTTCTGCTTTCAGAAGAAAGCATCATCATGTGTCAGGACTGAATCTTAACCAAAACACCCTATGCAGCTGTAAATATGGTCAAGCCTTGTGTCTCTGTAGACATTAGATCCAAAGTCATAAAGATTCCAAGAGAGAAAACTGTGGGCCAGAAAAGAAGTCACCTTTCCTCTTTGGATTTCATTACTCATGATTCACACACACACACACACACACACACACACACACACACACACACACACTCACACACACACTCACACTCAATCACAATCTCTCACACACATACCCACACACTCACTCACAATCACTCATACACACTCACTCACACACATACATACAGCTGAAGAAAGTTCACCATACGGTTTAAAATTCTGAAGTTCTAAGGAACAAAACCTCTGGATGAGGAAACAAGCATTGAATGTGTGCAACACACTTTAAAAGACTCACATTTAAGTTCCTAGTTAATAAGAAAAAAAAAAAGTCAGGCCTGGTAGCAGCTGCCTATTACTCTGCCTATACATGGACACAGGAGGCTTCGAGGCTCAAGGCTTCAGTTCAAATCCTAAGTTTGAAGCCGGTGTAGGCTACATGAGTCTCAAAAGACTAAAAACAACAACACAGTTAAGAGCATCCACTGCCCTTGCGAAAGGACTGACGCTCAGTTCCCAGCACCACACCAGGAAGCTCCCAACCACCTGCAACTCCAGCTTCAGGGACTGCATCATCTTCCCTTGCTCTCATATGCGCATACCCACACACATACACATAGATCTTTAAGAATGAAAAGAAATCTTTAAAGAACAAAAAACAAGGAGAAATGTCCAGCTGGAGACAACTAAGAAGCAGGAGGGCTACTCGGGAAACAAGAATGAATCTCTACAGAAGGATCAGACGTGGACAGTCACAACATGCAAAGTCATGTCATATCAAAATAGTGCATCCAGGGCTTCAAAGCAGGGCCAGCTAAAAGCACAAGGATGACCAAAATGTATATCCCCAGGTTCACTGTGGTGCCTGCATCCCTTCTTGCCCGAACCAAGAAAAACAACTCCACTCTGAAATAAAAAATCAGTGCAGAGTTTTGTCTGCACATGCACGTGCTAAAACAGGAAGCCGGAGCATGCACAGTCGCCTACTCTCCCTGATGTGGGGCTGACACTGTGTGGATGCGAAGCCCTGTGGGCATCTCGTAATACAGTTTGAAGTTCACCACACTGTTATCCTGCAAGGCATAGGAGTCAGCATTCAGCACTGATAAACTACAAACCGGGAGGAGGCAAGATGGGCTGGGGCTGTGTCCTCTCTCATAACATTTAAACTAGCCTAGCCTGTATTCACACCCACTGATGCTTGCAAAGCCCTTCTCTCGGGACTTTAAAACTTATTCACGCCTTTCATCCCAGCACTTGGGAAGCAGAGGTAGGTGGATCTCAGAGTTTGAGGTCTGCCTGGTCTACATAGTGAGTTCCAGGACAGCCAGAGTTACAAAGAGAAACCCTGTCTCAAAAAAAAACAAAACAAAACAACAACAAACAAAAACTATTCACCTTTAACTGCAGCAAGGACCGTAGCCCATTCTAGAACAATCATTTGTCTCTCTAATGATTGGCGCCTTAATTTCTATTTTTGTTTCTTTGTTTGGTTGGTTGGTTTGTTTTTTTGTTTGAAACAGGGTTTCTCTATGTAGTTCTGAGCTATCCTGAAACTCACTACGTAGACCAGACTGGCCTCCAACTCACTTAGATCCTGCCTCCCACGTGCTGGGATTAAAAGCTCGAGCTACCACTCCCAGAAAAATGTGTAGCCCAGGCTGGCCTCAAAATCATGAACCTGTTGCCTCAGCTCCTTTCAAGCAATCTAATCATCACGTAGGCCTAAAACGAGGACAATACAAGCAAATAGGGAGCTGAAAATGACCACTAGGGGTCAGAGTAGCCCTGGGCTCGGAGAGCAAAGACCAGCGATCTCCATATGATCGGTTTGGTTTTTGGTCAGCGGGAACTGAGTTAGTTAATCCTGCCAAGTTGCATTTCACACACCGATTTCCACTCAAAACTTGGATTTGTCAACCTAATAACCAAAGCAGTGTTCTTATTCTCACAGTCATCTACCTGGTAATCACGAACTTCTGCAGGAGGGGAAAGGCTGGCGCACATAGATGCCTTTAACTTCTGAACTGGGAGAGCATGTCTGTCCCGCAGGGCGCCTTTGCCAGCCATTCTGCCAGGAATGCACTTTCTTCCACTTCCCTTCTTTCTCTAAGGGGAGCCCCACCCACCTACTCACCCTCCAAATGCACCCAACCTCCACCTTTGGTAGAGAGGATCATTCTAGAAGCTGAAGGTTCCTCCTTGTACTTCCCATCTCCCAGCACCCCTAAAATCGCACTCCCCGGATACTTGCTTTGTATACTTTGGTTATTTCATTGTTTGATGTATGAGTACATGTTGGATTTCCTCCACAGCTAAGCTAGAGGGTCTCTGCATTTTGATTTTAACACCCTACCCCCCCCCATTTTTCTAAACATTTTGCAAAAATATTCCAAAGACCCTCCCATGGATGAATGAACAAGAGCATGTGACTCACATTGGAGATGGTGGAGACAAATAGCATAATGGCAGCGGCGATGTGGACCACGAAGATACCAGCCAGTAACACCAACATCTTGGCTTTTTGGTGAGTCGTGAGCAGAGAGTTCTGAAAACAAAAGACAAGGGAGACCAAAAGGTTACCGTCATGCTAAGTAAAACAAATCCCACCTTCTCACTTCGTGGGCTCTCTGTTAACATGAGACTAGTGTGACAATTTTTAAAATTCAAAATTGCATCAAAAATTCCTAAAAACAGCTTTTCACTTATCCTGATTGATAACCCTAAGTGCCTAGTCATCTGTGTAGAGACATGTACTTACTTCTGTTTTGTTCCCACATGTTTATAGATTCATCTCTCTAATATATTTATCTATCCCCCCTTTTTAAGAAAGGGGGAGTATTGTATTTTTCTAAGAGCTGCTAATGTTTTGTTTGTGTTTTAGAGGCCAAAAGTAGGACTTTGAATTTTGAAAAGGATTTTGTCATCTCCAGAGCTCTGCAGAAGCATCATACACTATTCTAGTTTGCGTAAAGAAAGCATCCATGCTCCCAGCAAAATGCTCACCCAGAAATTTGAATAGAGATGATATGTTCTGCAGAAGAAGCCACTATGACTCAATGGCCATAGAGAAAATTGGCTACTAATTTGATCCCGGATGAGACGTAAAATGGGGGAGACACTACTTCTGTTATTGCAATGCTCCTTGGCATCCAGTATTATGACAACCTAATTACAGTGTAATGGTCTGATCACTTACTGATTTAGCGTTCCAGACTAATATTTGCAACACCTGAGCCTTTGGCCCTGTGTGCCTCTTGGTGGAGATGCTGTCTAGGGGCGTCTAGGGCCATGTCAAATTTCCTATGGCTCAACATGAACAGCTCTGGGACTTCAGAAGAGTAAAGCCTGAGATAACACCAGATGTGCCTCTTACTAGCATGTCATGTTTATCCAACTTCAGTCATTTAGGACCCAGCCCAGAAGACAAATAGATGCATAAATCACTGTTCAGAAGACTAGGAACTAATACAAATTAACAATGTGTGTGGATCAACAAAAGTACTCAGCTCTGATTTCAGTAGAGACCACCGATTGTAAAAACTAGAAACGAAGGGAAGTGTGAGGGATGCCGATGGAGGAGCTGTTCTGACTGATGTCAGCTGCATCATCTCTGTGTCATACCCATGACAGTTAGATACAGAGCCAGCCCAGGGAGACATCAAAAGGAAAGGACCAGAGCGGATTCAGCCTCTAGGCAGGGAGTAGGTGAGGATGGCACAGCCTGGGAGATGGTGGCTGGTAGCCTGCAATTGCTCGCTTCCCCGGCTCACTCCACCTGGTGTAATTGCTGCTTTGAGTGTGCTTCAGCCACTTTCATGCCACACTAGGTATTTATTAGAACACCGATGCTATCATTATTCTGACATTTCAGGTGTCTTTTATCTCCTCTTGCTTTCTCATTAGGCACTCAGAAACAAACATAATCTACTGCACGCCCAGGTTCTTGGTTCTTTGTGGACACTGTTTTCCACTCTGCAAAACTCTCTTCCCACTGGCTACTTCCCTTGACTGGGGGGAGATGGTGAGAGAGGCAGAGAATGTTTCTCATTTAACTATGAATAACAAAGTTGATGACACTTTCCTGCTGCCTCTGGGGATAGACTGGAACTCTCAAGTCTGTGAATCCTCTCTCCCACATTCAAGGTCTCTGTTGCCTTACTGGAATTCTTACAGACATCCACAACTTCCCGCTTGGCTTTCAGGGACGGAGAAAAGTTGTGTTTTTGTGTGTGTGTGTTTTGTTTTGTTTTGTTAGAGGTTGTTAGAACGATTCCAAGTGCTTTGATCTCTGCCTCAGTTTCCTCATAGATGGGGTGGGAGGGTGAGGATGCCAATTATACGAGGAAGTGTGAGGATTCAACATAAGTGAAACACCTCACGTTGCGGCTGGCACCGGGCGGGTACTAATAACGGGGTTGTCATGATTGCTGTTATTGTTGCTGTTTTTCTTCTAGGAAGCAGAATAGCTGTTACCAACCCAATCAAGTTACTCAATCACAGGCAGCACCATGTCAAGCACAAGGAATAAGACGTTGGCAGGCTGGTTTACAGCATATGGCTAACGTCATTTCGGTCCTCAGAAATTGTCGTTTTTGTCCAGTCCTTGCCGCTTGAGAACGCTAAGAACACACCCTCCAGAGTCACCAGAGAAAGTTGGTTTTCCTAAGCCCATTCCTCTGACATATCCACCCTCCCTCCCAGGCTTGCCCAGAATGAAGCCAGCTCAAGGAAATGACAAGATTTAAATAATGGGTGCTGGTGTTCAACCCTCCTTAACCCTTTAATGACTTTCTCGTTCCTTTTGCTTATAATTTACAGATAGCTCCTTATAGTGAGAAGTGGTTAAGAAGCCAAGAATGGAATATAATCCACCAAGTGAGGCCTCTTTAAATGAGTTGCCTGACGGGGATGGGTGGGGAGGGGGGATGGAATTCAGGAACCTTCCCGCATCCTTGGATGCCCTGGGACCCTATCCAGCAGAGTCCATCTTGTTTCACCCCACTCACATCCAGTGACCCCCATCAAGTCCTAGAAGAAGCAGGTCCTCTCCCAGCCACTCCGGCTCACTTCTCACCTCAGCAGAGGCCCTAGTTCTTGTCACCTGCCTACTGTCAGGCCCAAGAGCAGGGGAATCAAACTAAAAAGTGACTCTTCTCTGATTGGGGCAGGGGGGGGGCTTCTTTTCCCTATGGTAAGGGAGCAAAATATCTCAGATCAATGAGTGCTCTTCATGAACAAGACACACAGTCCTCCCTGCTTCTGGCTGCTGTGTCTGGCTGCCATGTCTGGCTGCGGCGTCTGGCCGCTGTGGAGGCTGTTTAGTTAGAGTTACTCCATAATATATATAAAACTTCATCTTTCCATTGTCCCAAACTTGTCAACTTTTATCAATGAAATCCATTGTCTGCTCACAGGGGCTTCCTTTTTGTTTGTTTGTTACTTTTTGAGACAGGGTTTCTTTGTATAGCTCTGCCTGTCCTGGAACTCACTTTGTAGACCAGGCTGGTCTCGAACTCAGAGAGCTCCCAGCAACTGCCTCCAGAGCACTGGGATCAAAGGCATGTGCCACCACTCCCAGCACTTCCATTATTTTTAACAGCCCTCTTCCAAATACTGAGAAACACAATGGAATATTTTATGAAATTTCTGTCTTGGATGACTGAAGCTGGAGAGTTTTCTCTCCAGGCCCCGCCAAGCCCCGGCAGTCCGACAGCCCACTTATAAAATAAACACTCAGACGCTTATATTATTTAAACTGTTTGGCCTAATGGCTCAGGCTTCTAGCTATCTAGTTCTTACATCTTAAATTAATCCATTCCTATAAATCTATACCTTGCCACATGGGTTGTGGCTTACCGGTATCTTCACATGCTGTTTGTCATGGCGGCGGCTGGCAGTGTCTACCTCCGCCTTCCTGTTCTCTCCATTCTCCTCTCTGTTAGTCCCGCCTATACTTTCTGCCTGGCTACTGGCCAATCCATGTTTTATTTATTGACCAATCAGAGCAACACATTTGACATACAGACCATCCCACAGCATGGTTTGCCAGCCTCTGTATTACAGAGCCTATCTGTTGCCCACTCAGTCGAGGACAGTAGTCTCAATCTGTGGGTCACAATGGATTGTGCATTTCCAATATTTATATTAAAATTCATAACAGTAGCAAAATTGCAGTTATGAAGTAGTAGCACAAATAATTTTATGGTTGAGGGGTCACAACAACCTGAGGAACTGTATTAAAGGGTTGCAGCATTAGGAAGGTTGAGAACCACTGATCTAGGAAGACAAAACCCTTCAGGTCTTTATGGAAACTACCAGTGGTGGCTGATGAGTGGGTATTTGAGAACGTAGCAAACAGCAAAGTCCATTTTCTTGAGACTTCCACCCACCATGGTCTTTCGTAACTGGTCCATTCAAGAAATAGGACTCAGAATGTGCCCCACTGATGTGGCACTAGCCTAGCATGTCCAGAGCCCTGAAACTGGTCCTCAGCACCAGGACAAAAAAAAAAATTCCAGAAGTATTTAGACAATGTTGAAAGCACGGGCCGCTACAGCTTGTGTCTCACTGAGGCAATAATGGAATTTTCCCTGCTATTTCTCCAAAATGCTGTGGTTGGCATTCCCCAATGGAGAACACATGCCTCATCCTTGATGGTGGACCAAACCCGGAAGAAGAGACCACAGCACCACAGCTCTGGATGGTAGCCCTCCCTCCCCTCTTGCTACACAGACAGACCCAAGGTGTGTCATCTATTGTTGGGGACTCCCATACCAAGAGAGTGACTCCTCATGCTGCTTTTATGCTCCCCAGTGTGGGCCACCACACCTGGTCAATTCACGATGTTTTGAAAGGCTTAGAAGTGCAGTGGTTTATGTGGACACCAAGAACACTTCTCTTACACCTTCCCCACCCGTAAGCACAGCAGTCACCCCATCTGCACTGTGTGATTGGCATGGGTGTGGTCAGGGTCGAGGGAAACTGAGAAACAACCAAAAGACATGAACGGCCGCACTAGAAAGAAGTAACTATTAGGGGAAAAAAAGGAATCAGAGACTTGGAGCCAAGTACAACTGGGAATAACTCTGTAGTCCAAACTAGACTCAAACTTGTGGTAACTCAGCTTCTACCATCCTGAGCGGATAGAGTTCCACAACTCACTTGAGACGAGTGAGACTCTTGCCAATGAGACAGTCTCTATGGATGGCAAGATGGTACAAGATGCCTTCCTGGGACCATGTCTGTGGATTTGGCTGGCTGAAACCAGTTTAGGCACTTCTGGGGGTTGGGGTGTCTAAGATTCTAAGATACCCATTCCTGGTTAGAAAAGAGCAAATAATGGTTCAGCTGCCGCTCCTGCCTCTCCCGGATTTCCTGCCCAAAGCATCACAGTCAGGTGGGAGTCTATCCATATTACCTTGCACTGGATACCTAATAACCCCCTCCCCCCCCATTATCAGGATCCTAGCCTGGACGCTGGCATCAGCCCCTCCCAGGACACTTTCTCTAAATTTCCCCTCCCCGTGCATTCTCTGTAGTGGCATTGGGTTATCTGACCATGTTCCTCCTCAACCTACGAACCTCCATCCTTCCAGAGCTGAGACAAGCACCAGTCACCAGGAAATGAGGCTCCAGGCCGCTGCCCATGGAATCCTGGGAATTTGGCTTCCAAAAATAAAAGCTGCTTTTATGTCCTTCCCTGAGTAATTACCTATTAATTTTTCACACCCAAGCTCAAATTCTGCCTCCTCCTTCTTTCCACAGGTCTGAAGCAGGGTTCTTTTTTTTTTCCCCTCCTTTATGTTCTAGCCCTTGTTCAGTCCTAATAAAGGCACTAATGGCGGCCTGCCTGGTGACAGAAATCTTTATGGACATGTTTGGCTCTCCCACCCTGAGGAGTCTGAGTTCCTAAGGGCAGAGTCTATGACAGGTACTAGATAAACCTCATAAATGAACTAAGGAGCGCAATATTTTCTTCACTATGGAAAAATAACAGCAAAGTGACTGAAGGCCTTATAAGGGATACAGATGTCTCCCTTCTCTCTTTTTTTATGAAAGTTTTTCATTTTTATTTTATGTGTATGGATGTTTTTCCTGAATGTATGTCTGTGTACCATGAGCGTGAGTGGTACCCATGGAGTCCAGAAAATGGTGCCAGATCCCCCGGAACTGGAGTTATAAACAGCTGTAAGCCCAGCTAAGTGTGTGCTGGGAATTGAACCAGGTCCCTTGGAAAAGCATCCAGTGCTCTTAATCACTGAGTTCTCTTTCTTTCTTTTCATGTAACATATACTTTAGTCCTCTATCATTTTTGTAAATTATTTGGTACATGACTACAAGTATGGGTTGGGCAACTTATTATACACAAACTTCATATTATTTATTTCCATTTAACTTTTATAACTACTTTTTGTTAAGTATAGAACTTCCCAGGTAAGAGCTTTAAAATTGCTTCCAAAACCTACAAACTCAACCTGAAGAACTATGCAAATCACAATCTCCTTCTGCCTAGAGCACTACCTACTGATCAAGGTCCTACTAGAAAAGTCCTTCCAAGTCCAGTACATCCGGCCCATGGAATTCAGGCATCACTCAATTGGTAAGAGTAAGTGCTTGCCTAATACAGGCATAATAATCCAGCCTGTCTAATCTGCACACACCTTTAATTCCAGCATTTGGGAGCCAGAGGCAGGCAAATAAATCTCTGTGAGTTCAAAGCCAACCTGGTCTACAAACTAAAAAAATAGTGCTTGCCTGGCACTCAGGAAGCCCTTGGTTCAATCCCCAGCACCCACATACGCAATCCCAGCTCTTGGGAAGTAGCGGTAAGAGGATCAGCCACCCAAAGCAGCTACATTGCAGGTTCAAGGTGAGCCTGGGCTACATGAAGCACACATACACACACACACACACACACACACACACACACACACACACACACACACAGCCCAGTCCTGAGATTATTCTGCTAGAGCCTCCTCTGCTGCGGGCCGCAGAAATATATCATAAGAACTCAGCTGGTTATGGCAAAGTCACTACCTGGAAGGATCAGGGAATTCCTCCAGAGGAAGCCAAATCCCAAGGAGTTTTTGGTGTTACTTGGCTTGTTATATATCAGCTGTATTCTGTTATGAAAATCATGTGTGCCTTCATAGTTTTCCCAATTGACTTTTCCCTAAGAAGAGCTAACAGTGTGGACTGATCACTCTCTGGACATACACATTCCAGGCATTTTGAGAACAGCCTCAGGAAAGGCCTTCTCTGGAATCAGATATCTCCCCTAGCCACTTTCAAGGGCTAGGGGAGACATCACCCAGGTGGTCACCCAATTTCCGAGGATTAACAGTGATAACAGCCCACAGGCGAGTCTCCTGACTTAAGGTAAATTCCACAAGGAGACACCGCCCAAGTCAGGTAGATCATTATTGATAGCATCCAGCCAGGTCCATCACCGGATGGAGGAAAGTACCTTATCAGAGATACCTCTGTACTTTCTAAGAACAGACTTAAGCATCCAGGCCACCTGTTTGAAAAGGCCTGGTGGATGTGCTAATTAAGCTTAACTTCCTCCTTTCCCAAACCTTACCTCCAGTTCCAGATCTCCCTTTAGCTATCACCAGAGGCATCTAGCTGTACACAGGTTGCCTAGAGACTGAGCACACTTTCCCCCACCCTGCAGAAAAACGGCAGACAGCTTGGACAGATAGGAGCCACAGGAAAAAAGAAGACAGTTTTATTTTCTCCCATTGACCTAGCAACTTATAGATCTTTAACATCTTTTACCAAACACATTTAAGACGCACGTAAGACCCCTCTTCTTAGATATTACCCATATTTAGCCTTTAGTTAATTCATTAGTCACTTCCCCTTTGGGTCACAAATGGTAATTAACAACTAGTGCCCTTCTTTGTAATTCTTATCAACCCTCCATTTGATCCTGATAGCGGACAATCACTGTCTGAGGAAGTTCAGGCTGAGTGTCCTGGGTGGAGGGGAGGATTGTGATTTTGGGGAGATATATAACTGTAAATAAAGCAGAGGACAGGGAGGAGAGAAGAGAATGGAAGAACGAGATGGGTAAGAACTTGAGAGGAACAAACTGAGATGGGGAAAAAGTAGATTGAAGGGCTACAGGAGAGTACTAGAGGAACGAGATGGAAGATGAGGAAGAGCCAGATGAGAGAGAAGGAGACGGGAGAGGAGATGATATGGGAAGGAACAAGATGGATGAGAACCTAGAAGGGGCAGAACTAGATGAAGGAATTAAGATAGAACCTAGAGGGGACAGTAGATAAATATAGAGAGAAATCAGACAAGAAAGGAGCTAGACATAAGAACAGAACTGAAGCTGTGTATAAAGGATGTTATGCCAGAGGAATTAAAGCAAGTGGACTATGGAACTCAGTGTGCTGAGATTATATTTCCTGATAATAGTTCTCGCCGTTAGTAGTTCTCTCTCCTGAGCCCCTGGGATGTATAATATTGAGGCTGGTCCCTCTAATATTATACAAGACCTGGCGCCCTTGGGTACCCAGTCTCAGGAAGAGTAATCTACCAAGCACACTCAAAAAGCAGTGGTGTGCTTGGCGGAGGCTGTCCAGAGACGAGGCAGTCTCTCCGGGGAGTCGTAAAGGTGACCCCTGAAGTGCCGGCTACCGACGGACCTCACCAAAGGTGCTGCAGACCGGGAGGAACCCCAGGCCTCTTTGTGGTGAGTAGTTGAATATCTCCCTTCCCTATTAAGAATCCTTGCGGACAGGCGGTGGTGGCGCACGCCTTTAATCCCAGCACTCTGGAGGCAGAGCCACAGGATCTGTGAGGATCTCTGTGAGTTCGAGGCTAGCCTGGTCTACAGAGTGCGATCCAGGAAAGGCGCAAAGCTACACAAAGAAACCCTGTCTAGAAAAAAAAAAAAAAAAAAAAAAAAAAAAAAAAAATCCTTCTTGCACCATGAGTCCACGAGTCAAAAGAGAATCAGTTTTTGATAGAAATTACAGGACACAGGCTTGCGACGAAAGGCATTTCAGTCAGCTCTAGTCTGTTTACAGGCTTAGATAAGGAAGCAAAGACTATCTTAATTCCATAAAGCCCCCCCCTAAAAAATGTAAGGAAAGATTTAGGAGACCCCTAAAAGCCACCAACCTTATGAAATTGATTTACCATCAGAATATGATAAGCGGCAGAGATTTTAACCCCTCCCTTTTAGGGAGAAACCTGCCGTTACTTCATTCAGGGTCTTACAAGGAGGTAACAATATTCTCACACTACCACACCTCCTGAGAGCATAAACCAGAGCTAATGAAGTTCACTATGTTCTCCATAGTAGCAGCAGCGTCCTGCTACAAACAGCCTTTTTTGCTAAAACTACTGGAATCTAAGGGTTAACTTGAGCCCTAAACTTGCCCTGCAGCTAACTAGGAGCTCCGCTCCAGCAGCCTTCATTTAAATTAACGCAAGCCTCACAGCCAGTGCCGATTTAAAAACCAATGGCAACTCGCAGCTCTCCTAAAAAAGTGTCTCTTTCTCTCTCTTTCCTTTTTCTGGGTTGACTATTAAGTTCTTGGTAATTTACAAAAATCTTGGCCAAGTACAAGAACTTCAGTTAACCCATTTCAAAAAAACAGGCCCTGGTTAGGGGACGCCCTACTACGACCTGTATGGATTCATCAGACCCCTGAAGACGTTTAGGGGTCGGAATCCTAAACATCTGCCTTCTTCTCTCTGAACCTAACTATCTGCTATCTGCATCTCAGCTCACTTGGGCTCCACCCTTCTCCTCACCTTGCCATTCCCGGTGGCTATCTGGCTTGATACAGACTGGACAAACAGGCTGCAGCTGCTATAAAAAAAAAAAAAAAAAAGAAAAAGAAAAAGAAAAGGAAAAAAATCCTCCTTTGTTTTACTGTTTTATTGTGCTTATCTCATTTCATAATACACCTTAAAGGATTTATTAAATTGCTACTCTCCTCATACACTATATTTTTGAATAAGAGTTCCTGTTTCTACATTACAATAACTTCAGTACAAACTTAATATTTTTAAGGCTAAACTGACAGGTATAAAACCAAAGTTCTAAGCTTATAAGGGCAACTAACTTATAAATTGTTAAGAATATGTTTACTTTAATTAAAGATAATTAAGAAATAAAACTTGTTGATTGTTTGGCCGACCTAAACTGTAAACTGTTAAGGATAAGTTGTATTTAAGCTATAAGCTATTAGAAATAATTTTCAGGATACAAATTAAAACTTGATCATCATAAATGATCAAATTCCCTAACGTATACAAAATCATATTTATGTACATGCTATGTATGCTAAATTTCATATAATCAATTCATTACTTAGCCCCCTAGCATTTAAAATGTTTAAGCTTTGGACAAAACTGTCATACCCTTTATTGCCAGGGTTTTTTCCAAACTATGCTTTGAGATAATTTAGATTATATTTCCATTTATCAGGTTTAAAGATAATTTGCCTTACTATCCAATTTCAAGTGAAAGATAGCTCACCTAACAGATTTCAAAATGACATAGATGCTTTTGGATGTAAAGTTTTTATAAAGGGATATAAAGGTTTAGATTTAGAGAATGTTTAGGAAAGTTAAAAAATAATTTATGATATATGAATTGCCAGTTATTAGGATAGATCAATGTAACACATGAACATCTAGATGTTATTAATGATATATGAATCTCAGTAATAACCTAGAGATACTGAAGAGGTATGCTTAAGTTAGATCTGTGGATAAAGTTTTTATTGAGGTCTGAGATATATAAGCTTTAGGAATGGACTTTTATGTCTTAATATACGAGTCTGGACCTCCCCAGAAGGGACACTGGGGCTAAATATAGGCTGTAGCTCCTCTGCTGTACAAGGTATAAAAATTGTCCCAGTAAAGGTTGATCCTGACTTTACTAAAGAAATTAAGATTATTGTACAACCCTCTACAAAAACAATTCAGATTCATGCAGGGCAGAGCCTAAGGGAGCTACTGGTGTGAATTCCACTGATATGGCCTTCTGGATTCAGGAAATTAAATATTCCAAACCAACTAAACACTTAAAATACAGGGGGAAAAATAATTGGCTTGCTAGACATAAGCACGGTTGTTTCTTATATTTCAGGAAAAGATTTGCCAAGTACTTAAGATGACTATTACTCCTTTGTCTCTTATAGGCCTAGGTCAATCTAATATTGCTAGCAACTCAAATATTAAGATGGTCAGATAGATAAAATTATGACATATTTTGCCCATATGTCATCCACCATACCTAACACACTATGGGAAAGAGACATACTGTAACAAATGGATGTACCATTAATCTCTGCTATGAACCAATATCATCTCAAATGCATTAGATGGGTTTTAAACTTAAAGGAACTTGAGTAAACAAGCTCAAGGCATAATTGGGCCCTTTATTCCAGAAATCATACATGACAGACATAGCCTAAGGTATCAAAATTTATCCAAGGGGCCACTGTCCACTGTTGACTCCGTTACTTGTAAATCTGATGCTCCTATCTGGGTTAAGTAATGACCTTTAAATGCTGAGAGAATTGTAATTGCTACCTGCCTGGTGGAGGAAAAACTTAAATATTGGGCATATAAAGCCCCCCACCAGCCTTTAAATCACCTCAATATCTTTTTATTTGGGAATATCAGGATTATAGACTGTTACAAGACCTTAAGAAATTAAATATAATTTATTAAAGCCAAGGGGAACCTCACAGCCTGGCTTCCCATCTAACACAGCCATCCCCAGAAACCAAAAAATAATTGTCATAGATGTACAAGATTGCTTCTTTACCATGCCTCCTCACCCTAAAGATTGTCAGCATTTCAAATACTTGTAGCTTGCTACTCACCCTGCCATGATGGAGGCCAAAGCCGACATATAGAACAGGAAATGCGAGTTCTGTTTATACAGGACTCATTCTTTGAACAGAGTTCCTCATTTTATCCATACAGATTAACTTTCAGAACTAACGGTCAGTTATAGCTTCCTCACGGTCCCCCAACCTAATAATTATAAGTGTGTGTGTGTGTGTGTGTGTATCTTACAATAATTTTATTGCACAGATGATGCCAAACTATGAAACTTATGAGTCTATAGATTGGCAAATAACTCTACAGGATATACTGGCACCTTTTCTTATGTCTGTCCAACAATTACAAATTCTTTCCCTATGGAAGCTCACCATGAGGCTTACTTATGATTTATGGTTATGATATAAGAAGTAATACACCATTTATTTTACTGCTTTTCAATTTTAGGAATGCCTAGAACTCATATATAGACAATAGACTTACTTATACTTCAAGAACTCTTAAGAATTGGCGCTTAGATTTTTCATATGTCCCACTACAGGCATTCCTTACTACTCCCAGGCCAAGCCACAAAGTCACACCTAAGCCTCTGTGATCTTCTCACTGGTATTTAAAAAAGTCCTGATGTTTTCATACTGTCAGGAGGAGGATATGCCTACATGTCTTCACAGGACATTGACCTGCCTTTATGAATCCTGGATCGCCTGGTCACACCATATACTAGGCCACTGCAGGACAAAGGCGCTCTAAAGCCCCCAGACTGAATACAGACTGTTATTTACCTCTAGATTCTTAAATATTGAGTGTTAAATATAAATAAATTGATACAATTCCAGATCCTTTTGATGAATTGTTCATCAATGATATAAAACTCATAGAAATATGATTAGAAATAATAATTCTCATCTACAAAATTTACCACTGTTATATTGCTAACATGTCTTAAGATTTTATCCATGAAGAAGGCTCTCACAAGCTTCAGGAGATCAAAATTTGCCAACACTCACAAGCCAAAAAGGACTGGGAGGAATACAACCTAACTACAGTTCTTATCTCCCGCTTACAAAATTTCTTTTTCTTCTCAGGGTGGGGGAGGAGCCTTGCCTCTCCCTGGCCTGGTATCCCCTTCTCTTATCTGCTAACCATGCATTTAATGTCCCATAGGTATGCCTAAGAGAAAAAGTTTCCTCTTTAAAACTCCTCATCTTTAAAACTCTTCGGCTGCATGTTCTACCATTAATACACATATTTGTTTCCAGCAGAAACTCTAACCATTTAAAGAGTTACAGGTTGTCATCCTCTGGACCATGGACATGCTGTCTAGCTGCAGGTCTGCATCCCACCCTCCAGCCCACACCGATGTGCTGTCCGGCCCAACCCTGCATCACGCCCTCCAGCCCTCGAGACAGAAAATTCTGCTACACTGCCTGTCTCACAGAGCCTGAAACAGCCTGCGCTTCCTGGGTTTCCACTGCATCCCAGGCCTCAAGACCCCCAGCTTCGCCCCCATATCCGCAGGAAGCAACCATGAGAGATTTCTACAGCCCCCTTTGTCACGCACCCCTCTTTGTGAACTGAACTTTCCAGCCCAGGGGCTGGACTGCCCTTAAAAAAAAATGCTCTATTATTAATTGTATAAGTTCTGCCCATGATCCTAAAATGTATGTACTATCAGATATTCTCCTCATGTACTTATGACAATTGTTCTGTATGTAAGTCTTGCCATGTATACCCTGACACAGGTTATTACTGTTTTCTCATAACATTGCATTGATTACAAATTTAAACTAGGTAAGCTTCAGCTGCAGCCTTAGTCCCACAGGTGCCCATGACTCAGGTAACTTGTTAACTATGCCTCCTTAAAATACAGGTTAGCCAAATTAATACCACTAACCAAAGAATAATAGATAGAGTTAATGTTTAAACTAACCATTTCTTTTTGATAAGTCACAATCATAGTATTCAGACACTTTTGACCACATCATGCAATACTTGCTAAGGATAGATTTTTATGTTATTCCTCTGCTCCCTTTTTGAGACAGAGCTATTCTAATTATATACAGCTATGCCAATTAGATGGTTAAACTAATCCTCAGCCTGCCATCTATATAGACTATTGGTTATAAATATATATATCATAGGTACAATATTGATTAAATATCAATGTTAATCATCACTATCATTTTTCAGAAATCTCCAAACTTAAGTTTATCTACATGTTCACTGTCCTACAAAAAAAATTTTTTTTAACTAAATGAAAAAAGGGGAACTGCTGCGGGCCGCAGAAATATATCATAAGAACTCAGCTGGTTATGGCAAAGTCACTACCTGGAAGGATCAGGGAATTCCTCCAGAGGAAGCCAAATCCCAAGGAGTTTTTGGTGTTACTTGGCTTGTTATATATCAGCTGTATTCTGTTATGAAAATCATGTGTGCCTTCATAGTTTTCCCAATTGACTTTTCCCTAAGAAGAGCTAACAGTGTGGACTGATCACTCTCTGGACATACACATTCCAGGCATTTTGAGAACAGCCTCAGGAAAGGCCTTCTCTGGAATCAGATATCTCCCCTAGCCACTTTCAAGGGCTAGGGGAGACATCACCCAGGTGGTCACCCAATTTCCGAGGATTAACAGTGATAACAGCCCACAGGCGAGTCTCCTGACTTAAGGTAAATTCCACAAGGAGACACCGCCCAAGTCAGGTAGATCATTATTGATAGCATCCAGCCAGGTCCATCACCGGATGGAGGAAAGTACCTTATCAGAGATACCTCTGTACTTTCTAAGAACAGACTTAAGCATCCAGGCCACCTGTTTGAAAAGGCCTGGTGGATGTGCTAATTAAGCTTAACTTCCTCCTTTCCCAAACCTTACCTCCAGTTCCAGATCTCCCTTTAGCTATCACCAGAGGCATCTAGCTGTACACAGGTTGCCTAGAGACTGAGCACACTTTCCCCCACCCTGCAGAAAAACGGCAGACAGCTTGGACAGATAGGAGCCACAGGAAAAAAGAAGACAGTTTTATTTTCTCCCATTGACCTAGCAACTTATAGATTTTTAACATCTTTTACCAAACACATTTAAGACGCACGTAAGACCCCTCTTCTTAGATATTACCCATATTTAGCCTTTAGTTAATTCATTAGTCACTTCCCCTTTGGGTCACAAATGGTAATTAACAACTAGTGCCCTTCTTTGTAATTCTTATCAACCCTCCATTTGATCCTGATAGCGGACAATCACTGTCTGAGGAAGTTCAGGCTGAGTGTCCTGGGTGGAGGGGAGGATTGTGATTTTGGGGAGATATATAACTGTAAATAAAGCAGAGGACAGGGAGGAGAGAAGAGAATGGAAGAACGAGATGGGTAAGAACTTGAGAGGAACAAACTGAGATGGGGAAAAAGTAGATTGAAGGGCTACAGGAGAGTACTAGAGGAACGAGATGGAAGATGAGGAAGAGCCAGATGAGAGAGAAGGAGACGGGAGAGGAGATGATATGGGAAGGAACAAGATGGATGAGAACCTAGAAGGGGCAGAACTAGATGAAGGAATTAAGATAGAACCTAGAGGGGACAGTAGATAAATATAGAGAGAAATCAGACAAGAAAGGAGCTAGACATAAGAACAGAACTGAAGCTGTGTATAAAGGATGTTATGCCAGAGGAATTAAAGCAAGTGGACTATGGAACTCAGTGTGCTGAGATTATATTTCCTGATAATAGTTCTCGCCGTTAGTAGTTCTCTCTCCTGAGCCCCTGGGATGTATAATATTGAGGCTGGTCCCTCTAATATTATACAAGACTCCTCTGCCCTACATTGGCCAATGCTGTCCCAACAATGAAATTCCCATCTCCTGCTGGCTAACTGCAAATTGGGGTGAAAGCTTTCTCATACCATCTGATCAAAGACCTGGCACTTCCTGCAAGGCAGGAGGGAAGAGAGAAGGTAAAACCGCTCTGACAGGGGTTGGTCATGTGACCTTCAGGAGTCAGCCCTGACTGTGCACATCTTCCCCAATGTGACATCTGAAATGAAACTGAGGCTCCCTGTGCTTCCTAAGGACACTGCAGGGTAGCCTGGAAGTCTGTCTGTCCTCCTCCATGTCAAAACCACTCTGGCTGTGGTTTGGGTTGGGATGTGTTTGTATTCCCACTGAGGATCATTTTAGTTGGCAAGATAGGTGTCCACGGGACATGAAAGCAAACAGAAAAGGAAGCATTGCCCTTGGGGAGCAGTGAGGAGGATGTGTCTGGAGGAGGGCAAGGCTGGGATTAAAGGCGAGCTGAGGGGATGGGACCTTGGATGAGCTTTCCTGGCCATTGTTATTGCTGGTTTATGTCGTGTGTTCTTTTCCATCCTCAGCATTGTTTTTACATACGGATGGAAAGGGAGCCATGTTTCTCTGCGTGGGAAACAGGGTGGGGGGATCCTAAAGGACCAAGTCTTCCTGCTTCTGCTTATGGGATGTTCAGTGTGGGAAGAAAAGGCTGCAGGTTGCCCTTGGCCTTGTGTATCTCCCACGAGGGCTGATGCTTCTAGTCCTGGTAGATTCTGCGGCCCTCAGCAATTGAGCAGTGAAAGAAGCCGGGATCTGGATGATTGGGGGGAATCTGTGATAAATAGTGCAGTGTCTTAGGGGCAAATATAGCCTGTATGGACTGTCACACACATAGTTAGAATATAGAGTCAGAGTGTAAGCTTGAAGAACAAAAGAACCTGTTAGAAGGAAGGATGGGAGGGAGGGAAAGACACAGAAAGAAAGAAAGGAAGGAAGAGAAGGGGAAAGAATGGGGGAAATAAATGGAAAAAGAACAGAAGGGAAAGAGGAAAGGAAACAAGGAGAGAAAGGGGGAAGAAAATATCAGAAAGGAAAGAAAGGCAGAAGAGAGGGAGAGAGAGAGAGAGAGCGCTGCACTCCAATTAGAAAGGCGAGGCCATTTCCCACAAACATTCTATCTGGCTAATGGCCAGAGTTAAAAGATTTTGCCAAACCTGTCTGCTTGATGGAATCTAGGGAGGCAGAGCCCCAAGTGATAAAGAACACAGATTCTAAGTTCAAATTTCTTAAGGGTCGCACGTGGACCTCATAGGGTTAGCAGGAGCGCTGAAGGGCCTGTGCCTAACACAAAGCAAACAATATGTTGTAGTTCATATTTATTCATTAGTGTAACATGAAAGACTCAGGCCAGTGAGGTGGCCTTGCGGCTTCTCTGCAGCCTGAGAGCCTGAACTATGCAAAGGCAAGCAAACAGCATGAATATTGTTTTTGCAGATGCATCCACAGAGACACTCAACCCCAACCCCACCCCCGTCTCTCTCTTATTTCCGTTCATCCTCCATTATGTCCATTGAGTGGGTGGATCTGGACAACATCTGCAAAGCCTGAAGACAGACCTGGGCTGTGAGGCCTGAGTTCAGCCCACGCCCTCTGACTGCAGCTGGCCAGTGTTGGGGAGGATGTCCCCTGGGTGAGGACGGAAGCTACCATTGCCTTCTGCTCTTGACAAAGGAGAAGTATTCCTGCAGCCAGATTGTCTCCCAGGGAGATGCTGCCAAGATAATAACTAGGGTTTAGTAAGAAAAATCAAGGTGTGGCTGGGCCCTGGAGGCTTCTGGGTGCGTCCAACAGCAGATGGCAGTAACATGCTTCAACCAGCAAAGCCTGAGAGAGCAGGAGGGCTGTGGACAGCAGGGGCACCCAAGTATGCTGGGTAGGCTGCTGACTTGGTTCAGTTTCAGAGAAGTTGGCTACTTAGAGTTGAGAGGTATTGGGGGTCTTTCAATTTTAATCATGCACTTTGACCAAGACCCCACCTCCCAGGGAACACAGGTGGAATGAAGCCACTATCTTGGATCCCCACTCCAACTTGGATTTCTATCTTTTGTCTGTGAGGGTGTGCATGCATGGGTGTGTGTGTGCTCGAGCATGTGTGCCTGCCTGCCTGCCTGCCTGTGTGCATGTGTGTTTATGAGATGAGGTTTCATTAGTGGCTTGGAGCTCGAGATTCAGCTAGGCTGACTGACCGTGAGCCCCAGGGGGGCCTCCTGTTTCTTTTTCCCAAAACTGAGATTACACATCCAAGCCACCACATCCAGCTATTCATGGGGGCTTTGGGAATCAAACTCGGGTCCTCTTGTTTCCATAGTGAGCACTTCACCTCTTGAGCTATTTCCCTGGACCCTCCTTTTCGGGTTTTGTTTGTTTGTTTGTTTGTTTGTTTGTTTGTTTGTTTGAGATAGAATCACTGTGTAGTCCCGGCTAGCCTTTAACTCACAGCAATCCCCCTGTCTCAACCCTCCCCTGTGTTGGGATTAAAGGCGTGTGACACCACATCCAGCTCTTGTCTGGGGGTTTGACAGTTACTAGTGGCTGTGTTCCTCCCACAGCTTTTGAGTTGATCAGGGTTGGACAGCCCCTCACAATAGTTCCCGTGGTGCATACAAAGGGTCTTTCAAAGGCCGTTGCTTCTTCCGGTCACACTGCTTTCTAAGGCCCACCCTGTCCAGACAGCTGGCCCCGTCAAAGCCCTCACTGCCAGCCCTGAGACTGGTTTCCATCTTCAGCCCTGGGCCACACCCTCAGCCCTAGCAGAGTCCCCTCCCTGTGGAAGCTCAGCCAGCAGCTGTGAGCAAACGGAAGCCCTGGGCTCAGCTGTGGCGCTTTGTGAACGCTCCCGCATGAGCAAAACTCACTGTTGCAATTTAGCACAATTTTCTCCCCGTCCCTTCTCTCAGACCCCAAGGGAAGGAGCTTAGGTTTCTGGACGCAGAGGTCTAAGATCAAGGTCCTCACTGGACTCTCATCTGAGCCTCTGGATGGAGAAACACTGGAATGCTACCATGAAACCCAATGGCCCCAATCATGTATCAACCATGCCAAAAACTAAGAGGGTAAAAAGATCTTCATGGGGACAAGAACCGAATTTTGATCCGAGGGCTATCCTAGGGCAGTGAGCGTGGATGGCTGTCAAGGGGTGGAGTCAGGAGTAAGCACAGACTTGCCATGTCTCCCTTGCCCATTTTCTCTCTCTGTCCACTTGCTCTTTCTAGACTTTTCTGTTTGCCTCATCCCCAAACACAGCCACCCGCTCACTCCCTCTCCCTTCCCTCGGGTTCTCAAAGCTTCCCTTTCCTCCCAGTGTGTCCCCTTAGCTCCCACCACACACAGCCACGCCTTGAGAAGAGGGCAGCGTCTTACTCAGGACCAGGTCAGTTTCTGAGCCTGATTTTGCTCAGGGCCCCTCCTGAGATGGTACCATTTGTTTCATAAACCAAACCTCTTCTCCCTTTCCAAGTGCTGGGTGGTGATGTCCAGGGCTGTTTCAGGTAAGTTCTTTGAATACTATGCCCAAACATTCTTGCGCGCTCGCGCGCTCTCTCTCTCCCTCCAGTACTTGCAAATGAATGCAGAGTCACGCACAAGCTAGGCAAGCATACAGTGAGCAGAATCTCTAGCCCCTAGTTCCATTACACTAACTTTTATGGATTAAGTTAGCCATTAGTGTGAACTCGTGGGATTTCTTAAAATAGAAGTGGTAGGTTCTTAGATTTTTCAGAGCCTTGGGTGTCTTGGTGACCAAATTGTTTCTTCTTCATTTCTTAGTGACTGGTTTCTGATCACAGAGAAGATTCAAGGCAAGACCACAGCCCCATCTTCCTACTCAGTCATCACATCCTCACCACAATTATGAACATAATTTCAACATGTGCCATCAGTGCTATATTATAACTGCCTGTTTGAAAGAAGACCCCAGGAGAGAGATTCAGGAAAGTCCAAATCAGCCCTGGGTACATAAGGCCGAGTGGCAATAAGGAATCTCTTCAGTTCCTGAGAAAGTCTCTTTCCACAATGTGGAAGAAAACATTGACCCCTGATATTTTGCTTAAAAGGAAGATTCAGAAGCAGCAGTGTCCGCGTTTGTATTTTTTTTTTCTTTCTCCTTCAGTGTCAGGGAACAACCCCCCACCCTCTGGAGGCCCCCCACCCCCCACCCCGACTCCTGACCCCTGTCAAATTGAGGGAAGTATCTCATAAGTCAGGGCATCAGGGACTGAAGTGTCCAGAGTTTTCTTGGGGCCTTATGTTTAGAAAATGAGTGTTAGAAATCCAAAAAGACCCTAAATGGACCTGTGGCGTTCTTTGATTCTGGAAGAACAAAGATAACCCAGAAATTCAGGGTAACCAGAGAAGGGTATTCCAAAAGCCAGACTTAGGTCCAGAAAATTCTAGTTCCGTGGTGATTAAGAATTATAACCCTTCAAGGAGTGGATATTCAGATTGCTGGCAGTAGACAGAGGTTCCTGTGATTGGTGGACTGTCACCACGCCAGGTTGTAAAAGTGTGCAGGTATACACGACAAGCACTATAGATCAAATCAGGAGGGACAATCTCCCAAAGGCTATTAGATGCTGTTTCAGGGACTGGGCTGGTTTAACTATGACCCAGTAGACAGCAACATTGGGTGTGTCGTCCTGTGACCATATAAGAGTCCCAGAGGCCTCTGAGCGCGTATGTTAGATGGCTATGTATACAGACGTAGTGAATTACAGAAAAGACCACAGCCATGTGCTTAGAAAATGAAAGAGCTAGTAATCAATACTGTAGGAATGATTTGACTAGGTGGATAATTTTAATATTTCAAAATGCTCTTTCTGCCCGCAGTAGTGGTATACACCGTAACCCCAGCATTCGGGGTAGTTGAGGAAGAAGGATGGTGAAAGTTCCAGTCCCTACCTAGCCTGACATTCACATAGAGATCCTGGCTCACAAAACAAAAGCGCTGAGCATGGTGGCGTATGACTTTAATCCCAGCACTCAGGAAGCAGAAGTAGGCAGATCTCTGTGAGTTCAAAGCCAGTCTGGTCTACAGAGTGAGTTCCAGGACAGCCAGGGCTACAGAGTGAGACCCTGTGTTTAAAAAACAAAGGAAAGAATAAAGCAAGATGTTGTGGGTAATGCCACTCCACCAGACTAATTAAATATCAAATGAAGATGAAGTATCCAGAGGAACAGGAGTGTGGAGCGTTGGGTGGGGCAGAGGCAGAACCAGAATCAAACACTTTTTTTTTTCTGGGTCATTTCAGGCCTGAAAAACAAGAATTTTCAGAGAAGCCATTTTTGCTGAATTTCAGAAGCACTGTCTGATATGATTTGCTATCCAGCAGAGGAGGATGAGTGTGGGTGTGCGTTCTGAGGCACTTACACTCTGGGTGCCCCCTCCCTGGTATCCCAAGGAGCTATGAGCCACGGGACAGCCATCTGTCCACGATGACATAAAAGTCAGATTTCTGCATACAGTAAGAAAACAAGATTACCTTCACATTTTTGTCGTTTTGTTTTTAAGACAAAGTTTCACTATGTAGCCAGGTTAGCCCCAGGTTGGCTTTGAACCCTTAACAATCTCCTGCTCCCTGAGTCCTTGGATTACAGGTATGAACTACCAAGCCCAACTTCCAAATTTCAGATTCTATGAAAGCAATGAAGAATGGAAAGGAATGGGTCTAAGTCATCTTGTGTCTTTTCCCTTGGCCACATCCCAGGTAGAGACCCCTTCCGGGTCTGTGAAGGCTACAGAAAGTCAGTTACCTCCGAAGAAATGAGCTCTGCTTCCCATCTGCAGTCCCAAAGCTACCTAGAAACAGCTAAGAGGCCCTGCATTCCGGCCAGCCTCCATGGAGCCCTTCCTCAGGGCTGGAGACTGGCCTAATCCTGTCTCCAGAAGACTCGTGAGAAAGCCAGCCAACCTTTCTCAAGGTCTGGGGGCAGACGTCTGTCATCTGGCAGAGGGCTGCCCCTTACTACTGGCCAGAACAACGGTCTTAGGACATGATCTGATCCAGCTGGACCTTGATGGCCTCCTGCCAACTCCCAGGACAGTGTAGTAGCCTGGAACAATGCAAAATCTGGGGGCTCTCTGACAGAGGTGCCAGACCGGATGTCCAGCAGCCCTGGACAGTGCTCTGCCTCCACCCTACTCTGCAGACTCAGGGTGAAACTGGAGATTCCTGAGGGTGAGAAGCTATGGTGTGTGGAGGGGAGGGGAGTAAACAGCATCCTTTTCCAGGATGGTCGAAGACTTAGAGCCTGGAAAAGCTCACAGCCCAGGGACTCTCGCACTACTTGGGGGGAAAACAGCAGGAGTTCGAGCAGCGATTTAAAAAAAAAATTGTCCTCCAACTCCATTGGGGCAGGGGTAGGAGGGGGACGCAGGGGCGGGGGGAGGGGGGAGGGGGGCCCGGGGGACAAAGCATTATGTTCTCATCTATCAAGGGACAATGGAATTTAAGACAGCTCCGCAGGCCAGGCCGAGCAATTGGTGGCAGTTTACGGCCCCAGTGTTCTCTTTTTGCTGACTTGTTCAAGGCAGCCTGCCTGGTTTCAACCAGATCAGAAGGACACACAATCATGTGCTATCTTCACAGGAAACTGTGGCTGTGGACTTAACAACGGCTTCCCTCGTTCACACCCATGCAGTCTGGAAGGAATAAACACTGGGAGCCGGAGCAGTTGTTCCCTAAGTCTTGAGAGGGGATCCTAGCCCTCACTCATCACCCCCACCCTGGGGGGAGGGGATAGCTTTACAGAGACTTGACCATTCAGAATGATTTCTTTTAAATTTTCTCCTCCAACCAGCGACCTGCATTTCTGAAGAAAAGTGGGGCCTCACTTCGTAGGCAAGCTGAATCCTGTCACTCTCCTTAGACTTGTTTACGAGAGGGAAAGAAAAAAAAAAAAAAAACCCACATCTGTGTTGAAATGAACCACACCTCCACAGACCTTCAACCAAACGCTAAGCTAATAAAAACAAAAGCAAACAGAGCCCGGTGTCTTGGTTCATGTTACATTTAGCACATGGGTTTGTAGTTATACAGTATTTGGGGCAAAAGCAAGAAGATAAATATTCCCATTCGACCACTGCCACGCTGGAAAATTCCACATCCACTCAGAAAAGGCTTTAAATCGTTTCTGATAGATCTTTTCAGTTGGCTCTGAAATGCAGCTGGCGGGAGCGAAGCACAAAGCCAGTCAACGGCTTTACAGGAATGCCAGAAGTCCCCCAGCCCCGCCCTCTCCTCCTCCACATCTGGCCAAGGATTCTGGGATCCACACCAGTCTTCCCATCCCACCGAACCAACCCCTCCCAAGCTTTATTTGAAACACCCTTGCCTCCGTTTCCCTAACGGTTTTTCTTTAAACAAACCAATCCCCTCTTCCCGTCCTGTTGGGGTGGGGGGGGCGGGGGCGGGAGAAAGTAAGAAATGAAATACTTAAACAGACAAGAAGGGGGCAGGAAATGCCATAGCGAAAACAGACTGAAACCCAGACATTTATCCACCATCACCCAAAAGTATAAAAGACCAACCAACGGCCCACAGAGCAAAGGGAACTTTCTTTTCAAGGGTTACCTATTGCAGTTAACCTTCGCAGAAAAGAAAAAAAAAAAAAAACAGTTAAGTGTCCTCTTAAGATACCTTGTAGATTTCACCTCAAAGAATTTAAATCAAAACAAAAGATTTGGGAACATCTTTCGAGCTTGCTTTTCGTGCATTTTCAAAGAACGCAGAGTTTCCTCCATAAAGAATATTCCACTCAGGTTTGTTCCAAAGTCCCTGTCCCTTCCACATCCTCAGAGCAAGAATCCAGATACCAGCAAGAGAACTTGATTACAGCCAGGGCCCGCTGATGTCCCAGATTTCCCCCACTACTTTGAGCTAAAAGTTTCAAGGACTCTGTTCTTTGAGAGCCACAGAAGGCTAGCAGAGAAAATAAGAGAGCAAACGTCTTCAAAGCGCTTAAGCGGCGCACAGGAAGGAGCCCCGGGCCTGCAGGGTTTCCCCAGTGTGAGAGCGGTCGGTCCTACCTGGAGTGTCAGGCGACGGAGGCGGATGCCCTGAGTGGTGGAGCTGGCTGCTGGTCCGGTCCGCTCTTCGGGAGGTATGTGGCCACAGTGAGGGGAGGGACCTGCCTCCCGAGGTTATAAGTTTCCTGGGCTGGTGTGCTGGGGTGTGTGATGGGCGGTTTCTTTTCCCAGTGTTTTAAAGGAGTTTCTATGAATCAGTCTGGATTTAAAAAAAAAAAAAAAAAAGTTGGTGAGCTACGCCCTGCTAAGTTGGCAGTCAGTCAGACGTGGCTGGGAGTGAGCCATCAATTCAAAGAACCCTGTTGTAGCTCCCTCTGAGTCAGACGCACAGACCACAGTGGAAAAACGAGTGACATTGCTTCAAATGAGTAATAGGAGTCACACAAATAGATCTGTTTACTGAAGCCCATTTCTGCTCCCCAGAAAGGAGATTTGGTTGCCACGGACATAAGGCAAAACACAGGTTAGGGTCAGGAGGAGAAGGGGCGGGGCGCGGGGGGGGGGGGTTAGGGACAGTCCTGTGTTAATTAAAACCCTAGCTAATCATCAAACAGGATTCCCGTTCTTCCTCCCCCATCACACGTATCAGCAACTGCTCATCACCAGGAATTATCACATTCGTTTCTCATTGGCTTCCCTGCCTGACCCTCTTGCCCTGACCTGTGGGAGGCAGTGGGATGAGGCCCACGAAGCAGAAGAGCAGCCAGCAAGGTCTGAATGTTGGGGTACTGATTGACAGTATGCAATCCCGGGTCGTTAATTACGCTCTCTGGCCCTTATAGATTGTACGCATTGCTGGAAGAAGTCTTCGAATTAAGGACTTTGCACTCCGATCTTCATGTGATAATCACTTGGACCTTGCTCCACAGTTGGCTTTTGTGAAGGCAGCCAGGGACCTGATCATCACAGCTTCCTCCAGAACCACTTCCCTCTTAATCCTAGAGTTGGGGGTGGGGTGGGGGGCTGCAGAGTCCCCTAATCTCACAGCTCTGGCTCACAGAAGACTTTCAGGTCCTGGATGCCTACATTTAATCCCAGCTCTCCTTAATAGCAGTGTGACTTTAGGCAAAGTACTTACCCTTCCTGATTGCTTGTGCATGTAATGGGAAGAGTAGGTACCTAGTACACACATGTGGCAAGAAATACATGTATCAATAAGGTGCAGTGGATCATGCCTGTACTCTCAACATTTGAGAGGCTGAGGCAAGCCGGGCAGCGGTGGCACACGCCTTTAATCCCAGCACTCAGGAGGCAGAGGCAGGCAGATCTCTGTGAGTTTGAGGCCAGCCTGGTCTACAGAGCGAGTTCCAAGACAGGCACCAAAACTACACAGAGAAACACTGTCTCAAAAAACCAGAGAGAAAGAGAGAGAGAGAGAGAGAGAGAGAGAGAGAGAGAGAGAGAGAGAGAGAGAGAGAGGCTGAGTCAAGAGGACTGCTATGAGTTCAAGGTCATCTTGGGCTACATAACAAGTTCCATGCCAGCTTGGCTACCGAGTGAGACTGTCTCAATTGAGAGGGGGGGCTAAAATAAAAATAAATACATATAGACAGGGTGACACCTAAAATGTCAGTGACTGGTTGGTAGTGGAAGGGGAACCACGAGTTCAAGGTGAGTTTGAGGCCAGCCTGGGACACCAGAGACTCTGAGTGAATGAATGAAGGATATAGAACCTGTAAGGTCGTGCACAGTGGTCATTCACTATTAGCTCCAATGATTATTTCCCTGAAGACAACTTAATTAGGAGAAGCGACTTCTCAGAGAAGGTGTAGGAAGAAGCTGTAGCAGCCAGACCCCAGGAACCCTGATCCTGCTGTCCACTTCAAATCCTCACATCTTCCAATCCAGGGCATGCCTCTTGTTACTTATTCATTTACCCAACCAATATTTACTACATAACCACCTTCCCAGGGCCCTGCTAAGAACTGGGCTAGCAGAGTGGCCTGGATTCCCACCCTCTTGGAACTTAAATTCCACAGAAAGACAGAAAGTTAGGTGGTAGAAGCTGTACGTAAATTTCAGTGGTGCTGGGTTGCAGGTCTGTTTTTCTCCAAATCTTATAGAAAAGAGACGATTTTTAAGTGGATGATTGAGGAAAACACACACATGCCCGACTGGATACTTCCCTCTTCACAAGTCCCTGAGAAGGGAATTCTACCCCTGTAAAGGTAAAACGGTCCAGATTTTTCATTAAAAACTGATGATGTGACAAAGATTACATCGGTTTCTCATGTTTTTCCTCACCTCCCACCTCTACCATCACTCATTTGAAAATAATAAAGGGGGCGGGGCTTGTCTGGGAGAAGCCACTCCCAGCGGTGGGCTGGGGCCCCAGGGAGCTACCCAGCCCGTCCCGGGGAGGGGTGGGGAGGAACCCTGTGAGCTGTCAGTACTTGCGCCCCGAACTTCGTGCCTTCTGCCAGCTCTCTCTTCCCTCAGCAGAGTGTGAAGGAGAGCTGGGTTCCAGGGGTCAAGTCCTCAGACGCTGGGAATGTGGGCCGGTTGCATTTTTAAGAAGAGAAACCTGGGGCCTGTGCACAGAGGGAGGGGCTCTGAAAGCACACACCGCGGGAGTTCTAGTTTTTCTTCTTTTGCCTGGCACTGGGGGGACCAGAAAAGTGCTTCCTACATTGCAGCCAATGTCAGTAGCCACTGCGGCTTTCCAAACAGACCTAAAAAATCTCACTGAGAGAAATGTTAAATGTGTTGAGCTTTTACACACACACACACACACACACACACAAAGCCACACACACACACACAGAGATCCACATAAAGACAAATATTTATGTCGATATACTTTAAACATAAATGCCATCTAAGAATCCTAATATCTCATAATTATCCCTCGGGCATCACTGAGCTGGTTTATAAAGTAATTTCAAATCTAGGGAAGAATCCACTCTATATTGGCTGCAGGCGCCAAGTATCAAACCTCTGGATGTATGAAAACATGTGGACTAAAGCCCAGTGTTGTGGTGCACACCTTGAATTCCAGCACTCTATCGGCAGAGGCAAGCGGATCTCTGTAGGCCATCCTGGTCTATACAGACAATCGGAACAACCGGGGCTACATAGAGAGATCTTATCTCAAAAAGCAAAAAGTGTGACTGCGCTGAGAATGTGTGGCTCAGTTAGCAAAGTGATTGTCTAGTGTACATGAAGACCTGGGATCAATTCCCAGCACCAAATAAAACTGAGCACAGTGATGCGTATCTGTAACCCTTGGGAGGTGGAGGCAGGAGAATCAGAAAGTCATAGAAGATTGGAAGCCACCTGGGAGACTACAGACCCTGCCTCAAAAAATAAAAATGAATCAAATAAAACATAGCACCTAGTTCTTGCCACAGCCATGTGGGCACAGTTGTGACTTTGGACCATGACTCTGTCCACAGGGCTACGGAATAGGGTTCTCTCTAGCATCTAAAGGGTTGTCTCAAGCAATTCAGAGTAATCTACTTGGCTCTGCTCTGTGGCCATTTCCCTCACTAGGAAAGTGGATCAAGGGTGTTCATTCCCACAGAGCCAAAGAGCCAGGCACAATTTCACCGGACTTCAGGAAAGGCCTATAATCTTGGGAAGGAATGTGCCCTCTTGCCCAGTGAAACAGTGTACGCTGGCACTGGGACATGTCTCCTCTTCCCGCATCAGTAAGAATCTCTTCTGGCACCCTGCTCTTTAGGGCAGATTTTCAAGTCTGTGCTGGTGTAAACGCTTTTAATGAATGTAAACGCTTTTAATGCTTAAATCCGGAGCTTCCGGTGTGTGGCACAGGGTTCCGCTACTTGGGGGTCTGCCCTGCCCCCCACAGCTCACAGGAAAGAGAATTCATAAAGGCTTGAATTCTGTGAGAATCCATCCAACAGGAATCCTAATCTTAGCTACACGGTCCCTCCAAGGTGGTACGTCAGGGAACATCGTTGTTAATATCAGCAAACACTGTTTCAAACAAAATAGGTTGCAACAAGCATGTAGACTTACGCAGTTTTCCCCAAAGTTGAATGTCTGCTCCTTGCTATTCCTCTTTGAGATTGGAGGATTTAGCAACAATTCCCCTTCCTTCCTCTTACTTCCTCCCTTTCCTTTTCCTCCAGGGACCCCCCCCTCCCGTCTTTGTTTTTCCCTCAGGCACTTCTCTTCCTGTTCTTATGGTGTGCTTTCTTATGCTCCTCTCTGTAAAAGTAATTTTAAATCAGTCTCATAACACAAGAAGTCTCCCCTCATTTCACGGCTCTCTGAAAATGTGTGCTGAAACTATTTTGGAAAGATAATATGGATGGAATTCCAAGAGGGCTCCAAGTATGTGGGCCTGAAGCCTCCAGCTGTGCACAGGAGACCTGCTTGAACCGGCTTGCTGATATTTCAGAAGGAGGCTGGGTGGACAAAGACATCTGATCTCATAGGACAGAAGTCCACCCTGGTGACACGGGCCAGTTGTCAGATTGAACCCAACCATGGAGGCTCGTTTCTTCAGGAGATGGGGATGCAGAATGTACACAGATGGTCCAAATGGCTCAAAGAACATGTCCCCTTTTGGAGTGCCTCCCCTAGGGCATGGTTTTATGACCAGAAAAGAACAGCAGCACATAAATAAGAAGCGAAATAAAATATAAAAGCAAAATGAAAATGTTCACTCTTTTTCCAGCTCAGGTTAGCTGCAATATTAGAAGGTTTATACCAAAGGGGTCTTGAATAAGTGGGGTTTCTTTTGTACTTTGCTTCTCCTATCATGAAAGCATCCTTCCTACTACTCCATGGACCATTTCAGGTAAAAGACTGAATATTCCCAAGTAATGAGGAAAAGACCATCTCTGCTGTGCTTGCAATGGTCAGCCCACACAATGAGCAGATGCCGCTTTCATAGTGGGTATTCAACTAAAATCTAGCACACTCCACCGACAAGCCTCTGATAACCAAGCAAATGAATCTCGTGTTTTCCTTCAAGATTTGTTTCTAAAACTTAGAAAATGGTCACAGCAGCCCTCTAGCTGAGATCCCACCACTGAGGGGAAAGCAATTGGTATGTGTTTTCAAAGCTATCTGAAGGAAATTGTCACGGAAGAGGACCCAAGACAAGCAGTCCAGCCTGGAGATCTTCAGATGCATTCCCCATAGGGACTGCACAGACAGCAAAGCTCAGAGGTTCATGCTAGACGTGGTCTTTAAGACCAGCTAACACTCAAAGGCGGGAGGTTTTGCACAGTGAAAACTCATGGGATATTCATGCTGGTTAAGTGACAGCATCATTGGTCCAGTTTTAAAAATATGAGAAGAAAATGCCCATCATGTTTGTGCATCTGCACACGTACACACACACACACACACACACACACACACACACACACACACACACACACACACACGTACACACACACACACACACACACACAAATACAAAAACAAGTTTTAAAAATTTTACATATATGAGTGTTTCGCCGGCATGTATGTATGTGTGTGCACCACATGCTTGCCTGGTGTCTGTGAAGGTCAGAAGAGGGCACTGAGGAATTTCCTGAAACTGAAGTTATTGATGGTTGTGAGTGCTGGATACCAAACCTGGGTCCTCTGCAAGAGCAACATGAGCTCCTAACCGTCTCTCCAGACCCTAAAAACAAGTTAAAAAACGGTTCCAGTGCTGACCTGGGTTCAAAAGCAAATACTTAGGTAAAATTCCAATAGAACTTCCAACAGTTTCTGAAGTGGACCCAAACATCCTTTTGCCATTTCAAATGATGTATTTATGTGAATTGACATTTTCGGGATTGATGATTATATAACCAAAATATCTACCATCCATAAAAATGTTGAAGGTGTTCTTTGTTCTGCAATATCAACTACTCAGCCAAGATTTAATCTTTTAAGCATATATACCTCACTAGCATGTAAATTTGCTTTCTTGTTGAGTAAATAGTGAAGTTAAATATGTAACAACAGACTTGTTTTAAAATGTTTATCTATGATTTATTATCAGTAAATGTTTGATTTGTATAACTATTTTACATACCTCTATACCTGGAGTGGCAGAAAAAATTATCAGGTAACAACCAAAAGAAAGTTCACGGAACTAAAGAGATGGCTCAGTAGTTAAGAACACTGGCTATTCTCCCACAGAACCTAGGTTCAATTCCCAGCACCTGCATGGCCTCTCACACCTGTCTGTAACTCCAGTCCCAGGACTTCTGACACCCTCACACAAACATACATGCAGGCAAAACACCAATGATCGTAAAATAAAAATAGATTATATATGTATGAAAGTTCACAAGTGGAAAAGGGTTAAGAAGATCCATTCTGTAGAACTCTGTGCATGGCCAGGCAGTGGTGGCATACACCTTTGATCCCAGCACTCGTGAGGCAGAGGCAGGTGGATCTCTGTGAGTCTGAGGCTGACATGGTCTACAAAGGGAATTCCAGGACAGCCAAGGCTACAACAGAGAAACCTTGTCTAAAAAAAACAGAAAGGAAGGGAGGGAGGGAGGGAGGGAGGAAGGGAGAGGGAGAGGGAGAGGGAGAGGGAGAGGGAGAGGGGGAGAGAGAGAGAGAGAGAGAGAGAGAGAGAGAGAGAGAGAGAGAGAGAGAGAGAGAGAGAGAGAGAGAGAGAGAGAACTAAGTGTCACGGCATGGGTGTGGGGGTTCACTTGGATCCGTGGAAAGAAAACTCAGAGGCACCTTAAGAATGAATTTAGCCTTTTGTGGCTGCAGGGGAATTCTGCATTTTCCCTTCTCCCAGGGCATTTTTTTTCTCTATATTTACAGTTTTAGCCAGTTGATTTCCATATGTTCAAAACAACCTGAAAGAAGTTCCCAAAAGTACAATGCCAAGTGCAAATTCCTCCATTCATCAGGCACCATCGTTTTCCCGGTTTCCTGAACCAAATTTTGCATAGGCCTTGGTATCCTTGGGAGATTCTCAGACAAGAGAAACAAACGGTGTCTGCTAAACAAAAGATGGATTAGGGCTAGGTGCTGCTCTCTGGAGCCAGGCCAGGTGTAGCCCAGTGGGAATGCAGCCACAGAACTCTGTGCATAGCATGGAAATGTCTCCATAGTTTACGACCTCCAGCTTCACAGCCCTCCTTCCCTGGAGAGGGCAGGATAAACACCGATGAACATACACACCTCCCCTTTATAGATGATACTGACCCCTACCACCACCTACAAATTCAGGGACTTTGTTGCCCATCAACACTGTATCTTCAGCCAAATCACAGAGCTCTCTGATGCCAAGATTAGTAGCCATCTTTCCATTGCAATTTCTGTCTAGCTGTGCCGGCCTGTAGCTGTACCAGTTGTCTCAGAGTTGGGGACTGAGTTTCCAATGCCGCCCCTCTGGGACTTCTTGTAGAGTGATCTTCTCACAGAGACTCAGACCAACTATTCTATTCTTCCAAAGTTTTACTCGTGTGTGTGTGTGTGTGTGTGTGTGTGTGTGTGTGTGTGTGTGTGTGTGTGTGATTGTGTGGGTGTGTGCACAAGAGTACAGGTCAGATCCCCTGGGGCTACAGGTAGTTATGAGCCACCCAATCTGGGTGATAGGACCCAAACTCAGTTCTCTAGAAGAACAGGAAGCACTCTTGCCATCTCTTCGGCCCCCTTTACTCTTAAAGGGAAGTTTTATCTGGAAAGTCTGGAGTCGTCTTAATCTACACCCTGTACTAACCACTTGCACTTAAAGATCCAGACCATCACACCTTCCATAATGCCCTTTGTGGTGATATATTGTGTACCCTAATAAAATTCGCCTGAAGATCAGAGAACAGAACAAGTCACTAGATTAAAAATAGAGGTACACACCTTTAATCCCAGCACTTGAGATCTCATGCCTTTGCTTAGAAAGCAGACATATCTTTAATCCCAGCACTAAGAAGGAAGTGATATGGATGGGCGGAGAAAGGTATATAAGGCAGAAAGAGACAGGAACAAAAGGCTGAGGAGTCCTAGAGGTAAGATGTGGCAGTGGCTTGTTCCTTTGTCTCTCTGATCTTTCAGTATTGGCCCCAATATCTGGCTCCGGATTTATATTATAAGACCATTTAACATTCGTGTTACAGCCTTCCTCTGCTTAGCCTGCTGGGTAATAGTTTCTTAAATACTGAAGGGAGGGAACTATAAGCCAAGTGGATGGGGTAAATTCACTTTTATCATTCTCCAAACCTCTGACACTGCATGCTGGGATTCAGCCCTTAATCTGTTTGATTGACCATACATAATAACAGCAGATATAGGACCAATGTAGGTGTTCATTAAAGGATGGTGAAGTACACACACACACACACACACACACACACACACACACACACACACACGCACTATTTAGCCTTTTAAAAGAAGAAAATCATCATCTTTAACAGTATGTACGAGCCAGGTGTATACACTGCTAAGTGAAATAAACCAGACATGGAAAAGACCAATGCATGTTCTCATCCATATGTCCAATCCAAGCAAAGTGTAACTCAGAGCAAGTAGAACTCTGGTTTCCAGAGGCTGTAAACGGGGCTGAGAAGATGTTGGTCAGAGTCTACAGCTTCAGTTGGACAGAATGAAGAAGTTCGTCTTCAGCCAAAGCATGAAACAGAGTGGGGAAGCCTATGAACTTTGATAGCCCTCCTCCAGTGATGGACTTCCTCCAGCAAGGCTATACCACCTCCCTAGACAGTGTCACCACCTGGGGACCAAGTGTTCAGATATCTGAGCTGATGAGGGACATTTCTCATTCAAACCACCATACTGGATTAATAATAGAGTATTGTTTGCTAGAAAATCACTAAGCAAGCATATTATAAATATTCTTACCATAAAATAACTTGTTAAAAATTAAATATTTTAAGTTTATTTTTAATAATTTCAAACACATGAACAATGTATTGTAATCATATGCACTCCCAAATTCCCCCTTCTACTCCCCTCAAGAATCCCCAACATGTCCCCCTGCCCAATTCGTGTCGTGTCCTCTCCTTTTTTCTGGTGGTTAATGACCCACTGAATCCAATTAGTTTTTGCCTGTTGGAATGTCGACTAGTTTTGTTGACTTTATCTTTTATGAGTGACTATAGCTACAGTGAGGTTGTGTGCACAATGGCCGTGTCATGCCCAGGAGACAGAATCTCACAGTCCTCTCCCCATTCTCTGGCTCTTATATTCTTTCTGCTCTCTCTTCCATGAGACTCCCTAAGCCTTGGGGACAGGGGGAATTGATACAGGTGTCCCATTGAGGACTGAGCTCTCAGTAGACACTCATTCTCAGCAGTTTGAGTCTCTCTCTGCCTTAACTGCTGACCACTGCAGAGAAATGTAGGGGAGAGACAGAGGGTAGTGCTGATCTATGTGCATAAACATAAATATGTAGGAAATCATTTGGTAGCATGTCCATTTAGCAAGACAACAGTAGTAGGTTCTATGCCAGCCCTGTGAGAAACAGTCACCAGGGAGGAAGTTTTTATGTCAGTTCCACCTTGATTTCTCTCTGGCCTTCTACCCTTCTACATAGAGTTTAGCCAGAGGGTCTTGCCAACTAGGTCTAATGGGCAACCAAGAACAATAGCAAGCCTGTGCTGCGCTGGGCATTGCTGGAGCCTCCATCATCAAACTCCTAGGGAGAAACCCCACACCTGGCATTCATTTTGACCCATATCTTCTGGGGGATCCTAGTTTACAAAGTAGTGATTTTGATTTTTATTTATTTATTTTTGGTTTTTCAAGACAGGGATTCTCTGTGTAGCTTTGTGCCTTTCCTGGAACTCACTTTGTAGACCAGGCTAGCCTCGAACTCACAGAGATCCACCTGCCTCTGCCTCCCAAGTGCTGGGATTAAAGGAAAAGTTTTTCATGCATCCTTAGTTTTGGTTAATCCACTCCCAACCCCTCCTCTCCCCTGTAACCTTGACCCATTCCTGCTTAAACCTGTGAATCCCATTATTCTTCCCCCTCCAGTGTCATATCATGTGTGTTCTACCGTGCCCTCGCCCCTAAAGTCGGCTTCCCCTGCCACCCTCATGCGCCCTTTCTAGCTTCCTGAGATCTACATATCAAATTAAACACACAAATATAAACATTCAAAGCTAATATCCACAGATGAGAGAAAACCCATGGCACCGGTCTCCGAGCATGGATTGCTTCACTTAGGATAATACTTTCGGTTCCATCCAGTATCCTACAAATTTCACCATTCTTTAGTGCTGAGTAAAAGCCCATCGTGTGTAGCACCGCGTTTTCATTATCCATTCATCAGCTGATGGGAATCTAGGTTGATTCCATTTCCTAGCAATTATAAGTGTGCACATAGATAGCGAGAGTCTCTGTGAGAGGGTATGGTCCTTTGGATATGTGCTCAAGAGATGGACCTCCTGGTAGCTCTAGTCAAAACAGCATCTTTGAATATCTTAATAAAAGCAAATAAAATGGCATACAATCTTTGAACAAAATTCCAATAATGAATCATTTAAATGTATATAAAAGAGTTAAAATAAGCCAGAAAGCTGGCTCAGTGGTTAAGAGCAATTACTGCTCTTACAGAGGATCATGGTCCAGTTCCCAGAACCTGCAAGGTGGCTCACAACCATCTGTGACTCCATTCCAGGGGATTCAACACCTTCTCCTGACCACTGCATGTACACAGTACACATACTACATACATGCAGACAAAACGCTCATATATTTAAGATAAAAATTAATGAATCTTAAGTGTGTGTGTGTGTGTGTGTGTGTGTGTGTGTGTGTGTGTGCTGAAGAAGAGGTTTAACTCAGTGTCAGAGCATTCACCCAGAATGAAGAAGGTCCCAGATTCAACCTCCAGTACTCAACACACACACACACACACACACACACACACACACACACACACACACACACACACAGTAAAATAACCCATTAACCTCACTTTTAGGTGATTCTTACAAGCATCCTTTCTTATGTATGTGCATACACATCTGGCTTTCTCAAGAAGATCTACATGTTGCACTGATATGAACTGTTCTGTACAACAGAAAGTCTCCAATATCCTCTAGCAAAGCCCCTTAGCATTCCAACGAGTGTAGGCTTGGCCATTATTTGTAACAGCTACATAGTATTCTGTGAAATAAAGTGTTTAGATAATTCCTATTGATGGGGCTAGGGGTGTAGTTTAATCGGTAGAGTATTGACCTAGCATGAACAGGGCCCTAGGTGTGATCCCCATATAAAAAGTGAACACAGCAGTACATGTCTGGACTCTCAGCAATTGCCAGGTAGAAGCAGGGGGATCAGGAGTTCAAGGTCATGCCTCCAAACAGGAACAACCAATCCCTATCTGTGGGTGGTGGACACCATAAGCAGTACGTGAGTGAAACTCCTTGTACATAGCACATCCATACACACAATATCACATCTGACGTCTCATCTAAATATTGTGTTGCTCATCCGTTGGCCTGCCAGATGGTACCGATTTCATCATTTAAGAGTGTATAAGCTTAGAGAGCTGATTTAAGCACTTCTCAGTGTATTAAGATCTCAGCTTCTTCCAAGGGGGTGTTCCTCAGGACCTCCGGTGCCCCCTCTAGTATTGGCACTCGATGGTACCTTTGCCAATCCTGCGAACTCACGGCAAGTACAAACAAATGGATGAAGACTAGCCTTCTCTGGCTTCCCCATTCTTTTTATCTCATGAATGGTGTTTGACAGTTCACACAGTTACCTGATCTTTCACCCAGGAAGACCATGCTGAACAGGACTGCCAAACCCTAAAGATACAGCAGGGGGCTGGCTGCCAGCTCCCCCGTTCCCACCCCTGCTCTCAGGCCGAGCACACCTATCTCCCTGCATTCTACACTCATGGCATCATTTTATCCTTGTTTTATCCCCTAAACCCCGTGGTTCAGGATGTGACCCTCATCAGCTCCACATCAGACTCACAAGGGCAGCAAGCCATGCGCTGGCAGTTTGTCCCCGCTGAGTGTCCAGACCCGGGAATCCTGCTACAGTCGCCGTCCCTCTGCAGCCCCGGTGAAGTGAAACAGCCAGGCCTGGACTGACCCAATCCCTGCCAGGCGATTTCTGGCCTTAGCTCAGAAGCAATAAAATGTGAGGTCCACACTCATTTGGTGGCAAGGTGACAGCTGTACAGATTCCTCAGCCTGGGCTGGCTGGGGGCTGGGCTGCTGGGGTGGGGCTAGGTGTGCCTCACTGGGCATCAGCTCTTGCCCTGCCTTTGGCCTTCACAGGGACAAAAGACTATAGACTCAAGTCCAGGTTAGTGCGGGCTCCGGTGAGGTCAGCCCTGAAATCATGTACACACAAGCAACACTGAACGGACTCAGTGGGTTGTATTTATAGATAGATAAATAGATAGATAGATAGATAGATAGATAGATAGATAGATAGATAGATAGATAGATAGTCATGAACTTGAGAGGGAATAGGAGGGGGTACCTGAGAGTTTGAAGGGAAGGAAAGGGGAAAATAATAGAATTATATTTTAATTAAAATAAATAAAATTGCAACAATAATAAATAACAACATAAACAACACGTCTGCATATGGACAATGACACACATTCCTTGCATGACAGCCTTTCTGTTTCATTTATTTGTTTGCTAGGTTTTTGTTACTTTTGTTACTGTTATTTTGAAACAGGATCCACTCCATAGCCCAGGCTGGCCTAGAACTCACTAGGCAGCCGAGGCTTGCCTCAAACTCATGGCAATCCTTCTACTTCAACCTCTCAAGGGCTGAAATCACAGTGTGAAGCACCACTTGCCACGTTTCTTCTTTCTTTGTGTGAGCTGTGTGTGGTGGGGTGGGGGGATCACTGTGGTGTAAGGCACATGGTCATGTGGGTGTGGGGGCCGGCATGTGAAAGGGCTTGCCCACGTGCGTGCTCACGGAGGCCAGAGAAAGACGTCAAGTGGCCTCTAGCCTGTCCCTCTGCCTTACTCCTTTGAGACAGCATCCCTCACTGAACCCAAAGCTAGGGTGGCAGCCAGCAAGCGCAGAAATCCTCTGTCTCTGCCACACATGGTGCGAGCATCACAGGCCATGCCAGCCACAGCCAGCGTGGCACCTGCATGCTGCGTCGGAATGCAGTTTCTTACATGAGGGCAGCAAGCGCTCTTACCCTCACAGCCCTCTCCCCAGCCCATCTTTTTTATTCTTTTTAAAACATTATTGGGAAGGTAAAGTTGAGACAAGACTGCTTATCAAGGCCACAAAATTCGTAGGAATAGCATGCTTACCTGTTCTTAATGTTTTTTAACTTTTTTTTCTTTTTCTGTAACTGTTTTCTTTCCTTCACAATGCTGCCTGCCATTTTGTAGCTCATTGGAAGCTATGAAGGATCTGCTATTGACCCAGGGTGACCACCACAGGTGGAAGACTTTCAGCAATGTGGGTGGGGGGCTTTGAACTTGGCTGGCTGGGTGCCATCCAAACCACTCCTAGCTCCTCACAGAATGGTCTATAGCCCCAAGAGGTCCCTACACCCTTTCTCTCTGCATGAGGAACGCCCCCCATCCAAATGATCCCCGTAGCAGCCTCTGGGTTCCTCGATCCCCACTTAGCCGTGTGGTTAATGACAGTGCTTTATGAGCAGTTAAACTGCCTTCTCTAGGGAGAAGCCCCTGTTTTCAGCGTATGTAGAGGAACAGTGACATTTTGAACCTGGACACACCACTTCCAGTTCTCTGCGGGACAGCACAGTGCCCACTGCTGAGAAGCTGACATGCTATGGGCAACCAAGCCAAAATGGAATGGAGAGTTCCAGCAATGGAGAGAGCCACAGCCCAGGTTCAGGGTGGACAGAAGAAGAAGATATTTTCCTGGGCAGAGAGTGTACACATTCCCTAACAGCCAGCTCAAAAAGGCTAGGTCCCTGAGGCTGCAGCAAATTAGGCTGCCTGAGGGCAGAAGTCTCTTCAGCATCTCTAGCTGCAGCCCAGGTGCCCAGAACAGTGTCCTAGGTTGGCAGGTGCCAAGTCAGTATATGGTGAATGAACAAAGCAAAATTTTACCTGTGTTTGAAAACAGAGTATGTGATCACACTCAGGGGAAGGAAGTAGAGTAATTAATGGCACAGGGTTTCATCATTCTTTCATAATTAATCCACCGCAGAATAACACTAGTCAGATCACTCATCACAATAGCTGTGAACAAACTTTTTTTTCTTTTTTTTCCAGACAGGGTTTCTCTGTGTAGCTTTGGTGCCTTTCCTGGAACTCACTCTGTAGCCCAGGCTGACCTCGAACTCACAGAGATCCACCTGCCTGTACCTCCTGAGTGCTGGGATTAAAAGCATGCACCACCACCACCCGGCTGTGAACAAACTTTTAAAAAAGGAAAGAAAGCCCTGGTCATCTTACAGTATCACAGCACCTCAGATGGCAGTAACATCAGCATCCGCACAGCATCCTCTAGATGCACCCATAAGCACACCGAGGCTAACTATTTTGATGAGGACAGGAGAAAAACGTGACAAGGAAGGAGTAAACAAGACTCCTGGCCTGTCAAATGTCATAAACTAAAGCATCACAGGGTACCAGGTGGCAGCGCTGCACAGCCTGAAATGATGAAATGATGAGCCTGCTCCATGCATCCAAACCCCTCAGGGCCTTTCTTTCTCTCACACCTGGACTTCGCCATTTATCGGTGTGACATTTCCTAACCTCATGCTCCCCAAGACAAGGCAGATGTTCTCTCTACATGTCCCTACAGCTCTCTGCTGGCTTCCAGAAGACCTCCTCACTGGGGGCTCTGCTCCTTCCCAGCAAGCTTCTGAGTCTTACTCTTTGCTCTGTCTTAACAGCCAATAACTTGGATATAATCGATACTCAATAAGTAATTGTCCAAACATGAAATGATTTGACGGCTCCATCACTTGTGCTGTGTACTTAGACACTTTCCATGTCTAAATCAACCAAGTATGAATTTATTTAAGATGTGGCTCAGGCAGGACTATCCCTCTGCATCCTGGCTGCCAAGACATTGGTTCAGCCTTCATTATCTACACCATTAACAGTGAGCCTCAAACACTGGTTTCTTTGTTCCCAAGCTCCATTTATCCAAACCCATACTCCCTACTACAGCTGGTCAAAGTTTCTAAAAAATAAGCATTTAAAATTAGTTTCTTACTTTTAAGAATTATAATTGGGCCAGGCAGAGTTGGTGGTGCACACCTTTAATCCCAGCACTCAGGGGGCAGAGATAGGCTGATCTCTGTGAATTCAAGGCCAGCCTGGTCTACAGACTGAGTTCCAGGACAGCCAGGGATACACAGAGAAACCCTGTCTTGAAAAACAAACAACAACAAATTATATTTGGTAGCAGTCCCAGGGACTGAACCCAGGACTCTGCACATGTTAAATTATACCACTGAGCTATATACAGCCCCAGCCCTATCTTATATTTTCAAATCAGGAAACTTTATATAATTTGGGATTTCTAAAACTTTTTCAAAAACTAGAGAAACCAGATCCTGTGCCCCATCCCGGTGTGATAAGTGCAGCTTATAACATCGTCACCCCTCATCAAAGGAGCTTCTGGTAGGAGACCATTGCACTCGAGGCCGAGGAATATCGGACGAGAGGGAAGAAAGAGGAAGCGGAAGTGAGACTGGGCCTTCCAGCTACGTCACGGAAGCTGCACCCGTGAAGCCTCGATAGCATGGCTGCCTAAACGAGACGCGAACCCATCCCAACACCAGTTTGGCATCCCGGTGTGGATGGGGGAAATCTCACAGAGTTTGACTTCTAGATGAAGAGCAAGCAATTAGCACTTTGAGAGAGGGAGAATCAGTCTTTCCAGGAACAAGCCCCGATTGGTTATCCACCACCAAGTGGGCAGCACTAGAAACCTACAACACGAGCAAAACTGAATAGACTCAGCACCTTGTATTTCTATGGTTTTTTTTTTTTTTTATGTGTGTGTGTGTGTGTAACAATGATTAAAGAAGAGGAGAGCGTGAATTTGGGTTGAAGGAGGGCAAACATGGAGGAAGGGAGAGAAAGGAGGGAAATACCTTAACTAAGTTGTTTAAATTAGAGAGAACAACAGATAAGGGGTTGTTATCGTTTGTCACAGAGCAGTGGTCATCAGGGAGGCTGTGGAGGCAGGGAGCTTGCCACCTGTGGCAAGGAGAGACCCTCCTTCCCCCTGATCTGCGTCCTCCACGAGCTTTCTGAGCCTGGCACCCTGTGGACAATGACCTCAGTGGCTTCTGCTGTGTTGTCCCTCAGGATCCGTGTGAAACACAGACCTGATCTAATCAGACCGTGTGGCTACTATCTAGTTCTGCTAAGGACATAAAACCACGGGAATCACATCACACTCTGGTCCATGTACCTTCCACACTCTCTCCTTCCTGCTTCCTTTCATCCACCTTACACCATGAATGAACCGGGCATCTTCCTGTCTCTGAGGCTCTGCTCAAGTTCTATGCGGTGGGGTAGGGAATGAGCTGAAGTCATATCACTTAGGCACAAATCCTCTCCAAGCCCTCTCTTCCTCGTCTATAAACTGAGGATAATACTAGCTGACACCTCATGCGTTATTACAGGGAGGAGCGGATAAATAATATTTGTAAAGTTCTTAAGACAGGGCTGTGGAGCCAGGACTTAACTGTGGTACAATGACTGTCGTCCCTGGCATCTCTCTGGAAGAAATGCAGCTCTGCCTCTAGAGCCAGTTCAAAAGTCACCTCCTCCATGGAGCCTTCGCCCTCTCCCCACCCTACTATAGCTGGATGAGTCATCTTCCCGATGAACCAGGATGCTATGCCCATGCCCACCACACCTTCTCACCTTCCGTCTCCTACCACAGGCTCCCCAAGGGCAGAGTCAGGCATCTTTGAACACCCAGCAGGTTCTGGGCATTTCCTGAATGGGTTGGCCTGGGCATCAAAGCAGAAATAACAAGGAGGTCGAGTGATGCAGTCCTCAAGTCTACTTACTAACCACTGTCATGTGGTGCCATTTGCCACCCAAGTGCAGGGTCAATAAGAGACTATTAAAAAGATAAAGGATGCCAGGGTAGTGGTGCACACTTTAATTGCAGAACTCAGGAGGCAGAGGCAGGCAGATCTCTGCAAGTTCAAGGCCGGCCTGGTCTACAGAGTGAGTTCCAGGACAGCCAGAGCTGCACAGTGAAACACTGTCATGAAAAAAACAAAGCAAACAAAAAGGCGAAGATGAAGGTCAGGTGTGGTGGTGCATGCCTTTAACCCAACACTTGACAGACAGAAGCAGGTAGACCTCAGAGTTCAAGGTCAGTCTGATCTACACAGCAAATCTAGGTTAGCCAAGGATACATAGTGAGACCCTGGCTCCAAGCAAAGGAAACCAAACAAAATGACAAAGAATGAGCTCACGAGGGTAGGGCCAGGTGGAGCCTAGTGCTCTCAAGCCCAATGTGTGAATAAAGACTCTTGCCCACCTCACTGGAACCTAGCTGAGGATAAGAAAGAAGGAAGTGTGTGTGTATGTGTGTGTGTGTGTGTGTGTGTGTGTGTGTGTGTGTGTGTGTGTATGCACACAGACACTCATGTGTGTATAATATGTGTTTGGGTACATGTAGAAGTCAGAGGTCAATACTGGGTATCTTACTCTATCACTTCCCACCGTATTTTCTGAGACACATTCTCTGAGTGAGTGTGTAGCTCATAGATTCTGGTAGGGTGGCTGGCCAGAGAGCTCCAGGGGTCGGTCCTGTTGTCTTTACCTCCCCAGTGCTAGGACTACTAATACCTACCACCATGCTTGGATTTTCACATGGGAACCAGGCATCCAAAGTCAACGCTCTTTACCAACTGAAGAAACTGTTTTGTGAACTCCAAAGCCTTTGCTCCAGTGCCTGGCACAGCCTTTGGCCTTACTTCATTGTGAGAATTGGAGGGTATAAAACTGCATTTCTTAAATGACCCAGATTACTAACACAGTTATAAAGCAAGGGTGTGGGTGGAAGAGAGAACGATTGGGGACTTTTTTAAGTGAGTACAGATGCTGGGCTAGATGTGAATCCCAGACTTGTCACTGTGACAGACTCTGGATCCATTCTTGACATTTCTGAGCCTCAAACTCTTCATTTATAAAGATGGAGGCAGTAGTCTCTGTCCCCGACAATGGAAATGCCACAGCAGGGGTAGGAACCTGGAACTATACCTGCCACATAGGCTCTCTATAACTGTAGTCTCTATTAATTATAACTAAAAGGCATTAGCCACAAGACGAACATTCCAACCTGAACTCAAACACACGGTAATTACACACACAGCCCCTGGTTTGGAACGGAGAGGAACTAGGTGTTGAAATCCCTCTACACAAGTCAACGGCCCTGCAGCCCTGATCCGTGCTCATTCTAGGGTCTCTACACTCACTTGCTCTCCTGCCTTTCCACTGCAGGCCCCATTCTGATGCTGTGTTTGGTTTGGTTTTGAAGCTAGGGTCTCACCCCACTAGGCAGCCCAGGCTGGCCTATAATTTGCTATGTAACCCATGCTGGACTCAGCCCCCCCTTTCCAAGCGGTAGGATTGCAGGCGTGTGCCCAGCCCTCTGACCTTTGTCCTCTGTTCTTAGCTGGTTTCTAAAGCTGCTACACCAATCTCTATGGAAAGCAACTCGGTGGTACTCCATTGTTTTCAGGCTGTGGGCCACTATCTGGCACTTAGGGGAGACTTTTTCATAGCCTGGCCTTAATGACTTTACTAGCCCCAACTTCCACCAATCCATCACCCCCTCATGTCTTAGCCATGCCATCAGCCAGCCGCACAGAACATTCTCTGTGCCAAGCCTGAGACTCCAAGCCGTCAGAGTCTTGCTCTGAGGCTGGACCATTGGCCATGGCTTGGAGTGTAATGCTGAGTCTAGAACCTGCTTCCACAGAAAACACCCTCTGCTTTGAGGGTCGGTTGCCTCTCGGTGGCTGCTCCAAAGCCCCTGAGCACACTTGCCTTTCTGTTGATCACAGAGAAAAGCCAGCATGCCCTTACTCATCTACCCCCCTTTCCATCAGATGGCAAGCTCCTGGAACGCAATGATTGATGGTTTGGTTGTCTGTTGTTTATCTCCAAATCTTCATCAGTCCCCAACAATGCCTAAGCATGGCTGATGCTTTTTACAGTTGAAAGTATGTTTATAGAAATAATACGGGATGGCAAAAAATGTTTTGATGTAACCCTAATGTCCTGTCAGTAGATTGATCTCCCTATTCCACTCCTCCCAACCCACCCACCTCCATACTTTAGGATCCCACTTTAGCAGACATAAACAAGTCAATATTTAAGTAAGCGTGTATATTGATGCCACCGTGTTTAAGGCACAGATGTTGGTGTGAGGCAATGGCTGAGTTTGCACGGTGACCCCACTGCTTTCTAACTGCGAGAGCCAGGCATGCTATATACCCTCACCAAAGCTTCTTCCTTCTCAGCAAAACAAATATGAGACCATGCATCATAAGTGTTCGTGAGGGGAAAAAAAACGAGATGATGCATGCAAGACACACTGCCTGGAGTATAGTAAGTGTTTAATAAACATTATAAATAGATCAAGAGCTGAGAAGTTAGTTAGCTGCCTCAATGATCAATGAGTGAGTAAGCATTTCAATGGCCTGTTTGTTACACTGTGGGGGAGAGAAGAGAAGCCTGGGTCAACGTCTTGATGTAGAATCTAAATTATACAGATTAAATTATATTTCTGCAGAGGGCAGCAGAAATACATGGCCCCTTGCTGAAAGGAAGGCCAAAGGGCAGTAATGAGCAAGGGACACCCGTGCCCGGGAACTAAATACGCCAGCTGCAGGAGAACCTGGCCTCCCCGTCACCCACGGTGTTCTCGTCCATTGCCCTCCTGCATCGTGTTCCATGAACTCTCAACTGCCTCTGACCACCCACTCCACGCTTCATTTCTCACACACTGGCCTTCCTGACTCACTATAGACCTTCATCAGGCCGGTCTTAAATGACCGAAACTCCTCACGGTTTACCAGTGAGTGATCAGATTTTTTACATAGCTACTGAGTACTGACTGTCAGGATCAAGAGGAGATGGAGAGAAAGGGTGCAGGGGGAGGGGGAGGAGGGCAGAGGTCTCAGTGCTTTCCCCCAGGTTCATCCTAAATGACACCATCTCCAGGGTATATTCTGAAAGGAAGATTCCCGCTCATCACCCTTGACTGATGTCTCGTTCAGACCTACTCTTTGCTCAGTCCCATGCTGTGGGACGGTCTATATGTCAAATTGCTCTGATTGGTCAATAAATAAAACACTGATTGGCCAGTGGCCAGGCAGGAAGTAGGTGGGACAAGGAGAGAGGAGAATTCTGGGAAGCGGAAGGCTGAGGCGGAGAGACACTGCAGCCGCCGCCATGACCAGCAGCATGTGAAGACGCCGGTAAGCCACCAGCCACGTGGCAAGGTATAGATTTGTGGAAATGGATTAATTTAAGCTATAAGAACAGTTAGCAAGAAGCCTGCCACGGCCATACAGTTTGTAAGCAATATAAGTCTCTGTGTTTACTTGGTTGGGTCTGAGCGGCTGTGGGACTGGCGGGTGACAAAGATTTGTCCTGACTGTGGGCAAGGCAGGGAAACTCTAGCTACAGTCCCACCTGCCTCTTCTAGAGGCCCCATGGCCCAGAAGTCACCTCCAAGTTCCTTAAAGGGTTATTCCTTTGCCGCCCCAAGCTCCAGTGTGCATCACTTAACCTTTCTATGTCCCTCACTGAGTCACTTGCCCCAGGCTGAGAGTTCTGTGATGACTGATGTTAACATCCCCGCCACCTAGGACAGGATTTCACAACAACTAGGTAGCCACCGTTTTATTTCACATAGTTGTATGGTGATGGTAATAATAGGTGTGCCTTGCTTAGTGGTTAGTGCGCACCTACAACCACCCTGGATTTTCTGTTTTAAAAAATAAGCTAATGCTCTAAATTTAGAGAGGAGAAAACTGAGGCTCAGGGATGTCAATGGGCACCAGGTCACAAAATAGGACGTGACCAAGTAGGACTTGAACCCAAATCCCTCTGGCTGTGGACACAGCCCTGCCTTCTGACCAGACTCCTCTCCCAGGAGTACTGCTAGAGTAAGAGACACCACACCTGTGCTGCCCCAGGTACACTGATGGGGACAGCCACATGTCACTAGAAATTTCTGGATGCCTGTGTATCTCCCTAAATGGGGTAATTAGACAAAGCCCTTTTAGGGTGTGCAATGCATGGCCACATTCATGCCCTGGGCTAAAGTTCATGTTTGACTGTTCATGTGAATGGCAGCAATGTTGCTCCTCTCGTTCTTTCCTTTAACCAGACAAAGCTTTTCCGGCTTTCGGGGTTTAGATGATGTCTCACTCTGGTATGATTTCCTCTTCCTATTCACGGATCTGCATCTTATTAAGAGTACGCGGAAGAAGCAGAGAGAATGACCCCCATGGACCAAACCCACATGGACCAAACCCGCATGGACCAAACCCACGTGGACCAAACCCGCGTGGACCAAACCCACGTGGACCAAACCCGCGTGGACCAAACCCACGTGGACCAAACCCGCGTGGACCAAACCCACGTGGACCAAACCCGCGTGGACCAAACCCGCGTGGACCAAACCCGTGTGGACCAAACCCCCATGAACCAAACCCGCGCACGCACCACTGCATCCCCTCGGTCAGCACCGTCCCTCCGCCATGCCCAAAAGAAAGGCCGAAGGGGTTGTTAGAGGAGATAAAGCCAAGGTGAAGGGCGAGCCACAGGGAAGATCTGCAAGGTTGTCTCCCAAACCCGCTCTTCCACAGCCAGCGCCCAAGCCTCAAAAGGCCCCTGCAAAGAAGGAGAAGGTCCCCAGCGGGAAGAAGGGGGAAGTGGATGCTGGTAAGGATGCGAACAATCCTGCAGAAAATGGAGACACCAGAACAGACGAGGCACAAAAGCTGACCGTGCTGGAGACGCCAAGTGAGCTGTGTGCATTTTTATAACTGTGTACTTCTGAAGACTGCACCGTTTGAAAGCCTAGTTTTTATCAAATTTCATAAAAATGGAGAATTTTACTTTACTTTTTTTTAAAGCTGTGTTGTTAGCACACAGAACACGTCATTGTTTTTTGGGGGGAAGGGGGGAGGAACTTGTTTCACTGACACAATGTCTCCCAAGCTGGATTGGTGATGGTTGACGTTGGAAAACATCTTTCCCTGATGATTTTGAAAGACTCTCTTGGCTCTCAGGGGAGACGTTCTGGTGTTGACATATGTGGCCACCATGGCACAAAATGCCTGGTGTGGGGAACTCTAAATTCATTTTTGTGTCTTCCTCCCCTAGACCATCAACATAGACTTAGCTCCCTTCAAACCAGAGACCTGTTGGAACCTGACCCCCAAAATTGGTTTTGCTGGTCTATTGGGCAATCTGGACTTTGCAGTGGTATCATTGTGTCCTCAAAAGAGCAGTGGTTCCTTTTATAAAAGACTGTGGACCCTCAGACTGATAATTCTGCAGTGTTTGTTTGGTTTCCTGAAAGTCAGGGTCGGCTTGTGAAAAGTTGTTAAAAACATCCTCAGTGTGAACTGTCGGCCCTCACTCTAAGCTCTCCACCTTTTCAAAGCATCGAATGAAGACTCATCAGGTTTTATAGTGGCTTTCTGATTTTGGTAGTCTATACAAGAGGGGAGTTTGGAAGTTCTTGTATACTGTTAATGATTGTCTGCCCATGTCCTGCCTGAAAAACCGTGATTGTTTATGGAAAATATCTTTAATAAATCTGGATGCAGCGGACTTGGGAAAAAACAAATACTCATCCCTTATCCTTCAGCTCATGACTCTCGGGGTGGCTCTTTGGGAACTCACACAGGGAGGCCAGCCTTCGCTTCAGGCAAAGATTCTCCCTACCTTGTTCCCCTGCAGCAGTCTCCCAGCTCCCGCAAGATTATAAAAACTTGGGTTTGAGGGATAGCTTACAGGGTAAAGGGGCTTGCTTCGAAGTCAAGTAACCGGAGCTTGAGCCATGGACCCACATACTGCAAGCGAAGAACTGACTGCCACGTTCTCTTCATCTTCCAAGTACATGTCATGGCATCCCCCACCTCACAAAATAAATAAATTCAGTAAGAAAAATGTTTAAAGGAGTACTTATCCTAGCTGAACTATATAATTTTAGTATAGTCAACCCTCTGTACCCACAAGTTCTGGACCTACAGATTCAACCAATTGCAGATGGAAAATATTGGGAGTAGAGTGTACCTCACATACAGAGGTCTGTTTTTGTTTTGTTTTTCTTTTCATTATTCCAAAATAGTATGGGGCACATAAAATTTACACTTTATTTTTTACAAATTATCAAAAAAGATTATTTAAAGTATATAAGACTAGGCAGATGACTCGAGGGTTAAGAGTGCTCACTGCTCTTCCAGAGGAGCAAGTGCGGTTCCCGGCGCTCATACGGGTGCCTCACAAGGGCAACTGCCTGTAACTCCAGCTTCATGTGATCTGATGGACTCTGCTGGTCTCTGTAGGCACCCACACATATGGCCTACACACACACAAAGGAAAATTAAAAATAAAGTATAGGCAAAGCAGAATATATTGATAGATATCTATAATTCCAGCACTTGGGGGAAGGCGGGGAGCCAAAGTAGGAGGAATTCAAGATTATCATCATGAGTTCAAGGCTATGGGTAGAAATATGGTTAAATAATCATAATACTGGGAGTGTGGCACATGCCTTTAGTCCCAGCACTCCACTCAGGAGCAGAGGCAGGATGGTCTCTGTGAGTTTGACGCCAGTCTGGAGTAATTGGAAAGTTCCAGGACAATCTGAGTTACATAGTGAGAGCCTGTCTCAGACAAACAAAGTAAACAAGCAGGAAATCAAGCAATAAATAAGTGAATAAATACAGCATATGAGAGGCTTGCATGGGTTATACATAAATACTGTATTGTTTTGTGTAAGGGACTTAATTATCCGCAGATATTGGTGTATCAGATGCCCTGGAACCGGTCCTCCTGGGACTTTGAGGACAACTGTATTTGTGACTTTCACATCTTTATTCATACCACCCTCTCCAGAAGAAGTTTTCTATACTGGCCACCCATTGTACTACTTTCCTTTCTTGCTTTCTCTGTGTGTGTGTGTGTGTGTGTGTGTGTGTGTGTGTGTGTGTGTTATAGGCACATATTTATGTGAGTCTGTGCACCTGTGCAGGCATGTAGAGGCCAGGTCAATCTCTCTACGTCTTTTTTCTTTCTTTCCTTTTTTTTCTTCTTTTTTTGAGGCAGGCTTCCTCACCGAACCTGGAGCTCATCAATTATATTAGATTGGCTGGCCAGTGAATTTCAGGGATCCACAGCATTGGGGTTACAGCTGCATGCTGCAGTTCCCAGCTTTTTCCATGGACACTGGGGTTTTGAAGTCAGGTCTTCGTGGCAATCACTTTACTGACTGAGCCTTCTCCTCACCCTCCTGATTGTCATTCTTAGCAGGTTTTTAAATTTATTATTTGTGTGTGTGTGTGTGTGTGTGTGTGTGTGTGTGTGTGTATGTGTGTTTCAGCACTAGGGATCGAACTCAACACCCTGTGCATGACTGGAAATGCTCTGGCACTGCACAGCATCCCAAGTCCACCCTCACCTACCTAACCTTGATTCTTCCCAGGACTCCTCTCCCAATCTTTCTTTCCTTAGAACTTTCTCTACCCCGGCAGACCGTACATGCTCCATCTTCATACTACCTACAGCAGTCTCCTACATTACAGGAGGGTAGGCATTTATTCTCAGTTCTATGCTTAAGATGTGCCCTGGAGGGCCCAAAGCAGTATGTGTGTGATAAGTGCACAGCGATTGTTAATTGGATCATAGTCACTATGTTTGTGGCTAGTTTGCCTCTGCTGAGTTCTCTCTCCTTATCTAAACTGCAAAAGCCTTTGTCATAGCTCAGATCTGGAATACCTGCCCAAGGCCACGTATTAAAGATATGTTATGCTATCCATGTTATGGAGAAGAGTTGGAGTGATTGGTTCTGTGCTTTATAGGGGGATAGCAGGACCACAGCTCCTTCCTCTTCCGCTAGTTTTTGTTTCCAAGCATGAGATGAGCAGTTTTTCTCTGCTGTGCACCACTGCTATGAAGTCCTGCCTCATCACAGACCCAAAGCACCGGACTAGCCAGTCATGGATGGAAACCTCCAGAAACGTGAGCCAAAAGAAACTTTTGTAAATTGTCTCAGGAAATTTTGTTACAGTAACACAAAGCTGGCTGATACTGTGTTCAAAGATGATATAGAGATCTTATAGTTTTTAAAAACTCGTGTGTGTGTGTGTGTGTGTGTGTGTGTGTGTGCGCGCGCGCGCGTGCGCGCGCACTCCCGTGAGAGTCCAGACACTTGTTTTCCATGGTGTACAAGTGGAGGTTGAGGACAGCCTGAGGCGCCAGTCTCCGGCTCCACCCAGCCTGAGACAGGGTCCTACTGCAGTCCATGCACATGGCAGCTGGCAGGCTTGCGAGCTCACTGTGCTTCTGTTTTCTCTATCTCTCACCTCCCGCAGGAGCCCAGGGATTGCAGACATGTGTGCAACCATGCCTGGCTTTACATGGACTCTGGGAATTCACACTCAGGTCCTCCTGCTTGGGCAACCAGCTCTGGACCCACTAAGCTCCCCCACCCCTAACATACTTTCTGTGTCTTCTGAATCTTGACAACATTTTGGAAGATTCCTAGTACACACAAGTCACCTTAAAATCCACTTACCTGATAGAGTAGCAAATTTGTCAAAATCTAGGACCAGGGCCATAAATTGAGGATGCTAATCTTTCCATCATTATAAATTAACCTCTACTTTGGTGGGGTGTTAATACTCCCAGCGGGCAATAGAGCAGAACACTTCGTGATAAAAATTGATTTCTCGTCTATTCCCTGTCTGTGGCCTTCACATGCCTTCTGAAACCATTTTTCTCTTCTCCTAGCCTTATAAGCCAAATGGTTCCCATGCACCACATGCACTACACACAGGCAATGGGCGTCTGGGATTTCATCTCCCCTACAGTGCCCATGGGTGTACATGCATGGCCAGGCAGCCCTGTTTGATTGACCTCCTTCCTGGCATAGGCTGGCTTCTGGGAGATAGATACCCAGGGTTGAAATTTTGCCAAGGGGATCAGCCTTCACCCCGTAAGAATTCTCATTATACCCAGTCAGAGGATTAGCTCCCTCTGCAACCACCCAAATCTGTGGCTAGACAATGAAATCATCCCCTCTTTTCTTCTGGTTTTGCTCGTTACTATTTTTAACTGTATTGAATGGCCAGGAAGAACCCGTGGGGAAGGTAGCCAGGGCAGCAAAGACCCATTTCCTGGCTCAGGAGCCCACAGCCCTGGGATGATTTCCTGTTTGCCAAAGCAGACCTGGGTTTGTGCGTTGGGGGAGGCTGGTATTCCTTTACAGTTTTAAGGTTTTGCAACACCGTTAAGAAAGGAAAACAGAAATTGACTCCGCCAGACTTGTGCCTCCAAGCAATTCCTTTTCTGCTGGGTTGGGAGGAGAATGGTGAGCAAGAGGAAGCGAAGGAGAAGGGAGAAGCAAAGGGAAGAGAAGTCCGCCTCGGTGGAACAGGATATGCACTTAAAATTCTCTCTGCCTGCTATTCATCCCAGAGCTGGCCTCTCCAAGGGTGGAGGAGGCCCCTGCAACCTCATACATATTTATAGTGTCAGACAGATTTGCAGAGCACAGCCCTGAAGATGTATTTCAAATGAAGCTAAATGAAATGCCTTCACGGTCCATGGGAGAGTCTCAATTTGTTTTTAATTTATTGCGACAAACTGTGGTGTAGAGACATGGTGCTGGCTGAGGCATCATGGGTAATCACAATGTTCAAAACGGATGTAAGTCTGGGCAAGAGCCAGATAACCAAGACCAGAGTGGGACGTCCTGGAAAGGAGCCAGTGGCTCCAGCAGGAGGACTCTTCCCAGACTTGGTGATCCGGGAGCAGGGTGCTGTTACAGGGTCCCGCTGCCCTCGGCCTACAGCGGTTTCCAACTCTTTGGAATGTGGTGGCTTTCTTGGGACTCTTTTAGCTTTTGGATGCCCCATTGCTGAACAGTTTACTGTCAACTGAGGTCTGTGGGGACTGAGGTGAGCAAGGTCACGATTTTGAAATCAGAATGCAGAGGTCGTACGTCAGACCTCAGGGTTCTGTTTCCACTCATCTTGTGGACATATTGCAGGAACTTCTGTGTCTAAGACATCAACTATATTTGCTATTTTCTAAATATAGCATAGGCCTACCAAAACTTCACTGCTCTGTGGGACACAACTGTCCTCCCTGGGCCTTGTTTTTCTGAATGATAAAATCAAGGATTGAACTAAGAGCCCTTCTGATTCAAGCACCCTGCTCTACCACAAAACAACAAAAGTTCATGAAAAGTTATTCTTCCAATCCTGTATTCATTATTCTTTCTCTCTTTCTTTCTTTCTTTCTTTCTTTCTTTCTTTCTTTCTTCTTTTTTTTTTTTTTTTTTTTTTTTTTGAGACAGGGTTTCACTATATAGAATTTCAGGTTCAGAACTCACTCTGTAAACCAGGCTGGCTTAAAACTCACAGGGGCCGGGCGGTGGTGGCGCACGCCTTTAATCCCAGCACTCGGGAGGCAGAGCCAGGCGGATCTCTGTGAGTTCGAGGCCAGCCTGGGCTACCAAGTGAGTTCCAGGAAAGGCGCAAAGCTACACAGAGAAACCCTGTCTCGAAAAACCAAAAAAAAAAAAAAAAAACTCACAGGGATCTATTGAGAGTCACTGGTAGCAAAAGTCCATGGAGTATACAGCAGTGATAATTAGAGTTCAGAAGGTCAACCTATCAGAACTAAGGGTTCCGTTAGAGGAAACCATCATGCAAGGCGTTATGGAATTACTGACTTTTGAATGAACTGGCTATCTCTTGTTGTAAACTTCTTGTGTAATAACAGCTATGATTCTCCCCATTTACTGTGCATCTCCATGTTATGTGTACATGTAATCTCATGATTACATCTCAATCTTGGGCACAACTCTTCCTACACATTTGGGGTAATCGGATGGCTGTCCCCAGATGTGTTTATTTTTATTAACATATATCTGGCCAGGGCCATGCTCCAGACAAAGGTATTTCAGCTAAGATACCTTTTTAACCAAGGACAAATGCAGATAAACATAGCTTATCTCCCTTGCAGATAAGAGAAAATAACCACTAGCAATTAAATACCCAACTCCTTACCTTCATCCCGGGTTATTTACACAAGACCCTGACTTAAGAGATTTACTGCTCACATTCCTGAGATGATATTTTAGCCACTTGCTAGATACTGAGTTAAGGTGGGTACTTCCCACTGACCCCAGGAGATTGCCTACAAGGCCAGACAGGTGATAGGTGCCAAGCTTCTTTCTTGTACAAATTAAGTTTTAATTCTTCCTCAGCCAGGTGCTATTCCGAGATTTTTCTCCTCAGCAATTACTCTGAGCGAAAGTGCTTTTACTAACCAAATGCTACATGCTCTGACATAGGTTGCTTAGCCACCTAGCATATGTCCCCCTCCCTATCAGAAAGCAGCTGCAGCCGGGACGAGATAGAAAAGCGGCACCAAAGACAGTTTACTTTCTTGTGACTTATCGATCCCTAACATTCTACCTAGCATTTCTAGACTATAGTTTGAGCACATTAATTCCCTGATTGATCTTAGCCTTTAGCTGACCCTACCAGAGAACTCCCTTTTAGTCACTCCCCTTTTGGGTTGTAATTGGAGGCTGACAATTATTGCTTTATGTGTGGAGCCTTATCACCCCTCTCTGTGACCCTGAAAACATCAAGCCTTGCATTGCTTTGCCAAAGAATTACTGCGTGTGTGTGTGTGTGTGTGTGTGTGTGTGTGTGTATACATACATACATACATACATACATACATACATACATACATACACATACTGGTTCCCTTAGAGCATTTGGAGAATGGATTTAGAAGAATGAAGATGAGGACAGAGATGGAAAGAACTAGATAGAGACGAGAGAACAGCAGAAGGGACCGACAGCAGAAGGGACAGAGCAGAAGGGACTGAGAAGAGCTAGGTGTGAGAACAGAAAAGATAGAATTGTGTAGATAGAACTGACTGAGAAGAATAAAGTGAATGGACTGAAGAACTCAGTGTGCTTAGACTCATTTGACATCCCTCAGATTAGAATCCTCAGCTGGTTGGTAGACTCTTCCGAGGACCCTGGGAGCAAACAATAAAGGCTGGACCTTTTATTGTTTTTGGTAGGGATCCTCCTGCCTCTGCTTCCCAAGCGCTGGGATTAAAGGTGTGCGCCACCACACCCGGCTCCACAGTTTTTTCTTGATCGAGCTCAGTTCATTACTATTTTTCCTTCCTCCTGTCTGGGGGTCTTTTCCCCCATCACTACAGAAGTATCCAAGGTTGTTTCAGCTTCTAAGGTTCTCAATGCTGAGCTATGAGTATCTCGTTCCTCGTTTTGATTTTTTTTTTTTTTGGTTTGGTTTTGATTATCTTCTGTGCTAACTCGCGCCACACGCAGTTACCGAGAACAACCAGCTTCAAGGGCCATTTCCTATGTGGTTCTGAATCTGTCCATGGCTCCCTACTGCCTGCCCCACCCCACACGCCCTTCTTCACGGTCATCACAGCTGCACAGCACAGCACGGTCCGAAGGCTAGGAGTATACTCGGTCTGCACACATACATGGAGGAGCCGGAAGGCAATTTCACTGTTGTTTCAGGGGTACCATCCACCTCCGTTTTATTTTTTGGTTTTTCTTTTTGTTTGTTTGTTTGTTTGTTTTAGACAAGGTCTCTTAGTGGCCTGGAACTAAGTCGGCTAGGCTAGCTACTCGGCAAGCCTTGGCGCCCCTATCTCTCCCTTCCAGAACTGGGACAGCAAATGTGCCGTCACCCACTGACCTGTTTGCATGGGTTCTGGGGATCCAGCATTGATCCTTGTGCTTCCAAAGCAAGCACTTGGTCAACTGAACGATCTCACCAGCCTGCAGATGCCTTCCCTACCTAGTCCTTCACTCACCAGAAGACTGTTACCCCATTGTCTTAGGATGGTATTTCTCTGTGGCTTCCCTGTCTCTGAACCAGGCCTTTTCCACCTAACTGTTGGGACATGACTATGATGTCATATCACAATGTCCCCCACGGGCTCGTGTGCTTAAACCCAGCTGGTGTCAGTGTTCAGGGAAGTTGTGGAAACTTTTGAACACGAGGCTCGGGGGTAAGGAAGTGGCATGCTGGAGGGTAACAGAGTTGCCTGGGTTCTGGCTGAGCCCCCTGCTTCCCGACTGCTACTGGGATATAAGGAGCCACCTCACATTCCCATTGGTGGGAGCCACGGTGCCAACCGCTGCCATGTCTACCACCTGCTTCTTGCCAAATATTTGTTTAAGAAATGAGAAAGGCTGCCGGGCAGTGGTGGCACACACCTTTAATCCCAGCACTTGGGAGGCAGAGCCAGGTGGATCTCTGTGAGTTCGAGGCCAGCCCGGGCTTCTGAGTGAGTTCCAGGAAAGGCACAAAGCTACACAGAGAAACCCTGTCTCGGAAAAAAAAAAAAAAATGAGAAAAGCATTAGTACATTGTCCTTCACAACTCATGACATTGGCTCTCCTTCCCTGCAGAGTTCCCATCATCCTCTTTTCGTTGCCATTTTGGTGACGTTCTCTACATCGGTCTTCAGTGACTTGGCGCTTATGCAGAGCTCAGTTATCCCTGTCCTACTTTGTTTTCTCCTGTGCTCAGTGTGTCGAATGCCTACCCCTTGTGTTGTCTCCTGATGCCAAGTGCAGCACCTGACCGGCAAAGGGTGACTGTTCATGATGAAGGAAGGTAACTGACCTGGAGCTGCTGCTAGTCCAATAGTTTGACTCCCTCATCCTGCTTCTGCTTTCAGACTGGCTATCTGTGCCCATCACCGTTCAGCCATGTACTGAGGGTCGGGGCTGAAGGCCAGGCTCACACATGGAGTCCATTGCCTGGTCACAGGCCAAAGCAGAAGGAAGCAGAACATTCAGCTTGTTCTGCCGGTGACGTCTTCAACTAGTGACCTCTCCTGGTTTTTATTTCCACCTCTGCAAATCAGGGGGAAGGTGACTCGGCCATGAAATCTCATGATGAGAGACGCTACATGGGTACCATCTTATCTTCATAAACACCACAGTGTCTGTAGAGTCAGCTGGGAAGACAATTAATACATCATGATAAAGATGACAGGATGTTTGCTCATATTCCCTGAGCGAGCAGTGCATACAAGTGAGGAATAGGACGAGCTTGCCTCCCTCCTGGGACCACATTGAATAAAGCGTGGGAGGGCAAAGAGGAGCTCAGAAGGGGGCGTGTCTTCATCCCTTTTGTTTGTCATCAGTGAAGGACGAGAAGGCGCTTCTCTAAAAACTTGTTTTGAGGACTCAGAATGTAATACTTTTCCTCTCGTCTCACTGGATCCTATAATGGTCTTGATGCCCTAGGAAAAGTTCCCATGCTTCCTCCTGAAGACTATGTCTTGAGGTAGACTTTAGAGTTGTACTGGTGACTCGAGGTGTTGAGGTTTCAAGATACTGCTTTGATTTCCTCCAGACTGTCTATAGAGTGCCTGTCTATCCACAGAGTGCCTGTCTATCTATAGAGTGCCTGTCTGTCTACAGAGTGCCTGTCTGCCTGGTTACAGAGTGTCTGTCTACAGAGTGCCTGTCTGTGTGTCTACAGAGTGTCTGTGTGTCTACAGAGTGCCTGTCTGTCTACAGAGTGCCTATCTGTCTGTAGAGTGTCTGTTGGTCTACAGAGTGCCTGTCTGTTTACAAAGTGTCTGTGTGTCTGTCCACAGAGTGTCTGTCTGTCTATAGAATGTCTGACTGTCTACAGAGTGCCTGTCTACAGAGTACCAGAGGCATGGCAAAGACATCCTTATTTTTCTAGGAAGAGGCAGAATGAGGATGCAAATGCACAACCAAACACATTTCTAACCATAAACAGCATGCGGATTGGTCTTCCGGTGGCACAGACTGGTAGCTTTTCAAGGTGTCAGGGGTAGAGGATGTACACAAGAAAACCTGGAGGGGAAATGGTCTGTACTTTTTCTACCAAAAATACTGTCACAATGAAATTCCATACTTTCAGTCATCTGATCAAAGGATGACCAGGTCCCCATCACTGTGTCTCACCCTGACTCCCCAAATGACCAGGTCCCCATCACCGCTGTATCTCACCCTGACTCCCCAGCTGACCAGGTCCCCATCACTGTGGCTCACCCTGACTCCCTAAACCTATCAGGTCCCCATCACCGCTGTGGCTCACCCTGACTCCTCTGGCTCTTCCTTTTCTTACTCAGAGACTACCAGGTAAAGATCTGCCTCTCCAGCAGCAGGGTCATGAACCAGGAAGGGACTCTGTTCGGTCAGGTTGTGGTACAGGGTTAAATCAACCCACCAAATTTAAAGGGTAGTGTCAAGTTCACACAACAATGGCAAAAGTCACTCCCAGGGAAATGTCTCTTTACAAGCCGAGGGCTTCCTTTAGTATGGTTGGGTGACTTCCGTGTTTCTGCTTGTGACTCCATCCTTTCACCTCATTATACCGCCTCCCGGTCAGATGTGCAGTATTGTTTTTCTTAATAAAATGAATGAAAATAGATTGGCTTGGGCATTTCAGACGTTCTTGATGCTATAGCTGAATCAGAGCTGGGAATCCCTGGAGTCAGATTGACTGGGTTTAATTTGATTGCTGCAGGGACTTGAGCAAGGGACTCAGCCTGAGTCATTTTCTCATGTAAAAATGGGGATGATACTACCCATCTGGATAGGTAGCTGGTTACCATAAATGTGATGCATGTATGTTACTTGGCACACACACCCCAAGCAATAGTAGACTTCATGTGATGTGCTAACATTTGAGGTGGTGTCTTGGCATGCAAGAGATCGACTTGCAGGTTGAACAGTTTCTTCCTGAGGCATCACTGTTACTCCAGTCACTAAAGGCTTAGGAATACCAAGCACAGAGGTCCAGGGCTGAGCCCAACAGACAGTTGAAGGCAGAGAGCAGGAAGGAGCATTCAGAATGAAATCACATTCTTGGACCCCAAAGACAAGGGCTGGGTTTGCTAAGCTTTAGTCATTGTTGGGGGTTACAAGTTATAGAGTACACAGCTACAATCCCCTCTCAGGCAGGCACTGTATCTGGCTGGACCCCCCACTTACCTCAGGGAAACAGGTCAATGAAAACATCCTCTCTCCAACCTCAGAGCTGGGGGGCAGGGGGCAGAAACAGAAGACATGAGCCCTCATGAGCAGACACGCTTATCTGAATGCAGTCTTTAGGATCTGACAGTGCAGCGTGTGGAGGTGAGGTGAGCTATTGGTAGCATCAGGTCTTGTGGAATCTTCCAAATAATAATAACTACAACCAACTTATAAGAACAAAAGACACCTTTGCTGTGATACACAACAAATGTGGAATCTGTTCACTTCAGAGGCATGAACACACCAAGCTTATGGTTAAAAAGCAGAATGAATATATGTATTTTTCAAAGATTGTCTGTGGAACTAAACTCAACTTAATCCCTGAGCCTTGAATCAATTCAAAGTGAGTTTAAGAATAATAAAAATTTGTAATGTATTCTTCTAGTAAGCCGGGACAGAATCAGTCCTACAAAACTAAGAAGTGGGCACTGGCTAGAAAATCACGTGTGTAGACTCAAGCTTAAGCCATCAGCAGCTTCAGGATTCAGTCACATTTTCACAATCATTCACATTAAGGACAAAAGGGCACGAAGAATTTCTAGTCATGGAGATGGTGATGATGCCGTGGATGGAGACAGTACTCTACTTCCTGATGCCTGAATCTCAGAGCAATGACATCTGTCTCCCTGACACTGCACAGATACTGGTCCTGAACTCAACCCTTCCAGAGATCTCAATGCCGTCTAACTGGAAAATCTGCCTTCTGACTGCTGGGGCGCTTGAGAAACGTGTTGGGCTAGAAATCTCAGGGAGAATTAGTCTCTGAATAGCCAAAGAGAAAACAGCTACCTAACTCTTTCAGCAAAGCAATTATTTCTTTTTTTCTCTCTCTCTTAGATTCATTTATTCTTATTTTATGTGTATGAGTGTTTTGCCTGCATGTATGTTTGTAAACCACTGGCATGTCTGGTGGCCATGGAAGCCAAAAGAAGACATCAGATTCCCCTGGAACTGGAGTTACTGATCACATGGGTGCTGAGAATTGAACCTGGGTCCTCTAAAAGAACAAAAAGTGCTTTTAACCTCTGGGCCAACTCTCCAGCCACAACAAATCAACTATTAAATGTATTATCAGCATATCAACCAGGGATTATACCAGTTGGTGTGTGTGATAAATGTGTAGGCATTATTTACATGTATACATTTTTAATGATGCAAATGACCCACAACTTCAATGCATTTGTTTGGTTTGGACAAATCATTTAACCCCTGAGGATCCTTAGAGAGAAATAAAAATGTTAACACGCGTCACTAGTCACACCAGTGCAGTGTGTTAATTATGTTGACTGAAAATATAGAGGTGGCCAGACATGGTGGTGCACACCTTTAATCCCAGCACTTTGGAGGCAGAGATGGGTGGATCTCTGTGAGTTTGAGGCCAGCCTGGTCTACATGGTGAGGTCTAGGTCAGCCAGGGCTGTATGTGGGTTAGGGGCTGGTGGGACAGCCCATCACATAAAAATACTTGTGTTGCAAGCCTGATGACCTGGGGCCAAACCCCAGATCCTGTGTTGGAAAGAACAAACTCCCAAAGTTATACTCTAACTTCCACAAGCACATGTTCTCCCTCGCACGCGCGCGCGCGTAAATAAAATAGGGACTTTTCAGAGTGTTGGGGAAATAAGGACTGTGAGATGGTCTCTTAATGGAAAAAGTCGGGAAGATGGTCACATGGGTCGGTGAAAGCCTAGATCCATTATCTGGCAGAAGATCCTGGCAAGGAGAAATAAAGCCAGCTAATTGCATGCAGCCAGGAGCTTGGCAACAGCTCAGCTTTGCAGAAATGTGGCAAACCAAGTTGACTTGGCCACACAGCCTTCTTTTTGTGTGGGTTGCAATTTACTAGCTTGAGAATCATGGGACCTTCTAGCCATTGTAAAAGGACAAACTCAGTGATCCCAGAGAGAATGGTTGCTGGTTCAGAAACTGAAGAAAGAGAGGACTGTGCGATTCCTGGCTCCTTCTCCTTCTGCATTCTGGGCTCCGTTCCCTTCTCCTCTCACTATGTCTCTCTTAGCCTGTCTGGCTGGCTCTGCTCTGGACTGGGAGGCTCCTCCCAGAGGCCCAGAGCAGGTCTGCTCAGGTCTAAGAACAGTGAGTTCCTACAGGCACTCTCCAACAACTCTGTGAGGTGTGGCCTCCATGCATACTGCATTTTTAAAATATCAGCCTGCATCAACTACTGCTACTTTGCTTCAGCCTTCAGTCCAGCCCTCAGTGAAGAGTTTAGCTCGGGCGCCATTTCTCTTCCTCTTGTCCTACTTTCCCCTGTGGCTGAGAGAGATTTTTCCATTTCATTTTGCAGACATGTGAGGCATCTGATTCCCCCATTTCTCCCGCCCCATTTGTCCACACATCTGGAAGAGCCATGTTCACATCTGGAGACCATTCTCATCTGGAAGATTTCTTTCAACATTCTTTTCTTTGAAACTCAAGCCATGTAACCTCTTGTTCAAAAAGGGCCTCTCAACCTACTGGAATCTTCGCAGAGGTTCAGGAAAAAGTCCTTATTTCAGCCCTCCGTGGTGGAATTTATGACTCAAACCAAACGCAGCATTATGTTTCTGATTTCTTTCTTTCTTTCTTTCTTTCTTTCTTTCTTTCTTTCTTTCTTTCTTTCTTTCTTTCTTTCTTTCTTTCTTCTCCTCCTCCTCCTCTGCCTCCTTCTTCCCCTTCTTTTTTTTTTTTAATAATTACTTTTTTGAGCTTCATGTTTTAAAGGACCAAAAGTTATGGTCTGACTCACATACACAGGGAAGTTGGAAACTCAGAGATTCAGCAATTACATGGGTGAAACTAATTAGGCTGGTAACCTCGAGCAAATAGGTCACTTCCTTATCAATAAAATTGATCTCTAGAATCCATGCTTCATGATCCCCTGGAATATCAGATGAAGTGAGATAACTAAACATAATTGTCTCACACCAGGATAAGGTAAGGACAGAGAGAGAAGTGCGCCGGGGGTAGGTTCGGCCGAGGTAGTCTCTGCATTTACACACCCACTACCAGTGAACAGGGAAAGGCAGAAGACTGCTGACAGCCATGTGCTCAATCTCACCAAGTCAATAATAGGCTATTTGATCAGTGGGTCTCAAATGTAACGTGCTCTCAAATAAACCACCCAGCCACTGTGACAGAAGGCAGATTCTCTTCTGGTGGTCTGAGAAGGACTTGGTGTCAGCATTCCTAACAACCCCCACTCCTGGGGTTGGGGGGGGGGGGTGCAGTATTGAGAGTCCTGGGTCACATCTGAGTGATTCAGCATTAGAGAAACGGACTCCACCTTAAAAAAAAAAATCCAACCTCCACTAATCTGTGAGCTTGCCATTCTCTGTCTTGTCAAGGGTGATAATTCCCCCGCAGGTCCAGTGGAAGGCCAGTGGAGGGAGGGGGACGAAATTCAATTCAATTCCTCAAGTACACTGACCCAACACTGCTCCGCCTATGAGCTCTCCTGCCTCGAGGCAGGAACCACGTGGCCTCCTGGGTGTGAAGGGACCGGGAACTGCCCTGCTTCACCCACTGAAGGCCTGCAGTGTTTCCCTTCTTGGGTCAAGTTTATGCCGGGGTGAGGTATGGCCATCATTGACCTCCAGCACGTGGCCCGATGCCTAGCCAGACTACACAAGGGAAAATGGGAAGCTCTCTGTCCCTGAGCTATGTTGCCTAGCAACCAGGGGGTAGAGGGGAGGGAGGGGAGGAGGAAACAATGGCTCTGGAGAGACTGGCTTCTGAGGGCTCCTCCTCACAGGAGCACACGGGATGCTAATAAGTCTCCAAGGGAGGGTGCCAATGGGTGTGAGCCTAGAAAGCAGGAGGCTAGAAGCATAGAAGTGCTCATTGTTTTCCATTTTATTATTTTTTTAAAGTATTAATAGTAAAAGGAGGAAGAAAATCCCTAACTTCTTACATGAACTAGCAGAGCAAAGGGGAAAAACTGAAAGAATACTCATAAACACCGAGGGAACCATTAAAGGGTGTGGAGAAAAGCTGCTAAGAATTGTGTTAAAAACTAAGACATGTCCTGAAAAGCGGCCCAAAAAATAGTTTGTAGAAAGATCTAGCAAGATGAAATGAAACGCAGCCACAGTAGGCTCCTGAATGAGGAGGAGAGGCAGGCTGTCCACGCCGGCCTTCCCGCCGCAGTCCCGATGTCCAGGCCGGCCTTCCCGCCGCAGTCCGGCTGTCCAAGCCGGCCTTCCCGCTGCAGTCCCCTGCCAGCTGCCCCATCAGCATCTCCAGGGACGGGTACATCCAGCTCTCAGGAGGTGTTGTATGGCTGACTTCAGGCCAGGGAGGTGGCTAAAGTTTTTCTTCTCATTGCCATCTTGGGAACATCAGTTTCTACACAGGGAGCCTGTGAAGGCTGTAGGCCTCTGATGAGACCGTCCAGCTCCCTGCCATCTCCACACTCCAGCAGCCACGACGCATTGCCACAAGGGCAGTCCTTCTGAGACGCAACGGAATCAAGCTGCCCCAAATGCTCTGTAGTTCCCTCACCAGCAGAGGAAATACCAGACTGGCTGTGGCATCCAGTGCGTTCCACTGCGTCTCTCAACCCTGCCTGCCTTCCCTGAGTTGTCCCAAGATCCACCACCTTACAATCGAGCCACAAAATCACACAGTTCCTGACCAAGGCACAGACACTCTTCTGTATTTTGCACATTGACAGAATTGCCTATTTGGCTCATCTCCTGAAAAAGTTTTATTACCCTTTCACATCCCAGCCAGGCTTGGTGCACACCTCTAATCTCAGTTCTTGGGAAGCAGAAGCGTGAGGATCTCCAGAACTTTTTTTTTTTTTTTTTTTTTTTTGAGGACAGCCTGGGATACATAGTGAGACTCAGTCTCAAAAAATAAAGAAAAAGAAAAAGGGAAATGAAGGGGCTGGAGAGGCGGTTCAGTTAGGAGCGCTTGCTGCTCTTCCTGAGGACCAGGGCTCATTCCCAGCACCCAGGTCAGGTGGTTCACAGCAACCTGTGACTCCAGCTCAAGGGGATCTGACTCCCTCCCTGGCCTCCAGCACCCGCTCCCTGCACACACATAACAAAAATAAAATAGCTATTTAAAAAAAAAAAAATAGGAAGGAAGGGAAGGGAAAAGACAAATAAAAACGAAAATTTTAAGTTTTTCAAAGTAATACATCCTCATGGCTCTTGAGGGGTTGTTTGTTTTAGTGCAGAATATGTAAAATGCAAAGCAACGATTCCCTGCATTCCTCTTCCCCCTCTCTTTCCACTCCTGCTAAATCCCCGTCTTTTCCCTCCTGCCTCTGCCTCCGCAGTCCTGGGGTGGCATAGTGTTGTGCGTCACTGGGCCTGGTTAGTCTTCATTTATCAACCTTACATTCCCAACTCTAACACACGCTCAGCACACATGGAAACTATTACTCTTCATTTTCCTGACGGAGATCTTTAATGACTTTAAAATACGTTACCTAGACAAATGTTGTAAGGGCGGAAGTAACAGTTGCTCATGTCCCCACGTCAGTCAGGTGCGCACAGATGGCTAACTGACTCCCGCTGGGGGATTCTAGATCCCCTGAGCAGCTCCACCAGCAATGGAAAATGTAGAGAAAAGAGCTCTAAAGAGGAGCGAAATCCCCACACTTCAGCATCGGCCCACAGCCACTCCGCAACTGACCCACGGTGCTGTACAAAGGCATCCAGAGTTCAGGTGTGAATTGTTGGGTCCCAGACCCTCTAGCTGCCACTCTCTGGGTCTCAGGAATCAGGCACGGCCCACTCCAGCCTCTGGCAATTCTTTCTCTTCCTCATACCTGTGATGTGGGAAGCCCAGCATCTCCTTCGCAGCTGCAAGGTCCAGGCTTGGCGTATGTGCTAGGCCAGACTAAAGCATGTGGTGTGGAAAATCTCCACACCTTTGAAAAGCTGTAGAAATCAGAAATGCCCTTTGTCCCAGAGATTTGGGGGCTCTGTCTCAGGACTCCCACCATGTTATACACGATGGCTGTCTTTCCTGATGTGGCTCCTCTCTGGACGTGAGGGCCTGCTTTCCCCCTTCCTGGCCCTGTCTCCGAATGCTGCTCCTCTCCAGGTTTCGATGGGAAAGCACTCTCCTCGTGGCTCTAACATGCAGTCTCCATGGCATGGTCCTCTAGCTCCAACTGTTCTCCGACTTCAGGGCCAGACCATGTCCACCTCCCTCCATGGTCACAAGACTCTCTGTGTCCAAATACAGGTCCTTCTGAAGTACAATTTTATTTTATTTTATTTTATTTTTTGGTTTTCGAGACAGGGTTTCTCTGTGTAGCTTTGCGCCTTTCCTGGAACTCACTTGGTAGCCCAGGCTGGCCTCGAACTCACAGAAATCCGCCTGGCTCTGCCTCCCGAGTGCTGGGATTAAAGGCGTGCGCCACCACCGCCCAGCTCTGAAGTACAATTTTGTATCGGCTCGTTTCCCCAGCCTGCTGCTCTGGGCTACATTCCTTTACAACACTAACAGTCTCAGGGCCTTACACAAATGGCCGGTCTCAAGAGAGACAACATAACTGTAAAATTGACTATGTAAGACAGTGAGAGGCCTGTTCATCCCCTCAGTCAGTCATGGGCCCACACAGGAGTCCCAAGGTGATTAGACCAAGTAACTTCTTCAAAAAAATCCCAGCCCCTTCAGAAGCCAGATTCCGCCTCTGGGAACCTACTCACTGCATTTTTGCAGAGTTTCAATACATTGTCTCTTTGCCTGCGCTGGTCTTGGTGAATTTTTGTTACCACACCTAATTCTTAATTCCTGCCCACTTTACCTTACTCTGGCACTCACTTAAGCATGTCTGTTGACATCTCATGTGACCCAGGGTTGGAGAGAAAACTAAGAAATCAGGTGGAGGTAAGGTCTTGTGTTTCTAAGGGAAACATTATTTTAGCAACAAGGGATCCTCCTTCATAATCAAATGGATCAACTGGACAGAGTGAACCCCCCCCCCCCCCCCCCCCCGCAGATAAGACCAGGAAACAGTGACTTGAAATGCTGCAAGAGGCAGGTGATAGCTCAAAGGTGAACACAGAGAGCGGATGAAATTACAAAGAGCATTTTTTTTTAAAGTAGTGCATCATTGGCCCCATTCTTCTCATACATGCAGGCACCAAGCCCTCCAGTTGCCCGTTTCCTCCCTGTTTTTACCCTGTGGATTGGCTTTCCCCGGGTCACCACACATAGAGACACAGTGCCCCATCCCCCTTATCTCCTTTTCCATCCCACAAGTGAAGACTTTACCCCGAGGCCTTTCAGAACTTCCTCCGGACCACAGAACGGTCCCAAGTCCTTTCCAGATTGCATGTCCTCTACTGCTGGCCACATGGTCGCTGAACTCAGCTACCAAGCTTATACAGTGGGCCAAGCCACATACTACGGCTTATCCATACTAAGGCTTTAACAATGGAAGTGAAAGAACCAGGCACGGTAGCACACACCTGTTTGCTCAGCACTAGGGAGACTGCGCGGATCGGGAGCTGAAGGTCGGCTTGGTCTACCTGAGAAAAAACACAAGGAGGAGTAGGCGGTATAATCTGGGTGTGGCGGTACATACCTGTGACTCCAGCACTCAGAAGCCTGAGATGGGAGTGTGGCCACCAGCTCAAGACCAACTTGGGCTACAAAGCCAATGTCAGGCCAGGCAGGAACACATAGCAAGACCTTGTCATCAAAAGTCTGAAAAAGAGTGGGGCAGTGGTGGCACACACCTTTAATCCCAGCACTCAGGAGGCAGGGGCCGGCAGATCTCTGTGAGTTCGAGGCTAACCTGGTCTACAAAGCAAGTTCCAGGATGAGTTACACAGAAAAACTTTGTCTCAAAAAACCAAATTGAAAAAAAAAAGGGGGGGGGGGCGGGGAGAGGCAGGAGAAAAGGAGAAAGGAAACAAGTTAACAAGTTATAGGCCCTGCCTTGAAAGTCAATGAACAAGTGTTTATGGGTCACTTCTTCTTCGGTGACAATCATTGCTCTGGCACTCTCATTAGACTCCTTTGTCTTCATAGTGACTGCAGAAGTTAAGGCCTGTTCTCCTTATTTCCAGAGGAGTAAATGGAGGTTCGCAGGGGATTGGAGACAGGTTGACGATAACACCCGGTAGATAACAAATCTATGTTCATAACTTAAACCATATTCATGGCTCTTCTGTAACATCCTAGTCACATTAAAGAGACTCCTTCCCTCCTGGAAATCCAGAGCATTGTGCTCTGAAATAGGTCTCTGTATGAGAAAAACTCAGTGTCTCTCCGCCCCTTCTAAGGAAAGGAGCTGTTCAATGGCAAGCATCTCTAAAGGATGGAACTCTTGGGGCTGGAGAGATGCCTCATCTGTTAAAAGCACTTGCTGCTCTTGCAAGGGACCTGGTTTTTATTCCTGGCACACACATAGCAGTTCATAACTGTCTGTAACTCCAACTTCGAGAGGTCAGATGCCTTCTTCTGGCCTTGGAGGGTACTTGTATTCATGTATACATGCCTTCACACAGACACACACACACACATGGTTTTAAAATAATCAAAAGAGATCTTTTAAAATTAAAAGGTAAAGGAAGGAATTTTTCTGATCCAATTTGAAAGAGCTGACAGCTGTCCACTGACAGAATTAGCATTTTCTCTCCAGGTTACTTAGACATTCCTCCTGGTGTGAAATGAATTTTCCTCTCTGTCTAGCCGAGAAAGAGCAAGTATGCTAAACATGGCAGTGTGGATTCGAGTTAGACATAATATTTCCCCTGGCAGGGAGGTCAGGCACCAACCTATTTCATTCATGAAGATCCCCACCCTGACCCGTGATTTTGGTAGCTCTGAACCTCTGAATTCTGTGCATGGGTGATAACTTTATTACACGCACATAAAAAAGGGCCAGGGCAGCCTGCAGAACAACACACCATTGCCCAACCCTGGGCCCTCCCAGAGAAGCGCTGCACAGTCAGTTCTCACCTTTCCTCCCAGGTTCCCATACCCTGTGACAAGCAGGAGCCAGAGAGGGCCTGAGTCACGAGTCACATGACTGAAAGTGCACATAGGGCTCTCTCCACACTTGGCAGGGCGGTGTGAAACTGTCCTGCAAACAGAGAAGCAAGCGCTCGGCAGGTACAGGTGTGTGTCACGAAGCATCTTCGGGCTGTTGTCCGGCCAGCCAAGATCAGAGAAAACACATGCTTGGTGATCATTCCTGAGCAGTTCAGATGGCCACAGAAGTTCCTGTTGTTTCTAGACTTGGTGGGGGGGGGGGGGGCGGTTTGCCAGAAGCTGTGGTTCCAGAGGACTTCAGTTTCCATGGTCAGATAAAGGGGCTAATTACTAACTCCCTGGCTGTATTCAGGTTCCAGTTAGCTAATTAGTAGGTTAGCTGCCTAGTTAGTTGGCTCATTGGTTATTTGGTTTATCAGCTAGTTACCTGAGTAGTCACCTAGATAAATACCACAGAACATAATCTACCCTTGAGAAAAATGGCATTATTTCACAGCCTCTTAATCCTCAGAGAAGAGGTTTCCAGGAAGAAATTGTTCTTCCCATTTCAGCAATTTCTGCTTTTTTTTTTTAAATAATATATTCTTGAAGGAAGAAAAAGAAAAAGGGGGATGATATAATTATACCATAATCTCAAAAAGTCAAAAAAGTAATTAAAAAAAAAAAGTTGGACTCAGAGATGACTCAAAGTGGTCAGACCTTCAGAAGTACCTAGTGCAGCAATCACATCTTTTTCCAGGAAAGAACAAGCCCAAGAGATGAGGTGACCTGGCTAGGGTCACATGTCTGGTCAGCGCCCTTCACCTTGGGGTGGGCCTGCCAGCGTCCACAGTGAAGCAGGAGGAAGCAGGCTGCTTCCCTCCTCATTCAAGACGTGAGGTTTGCTCGAGATTGGCAAGTGTAGTTTTAGACATTTCTCTTTCCTGTCTCCGTCCCAGTCCCTAACACACACACACACACACACACACACACACACACACACACACACACACACACACACACACACACGGTATGTGCATGATACCTGCTGCTACTGTCTATAGATACCATCTATTCTTCCAGCAGAAGTGTGATTGACAATGAAAACTCAATTAATACACACTAACTTCAAAAAAAAAGGTTAAAAACTTATGCTTGAAAACCACAAGAAAAAAATAGATTTGGCTTCCTGACTCATAGAAGGCACAGGAAATGGCTCTAGTTGGCAGGCTCCAGCTGCTGGCAAACACTGGCCTCTTGGCGTTCTGGTTCCGCCATGCAATTGTTTTTCCATTTTCATCTAATCCCACAGTTCACTGCTTTATTGCCAAAATGCATCTATCAGGCAGGCCTAGCCACCTCCCCGTCACCAAAGCAGAACAGTCAGATGCAGGCGGTGTGACATGCGTACAAGAATCTGGCTTTCCAACCAAAGACCTAAGTGTGACTTGGTTGCAAATCATCTCACCCAAGGCATTTATAGACTGGCAGCTTCAAAGAGAGGCCGACATTTCCACAGTGCCCTGAGAACGAATGAGGTCACATTCTGGGGAAGCCCTCGGGACATTACTATGGGAGTAAACGTGGGGAGCGCTCAGGCCTGACCACGCACCGGGTTCTCAATCCGAGGGGAAGGCTGCCGGCAGCTGGGCGGGGCCAAGGCAGGGCTGGAAGTTGGAACTGTGATCTGCCCACCTGTGTACACAGGCAAGCTCCTCTTCCCACAGCCCTAAGAGGGGGCACCAACGGGGCAGGTCACAGCTAGGGCCAGCTGTGTGCACAATCTTGGAACGCTCCCTGTCCATTCCTGAAGCTGGTTTTTTGTTTTGTTTTGTTGTGTTGTGTTTTGTTTTCCTGGTTCTTGGTCTTCTGCGACAATTTAAAGAGGCCCTGACACTTCTTTCTGGCAGACAGGTGATTGCTCAAGGGCGGCCACTCCTTCCTTTTCCCAGCCTGAGCTTGTGCAAAGGGAGAGCACTGGAAAGCCAGATGCCTGCTCTGGCACCTTCTTCCAGCACTCGGTCTCCCTGGCCACTTCAGTGGTATCGACAGTCTACAGGGAACAATCAGCTCCCAGCTAACACTGTCACCTCGCCTTCCTTCTGCATCTCTAAAGCCTTCATCTCCTCCAATGGGAGAGCATCTTCCTGTGCTCATGACACACACACCCCTCTCTCCTCCCTTGCCAGGCCCTGCCCACTCTCCTGACCTCAACCAATAGCTCATTTTATTTCTCCTCCTATCAGGCTTCTGCTGTCCTCTGGCTGTCTGGAAAATCTCCCTGGACTATCTTTCTGTTGCTCATCCTGCTCACAATCCCATTGCTATAGTCCCTCCATCTCTGCGCCCCCTAGGTCAGGGTACCAGTTCACGTTCTTGACTGCAAAGGTCACCAAGGAACTAGAGAAAGGTTGCTGCCTGCCTTTGCTCCGCACACTTCCCCTGCAGTAATAGTGCTCCATGCAGCGGGGTTCACCTCTTCCGGGACTTCTGGGGCAACACGACCCTTCTGTCTCCATCTCGCCCTCTGTTCCTGCATGCCAGTGGTCAGTCAGCTCCTCTTACCTAATTTGCCTCTGGACACAGAATCCGCCACACTCTATTACCAAAGCTATTGTCCCCTCCCCTCCTCTCTTGTGTTCTTTTCTCTTGATTTTTAAGTGTGTGTGTGTGTGTGTGTGTGTGTGTGTGTGTGTGTGTGTGTGTATGCCCTCAGAAGCCAGAGGCATCAGATTACCCCCGGAGCTGGAGTTATCGGCAGTTGTGAGCCACTGTGGGTGCTGGGAACTGAACTCAGGTCCTCCACAGGAGGAGTACATGCTCTTAACTGCTGAGCCATGTCTCCAGCCCACACATCTGCTTTCTTAACTAGGTAGTTGTTTCACTTAGGACATGGGTCCAAACTTTATTATCCCTTTGGTGTACAATTCCTCTCAGCAGACAATGTCCTCGGGCTATTGCCCTCCTCTAGGTTGTTACAGTGATCTCATTATCTAAGCTTCAATCCGTAGTCTTTCTGGATTCTCTATTTCCAGTAAATGGTAAAACTGTTCCCTTATTTGATTATTTAAGCACTAAGCTTGAGAACCATTCTAACGCCCCAGACTCTTATCCCTGTGTATAATCAGCCACCAAGGCAGTTCTTTCTAAAAAAAAAAAGTTCAGTCTCCTTTCTTCTTGACCCACCATATTACCACTAACATCATCCTCTCTAGTTCAGATCAATCATTCTGTCGTCCCCCTTCAAATAAATCTGCTTTAAGAGCATTTATACTCTGCACTAGGCTTCGAGCCACAAACAGCGGAAACAAAACAGCGAGACTCCCCTTGCTCCACCAACACAGCGTACAGCTGTTGGAAGAGACGAGCGTTGCTCGAGAGGACACCTATGAATATGCAATTACAAGTGCAAGTGAGCACGACAGAGGCAGAACGTGATTAGGAGAAAGGAAGTGTGGACCAGGATAGCGGCTCAAGCCTGCCGTCCCAGCCTGGGCTACATAGTGAGTCACAGCATGGCTGGGATGACAGAGTGAGACCCTGTTTCCAAAAATAAAAAGGAGGCCCGTGGGAATTGACTGAATAAATAGAAATGGTCGCTGAGGGTAGGAAGGAGTCACTCACACAATTGCTGACACATAGCCCAGTAGTCTATTTGGTCAAAAAGAACATGAGATAGCAGGACACTCAAAACACTGGAAGAAGCAATGGGGTTGGAGCTGGAAGGGGCTAGGAAGAGGCTGGAGAAAGAAGTGGGCAGGGCCAGCGTGGCTGACCAAGGTATGTGACTTGCCTGGGTCAGACCCATGAGGAGGAGCCTTGCTGTGACTGCAACGGTGGCCTCCTCTGCTTGAGCCTCTGGCTTTCCTAGCTCTCCACCTCTGCCTCGCTCATCACAAGGCTCCCTCTAGACTCTTCACCCAACACCATCTTCAACAATCTGTGCGTCACGGCCAACGGCTCTACGCTGCGGTCCTCGGCTCTACGCTGCGGTCCTCGGCTCTACGCTGCGGTCCTCGGCTCTAGGCCTCCGCGCCCCCGACCCCACCTTCCCTGCCTGTAATCTACAGGCCCCCTCCATCTCACCTTTGACGGCCTCGTGGAAAGCTCTCGCTACTCACCGAAAATGGTCGTCCCTGTGCTCAAGCACCTAGACCCTCGAGCTGTACCAGTACAGGATGGGCTTCTGAGCTGGAAGGCCATCCCTAGAATCCTGGGTTTGAACAAATCATTTCACAATGGAAGCCCCGATATCTAATCCATAGAATAGATAAAAATCATTGTTCTTGTAAAGCTGTTGGAGAATTAGGTCTGAATACATTTCTAAGTAACTGCATAGTTCCTAGTAAACATAGACTACCTCCTATCCATCCGGCTCTTTCACTTTCTCGTACTGTCCTAAGGAAACGGCAAAGTTTTCAGAGGAAAGGGACTATGTACTTTTTATCTTTGTATTTCTAATTGATGCCTAACAGAAAAAGTATCTAGTCAATAATGCTGAATGATTCAAGATGTTAAACATTGAAAAGTGTTGAAAAATTGTTTAGTTGAATGGAATAAAACATTTAAAATATCTAATTATACTTTTAAAAAGTTTTTTTTTTCAAAGACAGGATATCATATTGCCCATGCTGGCCTCACACTTGCTTTGGAGCTCAGGCTGGCCCTAAAGGCCTTATCCACCTGTCTTCAGTTCCCAGTTGCTAAGCTAACAGGTATGCGTCACCACATACAGCTTTAGATTTCTTTTTTAATTAACACACCATATTAAAAGATTTGAGGGGGAAATCTGCATAGTTGTGAAATAGCCAACGTTCAGCTCATATTGTTCACTCCGATTAGATAATCAAAACGTATTTTTCTTGATGATACTCAACATTGGCAAAGCTAGGATCCCATGAATTCATATGCTGCCCGTAAGAGTGCAAATTGCTAGTAATGCTCAGGAAAACTAGTTTGCAGTTGGTATAAAAACCTCTATAATTTTGTACTTAGTAATTAACTGAGCCTCTGGGGATGCAACAGAAACAAAGACAGGAATGTAATGAAGGTTTGTATTCTGAGAAGGTCTTTGCTACACTGTTCATAACAGCAACAAAAGAAAAAGAAAAAAATGGCGTAACCACCCAGGAACAGGAGAGTGAGTCGTAAATTAGAGGTTAGGATTTATCCACAAGAGGGATCGGGTAGTCGTTTACTCGTGTGTTTCTAAGGAATTCTTAGACATTGAAAACTCTCTGTGATGTGGTGCTAAGTGGCCATATGCCACACAAGCCTGCACTACAGTGCCATGCCAGCTTTGGAAATATACGCAGGGTTCCTTTCACCAACATCCTCAACATCTAAGGTTTTGTGGAAGGTGGGGAGTTTAGGAACTGTGCAAACGCATACCTGTCCACGAGCAAATGGGAATCTGGTTGTGGTCAGCAAATCCTCAGAGAGAAGGACAAAAGAGGCCCCCCAAGAGGGGGATGAAGGCACCTGCTACCAAGCCTCACAACCTGAGGGGCCACCGAGCCTCACACCTGGAGCTGCATCTTTGGAGCCCATGTGACAGAAGGAGAGGACCTCTCCCTTATGTCTTATGGTTTCCAGATGTGAATCATGACATGCATTCTCTCTCTCTCTCTCTCTCTCTCTCTCTCTCTCTCTCTCTCTCTCTCTCTCTCTCTCTCCCTCTCTCTCTCTCTCTCTCTCCCTCTCTCTCTCTCTCTCTCTCTCTCTCTCTCTCTCTCTCTCTCACACACACACACACACACACACACACACACACTCTAAATAAAGTGTAACAATTTAGAAAAACAGTAGAGGCCATGACAAATGAACCTACTCATGACTTGTCTGTTGAAGTCTTACTGGAGGCCATTAAGGAAAGTGACCAACAATTTAAACATCTCCACAGAAGCCTTCCTCATTATGACTGTGCTACAGAAACTCAAAGTAAAGATGTTTTAAGCTTCCTTGTCTTTGGAAAAGTCACCCTCCCACTCCGCCCTAAGTCTTTATTGATTGATACTTTCTTGTAGGATGGTATACAAATGCACATCATATTTGATTTTTATGGAAATGGGCATACGATCAATTGGTGTATCTGTCCCCTATCACCTCCTATAGAAGGGAACAGAACCTGAGGGAGAATTGAGCCCCTGAGACCTGGTGAGCTGTAGCCTGGCTCCAGAGACGGGCACCCTGACTGGTTTCTGGTGGCTGAGTAAGTCTCCTGACATTCAAAGAATGTGTGAATAACTCCAAAGGGAGACACCTAGCCTCTGGGACTTGCCTGAGGTATCTGAGGCAGAGGTGGTTGTGTCAGCCTCTTCAACAGAGACACTGACATCCAAGAATTCCAGGACGACATCCCCAGAGCCATAAATGAAACGTCTGTTGATGAGAGGTTGACCTGACTCTGGCTCGGCCAGAATCTGTTTGCTCCTGGGCTGTCTATTGAAAAATATGATAAAACTTCAGACTCAGCAAAGCTGGGTTCTCCAAAGGCACATTCGTGCGTGTGTGTGTGTGTGTGTGTGTGTGTGTGTGTGTGTGTGTGTGTGTGTTGCATGTTAGTGTGCACAGAATGGCAGGTAAAAGCTAGAGGTCAATGGGACTTCTTCCTGAAGTGCTTCTCCACCTTTTTTTGAGACAAGGTTTCTCACTGAACCTGAAGATACTGTTTGGTTTCACTGGCTGGCCAGTGGCCCCCAAGATCTGCTCCCAACGCTAGCACTGGGAGATGCAGGCCCCCATGCCAAAATTTGACTTGGGTGTGAGGGATCTGAATTCTGGTCCTCATGCTTGCTTAGCAATAACTTTGCCCAATGAGTCTCCTCTTTACACTGTAGTTTTTGAGCCAAGGTCTCTCACTAAGGAGCTCCTCGATTTGACCCAGCTGGGGAGCAAGCTCCAAGGGATCTTCCTGTCAGGGCTATGATTACAGGTGTGAGTTGCCACTTAGGAGTGCTGGAGATCCAAACCTGGGTTCTCACGCTTGCTCAGCAAGCACTTGACTAATGGAACTGTTCCCTAAGCCCTGTTTCTTTTGTTTGGCTTTGTTTCATCCTGTGGGAATATTGTTGTTTTGGTTTTTTGAGGCAGGACTTTTTTATGTAGCCTGGACTGGGTTGACACCGATTTTGTAGCCCAAGCTAGACCGGAATTCAAAGCAATCCACCCATCTCAGGCTCCAGGGTGCTATAATTACAGATGTATACCACCATATCTGATTCAATCACCATCTTCTGCTCCTGAGTCCTTGTAGGCTGTGGAAACTTGGGCCAAAGCCCACCAAGTCAGGAAGATGCCCAAAGAAGCCAGGGATACTGCACCCAACTCTGTAGACACATTCCATTCCCCTGCCCTATACCTCCAGCTACCTCTGAACTAGGCTCCAAAAGACCTGTCTATGACTCTACTAACAGCAAGAGAATCCAAACCTGTAGCTAATTCTACCCTGTTCTGGGTCACGGTTGAGGTCTTGAACTAGCATGGCTGTATCTGACAACTGTCCACATCATCTTAGAGATTCTTTCTGGATTTCTGTCTGGGCCCTGTTGGGCTACAATGCCACTACCTTTATGTGCTGTCACTTTTTAAAAGTCATTTTTAATTGTGTGTGTGTGTGTGTGTGTGTGTGTGTGTGTGTGTGTGTGTCCTAGGATGCTAGAGAAATGAGATCCCCTGGAGCTGGCATCACAGGCATTTGTGAGCTGCATGGTGTGGATGCTGGGAACCAAACTCAAATCGTCTGCAAGGGCAGTGTGAGCTTTTCACCACTGAGCCATCCCATCCCTCCACTCCTCGCCACCTTTCCTGTGCTTTTCAGTGATGAATACTGTCCCAGACATAGATGGGATCTCTGAGTCTACATTGTGTCCCTGGAGACTCTCATCGATGGGCGTTTGTCGTGGGGCCAGAGAAGCTTTACTGGTAGGAGCCTCAGTCTGGACTCCCAAGCCTTCTTGCCTTCCGTCTGGAGCTGCTGTCCATTCCCAGCATTGTTCAGCTCCTCTGTGGGGCTCTGAGACTTTTGTCTTCAAGCTGTGTCCACAGTAGCACTCAACATTATCATGACCATAGCGACCAGGGACAGACATTTTAACATAATTTCTTTATTGATTCTTTGGGGATTTCACATCATACAGCCTAATTCCAATCACCTCCCAGTCTCCCCATATCCAACCCTCACCCCTGCAGCGCCCCCAAAAGAAAATTTTAGAAAATCAAACCAAAACAAAAGCAAGCAAACAAACCACAAAAACAAGAATAACATGAAACAAAACCAGATAACCCTCTTCGATTCTCCATCTCTCCCACCTGTCCCACACCTCTTCATCAGTCCTGGTGATGTTGGGTGGTGAGGGACAGAATCTTGACAGAGGCAGTAAGAGCCATCTGTGTTTAGAGCCAGGACCTCCTATGTGTCCTCTCTTACTAAGAACTTCAGAAACAGGCTGGGCATGGTGGCACGTGCATCCATGCATTCATTCACTCATTCATTCATTTTGGTTTTTAGATACAGGGGTTCCTCTGTGGAGCCTTGGCTGTCCTGGAACTTGCTCTGTAGAACACCAGGAACAATGCAGAGTGTCACTTCAGGAGTGTTAATCCATGACATCTTTGGGGGCTTCTACTCTGTCACTGTCCATGTTTCCAAATGGATGATCTGGAAAGAGCTTTTAAAGACCCTTTATGTTTTGATAAGTTTTCACAGTATGGGCTGTCTTCTAGAAGGTTCTGTAGATTGAAAACCTCCAGGGAATGGTGATCCACGGTGTGGAGGGCCAGCTGTTGGACAACACACTGTTCTCAACATTGGGGGCTGTCTCATACTTCTCAGTGTAGATTGTGCATGGGTGGGGTCTTGCAGGGGTGATGGTGCCAGAGACATGAAGGTTCTGGATGACAACTGTGTCACCTGAACTCCTGAGGGACTCAAAGCTCAATGTGGCTGAGCTAAAGTGACTAGGAAAAGAGGAAGAAAGTGCACCCAGAGGCACAACAGAACTCCCACCGTTAATGAGAGCCTTCTCTATGTATAAGGGAATGGCTGACTGGTGTTCTCCAGGATCTTAATCAAGACCTCCCACTTCAATGAAAGCCCTTCCCCCTCCTTTAATCCTATGCAAAGACCCTCACAGACACTCGTAGAGGTGTGTCTCCTAGGTGACTTTAAATCTAGAAAGTTAACAACGAAGACCAACCAACAGAGAGATGGCCTCTCCTTGATCTAACTCTTGTCTTCCACACCAATTTGGATCTCTGGGCAGGAGTTCAGCATGGAGTCCAGCAGATCTGTGTCTGCTCCTTCAGTGTCCTTGACTTCCTCACTGTTCTTGGGCTACAGTGTTCTGGAAACCCTCTAGGGGACCCAGGGAATCCTAGATTTTGTTGGAGAAGAAACTGCATGGGGTCGTGGAGATGATGGTTTGCTTGTCCATTTGGACAGTGGACACTCGAGCTCTGAGTCTTCACATAAAAACAGAAGCCTCGAATATCTGGCTGTAGAAAACAGAATGAATTGTTTCCTGCTTTTTTCCCCCAAGCAGCCCAGCTAACCCCCCCCCCTGCCCCCATAGTTTCATGGCCTTCCTCAACCTCTGTGGGTGGGCTAGGCTCACTGCAGTTTAGGAGCACTGGAGCTATGGCTGGAGAAGGGGCTCTTCCTCCTGGAAGACTCTGCCTCAGCGATTAGTAGCAGAGATGACGGCCACCCCAGGACACAAGCCAAGCTGAATGGTTCAGGCGCATGGAAAAGATACTCATGAGTACAAGGTGAAGCAACTGTTGATCAGTGGTGAGGTTATATTGCAAATCATGAGCTCCGTCACACATGGTGTGCTGTCCTAGTCTACAGTACATGGGGCTTGGGCACTAGCCCTTGAAGCAACAAGTTCAGAATGCCAAGTGTATGGTGGTGTCAGGACCAGAGCAGTGTTCATCAGGATGTGGGGAGGTATCCTGGCAGTGTGCCTCCCACAGCTGGCAGAGCTGAAGTGGACGTCTCTGCTTCCTGCTGTGGCCGTCTTTGCCTGAATGGAGCTCTGAAGATGACAACCAGAGAGAGTCTGAACCCTCTGGAAAAGAGTAGAGTTGTTCATCGTGCCCATCTACCGTGGAAACTGCCGACTTAGCCCTTTCATGCACGCCTCTGTCTCTTCCTCACGGGCTGGTTGACCCATGGCTCCCTTAAGTGAGAGCAGGATAAGACAGAATCCACATAATCATTGGGTGGCAGCGAGGGCAGGTAGCCACTAAGATGAAGCCTTCTCCGTGAGATCAACCTGAAGCCCAAACGGTGGCCCTGAAGCCCAGCCATCCTCCAGCACCACTAGCAACCCAGATAGAAGACGCAGTAGGTATGGCCGGAGAGGTGACCTGGGGCTAGCCAAGTGACTCCTGCACAGCCATCAGCTTCCAGCTACTCCACAGGTAACTGATAGTGCAGCTGGACTCTTCTAGAACAGATGAGGAACATGGCTACGCGTGGATGAAAGGCTGAAGTGTAAGAAGGCACGTTCATAATCTGAAATTGCTGGGAGGCTGGAGATGTACTCAGCTGGTAGAGTGCTTGCCTCGAGTGCAAACAGTTCTGGGTCGGATCCCCAGAACTACATAAACCAGGAATGGCGATGTATGTCTGCAGTCTCAGCTCTCAGGATGTGGAGGCAGGAAGAGCAAATGGTCAAGGCCGTCCTTGACTACATAGGGAATGTGAGACCAGTCTGGGCTACATGAGACCCCGACATCATTGACATCATCATCATCATCATCATCATCATCATCATCAATAAAATTACTTGAAAATATAGCATTCAAAAATCCCAAATTTTTAGCTTTTTTAAAAAACTTATGAAAGGTAATGTTTTTCTGTATCTTTCGTGTTCATTTTAAATATTCAAATAACACTTTTTCTTGTTTCTCTGAATGTCTATTGCATTTCATTTGCTTTGGCTTTTCTGATTTTCTCATCAAATCATTTAAACTTTTTCCATCCTGCTCACTGGTATTCTGGTGAAGTTTCTGCTTCACAGATTATTTCAAAGTCGCTCTCAACCCTGCCAAGTTCACTTAGTATTCTACCCTCTGCTGCTGTCTCATGGATCAGGGCATTTTTGCTTCTGTCACGAGACATATACTGTTTTCTTTTGGAACAAGCAGTTCTCTTGGGCTTCCTTGGAGAGACGACGCAGCAAGAAGACCTGAGTTCAGATCCCAACACTCATGTGAAAATCCAGGTCTAACCCCAGTGTGGATGCAGGGCTGTGGGGAGTAGGGTGGGTATGCAGAGGGTCAGAGGCAGGAGGATCACTGGGATTTGATGGCTGCAGTCTAACTCCAGGTTCAGTGAGAGGCCGGTGCCAAGGGAATGCCATGGGCAGTGAAAGAACAGGACAGCAGTTGCCCCCCACCCTCCATACGCCCACCCATGTGCACACTCCACACAAACACCACACTCACACGATAAATAAATAAATAAATAAATAAATAAATAAATAAATAAGCGAGCAAATAAATCCATAAAACTAAGAAAAAGAACACCAAACCAAGAGGGAAAAGGTAGAAAGTCCTGAGAAAAGATCCCCCAGGTGACAATTTATTAAATATTCAGTCTGTAGATGCTGAAAGCAAATCCCCCGAACATCTGCTCAGGAACCTTTCCAGGCCACCCGCAGAAAGCTAAGGATCGTGTTGCTTCTTGGAGTGGGAGTAGAGAGCTATGAATAATAATGTCTTAATACAGGAAGTGGAAAAGCAAAATACAGAAATTAAGATTTGAGGTAGAACTAATGATCTATTGTATTCCATATGCATTGTGTGTGAGAGGGGAGGACCCTACAGGCTGGATGTGGTTATCTGGCAGAGTTCTTGTTCGTTTATATCCTGTGCTGTTCTGGGAGGGCTTGTGGGAAGGGGACAGTCGGTCTTAAAATATTAACATTCTACACAAGTGCTCCAGAGCGTAGGAAGGCGGGGAAGAGAAGAGAGCAGAGAGGAAGAACGAGGCAGGGGAGAAACGGAGGGAGGGACTTCACTTCAGCGTATTTAAATTTTAGAATAAATTTGCCAGAGGGGAGGAAAGAGAGACTATTGGATACAGTTTATTTAGACAATAACTGTTAGGTGAGGAAGAGGCCACAAGACAGGAGCAGCTAGATCACTACATAAGAGTAATTCTCTGGCCTCCACAGGCCCACAGAGGAATGGCAATCTCAACCCACGGCCAGAGGGACAGAGGGGCAGGGGCTTGCGCCACGATCAGCCCAAGCCAAGCTAGGCTCTCTGAACAATCCCAACTTAAAGGAGCCTCCGAAGATGAGAACAGTTCCAGAGCTCATGTGGGCTATTTTTGTGTTTCTCTCTCTCTCTCTCTCTCTCTCTCTCTCTCTCTCCTTCACACACACACACACACACACACACACACACACACACACACACACACACACAGCCCACAGCAGAGGACAAACCCAGAGCCTTTGTTACTCAAGCATTCTACCACAGAGCTAAATCCCCAACCTCTAGAGCTCCTCCTGGGCTTCAAGAGCTTGCTGAGAATCCAAAACTGGCTTTTGTCTGTGTTATCCTAAACTCATCTTGTAGGAGTCTCCGGGCAAGTTTCCCTGTCCTCTCATTCACTGCAAAGGGAAGTCCTGGGTCTTCTTAGGATGGCCACCAGGGCCAGCAAAAGCATTATCAGCACTCTCTCCCCTAAGAAAGAGCAGATTTGCTATGAGTCAAGTGGAAACCCTGGTGTCTGTGGCAGAAGAACAGAGAAAGTGAGTCGGGAGGAAACTTGGGGAGCCAAGGTTCTGTAAGCTGGCCTCTAGCCCTGCACAGCCATACATGAAGGATCTCCCTTTCATGGGTCAATTTTTTTCAACCTCCAAAGGATGAAAGCATCACCTACATGCCAGGATCCCACCAATAACTAAGCCTCCTGAATATTCCAGAAAAATTGAATAGGATGGTACGCAAGTTTTTTTTTTAATTAAGAAATTTTCTATTCAATTTACATACCAACCACAGATCCCCCTCTCCTCCTTCCTCCCACCCTCCAGCCTCCCGCCCCCCAACCCACCCCCATTCCCACCTCCTCCAAGGCAAGGCCTCCCATGGGGAGTCAGCAGAGACTGATACGTTCAGTTGAGGCTGGTCCAAGCTCCTCCCCGCTGCACCAAGGCTGCACAAGGTGTCCCACCATAGGCACTGAGCCCAAAAAAAGCCCACTCATGCACCAGGGATAGATCCCAATCCCACTGCCTGGGGCCCCCTAAACAGTTCAAGCTAAACAGCAAGCTGTTTTTTAATTAACATGGTTTGCTTGTTTTGTTTTGTTTTGTTTTGTTTTCATGCATGGGCACTGATCTACGTCACTGGAGACCCACCCTCTCTTCCATCTAACTCCTCCCATTCCAAATTCATAATCTCTTCTTTATTTCTGTTACACACACACACACACACACACACACACACACACACACACACACTGTGTGTATGTATATGCATATATATGTATATATAACCTACTAACTCCATTTTCTTTTGTTTGTTTGAATATGTAGTAAGTGTCCAGTGCTGACCACTTGGGACTGGATAACCTGTGTGGAAGCTTGTCCCTAAAGCAACTGCTTTTCCCTCTCTCGGCAGCCACTGACCATCTGCAGCTCTTCATCAAGGAGTAGGACCACATGGAATTTGCCCTGTCTGCACTGACATGTCCACTAACATTGCCATTTTGTGGGTCTTGTTCAGATAAGCGATTTATAAAAGCATGAAATCTCTCACACAGCTGAGTGAATCAGCCGGAGCTAAATGAGTGTGGACACTTCCTAAGAAACCCTTGGAGATGATGTACCAGACTCTGAAAGTGAAATGGAAATACATAGTCAATTAAAGAAATGTCCTAAATGCCAGGAACCGCAGTTAAAACTGTGCTGAACCTGAACTCTACAGGCTGCCTGTGAGACTCCTAAGCAACAGAGGCCAGGAAGCAGTCTGAGGTTCACAGTGGCCCTGGAGCTGGCCTCTAGGGTTCAGAGTGCTGTGTTTCCAAAGCCATTAGCATGGGAGGGAGAGGTGGCTGAAAGGGCAGGGAGCTAGGGGATCACAGACATCTGCCTACCACACCCTCATCTCCATCCTGTCTGAAACCGCACCCCTGGGACTGGCCTGAAGCAGAGCCAGCTGCCACACAGCCACACAAGTGGGGGCGGGGGGTGGAGTGCTTCTCCCCAGACTCACCCAGCATGTCTATCCTGGGTTTGCTCTTTCCTTCTGTTAATTTTGCAGCATATTTCCCAGCCCACATAACAAAGCTGTGAAGAGATAAATCCATGTTGACTTCATGAGGGAGGCAAAAAGGCCAAAGAACTCTGGGCTTTGCTCCTGGTAAATGCTAGAATTACCAGCTTCCCCTCACATCTGTGTTTCTTCCTGTCAGCTAAACACCATTAGAGATACACAGTCTCCAAATTATACCTCAAGGGGGCCAGGGAGATGGCTCAGCAGGTCAAGGCCACCAAGCCCAGTGACCTGAGTTCAGTCCCTAGGATACACGGTAGAAGGACAGTGTGTAAACTGATGATATGACGGCTCTATGGTCTAGTTAAGGGTAAAGCTTTTATTGTAGATATGAGAGAGAACAGCCAGAGGCATCTGGAAGAGTCCAGAGCAGAGAAGGAAGTAGACAGAACATGGCCAGCAGACTGGACCTGGCCAGGAGAGAAGCAGGAGCAGAGCAGAGAGAGGGGAAAACAGAAACAGAAACAAAAACATGAGAGATGGGGAGTAAAGAGAAGATGGGTGGGTGGGGGAAGAGCAGGAGGTCAGAGGGGGGAGGAGGAAGACAGAGAGCACAGCCGAAATAGCAGGGTTATAAGGAAAAGGAGTAGCTGAGGGTAGGGAAGCCTGTGAGCTGGGGAAGTCTGAGGAGGGGAGGAGGGGAGGAGAGCTAGGAGGATAGCTAGCATGATCTTTGAAATGTGCAACAGGGACTTGTGATACTGAGGGATCCTAGAAGCCAGCATATACTTTGGAATGCTGATGGGTGTTCAGCTGTAACCTCCAGCTCTCCCCTGCATGATCCAGAAAGCCCCATTCCTGTCTCTCTCCAAGCCCCACCCACTCAGAGAGCCTCCAGACAAAGGAAAGGCACAAAAGGCCCAGTTCAGCATTCTTGGAGGCTACTGCAGCTTCCTCCCCTGAAGACGACAGCCACCCAAGTCCCCGCCTAAAGTGCTCAGCTTTTGACCATACTTGGGCATCAACTCAGCTTATGGCAGACACATCATCACCTCACACCTACAACCTATAAAGTCTCCCTGTGGATGCAGCTTCTCCGGCCTCGATCTCTGGGACTGGAGACCCTGCTCAGGAGCTGCTTTGCTCAAATAAACCTGTTCTTGTACTTTTTCAACTCGGCTTGATCTGGCTTACTGCATCGGTGGAGAAATCTATTGGGGCCAGAGGGTGGGGGTGGGGGGGCAAGGGGCTGGAGGGGGGGAGCAGAAAACCTATTAGGCACCACAGGTAGCCATTTGTCCCTTCTGCCTTTTGAAAATGGAGTTTCCTTTGGACTTGACAGAAAGACCTGACTCCCACAAGATATCCTTTGGTCTCTAAACACACACACTCATAAACAAACAAAATGTGCCGGGGTGGTGGTAAACACCTTTGATCTTAACACACAGAAGGCAGAGACAGGGAGATCTCTGTGAGTTTGAAGCTAGCCTGGTCTACAAATCAAGTTCCAGGACAGCCAGGGCTATTACACAGAGAAACTATGTCTTGGAAAAAAATGTAAATTAAAAAATTTTAAAAAATACCTCATTTTTCAGGGACTAATAGTCCCTGAATTCTAGGACTCTATGAGCTCCTCCTGAGTAAAGCAATAAACACGAATAAGCCACATCTAGCTTTCGACCACCTAGGTCAACAATAAAATGGATATTTAATATTTACTTAGCCGGGCGTTGGTGGCGCACGCCTTTAATCCCAGCACTCGGGAGGCAGAGCCAGGCGGATCTCTGTGAGTTCGAGGCCAGCCTGGGCTACCAAGTGAGCTCCAGGAAAGGCGCAAAGCTACACAGAGAAACCCTGTCTCGAAAAACCAAAAAAAAAAAAAAAAAAAAAAAAAAAAAAAAAATATTTACTTGCTGGGTTCACATTTACCAAGTGTCTTATACTTACTGCCCCAGTTCATAATGAAAGCTTCCGGCAAGGCAGTGCCATCCAGGCTCCAAATGGTTCCAAAGGATCGCCAGCCTTGATATTGTCATCATTGGTAAGCCGCTCCACACTGCCAGGACTGGCCTGCACAGTCATCTCTGCAGTCATCTCCAGGCTTAGGCTGTCTTGGGTGCTGCACTTCTCGCCTCATTCTGTCTTGGGTCACTCCCTCCGGGGAAGACAGCTGCTGTCTGTGAGTACCTTCAGTGTCCCAGGGGAGAAGCCCACATAGTGAGGAGCTGTGGCCACCTGACAACAGGCAGGACCGCCTAGAGAGAAGAACCATTCCCCCAGGGAGCCTTCACTGCCAATGTCTTTCAGGTTTTTGTTTGTTTTACATAACGGCTTTAAGGAAATGCAATTCACATGCCAAATAATTCAGTCACTTAAAAGTTACATTTTGGTGATTTTTTGTGATAGTCAGAGACATGTAAGCCACCAACACCCTGAAACTGAGAATATTTTCTTCATGACAAAAGGAACCCTGTGCCCTTCAGCTGTCTGCTCATTTCCTCAGCTGCCACACAAAGCCGCCACTGAAGAACTTCTAGATCCGTCTTCTGAAGATTTGCCTTTTAAAGATATTTTATAGAAGTGGATTCATATAGACTGGGTTTTTTTTTATCTTAAATGTATTTATTGGTGTGTGTGTGTGTGTGTGTGCATGATTCAGGGGCGGGGGCTCACGTGCCACAGTGTGATTAGGGTCAGAGGACAGCTTTCTTTGTCAGTCTGTTCCCTTCGTCCACGCTGTGTGGGTTCTGGGGATGGAACTCAGATCACCAGTCTTGTTTGGAAAGTACCTTTACCCACTGAGTCATCTCATTGGCCCAGAGTGTAGCATTTTCTAACTGATCCTTATTTACCATCATGTTTCCAAAGTCCATCCATGTTATAGCATGTATCAGAACTTCATTTCCTTTTATGGCTGAGTGGAATTCTGTTCTCATTGTATATAAGTATATTTTGCTTATCCATTCATCCATTCATGGACATTGGTTTGCTTCCAACTTTGGGCTATTGTGAATACTGTTACTATAAACACTGATATACAACTTTTTATGTGGATATATATTTTCACTTCTCTGGGGTGTATATACAGAAGCCGATGCTGGGCAGTAAAGTAACTTTTATGGGCAGTCACTTGGGAAGCAAACAGTACCATTTCTCCTCTCCACCAGGAGTCTTTGAAGACTTCTATTTTTCCATGTACCCTCTGGCACCTACTGTATTTGACTTTTTTTGTTTGTTTGTTTGTTTTGTTTTGTTTTGTTTTGTTCTAGCAGATCTAGGTGGATATGACTGACATTAAGATACTGGTTTGCATTTTCCTGATAACTTACAATGTCTACCATCTTTTCTTGTGATCTTGGTCATTTATGTCTCTTCTTAAGAGAAATGTCTGCTCCAGGCCTTAACCCTTTGTTTAAATTAGTTGGAATTTATTATTAAATTGTAAATATTCTTTTTCTTGGGTGGGGGGAGAGTTTCAAGACAGGGTTTCTCTGTGTAGCCCTGGCTATCCTAGAACTCACTCTGTAGCCCAGGCTGGCCTTGAACTCACAGAGATCTACCTGCCTCTGCCTCTCAAGTGCTGGGATTAAAGGCTTGTGCCACCACCGCCCGACTTGGTAATATTCTTTACAGACTCCAGATATGACTTTTATCAAATATGTGATCAGCAAAATGTTTAAAAATCCATTTTATATATTGCCTTCTATTTTTTTTTAATAACATTTAAAATTTTTTTATTTAGTGCAGATGTTAAGGGGGATGTGCTACTACATGTGTGCAGGGGTCAGAGGACAACCTATGCAAGTTAGTTTTCTCCTTCCACCATGTGGGGCCCGGGAATCAAGCTCAGATGGTCATGTTGGTGGCAGTCTCCTTTACCTAATGAGCCATCTTTTTTGCTGGCCCATCTCAGCCTTTTCCATTGTTTTGGAAACACAGAATATATTTTCATTTTAATGAAGTTCAATTTGTCTTTTTCTTTTGTGGTTCATGTCTTAGTGTATTTTATTTGTTTGGTTTTTTATTTGTTACCTTTTTTGTTTGGTGTAGTGTGTGTGTGTGTGTGTGTGTGTGTGTGTGTGTGTGTGTGTGTGTGTCTGCCATGGCATACCTGTGGAGGCCAGAGAACAAATTCCACCACCTGGGTCCTAAGACCGAACTTAGGTCCTGAGGTTTCTCAATGGGTGCCTTTATCCACTGAGCCATTGCCACCTTGAATCTTGGTGTTATAGCTAAGAATCCATTATCAAATCCAAAGTCATAAAAATGTAGCCGTATGTGTTCTTCTAATAGTTTATAAATTCTTAAGTTCTTGTTCTATTTCACATTAACTTATATCTGGTGTTTAGGTTGGGACCCAATGTTACTCTTTTGCATGTTGACGTCCAGTGATTTCAGAATCACTTACTGAAGACTGATTTCTTCCCTGTGGAGTGCTTTGCGTCTTTGTTGAAAACCGCACAAAAGCAATGCGCAGATCCCCGTGTCTCCCATTGTACCAGTATGCCACTGCCTCAATTATTACTGTTTTGTGCTGACCTTACATCAGAAAACACGTGAATCTTCCAGCTTTGTTCTTTTGAAGATAGCTTTAACTGTTGTGGCTCCTTGCAAATCCATCCATACGAATTTTAAACTCAACAGTTTCTACAAAGAAGCCTACAACGGTTTAGATAGTACTTTCATTGAATCCACACACCATCTTAAAGGATGCTTATTTCTTGTTAACTCCTAAGTCTTACCCACAAACATGGAATGATTTTCATTGATTTAAAGCCCATTCAGTACCTTTCAACAATCTCTTGTACTTTTCACACTATGGTTTTCATAATTTTTGTCAAATTTGTTCTTGAGTATTTTAATTTTATCACTTTAAAAAAAATTGAATTGATTTCTTAATACCCTTCTTTGAATCATTCATTGAGGTATGTAAGAATACAAAGGGGTGTGCTCCCCGCGGCTGCAGGGCTCACGTGGTCAGCAGGCAGGTCTCAGCACAGCACGTGGGTTCCAGTTGTTCGTACCTAACGGCCACCACAGCCTCTAGCCATGCCGGTAGACATCAGCAAGTGGGCCGGGCCCCTGAGCCTACAGGAGGTGGATGAGCGGCCCCAACACCCACTGCGGGTCACCTATGGAGGGGTGGAAGTGGACGAACTCGGCCAAGTGCTGACGCCCACCCAGGTTAAGAACAGACCCAGCAGCATTTCTTGGGATGGCCTTGACCCAGGGAAACTCTACACGCTGGTCCTCACAGACCCCGATGCTCCCAGCAGGAGAGACCCCAAGTACAGGGAGTGGCACCATTTTCTTGTGGTCAACATGAAGGGCAACGACATCAGCAGTGGGAAGGTCCTCTCGGATTATGTGGGTTCCGGGCCTCCCAGTGGCACCGGCCTCCATCGCTACGTCTGGCTGGTGTACAAGCAGGACAAGCCCCTCAAGTGTGACGAGCCTGTTCTCAGCAACCGGTCAGGAGACCACCGCGGCAAATTCAAGGTGGCGGCCTTCCGCAAGAAGTACCACCTGGGAGCCCCGGTAGCCGGCACGTGTTACCAGGCGGAGTGGGATGACTATGTGCCCAAGCTGCACAAGCAGCTGTCTGGAAAATAGGGAAGTCAGTCACTTGACGGTCCTGGCCACCCCCCTGCAGTGTCTTCTGAACAACAAGTGGCACGACTCTCCTCTTCTCACTCCCATCCTGCAAACGGGAGACTCGAGCTGTCGTAGAGCGGTAGTTTAGGGTGACTCTTTCTTGTTGTTTGCCCTAAAGACTCTAAATAACTGCATGTCCCAGTTTGTTTTGATCAAATTTAAGCTCCATCTGGTGAATATTTGGCACTATGATGGGGTTGTTATATTGTTAATAAGAAGATAGTAACTCCAAAAGCAGAGAAGAAAAAAACCCAAGTAAAAAGACCAGGTCTACAGGAAGATGGCTAAGTATCCGTCCTTATGAAGAGACAGGTGCGATGCCTCAGCCTCCATTCTGATCAGGAGCTGTTTCACAGCTGACCCCATCTGATGAGACTCGTTCTAAGTCCTGTCTCCGCCAGCACAACCAGAGACTTCCATCCTGGATAATCCCAGACAGTACAGCTAAACAAATATCTGTGTCTTGTGGCTCCATTAAAAAGAGCTGGGAAAAGCAATGAGGAAGATGGCTTTGCTGTGACCTGGCTTGGCCGGGGCGCCCTGCTGCAGTCCTGGATTGCAGTCCTGGATTGCAGTCCTGGACCGTCAATGGGAGTCCTTAACTCAATTCCTGCTAAGTCAATTGCTCGTCACTGGTGCAAGAAGAGCTAATCTGGAGCTGCTTATGTTAATTCTGTTTGCTTATTGTCAAATAAAAATTTAAAAGGGAAAAAAAAATCCCCATACAATGGATTTTTTTGTATTGATTTTATATCTCAAAACCTTGTTGAACTCATTTGTTGGATCTACTTTGACACTTTGGTTGGTAGATTGATTTCTTAAAGTTTTCTGGGTTCTTACTGTTTGTTTATTGTTCTAATTTTGTTGCTTGAAATGGTGCCTCTTGTAGCCTAGGCTAGTCTCGAACTTCTGACCTTCCAACTTCTATCTACTTAGTGCTGGTATTATATGTATGTACCATCATACTTGTTGGTTTTGTGAGGATTTTTGTTGTTTTGCTTTGGTTTTTGAGTGTTCACACATAGAGCAATAGAAAACATATAGCTATCAGAGTGTTCTTAGTGTTCTTTCTGTTGTTGGGATAAAACACTGCTAGTATGACCAAAAGCAACTTAGGGGAGGGAAGAGGGGTTTGTTCGGCTCACACTTCCAGGTCTCAGTCCATCCTTAGGGGTAGTAAAGGTAGGAACTCAAGCAAGAACTTGAAACAGAAACCACAGAAGACTACTTCCTGGCTCGCTTTTGGGTTCATGCTGACCTTGCTTTCTTATACAGCCCAAGATCACTGGTTAGGGAATGGAGCCACCCACAGTGGGCTGGGCCCTCCTACATCAATTATCAATCAAGACAATGCCCCACAGACACACCTACAGGCCAATCTGATCTAGGCAATTACTCTACAGGGCCTTTCCTCTCAGGTGACTCAAGGCTGTGTAAAGTTAACAGTTAAAGCTAACTAGGACACTAAAGTTGGAAAGAAACTATCTCCACAGCTTTCACTGAAACCCCTGCAGTGAAAGAATGAGATTCAGAACTCTGTTTCTCACCTTTTCATGTGATCAACCAGACAGGGTACACATATGCCTCCAAGCAGCTGCCTTGGGGCTACAGTCTTCAAAGAAGCTGAAACAATTTTTCTTACAGAAGCATATAGCTGGGAGAAAGGCATGAGAAGGGAGCTCTTGAGAAAGCTTGGCGTGGACTCTGCGATGGCTGTTCATTGTTTCGGGAATCATTAGAGCAGGGAATCTCAGAGTGTGGCAGAGTTCAGGTTCACTTCAGAACACCATGTAGGAAGAATTAATGGGCCACCCACAACCTTATCTGACCCTACAGTGTCTGCAGAACTGAGCAACAAAGTTCAACCAAACAGCCTTTTCCTTGCAAGCCTCTGGTGCCAAGATCCCTTGTGGCCCGGCTGTAACTCAATACAGGAGCCAAGGAAATTAAATGGAATTTGGGGAACTTGATCCTTGTGTGCCGAGGGCAGAAATATTTGTGTTGATAGAAGCAGGGCGTGGGTCTGTTTGCTTAGGGTCCTTTTCTCTTTCTCTCTCTCTCTCTCCAATGTGCTCACTGGTATTATAGGATCAGGCTGGTCTCAGGGCCCCTGGGGGGAAAAAAACAAAAAAACAAACAAACAAACAAACAAAAAGGTCTTGGTAAACTGTCTCAGACCTTCACCACTCACAGGGGAGCCTATGGAGTGTATCAGCCAGCAGCCCCTCTGTGAAACAGACTAGCTTCACAAACTAACCAGGAGAGCTGGTCTGTGACAATGATAAGGAGGTTGAAACCTTGAGAAAGAGACTGATGCAGGGTCCTGATAAGCCAGTCAAGTAGGCAGTTGCTGCATTTACAAAAGGCACAGGAAAGAGTGTGAAGCTACCCCACTCTTCATGACTCGGGGATCTGAAAAAGCCTAAACATAGGAAACCTTCAGAAGGATGAGTTAGATGAGACAGGCGGGTGTGTGTGTGTGTGTGTGTGTGTGTGTGTGTGTGTGTGTATGACAGCAATCTGCACTGCCAAGTCCGCTGTGCTAAAAAATGTCTCAGGAATGGAGAGACAGTTCAATCCATAAAGTGCTTGCCTTGAAAACACGAGGACCGAGTTCCAGAACCCAGGTGAAAACGCCAAGGCGTGGTGGTGAACCACTGTATTACCAGAACCGGGAGGTTAAAAAGGAGAAAAGTCAGCCAGGAGGTGGTAGCACACTCCTTTAATCCTAAGACTCAGGAGGCAGAGGCATGTGGATCTCTGGGAATTCGAGGACAGCCAGGGCTATACAGAGAAACCCTGTCTCGAACAAACAAACAAAAAAAATCGAAAAGTTCCTGGGGCTTGATGGACAGCTAGTTCCTTGGTTGAGCTCGATGCCAGTGAAAGATGATAACATGTCTGAGGATGAGACATGACACAGACACAGACACAGACACAGACACACACACACACACACACAGACACACACACACACACACACATTAAAAACAAAAGAAACACCTAAAGCTTTAGTGAAGCATACCTGTGGAGGTACCTGTGACAGTGTTTCCACACAGGATGAACTGAGGGGAGCAGGCCTGTCCTGAATGAAGGAGGACCGTCCCACATACCAGGAACTGGGTGGGGAAGAAGGGGGAAGAAGAAAGCGAGTAGAGGGTTGGCATCCTCTTTACTTCTGGTCTACATGCTATCAACAACATCTGCCACATGTTCTCCCTGCCATGCCCTGACGTGCTCCATCATGCCTTTCCTGTCATGGTGGATTGTGCCCTCCAAATGTGAGACCAGGTCTACCCAGTCTACCCTTAAACTGCTTCTTGTCATGTTATTTGGTCATAGCAATGAAAAAGGTGGCTGACATAGTGATGAGGACAGCTGTATAGACAGATGGATGACAGTTAGTTAGATAAATACATAGAAAGATAATAGACAGATGCTAGAGAGATAGATAATAGGTAGATAGATGAAAGTGAGATAGATGGTAGATAGATAGATGCTAGAAAGATAGATAATAGGTAGATAGATAGATAGATAGATAGATAGATAGATAGATAGATAGATAGATAGATAGATAGATAGATAGATAGATACAGACAGATAAAAGTGAAAGGGGGAGGAGAGAAGATAGAGAACATCCAGCATGACAGACTCTAGTTGGGTAGCAAGATCACAGAAGTAAGAGAAATACCTTCTGATTGTGCTGCCACTGGTCCTGATGTGAACCTGGCCTGTAAGATTCTTTTTTTTTTCTCTCAGTCTAGTGATTCTCCACATGAGTTACAATATATCGAAGGACCTCTAATTCCAGCATCCCATCTGTGGGTTCTCTGACTACGAGGAAGGTCCATAAGGGGCCCATAGTTGCCTATAACAAGCTTGGAACCTGCCCTCAGTTCTCCTCATGGGAACAAGGGACTTTATTTGTACATATGGTGAAACCTGTTAGTCAATGCCACGCTAGAAGAGCCATATGACCAGGCACAGAGAGTGACATGGAAACAAAATCCACACCCAGACTCCAAAGACGTCACACCAAGCATTGTTATACTGATACTAATACCCAATACCAACACTTGTTAATACTAACACTAGTACCCAAGACATTAATACAAAAATCACACCGTTCCAGAGTCAGACACAGGGGCCAGCATTTCACACAGATTCTCAATCTCCACAAATCCTGGGGGGGGGGGGGGAGGAACTATGTATCATTCTCATTTTACAAACAGGAAACTAAGATCCAGATGTTTTCCATGGCTGGTCAGACATCCGGCCAAAGGCAAGAGCAGAAACCAACTTCAGCATCTACCCTACGCTGTACAAAGTGGGACCGGGTGGGCATGGGGCTCAGTGGAGATTCTGTGGATATTAGGAGACCTAGGAGGGAGGAAAGAGGAGCTGTGAGCGCGCTGTCTAGCACATAGCAGTAAGAACAGAGAGATTGAGAAATGTCACAGAGAGACCAGACACGGGTACCACTGATAAGAAGTGGTGACTCCAAGGGTCAGAGGTGGAGTAGACTGAAAATAGCTTCCCCACCCACCCCGAGAAATGGTGAAATAGGTCCCTGACCATTGGCAGAAGGCAAGACAAACAGTCAGGCCCCTGAGACAGGGTGAGGGAGGCACTGGAGCAAAGTCAGCAGTCAGAACTTCCTGCCAAGTGTCCCATAGTCTTCCTGTGTTGCTCCATAGTCCTACTACTGTGTGACTTCGGGGGGAAGGGATAGGGAAGGATTGGGACTTGAACCTAGGACCTCATGTTTTCTAGGCAAGTTGTCCACCACTGAGTTACACTCCCAGCCTTTTTTTGTGAAAAAAAGAGAGGGACACGAGACAGGGGCACTGACCCAGTGTCTCAGAGATCGCTCTTCCCTTTCTGTTCTCCTACGGGGCGTGTGCAAACCCAGTCTTCCCCGGGCTCTTGTGCCCCTGTGCCTCGCTCTTTCAGAAGTCTGCATCGCCTTCCTTTCCTCCCTCAGCAGCAATAGCTGCCTGACAAGCAACCAGGAAATGTTCCTGTGCTCAGGAAGAGCATGGAAAGGCTATTCCATGGAGTGAGGAGAACAAGGCACTGGGAAGGGGCCAGACCATCCAAGAGCAGATGATCCCAGGTGCACTGCCCGCTACACGCAAAGGATTCAACTAATGCTTGCTGCAAGGAAGGAAGGGAGAGAGGGAAGGATGACCTGGATGACAGACACATCTAATCTGAGGATTTCAAACCTACGCACCACACTCAGGTCTTGCCAGCAGCTCTTCAGAAAAAAAAAAAAAAAAAAGACCTTTTTAATAAAATGAATCAGATGATGCATGCTTTGAGGACCCCGGTACCCGTTCTGCATCGCTCTACAGCCCTAATTCTAAATTCTCCAGAGGGGTCCTTCCCCCTTCCATCCCCCTCAGCTTCCTAAGATGAACCTCTATCAATGACCTCACTTTATCTGTGTGCATCATCTTCTCTTATTGCCTTTGACTGGAGTTCTGTGTGTGTTTCTGCCTCTGCAGCTGAAAGATAAACTTCTGGAAATGACGTGTTAAATTTTGTATCTGTCCCCTGAGGACCACTTTCCATTCTTCCTCATCTTGGCCTCAAAAGGCTTTGGACTGAGTTACCTAGGTTTCCCTGGAGTTTAAGCTTCTGGGCTACAGTGAACATGGACAACAGAAGACAGAGGCGAAAGACTGGGGGTCAGGGCAAGAGATTTGGGCATTTCTTCCCTCCCACCCCCGTAACCATAATGCCTCGGGGTCTAATGACCACTCCCTCCCTTTCCTGTTTGGAAGATGGTGGTTTCCACCATTTCCTGTGTATGCTGTATTGTTTGCCTTTTCCTTTTCCTTTTTTTTTTCTTTTTTGACTTGGTTTACTCTGTAGCCCAGGCTGGCCTAGAAGTCACTGTGTAGACCAGGCTTAGCCATGAAGCTTTGTGAAGTATTGATCATTGCATTTCCTGCCATGTGATGATCTATTGCATATTAATGACTTAGTATGGAGTGACACTGGTCTAGACATACAGCGGTTCTGTGTAATATCAGTTTAGGGTAAGGAGCCCTCATCTCTCTCCAGTCTTCTCTCCGGGGTCCTATAGCCTCTCCACCGTAGGACTACTCCTGCCTCCTAGCTCCCACCAGTTATTTTCATTTAGCTGGGAGCTACCAGCAACTAATGTATCTTCAGCTTTAGACTTGGACCTTTCTCTTGCAAGCCTGGCTTGGTAGTACATGCCCGTGATGCCAGCAATCAGGAAGCAGAGGCAGAAGGATCACTGCAAATTCAAAATCAGCCTGGTCTACAAAGTGAATTCTAGGCCAGCTAGGGCTTCCCAGTAAGATCTTGTGTACAAAAATCAAAGGAAGGAAGGGAGGGAGAAAGGCCGGTGAGGGAGAAAATAGAGAAGAAGAAGAAGGAAGGTTCTCTTGCAACATAAATATGACTTCTAGGAAAAGCTGGATATAACTTCAACCGTGGAAGCGGATAACTTTATCACATTTATTTGCAGGAAGGAGTTGGAAATAAAACATCTTGTGAAAACTTACAGAGGCCAGGCGGTGATGGTGCATACCTTTAGTCCTAGAACTTGGGAGGCAGAGGCAGGCAGATCTCTGAGTTTGATGCTAGCCTGGTCTAAAAGTGAGTTCTAGGACAGCTAGGGCTGTTGCACAGAGAAACCCTGTCTCAAAAAAAGAGAGAGAGAGGGGGGGAGAGGGAGAGGGAGAGCGAGAGCGAGAGCGAGAGCGAGAGCGAGAGAGAGAGAGAGAGAGAGAGAGAGAGAGAGAGAGAGAGAGAGAGAGAGAGAGCGCCTGCAGTGTATTGCTCATTGTGTAAATGCAGCCGCTGCCTTTGTGAGCATCTGAAGACAGTCACAGACACAGGCACTGATGTCGCTTTTGACTGGGGTGAAGGAGGAGAAGCTTGGTCACAGTAATGACTCAAGGGTGGGGACCATCAGGGAATGAGGACATGAGGACAGTAGAGGGGACAGTGTCCATGGACTAGGAAAGGCCCTGAGAAGAAACAGAGTCATTGGATGTTTGCTCAGGGCTGGCCTGCCCCCACCCTTTCCTTTTCAGCCACCATTACCTTCCTTCATGGCTGGCTTCTTCCTGCTCCTCTTCCTCCTCTGCCTCTCACTTTCTCCCTGCTCTTTCCTGGGTCGCCACACTTATGCTCTGCGGGCTACAGAGGAAGTGCATGTTCACTGTCACCAGAGAGCATGCCAGACACTTCTTGGGTGGGACTCATACAGCTACAGGCTGTTTCCTGTGTTCAGGGAACGCCCCCCCCCCCAAAAAAAAGTCCTTTCAGAAGGGCCTTGACATTCATGCTCTGCCTGCGATGAGTGGACATTATGTGGATGAAATCCTGAGAGGCAAGATCCGTTTGTGGTGATGGTCTCACATAATCTGGAGGACCAGAGTGGCAACAAGTGGGAGTGCATTCTCCTCTCCTTAGCATTCCTGCAGGTACCGAGAATCAGATCATAACCTTTGGAACAGGGTGAGCGACTCTTCGTGGGACCTACCGTTGATAAGGATTCTGTAGGAGAGTAAATAGGGCGTTTCAACTGTCCGATCACACACATGGTTGTGCTCTTGCTCTTGGCATTTGTAAGAGAGGCTGCCAGTGGCCCACTACATTGTCTGTACTATATCGTCTGTCTTTTCTCCTCTTGCCTGAAGAAACGACACTGCCAGCCTCCACGAATTCTAGCCAATGCATGCAAGCTTCTAGGAAACCTCTACCAGACAATGGCTAGGTGACAGCTCTCTCCCCTCCACTGTCTTTTTCTGCTGCTTAGAATGTGGGTGTAATGGCTGGAGATGGTGCAAGCACTCAGGGATATGAGATGGAACCCACAGAGACAACACGGTGTTAAGACTAAAAAGTCTGGGGCTCTGAGCAGTTAGCTGTACAAGTCGTGGACTGCTTTCCTTTGCTTGTAAGTGAAGGAAAACAAATTTCTATCTTGTTTAAATACTATTTGTTTTGATTCTTTGTTCTGTGTGGCCTAATCGGTTAGAGCGTCTCAGGGACTTTGGGTACAACAAATGAGTTATCTTGAATAAGTTCTAGCCTGGAAATTACAGTTACTTCCTACAGTCTAACCACTGAACTATCATTCCCTTTCTTTCCAGGGACTTGAAGACTGCTCCCTGAATGTGTCCATTTTCCACTGTATGGCAAAGTAGAAACTGGAATGTCATCGCAGTTCCCACTCTGGCCAATCCTGGTGCAGGGGTTTCTGCGGGCAGCTGAACCACAATCACACTACTACATGGAAATATGAGACCACGTAACCAAGGTCCACTGGAGAGAGAGATCAGGAAGGATCCCACATCTCCATATTCCTCAGCAATGCCCGGATGGGAAGAGACTCAGGAAACAGTAGCCTGCCCTGGTCTTTGGCTAGAAAACAGAATTCCCTGAGTGAAAGCCAGCAAGGCACTTTTGAAGAAAGCACATCTGGCCTTTTTCAGGAAGTAGTTAGCGGTGGAGGGAAGTCGTGAGTGAAGAGAAGGAGGATGGGGAATGAGGGACTGAGGGAGAGTGGGCAGTGTTCCAGATCTCTCTTCTCTGTGCCAGCCCTGTGCTGTGCTTCCAATCCAGCATAGCTTCCACTACCCTCCAAGGTGCACAAGCTCTGTATCACTCCCTGAATAGGTCTGCAGGCTAATCCTCGAGTTAAGAAAGCTCAGCCTGCAAAGGCTGGGTGCCGCATACTTTTAATCCCAGTACCCAGGAAGCAGAGGCAAGCAGATCTCCATGAGTTTGCTGCCAGCCTGGTCCACACAATGAATTTCAGGCCAGCCAGGGCTATATAGTGAGACCCGGTCTCTCAAGTAATTAATTAACAAATTAAAAAATAATGTGCCAGCCCAGCCTGCACCAATTCAAATGACACCTCCGTGGTGAAGCCTTCCAGATCTCCTCAGGCAATTATGGCTTTTCTCCTCTCTATTTCTAAACATCTACGTGTTCAAGCAAGCTTTAACTCCTAGGGCTAGTATTGTGTATGCTTTGAATTTAAATCAAATGAATTTAACTTTAATTGCTCAGTAAACAGAAAGTTCCAGAAAAGAAGAGAGGCATTTTTATTTTCATCTCTACAAAATATATCTTTTTTGGTTCTTTTTAAATATATTTGGTTCTTTTTAAAATTTTTAAATTTACTTTTATACATTTTTATTTAAATATAATTGTAACACTTTCTTCTTCCTTCCCCAAGCATCTCCCAATTCTCCTCCTTCCAACTGCTTCCTTGTTTACATCTGTAACCCCAAGTCAGCACTCCAAAGACTGAAGTAGGAGGAGTATGGTGAATTCGAGGCCAGCTTGGCTACAGAGTCAGACCCTATCTTAAGAGTACAAAAATATTGACAATAAGTAAGTACAAAAATTTTAAGGGAATTCTTGCTGAAATCCAAAGGAAAAAGTTACTCAGAATTCAACCATGGGTTTGGAAGGGCAGCCTTCTGAGCTGTTTGCGGTTACACTGTACATGCTGATACTGTTTACAGTCACACTCGCTGTACATGCTGACACTCTACAGTTACACTGTACATGCTGACACTCTACAGTTACACTGTACATGCTCACACTCTCTGCAGTTACACTGTACATGCTGACACTCAGCAGTTACACTGTACATGCTGACACTCTGCAGTTACACTGTACATGTTGACACTCTGCAGTTACACTGTACATGCTGACACTCTCTACAGTTACACTGTACATGCTGACACTCTGCAGTTACACTGTACATGCTGACACTCTACAGTTACACTGTACATGCTGACACTCTCTCAGTTACACTGTACATGCTGACACTCTGCAGTTACACTGTACATGCTGACACTCTACAGTTACACTGTGCATGCTGACACTCTACAGTTGTTACACTGTACATGCTGACACTCTGCAGTTACACTGTACATGCTGACACTCTGCAGTTACACTGTACATGCTGACACTCTGCAGTTACACTGTACATGCTGACACTCTGCAGTTACACTGTACATGCTGACACTCTGCAGTTACACTGTACATGCTGACACTCTGCAGTTACACTGTACATGCTGACACTCTACAGTTACACTGTACATGCTGACACTCTGCAGTTACACTGTACATGCTGACACTCTACAGTTACACTGTACGTGCTGACACTCTGCAGTTACACTGTACATGCTGACACTCTACAGTTACACTGTACATGCTGACACTCTGCAGTTACACTGTACATGCTGACACTCTGCAGTTACACTGTACATGCTGACACTCTACAGTTACACTGTGCATGTTGACACTACAGTTACACTGTACATGCTCACACTCTCTCAGTTACACTGTACAAGCTGACACTCTACAGTTACACTGTACATGCCGACACTCTCTCAGTTACACTGTACATGCTCACACTCTCTCAGTTACACTGTACATGCTGACACTCTATAGTTACACTGTACATGCTGACACTCTACAGTTACACTGTACATGCTGACACTCTGCAGTTATGCTGTACATGCCGACACTCTGCAGCTACACTGTACATGTTGACACTCTGCAGTTACACTGTACATGCTGACACTCTATAGTTACACTGTACATGCTGACACTTGACTAAATCCCTGAAGTGGCTGAAATGGCTTCTCTACCAAACCATGTGGTAACTTCTCCCTTTTTTTTCTGCTTTTGCCCATGTATGGGTGTGGTATATTGCACATGACTGGGTGGGAGTATATGCACCCATGCACATGCAAGCAAAGGCCAGAGAATTCTTCTTTTACTCCACCCCTTATTTTTTGAGATAGGGTTTTTCACTGACTTCAGCTAGGCTCTCTGCTCAGCAAGTCCCAGGGCTCTGTCTGACACCTCTTTATCCCCAGCCCCTGAGGCTGGGTTTAGGGGCACAAGGGTGCTCTCATATCTACTGCTCCATCTCCCTGGAAGTCCCATAATAACTTCTTAACCACACCCCTTCCTTGCATATTCTAAAGGGTGGGAACTTGTGCTTCCAGCTGGAACTGAGTGTGCATTTGTTGAATGCCAAGTGAAATGATTGCAGGATTTTCCCCTGGTAACACCTTGTCTGGGATTAGCCGTTCAAGCTCTTATCTAATCCCTTCTCTGCAGACAGGAGCTATTCACTTTCCAGAGCAGAACAGGTCATGGTGAACAAACCTCACTGTTAGGAAACCAGAGTGTGCAGAACACCTGTCAGGACACCAGGAGCAAGGAGGAGCTTAGATGGCTTCGGGCACCACCCCTGCCAACATCCGGTTCCAGGTGGGACCACACTGGCTTTCCACAATCAGTCTTGACACAGAGGTTCAGCCCATTCTCAGCGGGACTCCTAAGAAGCTAATCTGCTTCTCATGTCTGGGTATCCTGAGTGCAGCCTTCAGTCTTCAGAGGGGCTGCAAGTACTAATGGAGTAAAAGAGGAAAAACATTTTGAGGTGACTTGCTTCTTGATCACCCATAACAGAAGATCAACAAGAGACAAAGAAATCAGAGGGTATGGTAGCAAGCTGTAATCCCCACACTTGGGAGACAGAGGCAGGGGGATCAGAAGTTCAAAATCATCCTTAGATACATATCCAGGATGAACCAAGCTAAGTGGGACCTATGATACACTTTTTCTCTCTGTGGGGACCATGGAATAGTTGAGTGCACAGTGTGGCAAGAAGACCAGAGAGGAACAAGATGAGCTGGTCCCTCAAATGTAGATAGCCACCTGACTATGCGATGGCCACCACAGATGAGCTTGACAGAAGGCCTGTGGTGACAGAGCAGGATAGGAAGTCTCTAAGGAGGATACCAGGTTTGTACTGGGGCGACAAATTGTGATATCAGTCACTGACAACCAATCCCCTGGAGGAGTTTCTGCCCCATCTGGAACAGCCCACCATAGGGATGGGAAGGACAACTCTCTACCACAGTGGGTGCCAGAAGCCTTCAGCTGTGTCTGTGATCCAGCCTCTCTGGGAGACAGTTCCTGTCAGTCAAGGGTCGCTCACTGACCAAGGACCACATGGCCCCTCTGGAGCCTTCTCTGCCAAGTACTCTCACCCCATCAGGAGAAATTCGGAGTTGTTAGGTTGGCCGGTGTACATCTACAATCCCTGCATTTGGGATGTGGAGGCAGGGAGATAAGCCAGCGAAGGGACACTGAGCTCAGATCCCCAGCAACACATTAAAGTCAGGCATGGAACCACACCTGTAACCACAGTGCTGGGGAGCAGAGACAGAGGACCCCTGGGGCTCACTGGCAACCAGTCTGGCGGAATTGCTGAGCTCCACATTCACTGTGAGAGACCCTGCCTCAAAATGTAAGGTAGACAGCAGTGTGGAAGCACCTGATGTCGACCTCAGACCTCCACACATGAACATGCACAGGTACTCAGAGATACGAGAGGAGCGGGGAGGAGAGAGAGAGAGACCAACAGTTGGCTGTAGATTCATGACAGCTGACAGCTGATGGCCTGGCTTGCATAGCCAAGATTGGATACCTCTGCCCACAGAGCAATGGGGAAGGACAGTAGAAGTCGTGGCTCCATTCCTCCTCCACCAGCTCAGTCCCCCAATATCACAGGACCCAGAACCAGCCCTGGATTCCCCATCAAAACGCATTCAGAGCCAGGCTACAGAGCGGCTGCCTGGAGGAGATCCTGGCAAAGTCTTTTCTATAGGACTCGCTTTGTTTGTCTTTGTTATAACTAGACTGCTGCCTCCTCTAGGCAAAGCTTGTCCAGTAATAAACTCCTGAGTACATCCTTCATTATGAAAGGTAAATAAAGCAGTAACAGGAAAACAGCCAGCCCCTCACTAAGAGAGTAAGTAAATACTTTTGTCCATCCACCCATCTGTCCATCCTGCATAACTGAGGCCTTCTGCCAGTGAGGCGAGGGGAGGGCTCACCCAGCTTAGTACTGGCTCTAGGCCGATTTGGGTTCTATACAAGCTGTTCCATTCAGTAGCCCTTGACCTGTTGGGCCCACAGTGTCAGGTGCCAAAGAAGACCCTGCCAGAGGTGGTCACATTCTGACCTAATCCCTGACATGGGTCAGACCCACCCCACTGCCCTGAGCTCCCTGGTGCCTGACTCAGTCCCCAGCCTATCCTTAGAAAGAAGGTGTGGATCCCCCAGGAGCCATCTCCCAGCCACACCCCCACCCCTTCCAGAAGGGCCCCTGGAGGACTCCTGTTACAGCAACCAGCCCTTCCAGTTGAGCAGAAACTTCCTGTTCTGGCAACCCAGAGGCATTTCATTTTGTTTTATTTTAAATGTTCAGTACATTCCCAGGCAGCTCCACCCTCCATTCTAATTCCATTAAACCTATTCCTCTTGGACCTTTATTTTCACACAGCAGAGAGGGTGGGGAGAGAAGCTGGCAAAATGGGGCTCGTCCATGAAAAGCTGAAAACAAAATAAAGGGTCCTGTGCATCCCTGCTCTGTCTTTCCTTTCTCCTGCCTCAGACATGTCACCTCCCGTCACCAAACCCAGTTAAGCTGGTGCCCAGTCTCCCCACCCCGAGGAGTACAGACTGCATTAACTGAGCTAAAATGCATAGTGTCACACACAGAAGCTGGCAATAATTAAAGGGGGAGGCAGACATCTGGGTCTTCAGACAATAACACATGTGAGTCCTGTTCTTGATTTAAAACTAATAACCATGTCATGCTAATGTAGCTGATGCCTCATTTGTTAAGGTCTGTGGAGAAAGAGCTATTCCTTGTCATTGATTCTCCTAAATTCATGGAGCTTACATCTTTTGTTCAAATCATTTAAGCATTCTTTTTTTTTTTTTCTAGAACTCTAAATATATAGTGCTATTCTCTGCTTCGCTAAGCAAAGTTCATGCAGCATAATTCATTACCCTCTGTAAGGACACAACTCTATAACCAAGGGCCTGGTGGAGCATGCAGGAGGAGCATGCAGGTGGAGTGTGGGGGTGGAGCATGTGGGTAGAGCTTGCAGGTGGAGTGTGGGGGTGGAGCATGAAGGTGGAGCTTGCAGGTGGAGTGTGGGGGTGGAGCATGTGGGTGGAGCATGCAGGTGGAGCTTGCAGGTGGAGTGTGGGGGTGGAGCATGGGGGTGGAGCATGCAGGTGGGGCTTGCAGGTGGAGTGTGGGGGTGGAGCATGTGGGCAGAGCATGCGGGCTCTGGGTCTCTTTGTGAAACAAATAGTTATAACTTCCAAGATTGAACTTGGGTGAAAAAAACCAATAGACTATTGTGTTTTGGGGTCCTGGAGAATTCTTTATCCTTACCTCCAGTTACTCTGTTGTTTGCATTCTTATTTGTGCTCTCCATCCTCCTGTGTCTTGCGTCACGGTGAAGCTGCTAGTCTCTTGCTATGGCTTCTGAAGTCCTCCACCATTTATTCTAGTTTTCTAGTGGTCAGTAAGTGATTTCAGCAGTCATGCTGGAAACCAAAGGGCCTCTCTGGCTTTAAGACAGGCAGAATGCCAATAAGAATGCCTGTCTTGCTTTCTCTCCATTTGTTGTGAGTTTCAAACTGATGGAGACTAAACTGGGTGTGGTGGCATACTCCTTTAATACCAGTACTCAAGAGGTAAGAGGATCTCTGTGAGTTCAAGGCTAGCCTGGTCTACATAGTGAGTTCCAGGACAGCCAGTGCTAGGTAAAGAGACCCTGTCTCAAAAAAAAAATTGATGAATTTTAATTATACATAATAAGAGGATTCATCATGGTATAATCTCATACACATATTACATGTTTTGGTCATATCCACCCCATTATCTTCTTTTGTTCCCCTCATCCTCCTGATAATCCCCTTTCTCTTCCTAATTGCTCCCAATTCTGTTTTAATGTCTTCTATTTTATTTATTAATTTATTATTGTTATTATTATTATTATTATGACTGGTGAACCAGTACGTTTAATTCAGCTTACTTATAGAAGTATGGGGGCAGTGTTTATTTCATGAGGCAAGATCTCATCCTGTAGCCAGGTTGTCTCGGAACTATGTAGCCCAGCCTGAGCCCCAAACTCACAGCAATCCACCTGCTGCCACAGCCTCCCAAGTGCTGGTGTTACAGGCATGAGCCACCATGCCCAGCTCATTTTTGATGGGCATGTTGACCTCCCTAAGAACGTGCCCTTCCCTCTGGTGTCTGAGTTTGAGATGACTGAGCCTTCTTTAAGAACCACAACAGAGCTCATAATAAATGTGTCCCACACCAGTAGACTACCTCACCATGAATCACCCAGAAAGAGGGTTCCTGATGATAGAACCTGACACCCATAAGACAAAGCCAGCCAGGTAAGGAGGAGCTCCCACCACATGTAAGACCCACAGCATTTCTCAAATTCCATGGGTGTGCCCCCACCCCAGGTTAAGTCATGTGCCCCACTTATTGGTGCCCAGGGTCTAACAGTCCTCCCCTCTGGGTCCACAAGTTTCAACATTAATGAAGAATCAGTCTAGTAGGACTGAGTTTCCCAGAGTCTCCCAGAGCATCTCATCTTTAAGCTATAAGGCTTGGAGAACAGATGAACAAACCCGTGAAAATCCTGATTTGCATTGGTGCGTGCAATATAAAAGTAGAAAGTAGTACTATATGGGAGAGGAAGAAATATAAGCAGAGAAGGAGGGAAGAGGGAGAGGAGAATGGGAAATAACAAAAACTAAGACAAATATCATGTTTTCTGTCATATGTGGAATCTGTATTGACATGAAAGCTGTCATAGGACAGTTTGGGGAAAGCATTTATACCAGAGGGAAGAAGGTGTGTAGCATGAATTGTTAGAAGGTCTTATTAATAAAAACAAACCTGGAGCCAGGTATTGGGGTGAACGCTGGAAGATCAGAGAGACAGAACAAGCCACAGCTACCTCACCTTGCCAATTCCTCAACTGATCCTGTTTCCTCAGACTGGAAGTCTCTGAGTCCTCATCCAAATGGATCTCAGCTGAACTGCTGCTAAAAACCTAAAGCTTAACCAGCCTAGTTCCTAGTTTTCACACCTTATATCCCTTTCTGCTTTCTGCCCTCACTTCCTGGGATTAAAGGCGTGTGTCACCATGCCTGGCTGTTTCCAGTGTGGCTTTGAACTCACAGAGATCCGAATGGATCTCTGCCTTTGGAATGCTAGGATTAAAGGTGTGTGTGCCACCGTTTTCTAGCCACCATTTTGTATCTAGTGGCTGTTCTGTCTCTGACCCCAGATAAGTTTATTAGGGTGCACAATCTTCTGAGGAACACAATACCACCACACAGGTGCAATGGAGAGGGTACTAAGGGTCAAATATGAACAAAGTACAATGACATGCATGCCTAAAAATGTCAAAAGGAAACCCATCATTTTTGTATTCTAACTAAAAACTGTAGTAACAGTAACAAATCCTGATTCTTTTAGCTTCCGAAGAAACAATTAGGTTGCAGTCATGCATCCCATCAGCCCCAGAGTCTAACAAGCTAATCCAAAACAGGAGACAAGAGTCGGGAAATGAGATGGGCTAGCCTTGGATCCAGGACTCCTATAGCTGATGGAATATTGCTGAGGCCTCTGATACCATGTCAAACTCAAAGCAAAGCCATTACACCATGGATTTTCTTCCCTCTTCCAGATGTAGCAGGGAGACAGAGCTCTCATAATTGATCAGAGTAAGTCAGGGCAGGACCAGGAGACAGAATTCTTGGGCCTCATCCCTGAGTCAGCAGCTGCCTCACCAGGTGACCTTGGCCAGGCTGCCTGAGTGCTTTTGGGCTCCATTTGTAAGCTATAAAACATTCTTCTGCTCATGGCACAGGGAGGGATTTTGTCAACTGGTGTTCAGAAAAGCTTGCATCTCCAGATGAGAGCATTCAGGAGTTCTGAGCTCTGTTCTCAGCAGAGGCCTTTGTACACAGGGTTTTATTAACAACGGCTTCTCTAGCTTCTCTTTGGGGAAACAGTTCTATAATGCCACTTATCCTCATCCTGGTGACTCGATGCATTTGCCAGCAGCTTAGACTTTTCTTCTGACCAGGTCTCCATTTCATAAGTGATTGACTCAAATTCCTCCAACACTAAGAACAATACTTGAGCCACAGGAGGTAAAGGTGCTTGCCACCAAGACTAAGAACCTACATTCAATCCTGGGGACCTGGTGGAAGGAGAAAACAGACAAATTGTCATCTGACCTCCACATGCTTTCCATGGCATGTGTGCATGCACATGCATACACATACACACAAACACACACACACTATAAACATAATAAAAATTTTAATGAGGTTTCTTTTAAAAATCTTGCATGTACGTGTGTGTGTGTGTGTGTGTGTGTGTGTGTGTGTGTGTGTGTGTGTGTGTGTGTGTGTGTGATGTATAATATATGATGCACCTGACGTTAGAGAAGCCCATGGTCATTCTTAATAAAAGTCCAGGTGTGCAAAGAACAAAGCTCAGAGCTTCTGAAAGTTTTCATCTGGAGATATAAATCCTCCCAGCCATCAGTTGGTAAAATCTCATCCTTTAGACAGTGGAGTACAGGTACCTGAAGACAGCCTAGAGTGTCAGCCCTTACCTTCCGCTCTGCTTCCCTGTGTTTTTCAGGATAGCTGCTGGCCTGTGAGCTTCCAGGGAGTCTGTCATCTGGTCACCCTGGGATGAGAGGCTCACATCAGCACATCCAGCTGCACATGGGAGCTGGGGATCTGAACTCTGGTCCTCGCCTTGTGCAGCAAGCACGTTACCTACACAGACATCTCCCTTGTTCTTTACTAGGGGTGGGGACGGGGAATATTGAGACAAGGTCTGTCACTCTGTGATTCAGGCTGGCCTAGAACTCCTGACAATCTTTCTGCCTCAGCCTTCCAAGTACTGGGATTACAGGAGTGAACCTCTACTCCTGGTATACTAATAATTCTAAAAATATTAGATGTAGATAGGACTCTCTTTCTTCTTAGTCTTTTTTTTTCAAGACAAGGTTTCTCAGTGTAACAGCGCTGGCTGTCCTGGAACTCACTCTGTAGACCAAGCTGGGCTCGAACGCTCAGAGATCCACTGCCTCTGCAAGTGCTGGGATTAGAGGCGTGTACCACCACCATCCAGATAGGATTGTTGTTTTCGAGATTGGGTTTCTCTGTGTAGTTTTGGTGCCTGGCAGATATTTTTTAAGACAGTGTTTCGCTGTGTAGCACTGGCTAGACTAGAACTCCCTATGTAGACCAGGCCAGCCTCAAAATCACAGAAATCTTCCTGACTCCCCAGTATTAGGATTAAAGTCATACACCACCATCTCTGACCCCTATATAGGATTTTTGAGGCAGGGTATCATGGAGTCCAGACTGGCCTTGCTCTCCCTATGTAGCTGACGATGACCTTGAACTCCTGATCCTCTAGCCCATATGTCCCATGTACTAGGGTTGCAAATGTGTGCCACCATATCCAGGAAAACTGGATTTTCCTATAGCAAATTGTGGATTGGATGTAAGCTGCCAACGCTAGCCTAAAGTTTGGTTTTGAATATTTTAGAAAACACGATGCTTTTCTGCTTTTCCGCAGTGGATAGTTACTCTGTGACATTATTACTTCTAGCAGCTGTATTGGAGTCAAATCGACACATAGTTAAATACTGTTTGGCCCCCATAATTTGAAAAGTTGGGGCATGTGAATTCACCCCGGCAGCCACAATCAAAACCCTGATCGAGTCCACATCTCCGCCACTTCGCTTGCCCCTTTGCTGCCCTTTGCTCTGCCCCTTCCTCCACAGTCAGCAGTTTCTAGAATCTAACCTGTATAAAAACATGTACTAGCCCAGCTGTGTTGGTGGTGAGCGCCTTTAATCCCAGCACTCAGGAGGCAGAGTCAGACAGATCTCTGAGTTCGAGCTCAGCCTGTTCTACAGAGTGAGTTCCAGAACAGCCAGGGCTACACTGAGAAACCATCTCGAGAAAAAAAAAAAAAAAAAAAAAAAGTACAAGCTCCCTTTTGTCCGGCTTACTTCCTGAGGGTCCCCTGTGATTCACCCCTGGGGTTGGATGTATCTTGGGGCTCATGCTCCATGAATCCTTTCCACTGGAGAATAGTCCTTCATGTGTGGATGGGTCAAAGTCGTTCATCCCCTCACCTTTGGAGGGACATCTTTTGTACATGACGCTCTCATCCCTCTTCAGTGAACACCCAGAAATGGCTGGGCATGTGGCACCACATTGCTTTTTTGAGTAGAAAAGCTTGGCATGCATGGATTCCTACTATCTGTGGTTCTCCTGGTACAGCCAATTGCTCGTTACAGATTCAAAACTATCTTTTCTTCCTTTTTCCTGATTTCATGATAATAATAAAAAGCTGTGGGCAGGTTTTTCTTTGGGCCACCAGCTCACAAAAAATGACACGGAGACTTATTATTAATCATGAAAGTGTGGCCTTAGCCTAGGCTTGTTTCTAACTAGCTCTTATAACTTAAATTAACCTGTATTTTTAAATATAGGTTCTTGCATGCACTGGTTACCTCATTTCCATTTTGCCCATCCTCCCTCCGTCCACCATATCTGACTGGCAACTCTGCCTTTCTTCTTCCCAGAGCTCTCTATCCAGAAGTCCTGCTATACCTCCTGCCTAGCTATGGGCCGTTTAGCTTTTTATTAAACCAGCCACAGTGACACATCTTCACACAGTGTAAAGGAATATTCCACAACAAAAAGCATTTGCTTCTTTGTTACACAATGCGGTTTTTCAAGTGTTCTTGCTCATAGCACCCAAACATATCCCTAAAGCAATTTCTTCCTCTGCCTTGGCCAGGTAGACTAGTGCCTTAGTTACTGTTCTACCACTGTGAAGAGACACCATGACCAAGGCGACTTATAAAAGAAAGCATTTAAGCTGAACAACAGTGGAGAGGGTGCCTGAACAGACCTTCCCCTGTAATCAGATTGGTGACTACCCCAATTGTCATCATAGAGCCTTTATCTAATGACTGACGGAAGCAGATGCAGAGATCCACAGCTAGGCACAGGGCTGAGCACCTGGAGTCTGGTAGAAGAGAGGGAGGAGGGACTGTACAAGCAGGGGCGGGGTTCAAGATCATGATGGGGAAACCCACAGAGATAGCTGACCCAAGCTAGTGGGAGCTCACGGACTCTGGATGGACAGCTGGGGAACCTGCAGGGGACCGAACCAGGCCCTCTGAACATGGATGACAGTTGCAAGGCTTGGTCTGCTTATGGGGCTCCTGACAATGGGACCAGGATTTATCCCTGGTGCATGAACTGGCTTTCTGGAGCCCACTCCCTATGGAGGGATGCCTTGCTCAGCCTTGATGCAGTGAGGAGGGCCTAGAGCCTGCCTCAACTTGATGTGCCAGACCTTGTTGACTCCCCATGGGAGGCCTTAACCCCTCTAAGGAGTGGATGGGGGGTTGGGTGGAGAGGAGGTGGGAGGGAAGTGGAAGAAGGGGAGGGAAGGGGAACTGTGGCTGATATGTAAAATGAAAAAAAAAAAGTTTAAATAAAAGAGAGAGAGAGAGACCAAAACTATTCATCTAATTTCCAAGCTCTGAGTCACCTTCTCATGCTACTTAAATTCGGAAGTAATAAATATAGTGGGCACTGTTGACAGCAAAGCTTGCATTTTTTCCCGTTTCTTGTCTGAAATAACCTCATCCAATTGTTGGAGAAGACTTTCAGTGATGGCCAGGTATAGTAGCAATGCCTGTAATCCAGCACTTGAGAGCTGAGTTCAGGAGGATTAGGAGTTCAAAGGCAGCCTCACCAACATACATAGCTAATTTCAAGTCAGTGTGGTCTTTATTGAATCCTGTCTCAAAACAAACAATCCTCTTGGTAAGACCTTTAGAATTAGAACCTTCTCTTCAAAACATTAATCCTGGAGCCTAAGAGCACTGGCTGCTCTTGCAGAGGACCTGGGTTCAGTTCTCAGCATCCACATGTCAACTCAGAATTGCTTGCCACCTCAGTCCCAGAGAAATGGATGCCCTGTTCCGGCCTCCTGGGGCACCAGGCACATACATTGTATACATACATACATCCAGGCACAGACACACATAAAATAAAATAAATAAATCTCAAAAATGCACACACAGCTCTAGACCTGGCCCTCTGCCTGCTTCTACCCCGCTTCTTCCTGCCTGCTGCTGCCTTCTCTCCCCCCACAGCCTCCAGTTTCCTCTGTGCTCTAAAAACATTTTCGGTTGAAAGTTACAGCACATAGTTCTAAAGAGAGCCCTTGGCTTTGAGACAGCTAGTTTCTTAGTGCAACCAATTAAGTTTTATCAACCCCAACATGTAATATACTTTCATTTGGATTTTCAAAATTAAAAATAGAATTATCAAGGCACTAGGGGGGAACTGGAATTTTTAAAATAATATTGGGATGGGGAAATCGTCACAAAGAAGATGAAAAACCTAGAATTCATGAAGAAAATTGCCAGACTGGGGGCAGGTGAGATGGCTCAGTGGATAAGGATGGCTGCTGCTAAGCCAGAGGATCTCAATTCAATTTTGGGCTCCACATAGTGAAAGGAAAGAATCAGTTTGCAGAAGTGGTCCTCTGACATCCACACGTGATGTCACAGAATGAGTAAATTGATGAATAAGAAATAAGTGAAAGGAAAGAGCAATCGTGGTGACCATGTCTGCAATCCCAGAACTAGGGAGACTGATGCAGGAAGACAAGAAGATGAAGGCCAGTCTGGGCTATGTGGTGAGATCCTGTCACACACAGAGAATTAGATAAAAGTAATAAACTAACAATAGGTGAAGCTTAAAAGCTTGCAAACAAATATCTAATTCTTTTAAGCATCCAAGATATTACTGGTCTAATGTCTTCGACTCATCCTGAAATGCACAGAACAAAATTGATCAGTATAGCAAAATGTTGACATGGATCCCAAATGGCCATGTATGTTTACTACAGAATTCTTTCAACCTGTCTAAATGTGTCTTAGTTAGGGTTACTACTGCTGTGATGACCAAAGCAAGTTGGGGAGAAGAGGATTTATTTTGCTCACACTTCCTCAGCACTGTTCATCACTGAAGGAAGTCAGGGCAGGAACTCAAAAAGGTCAGGCACCTGGAGGCAGGAGCCGAGCCGATGCAGAAGCCATGGAGGGGAGCTGCTTACTGGCTTGTTCCTCAAGGTTTGCTAATCCTGGCTTGCTCAGCCTGCTTTCTTGTAGAACCCAAGACCACCAGCCCAAGGATAGCACCACCCACAGCAGGCTGGGCCCTCCCCCATGGATCACTAATTGGGAAAATGCCTCACAGCTGGATCTCATGGAGGCATTTCCTCACTTAAGGTTTTCTCCCTTCAAATGACTCCAGCTTGTGACAAGTCCATAGAAAATGAGCCAACACTTTCATTTCTTTTTCTTCTTTTTCTTTTTGTAGCCATGGTAACCCAAATTCACTTACGTACCCAAGGATGATCTTGAACTTCTGATCCTCCTGCCTCTACTGCCCCAGTGCTGGGACTGCACCCCCAAACCCAGCTTGAAACTTTTCTTGATAAAAGTACTGGGGAAGGAACTGCTTAAAAGCATACGTATAAAACTCCTTGGAACTACAAAAGTGCAAACTAACAAATTTAAGTGTTAAAAAATATCCAAAAGGTAAAGAAAATTCTCATTCTCACTGGGGAGTAACACAAACTTATAAATCTTGACAATGCTCACACCCAAAAAACACATGACAAAAATCTGTAGGCAGAGATATTTGGTGCTCGCTCTATTGTTTAAAATACAAAAGGAAATGAAAGAGGAGCCAGGAAGGGTGGTGATGGGCCTCGGTGGGCAAAGGGCTTTGCCATACAGCTGTGAGGCCTTGAGTTCAGACCTCCAGCCCTCGTGTTAACAGCCAGGGGAGACACTTGCCTGAAAGCCCAGCCCTGAGCAGGCAGAACCCAGAGGATGCCGGGAGCTCATGCACCAATTGGCCTAGCCTGTCTATGAGCTCCAGGGCTCAAACACTAAGGTGGAGGGGCTGGCAGGACGGCTCAGTGGAGAAAGGCAGGTCCCGGAAGGAAGCCACAGGGAGGGGGAAGAAAAGATCTGACACCAAAAAAAGGTGTCCTCTGACCTCCACACAAATGATGTGGTGTGAGCATGTGTACACACAGGCACGCACACACACACACACACACACTCATACACACACACATACACACACACTCACTCAAGCATGCAAGAGAGATGGAGAGAGCACTTAAGAAATGAATATAGTAGACAGCAATCGAAGAAAGGCATCATCTGACCTCCATATAATTGTGCAAATGCACAAGCACATGCACAGACACACAAACACACAAAGGAGGAGGAGGAGGAGGAGGAAGAAAGGAAAGAAGGCAAAGATAATCCACAGGATGCCGCCATAAATGATGAAATAAATGGCAGCATGCTCAGGCTTCTCGACTCCAGCCAGCTGCTGGAGTGCCGGGCTTTTGCACATACTGACAAGGATGAGCCGCAAGTTCAATGGCTCTTTGAAAGATGACCATCACAGAACGAAGTAGATAACATGACAGTTTCCATAAAAGCGAATAGACTTATGAGTGAATGCAAATGCACGGGAAGAACGGTCCCCAGACTTACTCAATGAACTTGTCCCAAGAAAGACTGAAATTAGCTGGGAATGGCCTACAATCTCAGCACTGGGGAGTCTGAGGCAGGAGAACTGTCACGAGTTCAAAGCAGCCCTGAGTTACATAGTGAGCTCAAAGCCAATTTGGGCAGCAAGACCTTGCATCAAAAAATTAGGGTAAGTGTGGTGGTGTACAGCTTTAATCCCAGTATTTGGAAGGCAGAGGCAGGGGGAGTTTGAAGCCAGTCTGGTCTGCAGAGTGAGTTCTAGAATGGCCAGGGCTACAGAGTGGGATGTCTCAAAAAAGACTAAAGAAAGAGAAAAGAGAAACACAGAGAGTAAAATTGGGGGGGGGTAGGGGATAGGGAGAAGAATGGGGTCACTTAGCTGCTTCTCTGTGAACATCTGTATTATTTGAACTTCTTATCACAAGGGTGAGATACTTTGATAACTTTAAATTACCTAAACTGACCCAAGACACCAAGAATGGTTACTATCTAAATATCTCTAAAATGCCTTGTGAACTATTAATTATTAATTGTTGATTCAATCATCCACATATTTCCCTGCCTCGCATCGAAAGCTTCAGTCTTGCAAGCAGACCGTTTGTGTGTTTTTTATGAGCGTCTCCTGGAATTCTCATGTGAATGCCTCAGCACTCATGCCTGCAAATCGAATGGTCACAAGCCTGTAAATCATGTGAAAATGGCCTTTCTTCTCCCAACTTCATTCCCCAGGGGCACAGGCCAACTCTGGATGCAAGTCTGGTCTCAATAGAAGCCCCATTGAAAGCAAAGTCATCTTAAACATAATGGAATGCATTTTGAGCTAAATGCCAATGGGGTCAGTGAGCAGAGATTGTTGGGGGGGAAAAAAAAGCACATTGCAACCCAAATGCAATGGAGGTGAAGATGAAAAGGAGACAAGCAGAGGATGTTGAAGGTGAGGGAAAAGAGAACAAATACTGGTTCTGACATAAGTTTGCAAGAGTCTAACCTACGACAAAATCCTAGAGGCCTTTGACTACGGAGGCCTGGGCGTTCCCCCGAGCAAAGGACTCCCTTCAGGAAAGCAATGAGATCTTGGAGGCAGATACAATGGCAGACAGTGCAACAAAGTGAAGACTTCTCGCTCACTGACTGGAGGAAAGGGACAGAGGTGCAAAAAGAGTTTGGTTTATACACACACACTTTTAAGCAAGATTATATGTAAATGATGGAAGAGCTTCTAACCCCCTGGAGACTATGAGAGCATTGGACATGCTGCCCTGAAGTTCAGTAGGGACAGTTGAAGTCAAGCAAAAACCACCCGTACGTAGCCATGGCAACACAGCCAAGAGTAGAATGCTAGTCACGGGGCAAGCTCATGCTACCTCTCTAAAGGGAGACTTTTGAGGGAAGCAGGGGTGACTGTGTCCTCATTCTGCATGTTCTGTTCCTTCAGTGCACGTGTGTTAAGTATATAACTAGTGACAGATGCTATGCCAAGCTTTGGAAATGAAGAAATGTAAGGCATGACCCTTTTCTGGAGAATTTCATCACCTGGTGGGTAAATATTTACGGTATAAAAGTGTTTGTGTACGTCAGAATAGCAGTACAAGTCAACAGGAATGGACTGAGAGAAAAGGCTAACTCAGTGTCACAGAAGGTCACCTCTGAGTTGGACTTTAAAAATAAGTACGTGCTCCAGAGAACAAGAAGCCACAGACTGGAGGAAATATTTGCAAAACACATATTTAAATGGACTGCTGTCCAGTCCATCCAAAGGACCCTTAAAAACTCAGCAATTAGAAAACAGCCTAAGCTGAATTTGATGAAAAATGCCTCTAATCCCAGCACTCAGGAAGAAGAGGAGTTCAAGGTCAGCCTCAGCTATATGGTTTGAGGCCAGCCTGGATTACAAAAGACCTTGTCTCCAAAAGGAATAAAAACAGCTGAACAAAACACATAAACATAATGTAAAAACGGGCATCACCTCTGAACTGAGATTTCACAGGCGATCCAGAGACGGCAAGCATCTGCGAAGACACTCCACTGTCACGTGTCATTGGAGAACTGCACAGCCTCTCACACTTCTTAGCAAGCCATTCAAATGGTGACCGTATCAAGTGCTGCCAAGGAAGGATGTGGAGAGAAAGATCTCATGCCCATTGCTGGTGTGAATGCAAAATGGACCGGCCATGTTAAAGACAGTTTGCCGCTTCCTTATACAACTCAACACGCTCTTTCCAAAGGATACAGACACTGAATTTGTAGGTATTTATCAAATAAGTTTAAATTGCATCTACAGCACACCCTGCACACAGAGGTTATGACAGCTTTTTTCACAATTGCCAAAACCTGGAGGCAACCAAGATGTCCTGCCCTGGGTGAGTGGGCAAACTGTGGTATATCCAGACTTTGGTATATGCAGACTGTGGTATATCCAGACTGTGGTATATGCAGACTGTGGTATATGCAGACTGTGGTATATCCAGACTGTGGTATATGAAGACTACTCAGCACTAACTGTAAGGAGTTCTTCTTTTTTTTTTTTTTTAAATATATATATTATTTTACAATACCATTCAGTTCTACATATCAGCCATGGGTTCCCCTATTCTCCCCCTCCCACCCCCTCCCCTTACCCCCAGCCTACCCCCCATCCCCACCTCCTCCAGGACAAGTCCTCCCCCGAGGACTGCGATCAAACTGGTAGACTCAGTCCAGGCAGGTCCAGTCCCTTCCTCCCAGACTGAGCCAAGTGTCCCTGCATAAGCTCCAAGTTTCAAACAGCCAACTCATGCAACGAGCACAGGACTTGGTTCCACTGCCTAGTTGCCTCCCAAACTGATCAAGCCAATCAACTGTCTCACCTATTCAGAGGGTCTGATCCAGCTGGGGGCCCCTCAGCCTTTGGTTCATAGTTCATGTGTTTCCATTCATTTGGCTATTTTTTTCCAATAATTGAATAAAACTGAAATTTATTATAAGCCACAGTCTTCCTAGGGACCTCCATGCTATATATATAGCCTCTATGGTTCTATGGGTTGTGGTCTGATTGTTCTATATTTTATATCTAGAATCCACCTGTGAGTGAGTACATACCATGACTGTCTTTCTGGGTTTGGGTTACCTCACTCAGGATGATTTTTTCTAGTTCCATCCATTTGCCTGCAAATTTCATGCTTTCATTGTTTTTCTCTGCTGAGTAGTACTCCATTGTGTATATGTACCACATTTTTTTCATCCATTCTTCCATTGATGGGCATCTAGGTTGTTTCCAGGTTCTGGCTATTACAAATAGTGCTGCTATGAACATAGCTGAGCATGTATCTTTATGGTATGAATCAGCATTCCTTGGGTATATGCCCAAGAGTGGGATGGCTGGGTCTTGAGGTAGTTCGATTCCTAATTTTCTGAGAAACCGCCATACTGATTTCCACAGTGGTTGTACAAGTTTACATTCCCACCAACAGTGGAGGAGTGTTCCCTTTGCTCCACATCCTCTCCAACATTGACTGTTATTAGTGTTTTTGATCGTAGCCCTTCTGACAGGTGTAAGGTGGTATCTCAGAGTCGTTTTGATTTGCATTTCTCTGATGATTAAGGATGTTGAGCATTTCTTTAAAAGTCTTTCAGCCATTTGTAGTTCTTGTTTTGTGAATTCTCTGTTTAGCTCTTTAGCCCATTTTTTAATTGGACTGTTCAGTACTTTGATGTCTAGTTTCTTGAGTTCTTTATATATTGTGGAGATCAATCCTCTGTCAGATGTGGGGTTGGTGAAGATCTTTTCCCATTCTGTTGGCTGTCTTTTTGTCTTATTGACTGTCTTTTGCCCTGCAAAAGCTTCTCAGTTTCGAGAGGTCCCATTTATTAATTGTTGTGCTCAGGGTCTGTGCTGTTGGTGTTTTATTTAGGAAATGGTCTCCAGTGCCAATGCGTTCAAGAGTGCTTCCTATTTTCTTTTCTATTAAGTTTAGTGTAACTGGATTTATGTTTAGGTCTTTGATCCACTTGGACTTGAGTTTTGTGCATGGTGACAGATATGGATCTATTTGTAATCTTTTACATATTGACATCCAGTTATGCCAGCATATTTGTTGAAGATACTTTCTTTTTTCCATTGTATAGTTTTGGCTCCTTTGTCAAAAACCAAGTGTTCATATGTGCATGGATTAATGTCAGGGGCTTCAATTGATTCCATTGGTCTGTATGTTGGTTTTTATACCAGTACCAAGCTATTTTTATTACTATAGCTCTATAGTAGAGTTTGAGGTCAGGGATGGTGATGCCTCCAAGGGTTGCTTTATCGTATAGGATTCTTTTAGCTATCCTGGGTCTTTTGTTTTTCCATATAAAGTTGAGTATTTTTCTTTCCAAGTCTGTGAAGAATTGTGTTGGGATTTTGATGGGGATTGCATTGAATCTGTAGATTGCTTTTGGTAAGATTGCCATTTTTACTATGTTAATCTTACCTATCCATGAGCATGGGAGATCCTTCCATTTTCTGATATCTTCTTCAATTTCTTTCTTTAGAGATTTAAAGTTCTTATCAAAAAGGTCCTTCACTTGTTTAGTTAGTGTTATCCCAAGGTATTTTATATTATTTGTGGCTATTGTAAAGGGTGATGTTTCTCTGACTTCTTTCTCAGACCTTTTATCATTTGTGTATAGGAGGGCTACTAATTTTTTTGAGTTGATCTTGTATCCTGCCACTTTACTGAAGGAGTTTATCATCTGTAGGAGTTCCCTGGTAGAGTTTTTGGGGTCACTTATGTATACTATCATATCATCTGCAAATAGTGAAAGTTTGACTTCTTCCTTGCCAATTTGTATCCCTTTGATCTCCTTTTGTTGTCTTATTGCTCTAGCTAGAACTTCTAGTACTATATTGAATAAATATGGGGAGAGTGGACAGCCTTGTCTTGTTCCTGAATTTAGTGGTATCGCTTTGAGTTTCTCTCCATTTAATTTGATGTTTGCTGTTGGCTTGCTATAAATTGCTTTTATTATGTTTAGAAATGTTCCTTGTATTCCTGATCTTTCTAAGACCTATATCATGAAGGGGTGTTGCATTTTGTCAAAGGCTTTTTCAGCATCTAAGGAGATGATCATGTGGTTTTTTTCTTTCAGTTTGTTTATATGGTGTATTACATTGACTGATTTTCATATGTTGAACCATCCTTGCATCCCTGGAATGAATCCTACTTGGTCGTGATGGATGATTGTTTTGATGTATTCTTGGATTCGGTTTGCCAATATTTTGTTGAGTATTTTTGCATCAATGTTCATGAGGGAGATTGGTCTGTAGTTCTCTTTCTTTGTTGCATCTTTGTATGGTTTGGGTATCAGGGTAATTGTAGCCTCATAAATAGAGTTTGGTAGTGTTCCCTGTAAGGAGTTCTTGAGCCATAAGAAGACAGGGTAAGTACATATGACTAATTAAGAGAAGGCAGTCTAAAAAGACCACAGACTACATGACATTTCAGAAAAGACAAAACTGTAATGACTGAAAAGATCAGGAGTTAGGGAGCGAGAGTGAACAGGGAATTCCTGAGGGTTTTTTAGAGCAGTGCATCTCTTTACTGTAATAGCAGATACAAGCATTAGCTATTCTCTTTTGTTGTTGTTGTTTTTGTTTGGGGGGGTTGTTATTGTTGTGTGTTTTGTTGTTGTTGTTGTTGTTGTTGTTTGTTTGTTTGAGTGGGGGTAGTTCAAGGCAGGGTTTTTTCTGTGTAATCCTGGCTGTCCTGGAATTTCCTCTGTAGACCAGGCTGGCCTCGAACTCAGAGATCTTGTCTCTGCCCCCCAAGAGCTGGGATTAAAGGTGTGTACCACCACCACCTGCTCATTAGCTCTTTTCTTATTGATGTGCTTTAAAAAAGAAAGAAAAAGGCCACTAAAGAAAGAAAATGTGAACCTGGCAAGATGGCTCCTCAGGAACAGGTGCTTGCCAGCTGTCCTGGCAACCTGAGTCCGCCCCCAGGATCCACGTGGCGAAAGGAGAGAGCAAACTCCTGCAAGTGTCCTTTGACCTACACACTCTGTGAGGTACGTCGGAGCGCGTGTGCACACATGCACATGCGCGCGCGCGCACGCACACACACACACACACACACACACACACACAGTGTACTAAAGAAGAAAATGGAGACGGGAGGGGCTTACTCTGGCTCAGTTTGAAGGGACAGACCGTCAGGATGGGGAAGCCATGGCAGCAGGAGGATGAGGCAGCTGACACCCTTTTTTAATTCAGTAAGAGCTCCCGCCCATGGCATGGTGCCAGCTCCATTCTGTGGGGGTCCTCTCTCATCAGTTAAACCTCTCTGGAAACACCTTCAGACACATCCAGAGGTGTGTCTCCAGGCCTTTTTAAATCCAATCAAAGTGATAATAGAGATTAACCATCTGGTGGCAGGCCTGTGTGAGTTGGAGGCCAGCTTGGTCTATAGGGAAATCCTGTCTCAAAACAACAACAACAACAAAAATTATCCATCACATGTGGAATGTTACATTTGCCTAAATCATAGAATATCCAACATGATGAGAGCATCCGATTTCATGTCAACTGTGGGCGCTGGGTACTAATGGTATGTCAGGGTAGGTCCCTCAGATATGACAAAGGAACCACTGTGGTGATGGTGCCCACGAGGGGGGAGGCTGGGTGATATATGAGGACTATGGAGACTCTCCATGCTTTGGGCTCAAATTTGCCACAAACCTACAGCTTTTCTAAAGACAGAAATCTACTTAAGACATTGAGATTCCATCTCATCCATCAGAATGGTTATTATTAAGAAAACTTAGTAAGTCCTGCAAAGATGTGGGATAAAGGGCGCACCTCTACATTGTTGGTGGGAGTGTAAATTGGTCCACCATTATGGAAGTCGGTGTGGGGTTCCTCAAAAAATGAAAACTATCGTATGGATCGGAGGGCAGGAAGAGCGCTCAGCAAGGGAAGCTGCTAGCTAACAAGCCTGAGGACCCAGGTCAGATCTCTACATAGAAAGCCACATAGTGGCACACATGTGCAATCTCAGCACTCTACGCTGATGAGATGGGGGGCATAAACAGAATCACCCAGAAGCTCAAAGACCAGTCATCCTAGAGTGCATGCTGCAGCGGAAACAGGAGAGACCTTGCTTCAAAAAGTGCAACCAGCTCCTGAAAGCTGTTCTCTGGCCCCCACACACATGTCGTGGCACATACGTGCCGAGTGCTCTTGTGCATGAGTGCACATACATACATACACACACAGTAAACAAGTAAAAATATTTAAAATAATTTATTTAATTTTATTTTATGTATGTTAGTGTGAGGGTGTCAAATCCTCTGGAACTGGAGTCACAGACAGCTGTGAGCTGCCATGTGGGTGCTGGGAATTAAACCTGGGTCCCCTGGAAGAACAGCCAGTGCTCTTAACCATCTCTCCAGCACCATAAAAATATTTTTAAATGCTTAGACTTGTTATATGACCCAGCTATACCACTCCTGGTGGTATACACGAAGGACTCTAACACACCACAGAAATGCTGCACACCTTTTTTTTTGAAGCATTATTCACAATAACCAAGAACCAGACTAGGTGTCCATCAAATATGAATGGGTAAAGAGAATGTGATGTATACATACAATGTAGTTTTATTCATCCATAAAGAACAAAATTACGTCGTTTTCAGGAAAAATGAAAACAACTGGAGATCATGACATTAAGCAAAATAACTCGGACTCAGAAATATAAACAGGATATATTTCCTCTCGTTTGTAGACCCTGGGTTTTACATACACAGAATCGCATGTGTATGTAGGACGTGAAAATGGAGGTGGCTGTTTGGAGGAACGCATGGGAATAAGGGGAGAGGAGAGGAGAGCAGAGAGGTGGATGTGCATGATGCGATTATATGCAATGTCTTAGTGAGAACGTCACTAAGTACAACTGCTGTATGCCAAGGAAATAAAATCTACTCAAAAGAGAACGCATAGGGGCTGGAGAGATGGCTCAATGGCTAAGAATGTGCACCACTGGAGCAGAGAACCTGGGCAGGTTCCCAGCATGGCACCCAACCTCCTGTAACTCTTGTAACCCCGGGATTCAATGTGTCTGCCTTCCAAGGACACTTGCACTCGTGTGCACTCGTGCACACAAAACTTAATCTTAAAGAGAAAGAGAGAGGGAGGGAGGGGAAGGGAGGGAGGGAGGGAGGGAGGAAAATGAATAGGTTTTGTGGTAGCATACACCCAAACATGGGCTCCCATAGTGGCTGTGCAGCAAAGTCAGGCCCAGTGAAATCCCAGTGAAACACTAGTGTTAACAAACACACAGATGTTTACTAAAGACTGTCATTATGTATAAGTTCCCCAGAAAGCCAAGGTTGAGCACTGGCAGATTACAAATTTAAAGCACCAACCCCAGAGACTCACTGACCCTTGCCGATGACTTTATGAAATAGATGGCATGGTTGCCATTGTCCTTATTTTAACAGATTAGGAAACTTGGATTTACAAATTCCCCAAAGGCACAGAGGCAGTGGGGGCAGGGACACAAACCTGTGTACTAGCAAAGTCTGTCCCTGAATCAGCACCCTCAGGGGACTCACTCCACCGCCACCCCCAACCTTTCTCCTTTGTCCTAAGTGGAAGTCCGTGGTGGCCCTTGTGTAACAAATTCAGACCCCACCTAGCTTGGGTAGAGTGTATCCACTGCTCAGCTGGGAATCAGCCTCACTCCAGTTCCCTAACACAGCCGTGTGTGTGTGTGTGTGTGTGTGTGTGTGTGTGTGTGTGTGTGTGTGTGTGTGTGTCTGAAGGTGTCATCAGTCTACAAGGGGATTCCAGCCACAGCAGTGAGGCTCATATTCCTCTTTGGTTAAATGACACTCCCCAGAGGAATGATCTTTATCTCTAGGTGTTGACATCTCCCTGTCTTAGACAGTGTGAGCACCACCCTGTCTGCTAAATAAGCCACCACAATGAGGTAGAGCTTTTCAATTAAAAAAAAAAAAAAAAAAAAAAAAGTAGGACTCGGGGTAAAAATTGAGCCAAGAGGCAATAAAATATGGATGCATATTTGGTAAATTTGTCATGGGAACCTTTGGGACTCAGAGATCTGCTTCCCTCAGCATTGTGGAGCAACGGCAATTGCCACACTTAATTAATGGCCGTGACTTTTAGGATAGCAGTTTTGAAATGCCCGTCCTTGGACTAAGTAAGTCCCTGATGAAGTGTTAACAAAAGTGATTCAAAAACTAGAGGAAAGCAACATGCTTTCGCAGTCAGGCGTCTAACACACCTACCACAAACTCGGAAGTAGCAAGATGACTTTTCTAATCCCCTACCTTGGGAAGAACTCTCCTTTATTCTGAGACCATTGTCTTTCGATTCAGTTACTTGTGCGTCACGTTGTGTTTGGTGTATGTGCCTGTTAGTGTGTGCATGTGTGTGTGTGAGGTCAGAGGTTGATGCCGGGTGTCATCAACTGAGCACTCCCCAACTTTATTTCTAGGGGTAGGGTCTCTGTCTGTGTATGAAGCTCATCGATTCAGCGAGGTGGCTGGCCAGAGAGCGTCAGGGACCTGCCTGTCTCAGTCCCCCAGCACTGGAGTTACAGATGCATGCTGCCACACCCCCTGTGAACCTGGTTCTGGAGATCCAGACTCAGGTGTTCCTGCTCACATGGCAGGCACTTTACTGAGCAAGCCCTCTCTCCGGTCCCTGCCTCACCTTTTTTTTTTTTTTTTTCTCACTTTTTTCTTATTTTTACTTTTTCAGGACAGGGTTTTTCTATGTAGCCCTGGCTGTCCTGGAACTCGCTCTGTAAACCAGGCTGGCCTCAAACTCAGAGATCCACCTATCTCTGTCTCCTGAGTGCTGGCACCACCACTACCACCACCACCACCAGGCTGCTATCTTAGCATTTTTAAAAGTTCTTTTTTTAAAGACTTTTTTTTAACTTGTATGAGTGTTTTTCCTGTATGTATGTCTTGCACCACAGGCATGTCTGATGCCCACAGAGGCCAGAGGAGACAGCAGATTCCCTGAACTGGAGGTACAGACAGTTGTGGGCTGCCACATGGGTGCTGAGAGTCAAACCCAGGTCTTCTGGAAGAGCTGTCCATGCTCTTAATCACTGAGATGTCTCTCCAGCACTTCCTCCCCTGCCTTTTTAACATGCTAAGTTGTGGGTCCAAAATTTTGATCCAACTGTCGCAGTTAGCAACCTTATTCGGCGGTTTAACCAGCATTGATGAATATCTATTCTCTACCAGACTCGGAGAAATGTCTCAATGAGTAATATGTACTACCTGCTGCTCAGAGACCACCCAGTGGGAAATGGGTTAAGAAGCCCAAGGAACATGCTGGAGGAGAAGCATCCAGCATTATGGATGCATATGACAAGTCGCCTCGCTGGGCATCTGGGAAGTTTCCTCTGAGCAAATAACAGGAAAGCTGAGACATCACAGGATCATGTCACTAGTCCATGTCTGGGAAGATGGGAAAGTGCCAGCGTGCTGCCCTGTGAGCCAGAATTCCACACATAGTCTGTGTCCCTGAGGATGTCACTGAGTGCTGGCAGCCCTCGCCAACTGCCAACTGACATGTCGGTCCGTGCACTGTCAAGCTCTCTTTGATAAGTGGCAAATGTTCTGTGGGTAAGAGTCTGCCACCTCTGGCAAGACTGGACAAGAGGGTCATTTTGCTGACCACTCCATGCTTCAAGTTTGTTTGTTTGTTTTCTCTCATGTCTAAAATAACAAGGTTTAGGCTGGAATGACCTGAATTCAATCTCTGTAATTGAAGGAGAGAACCACTAACTCACAAATTGTACTTGGATGGACATATACACACATACATACAAACACACACACATGTGCACGCACCTACACACCACGTTAAAGAAATATTTAAAAAACATAAAATAACAAGGTTAGCTGCTGGGGATGTCTTTCTGTATGCTGTGAATGTGTTGCTCTGATTGATTGATAAATAAAATGCTGATTGGCCAATAGCCAGGCAAGAAGTATAGTATAGGCGGGGTGAGCAGAGAAGAGAATTCTGGGAAGTGGAAGGCTGAATCAAGAGATGATGCCAGCTGCCAACACCATGAGAAGCAAGATGTAAAGTACCGGTAAATCACGTGGCAACATATAGATTAATAGAAATGGGTTGATTTAAGATATAAGAACTAGATAGCAAGAAGCCTGCCATGGCCATACAGTTTATAAGTAATATAAGTCTCTGTGTGTTTACTTGGGTCTGAGCAGCTGCGTGCCCCGGTGGGACTGGAGAAAACTCCAGCTACAGTCAGTTTTTAGTGACACTGAGACCAATGAGATCCACCCTGCAGATGACACGTGCTCTTGTTGATCTCTTTAGTTCCTCCCCACCTTCAAGCCTCTGGTGTGATCACAGTTAGCAACAACAACAGTGATAAAACACAGTTCAGTGTTTAAATAGGCTCTCCTCCTCTCCCCTCCCCCCACCTCCCTCCTCCTCCTCCCCTCCTCCTCCTTTCTACGCCTTCTCCACCCACCCCCTTTTCCCTGGCTTTTTCAGACAGGTTCTATAACTTGCTATCTAGACTATGCTTCCCTCAAACTTGCAGCAAGCCCCCTGCTTCTGCCTCCAGAGTGCTGGGATCATACTGATGAGCCTCCACATCCTGGCCTGAGTTTTCTCAGGTTGGTATCCACAGGCTGAGTACCTGACAGTTGTCACATTATGTCACATTACTTTTTGGGATTTGTTTTGTTTTGTTTAAGGAAAGGTTCCACACAGCCCAGGCTTACCTCAAACTCACTATATATATATATATATATATATATATATATATATATATATATATATATATATATATATATATATAGTTGAGACTAGCCTTGATCCTCCTGCCTCTAGATCCCAAGTTCTAGAATTATAGGTGAATGCCACCATACCTGGATGGTGTACCAACAACCCCATACCAGCCTGCCAGGTCGGGATAATTACCACGGTGTTCTGGATGAGCAACCACGAAGTACAGAGCAGAAGTTCCTTGGTCCCATCCCTCCTGAGCTACGGAACCAGCACTCAAACCCGGCCCTCTCTGATTGCCTTCCGGGGCTGTCTCCAGCCATCAACACTCCCATGAAGTCCTTGGGCTAGCCTTGGACTCCTCATTGTGCCATTCAAAGTCTCTCCTTCCTGTTCTTCTCCTTGAATGATGGGCAGGGAGACCCGTTTGTCAGATGTGGACTGCGGAAGCACCCACATCACCCTGTAGTGCTTGCTTTATGTTGCTGCACATGACCTTCCCATCACCACCTCTCTCCCCGACTGGGATGAGCCCAAGTAACCCAAGTGGACAGTGACTGCGACTGACTGAATGTTGGTACTCGGCCCCAAATTTACATATTGAAACCCTCACCTGCAATATGATGGTATTAGAAAGGAGAATGTCCCACAGGTAAATTAGTTCATCAGTGCAACTAATGTCTACATATGAGGACACAAAGGCGTCCCCTCTGCTATTTGAAGACAGAGTAAGAAAACAAGCATCTATGGAAAGAAAACAACCTCTCACCAGGGACCAAATCTACTGGGACCCAGCCCCCAGAGCTATGAGAAAGAAAATTTCTACTCTGTATAATTCACTCTGTGTGGTGATATATTGTGTACCCCAATAAAGCTTGCCTGAGGATCAGAGGACAGAGACAGCCACTAAATTAAACATAGAGGTCAGGCAGTGGTGGCACACACGCCTTTAATCCTATCACTGGGGAGGCAGAGATCCATCTGGATCTCTGTGAGTTCAAGGCCACACTGGGCTACATGAGAAAAACAGAACCAGGCAGTGGTGACACACACCTTTAATCCCAGGAAGTAATATGACAGGACACAGAAAGATATATAAGGCATGAGGAAACAGGAACTCACTCTCTTGAGGCTGAGGATTTCATAGAGGTGAGCCAGTGGCTGGCTGTTCTGCTTCTCTGATCCCCAGGTAAGCTTTATTGGGGTGCACAATATATCACCACAACTCTGTCCATGGCATTCTGTTACAGCTGCCCAAATGGACTCAGACAATGACCCAGCAAGAAAGCATACTGTACGAGGTAACGAGAACGTGTAAGCAGATGTGATAGGAGAGGCCATCTGAAGTTCACCTGAGCCTGAGGGGTGGTCTTAGGACAGTGGAAGGAGGGACAGGATACAGGTCTTGGTGGGCAGGTGATCTCCAAGGGGCTGCTGTATGTGTGACAAGCCGCCGGGTGCAGTGGCACATCTGGAACTGAAGACACAAAAGGCCAGTGACTGCGCTGGTCATGAGGGACATGGGTAATGGCAGCTGGATTCTCGGAACTGTAGGAAGGGCCAAAGACCAAGGCAGGCCCTTCATCCTGAGACAGTGACAATGAATGCTACAAGCATAGAGACCAAGATTAGGGCTTGGCCCCATGGGACGGAGACAGAGCATAGACACCAATATGAGGATGCTGCAGGTGGGCCAGGCCACCAACCAAAAGGAGCCCATATGGTCCCAGAACTGGAACAAACTTGAGTCTGAGAGCCTTGGATAGGTAGCCATGATTAAAGATCACTAACTTGATCAGAGCCAGCTTTGGTTCTAAACCCAATCCAGATGCTTCTGAGCTGGGGGACTTGCAGATGCTCCGGGGAGACGGATCTCTGTAGGTCTCTCATGGTTTTCTGTGTTTTAGGGAATCTTTCCGCAGATGTCTGTCTGATGACTGGCCCTGGTAGACATAGCTAATACCTCCCTCTGGAATGTGAGTCAGACTGGCATTGGGCCCACTGTGGAAGGGTTAGGTGCCCTCAGCCAGGGCCTCCTTTTCTCTAACTCAAATCATTTCCTATGCGGGTGTTACCTGACACACTGTGCAATTCACACAAAAAATTCACTTCTTCCTTCCACCGTCTATCTCAGGGGGGTTATAGTGCTCACTGTAAATGCCAATGCATTTATTCTGTTATAAATTATTGTTGTTGTTGTTGTTGTTGTTATTATTACTAATAAAATTTTCTAATTCCTCAAAGTCAAGCCACCCCAGCTCTGCCTCTGTCTCCCTCTCTCTCTGTGTATACGTGTGTATGCACAATCATTCCTATGCATGTGTGAATGGGGCATGAGTGTGCCACAGTGCACACACAGAGACCAGTGAACCTCAGGTGTCTGTCTCTACCTTCCACCTCATTGGAGAAAAGGCTCTGCTGTTGTTTTTCCATGGTGTACAGCTGGCCTGTCAGTTTCTTAGGGATTCTTCTGTCTCTGTCCCTGGGATTACTCACATGGGCTACCACATCTGGTTTTCTATGAGTTCTGGAGATTCAAACTCGGGCTATTATGCTTGCCCAGCAAGCTCTTTGGATCCATCTCTCCAGCCCCTCATCTTTTTCTTAATCTACAGGATAACTTTTTCAAATATTCTGGGAAGAGACCAGGCACATAACTTATATACACTGACACCATTTTATATCCTTCCTTCTTGGGTGTTATTGTTAGCTCTGTTGTCTGATTGTTCATGTGTGTGAGGAGGGAAGGGTCACCTCCCCTACCTCTTCTGGATCAGTTATCTATACTTAGCTCCTGAGAAGCCCACAAAAGATGCCACAAATACTTATTAGTTGATTGTATCTCACACATCATTATTCTGCATACCTATTACCAGAGGAAGCTTCATGAAAGTCAGCAGGGAAGGACATGGCTGTGTTTTAATCAGTTTTACTGTTGCTGTGAAATGGCCTTCTAGCCTGGAGTGAGGGCAGGTTGGTAAGAGCTGTCTGCAGAAGGGCAGGCCTACTGGATTTATCTAGACTGACTGAGCAGTTGATGTACTCATCCGACATCTGCCTTGAGTGTATTATTAAACACAAACTTAAGAATTAATATATGCAAAGTAAACTGCAATCACTCACATGGCTTCTTCTCTGAGATTCATCATGAGGAACAGGCCATCTGGTCACCCACAGGAACGATTAGGTCAAATCCCAGAAGCCACATCTTCTCCCTCTTCTTGGGATTCTGGAGCCACAAAGCATGTGATCTATTTCAAAAAGATGTTAATGGAGTTATGAGGTCTAAGCTATTATAGCCAACAAGCAATAAATCTAATGAGCAAAAACAAAATAAAACAATAGGAACCAAAATAAGGCTGATAGTACAAATGGTTATTATGCTATTAAAAAAAAGCTATTTGTTTCCTCGAAGATATTTGTCTTGTGGGATGGAGAGCAGTGACCTGGCCCTCGGCTCATAGTCAGACATCTACAGCCCTCAAACTTGGGATGAACTAAGGACTGAAAACTCTCTGTCAAGAGATGGCAAAGGTCAAAGCTGCAGAGTCGTTCATATAGATCCAAGTGATTCAAGTTCTACCATCATTAGAAGTGATCTTTCTCCCACAGAGCAAAAGGAATCCTTTTTTTTTTTTTTCAAAACTGTAAATGAAGATTTCCACCACAGAAGGGGCCCATGTGGAAGTGTGTTAATGTTGGGATCTGATGTGTCAGTGTTCACATCCCCGTGTGTGAGAATAGAGGAGGATCGCAGGAACACCTTGCCCTCTGACCTCCGTGACCATGACTGCCTCTGTTCTTTAACTTGGGTTTGGAAAATCATCGACCCTCTCCGGTCACATCAAAACCAGTGAGACAAAGTGAGATGATTTCATACACCTGTGACATGTAGTCGTACCTTAAGGCATCTGCCAGATGTTACTTCTCTTCCATCTTCCCAAATTAACCAGAAATGGAGGACCAGAGAGGAATGCAGGGAGGTACTGTAGCCAGCTGCACAGAGTGAAGCCATCCATGTGTGAGCCAGAGACAAGAGGAGTGTCTGCCATTGCAGCAGTCGGCACACAGGCTGATCAGGAAACGAAACTCTTCTCTCACTTTCACCAGGAGGGACTCCCAACGCAATTGCATGCTGGAGCATGAGACTTCCACCACTGTTGGCTCTGTGTGTGGCAGTCCCCGAGGACCCACTCTATGGTCACTCCAGTATGGGTGGCCAGACCCACCAGGCTGCCCAGAACTGGAACCAGAGACAATATTTCAAAGTCCTTCATTAATAAACATTGATGACTAATTTTTTCTAATCCAAAACAATAGTGATCTTTTCCCAAGGCAGTAACCTTATTGTGGCTGCTGTTTATGCCTAAGATGTGTGACTCTCAGCTTGGTGACGTCCAAACACCACCTGCACAATCAAGTACAATTATGCTGACAGTGCATATCATGCAGGTTGAGTAAAAATAGCTCTGAGATGCAAAGATGAGAGGTCCCCAGCCCTCTTGTCAGTGATGTCCATTGCAAGAATCCAGGATTACAGCTCCCTCCCTTCCTCTTTGGTCCTGGAGGATTTTTGTTGTAGTGGGGGGTGGAGGACAATGTGTGTTGTGCATGTGTGCATGCCTGTGTATGCATATCCATGTATGGGTGTATGCATGCTTCTGCAGGTGTGTGTGTGTGTGTACACACCTGGAGGCCAGAGGCCAGCCTTCAGTGTTGTTACTCAGGTGCTAGCCACCTTATTTTGAGACAGGATGTGTTCATTGACAGGTAGCTTACCCCTTAGGGTAGGTTAGCTGATTCACCTGCCTGCCTCCCCAGCACACCCCTGTGCCTGGCATTTTATGTGGCTTCTGAGGATCAAATTCAGAAGATCAAACTTGTGCTGCTGTCACTGTACCCCTGAACCATCTTCCCAGTCCCTGATGTTCTGTTTCATTTTCTTTTGATTGATTTTTACCCCACTTCCCCCATTTGAGGAGACAGAGTGGGAGAAAACACTCAGGCCCAGTTTTGGTCTCCAGTTTAGCCAGAAGGAAACAGGCAGAGGGTGACTCGAGTCAGCTCCTCCAGCCACTGACATTTAAAGATGGTTTGGAATAAGCCAACCTCTTAAAAGGACTTGAAAGCTTCCAAGAGGCATACGATGATAGTGGGCCCTATCAGGGACACTTGCTGTACCAACCACACAAATGCCAGTGCTTTGATGATTGTTCTTGCTTCTTTTATTTGAGGGTCTTGGCATGCTCCAGGATGAAAGACCCCAGCAGCCTGAAAGGGACTAATGACAGGCTGTGGGTGTTATTATACTCCCACAGAGAGACCTGCAGCCTGGAGGATAGAGGTGAGTTTTCAGCCTGAAGCATTCATGGGACATGCAGTTTTTGCCACTTCAAAAAATCTTGCCAGGCTTGGGTATGGTGGCCACACCTGTAATCCCAACACTCAGGAAGCTGAGACAGGAGGATTGCAAGTTGGAGACTAGCCTGCCTATATAATGAGATAGTGTCTCAAAAAACCAGCAGCAATTGCTGGGCAGTGGTGGCGCACGCCTTTAATCCCAGCACTAGGGAGGCAGAGGCAGGTGGATCTCTGTGAGTTCGAGGCCAGCCTGGTCTACAGAGTGAGTTCAGGACAGACTCCAAAGCTACACAGAGAAACTGTGTCTCAAAAAAGCAAAAACCAACAGCAAAAGCTGAGCATAGTAGCAAATACCTGTAACTCCAGCTCTGATTTCAGGAAATACCCAGAACTTTCCAGACACCAACGGACTCGGCCAAGTCTGAGTAAAAGAGTTTAAGTGTGAGCTAGCACACCGTAGCCGTCTTCAGCATCCTTTCCCTGTCAAGAGGTCTTGGTTTGGGCCTCAAGGGCTCATCATTAGAAAGAGAACATAGCTCCCCTGGCTCGGGACAGCTTGGGCAGACTTCAGACCATTTCCAATCGTGTAATCTTAACATTTGCATCTACGGGAACTTCACAGTAGTAATCCTTTGAATGATGTAACGACAGGGTTTGGTTCCTTTTATCGCCATCTGCATCATTTCCACTGTGGCTCTTGAACGCATTTCCCACATTGGCTCCGTTTTCCTCTATCTGTTAGCTCCCTGCCTTCCATGGAAACAGCCCAGGAATGTGGGGCTGTGTCAAAAGACAGGAAAGCTCTATTTGACTTGGATGTCCACAGCGGGGCAGGTGGGGTGGGCAGTATTGAGGAATGTCAGGGCCACCTAAACAGGGTGCTCCTTGTCCTGGGGAACTTGAAGGATCAGAGCTGTGATGAAAACAGGGCAGGAAGTGTGGGAAAGGCCCAGGTTGGATGCGGGGGATGGAGCAATAACCGACTATATTTGTCCTTTCCTACTGCAATGCCACTCTGTCGCTTTTTCTGTCCTTCCCTTTCCTCAGCTTAGGAAGCGCATCACATGATTAGGGACTAAAGTAGCGATTTAAAATCCCAGTTTATAAGGAGGGAGGAATAAAGAGGAAAAGATGAGCAAAAGGGAGAAAGGGGGGGTTGCAGATGTAGCTTAATTGGTAGCATGCTTGCTTGGCTTGCAGGAAGCCCTGGATGCAGGAAGCATCTAAGGGACTCAGTGGTTGGCCCCACCTACAATCCCAGCATTCGGGAAGTGGAGGCAGACAGACCAGAAGTTTAAAGACATCTGGGCTGCATAGCAAGTTGGAGGCCAGCCTGGGCTATGAGAAAATGTGTCTCAAAAGACAGAGAGGAAGGAGGGACAGAGATAGAGACAGACAGACAGAGAGCTCAGTGAGAGAACAACATACAAAATGAAGCGAAGAGATTTCTGTGCATTCTGGGTACCAAGTCAATGTTCCCTCAGTTAGAGAAGTGAAGCAAAGTTCTGCCAAGTTTGATTGGTGGTGGTGGTAGTTTTTGTTTTGTTTTGTCGTGTGTGTGTGTGTGTGTGTGTGTGTGTGTGTGTGTGTGAGAGAGAGAGAGAGAGAGAGAGAGAGAGAAAAAGAGAGAGAGAGAGAGGGAGAGAGAGAGAGAGAGAGAGAGAGAGAGAGACTTTGCTCAGGTGCCAGGTGTGGTAGCACCTACCTATAATCCCAGTACTCAGTAGGATGAGTCTCAAACACAGAGAAATTGGGGGGCGGGGAGGATTTCAGCTCAGTGGGACATTAGAGCAACAGCTAGGTGGTCGCTCAGCTGTGGACATTGACCTCTGCTCACACGAAGCCTTCAAGCAGGTATTACCAAGGCCCCTTCTTATATTATACTGAACTTCAGGGATTCCCATTATTTAAGCTTAAAGGCATTTGTGACCACCCCAACGTGTCACACCCTCCTCCAATGATGAGTGGAGCAAGTAGCAGGGGGGTAATTTGTCCATGAGCTTCCTGAAGAGGTTAGGAAACCAACAAAGCCATTGAGGAACATAAAGAGAGAAGACTCAAGCCTTCTCTTGACCTCTGCCCCATTCTGCATCCTGTGATTATTAAACAGCAATCTCAGACACCCTCTCCTCTTGAAATGTCCCCAAATCCGTTGTTGGGTGTGACAGGGATGATGTGTTACTTCCCCAGACCCCAGAAGGGACATCATGGAGACCTGGCTGGCTTTTGTCACTAGCCTGTCACTGTGGCAAAATGTCTGTCAGAAACTGCTTCTGGGAGGAAAGGTTTATCTCAGCTCACGGTTTTGGGAGACGTCAGTTTATCGTGTCAGGAAGGCAGGGAGAAGAGGCCCCTAGGAAGGCGGACCTTCTTGGTCTATGTTGGTGGAAGTGTGAGAAGCAGAGCAGTCAGAGCTGAGGATGCAGCTCAGTTGGTAGGGTGCCTGCCCAGTGTGGGCAAAGTTCTGTGTCTGTCTCCCGAACCACAGAAAACTGTGCATGGTGGTACATGCCGCTAACCGCAGTACTCTGGAGGTAGAGCTCGGTGGATCAGAAGCGCTGGGTCATTCTCAGCTACACGGTGAGTTCAAAACCAGCTTAGTCTTAAACACACAGAGACACGGAAGCAGAAAGCCGGACTAGAACTGGAGGTGGGTAAAACCTCTCACAGCTTGCCCCTGGCCTGGATTCAGCAGCCAGGCCCCGCGTCCCAGAGGTTCCACAACCTTCCAAAACAGTGCCATGCATTAGCTGGGGACCAAAGGTCCAAACACCTAAGTCTCTGGGGGTCATTTTCACATTCAAGCCTTAACACCAGGACAGGCTTAAAGCTCCTAGCACACAAGTGAGTCACCAGTATCACAATGGAGGGGGGGGGGAGGTAGTAAAAGACCTAGACAGCACCTGGAGGCTTGAAGAGCTCAGGGCTGGTTACCTTCCCTCCTGGAAACCGTTCCAGGCTCCACTCACAGACAGTTGCTGCCTAAACACCCAAGCCATTCCAAGGTGTTCTGGAAAAAACCGTGGCTAGGCAGGGGAAATCTATGAGTGTTTGGATGGAGGGTCAAATCTGTGCTCACATACCCCTGAAGGTAACTGTAACTGTACTACCTAAGAGCAATCAAAGCCCACCCTGAGCATGGAGAACTAGGATCAGCAAGGAACTCATTTCCTGATTTTTCTACAGGTGCCCTTCCTGCTAGCCAAAGAGATATGGATACTTTGAAAATAGCTCATGGTCACCTCCGAAGCAAGAAGTCACCAATTTGTAGGCCTTGGATGAGTGACATCATAATAGTACATTACAATGCAGCGTGCTTTACAGTGGACATGGCTCTTACGGATGTTAATCTCACATGCTCCTGGCAACCCAGTGAAGCAAGCACACCTGGCATTAACATCCCTGTATTAAACCCCAGAAACCAGAGGCTCAAAAGTGCCTTCATGACATATTCAAGCTCCCAAGGCTAGGGAGTGTCAGAGCATAGCCTTTGTTGTCTAAATTACGGGCAGAGAACAAAAGGCGACCTAACCAAGCCTCTTTGCTGGCCACAACCTACTTGTCATTCACACCACTGTGCACATAAGCCCTGGGCAGACAACTGTGCCCACATTCCTTCGTAAGAGGCTCCACATCCCTGGCAAAGATTTAGCTGCGTGCTGTGCCCTCCCCGTGTGCACTGCACACAACATCCTGGAATCACGTGGCTGGAAAAGTCAGGAACAACCCCAATTTCCCAGGAGCACTAATTAGTAGTGCATACATCTGAACACCCGCACAGTTCTTAGCAAGCCTGGCAGGGCTTTATGGCCAACGAGGAATGCGGTCTCTGTTCTTGAGGCATTTACAGGCTTCAGAGGAAGGAGAAGGTGGACGTTAAGTCACACAGGGCACAAGAGGTTTTGCAAGAAACCAGAACATAAAATCTAAGTATGGGAGTTGAGGAGAGATGGCAAAACTCTGGCTGCTCTCACACCGGTTCTCAGCAGCCACATGACTGCTAACAATGTCTGTTAACTCCAGTTCCAGAGGATCCAACGCCCTCTTCTGGCTTCTGGGGGTACTGCAAACACAGGTATATATGCAGGCAAAACACCCATACACCTTTTTTAAAAATCTAAATATAGGCAAAGTCTCACTCTGGGAAAGACGGTTAGGACTGGGTACACATCAAACATATTTGCAGTGCTTATTGTCAACAACAAATGAAAACTCACTTGCATACTTAACTGCAGGCTCTGATTCCAGGAGCCTTGTGGATGTCACAACTGATAGATTCCAGGATTCCCTCTCACTTTTAAATTTTCTTTTAGATAAGTTATGGTTATTAATATCAACATATTCCACCAATTCAATGTTTATTCTGTGCCTGGCATTCTAAAATGCTCTGTAATTAAGTCCCTCCAAGACTGTATACGAAAACTGAGGACTGGAGGGGGGGGGTTGGGGGAGGGGGTACACTCTCCCAAAGTCGCATAGCTTATAAGTGTGGAAAGGCAGAGTGTAAACATAGCTGTCCAAATTCCAAGTCCTAAGAGGTTTGTACTTCCTCCTTTTAGCTTTATGGCGTCCTTGTGAAGCCAGCAAGGAAGGTTTTATCACCTCTGTTTGAAAGACGTATGACGGACAGTCTTGATGACTTCCTTCAGGGTGTTGGCAGGAATCCTGCAATCCTCTTCTACTCCAATCCATACTATCGCTCCCTACCAAACCAGCCACTCCCTATAGCAAGTGGGGAAGCCGGGACAGTATGGTCAGGCTTGAGACTGACATGTGAGCAGAATCATTGCCGTTTTTAAAATCTTTGCTAGATGGGCAGGACAGGATCCAAATGGTAAAGTGTCTGCCATTTGCCCTTAAGGAACACAGCCAGAGACTCTTCAAAGACAAGCTGGAGAAGCACACTGCCCTTGACCCTTCTCAGAGGCCTCAGAGCCACAGGGTGACAGGGTGCCTGATCCTAGAGCTCACACCTTTGAGCACCTATCAATTTTATTTTTTTATTTTATTTTTTTTTAGATTTATTTATTTATTATGTATACAGTGTATACTGTATGCCAGAAGAGGGCACTGGATTTCATTATAGATGGTTGTGGGCCACCATGTGGGTGCTGGGACTTGAACTCAGGACCTCTAGAAGAACAGCCAGCGCTCTTAACCTCTGAGCCATCTCTCCAGCTCCCCTATCCATTTTAAAACAGGAATGTGTCTGGATCTGGATGATTCAGAGGATCCAGATGCCATGGAAACTCCTCTCCACACACTCCATCCATCTTCTCAGTTCTCTTTCATTTTGATACTGTCATATTTGTTAAGTACCACAGGGAGCCAGGCAAGGTGTGGGTCCAGGCCAGGAAACTCCTGCTTGCATTGAACATCCAAAAGAACTGCAGTCTTGTCACATCATATCAGAAAATCACATGTCACCATTGATGATGACATCACATTCTCAGGTTCCTCTTCTTTAAAATGATCTCATAGAGCCTACCTTATTGCCTTGTGGACATTATATGAGACAGTGAATGGAGAAGAAGGAGGAGGAGGAGGAAGAGAAGGAGAAGGAGGAAGAAGAGGAGGAGAAGAAATCCAGCAGCTGGAAAGTTGGCTCAGTTGGTAAGAGTAATTGCTGCCCTTGCAGAAGACCCCAGTTCTGTTCCAAGCAACTATTCGGCAGTTCCCAGCTGCCTGTAGCTCCAGCTCCAGTGGTCTAATGCCCTCTTCTGGCCTCTGAGGGCACTGCACTCATATGCATATACACAGAGACACATAATTAAAAATGAAACAAAAACATTAAGACAATGAGGACAATGAGCTGTCTTACAAGACATAAAGGTCCTTAGTGTTCTGAGAGCAAGACAAGGAAAACCTGTGCCATTAGTAGAGTTAGATAAGTGCCTGACAGCTGGGCCATATGTGCCTTGTCCTCCAAGAATTATGTATCCAGATTAAATCTCTGTCAGAGTCTGCCTGCAGCTTTAACAATTTAATCATGTGCCTCATGATAAAAGGCCCTGCTGTTTTTGGAAACAGTCTTAGACCTAACAATCTGTTGCACCCTTTATTGTTCATATGTTCTAATGTCTTCAGTAATAATATCCTCTCTTCCAGATTGATTTCAAATGATGACCCTCTGATCTCCAAGCTATTGCCTGTCATTTCTCTCTTAGACAGATTGGTGTGTGTGTGTGTGTGTGTGTGTGTGTGTGTGTGTGTGTGTGTGTGTGTGTGTGTTCCATCCTCAATCACTCTCCATCATGCCATCATGTTCTTTTGAGGTGTGGACATCAAGAACAGGGACCTTGATCCCTGGACAGGTAAGGTCTGTGTCCCTGTTCAATGTGGAGGAGGTTATGGAAAATAGACTTTGACCTTTGTTGATCCTTAAATTAAGGGATCTCAAGTCTCAGAGAGGAAAGTAAGGAAGGGTAAAGAGAGGAAGTTATGGGGACATAGGAAGGAAAATGAACCCCTAACCCTAGAGTCTGAGAAGCAAGAATTTCTATGCAGTTAACATTTGCTGTGAAAGTTGCCTATGTAGAGATGTTGTCATTTCATATACAGATGTTTTGTGTTAAAGCAGCAATCAGTAGGGCTAAAGCCTGAATGCATATGACCTTAGGTAAAGCCTCATTCCTCTCCCAAGACATTTTTCTGGGAATCTCAATCTGGGAAGTCCCCATTAACTTCGGGACCAGTGGGATGATCAATGGGTAAAGGCTATTACCACCAAGCCTAATAACTGAGTTCGGTCCCCAGAACCACAACTTCTTCAAGTACTCTGCCTCCACATGCCATGGCATATGTGCATGCTGCACACGTGTACACACACACACACGCACACACACACACACGTAATTTTTAACTACTGATTTGTGGGCTAGTGAGTTGGTTCGGTGGATAAAGGCACTTGCCTGCAACCTTGACAACCTGGGTTCAATCTTCAGGACCTTCGTAGAGAATGGACAGAACTGACTCCGTAAGCTGTCCTCTGGCCTCTACATGTGTGCTGTGACACATACACACACAAAATAAAATAAAAGCAAATTTTAAAAATACTGACTTGAAATTAAAGTCATGGGTTGGTTGGACTTTTTTGTTGTTTGTTTGTTTGTTTGTTTTTCTTGAGACAGGTTTTCTCTGTGTGTTTTCCTGGCTGTCCTGGAACTCACTCTGTAGACCAGGCTGGCCTCACACTCAGAGATCCACCTGCCTCTGCCTCCCAGGGGCTGGGATTAAAGGCATGCCCAGCTGCCACCGCCCCGCAGTGTTGTTACCGGTTTTTGCTATCTACGGTGGCTGCCCCTCAAGCACCTGCTCTCCTAGTCAGAGACTGCATCTCTGCTGCTACACGCAGCAGTTCGGCTGCAAGGGCTGCAGCCTGAGGGGTTCCTGTTCCCTCAGGCACTGACAATTTCAAAGCCAGTAATGGGAACTTTATCTAAATCTAGAGAACTCATGATTCAACGGTCTAGGTGGAATTCTGCTGCCCAGAGAGGCTGGATAGCAAGTAGCTCACCTTCTCCCTTTGCTGGCGTCTTCCAGAAAACGCAGCGTCCTTCTCTGAGCTCCCACTTAAAAAACCCTGGCTACACGTGGTTCCTCCCTACCCCTTCCTGTCAGCTACCTGCTCACTCAGCCTCCCGCTCCCAGGTTCATTTTATTTCATTAAACACATCTTTGAATTGGTAACAGAAGCAGTAGGAAAAAATGCAACACACTTTAAGATAATATTCCCTAACACAGCAGTCATGGGTTTTTTGTAAAAAAATAACAACGATAATAATACAAATTAAAAGAAAGAAAGAAAAAGAGAGAGAGAGAGAGAGAGAGAGAGAGAGAGAGAGAGAGAGAGAAAGAAAGAAAGAAAGAAAGAAAGAAAGAAAGAAAGAAAGAAAGAAAGAAAGAAAGAAAGAAAGAAAGTTATTAACTTGGTTACAGTGATGGTAGCTGGCTTCCTGCCTTCCTGTGACTTAGACTTTTATCTTCCTCATTGTAAACCTGGCAAGTGCTCTCAGGAACCACCCTGCGGTCTATTTAGGTCCCTGAGCAACTCTTGGAGGATAATAGTTTCAAACCCACCGAAGTCCTGTATCTATGAGTGTGGGAGAGGCAATGACGAAGAAGTGTTGTCTCCCTTGAGGAGCCCACACCCATGCTCGGGGGCATCTTACTCTCTCTCCACATGCCTCTCTTGTAGCCCTTGTGTGTCAGTCTATAATAAAATTTCTTTTTCACTATTATTTGATTTCATACATGTATATACTGAATTGAGGGCATTTTTACCCCTCTATATTAAAATATCTTTATTAACCTAAAAAAAAACCCATAGTAGCCAGATGTGGTAGTAATCCTAACCTTGGGGTAACTATGAAGCAGGAGGATGTCAAGTTCAAGGCCCGAAATGAGTACATAGTGAGACCCTGAGTCAAAAAACAAACAGGAAAAGGACCATACCACGGTGACTGGCACATTGTAAACAGTCAATAAAGTTCAGCTAGTCAGCACTTTATTATTCCTGACAAGTTCAAATACATTATATTTAAGGACTGTGTGACTAATAAGCACAAGCAATTGGATATTTTGTTTGTTTGTGTTGTTGTTTTGTTGTTTTTGAGACAAGGTTTCATGGAGCTTGCCTTAGATTTGATAAGTAGCTGAGGATGACCTTGAACTTCTCATCCCCAGGCCTCCACCTCCCACACCCTAGGATTATAGGCTCACACCAGAGCACTGGATTATCCGACACTGGAGGGCTTTGTGCACGCTAGACAAGCACTCTACCACCTGAGCTACATCCCAGTGGCCTGTATTAATTTTTTGTTCATTGAAAGCAGTGAGATTCAGAGAGGGCAAGATTTAAAACATCGAGACTCGGAAAAGCCATGCCTCTTTAAGGTGTTATGATGTGTGAGCTGGAGTAAAAGGAACTCATTTCCAGTGTTGTGGCTGTACTAGTTTCCTAAGAATGCTGTGAGGGATTACCACAAACTCTTTGGCTCAAAACAAGAGAAACTTCTCTGAGAGTTCGGGAGGCCCAAAGTCCGGACACTGTTTCATCGGCCCACATCTAAGAGGGTCCATGGTCTCTTCCTGCTCCTGGTCCCTTCCGTGTTCCCTCACCTACGGCTCCACCACTGCGGTCTCTGCCTCTGAGTTCCTCTTCTCCGTGGCTCTCTCCACTTCTGACCCATTAGGGATCAAGGAGAATCTTTTTTTAAGTTTATGGAACTGAATTGTTTTTTTTTTTAATTTTATAATTAATTTAATTTTACATATCAGCCACGGATTCCCCTGTCCTCCCTCCTCCCACCCACCCATCTCACCCCCACCCTCCCCCCAATCCATCCCCCAATTCCCACCTCCTCCAAGGCAAGGACTCCCCTGGGGATTCAACTCAGTCTGGTAGATTCAGTTGAGGCAAGTCCAGTCCCCTCCTCCCTTCACCTAGGCTGAGCAAAGTGTCCCAGCATAGGCCCTAGGTTCCAAAAAGCCGGCTCATGAACCAAGGACAAGTCCCAGCTCCACTGCCTGGGGGCCTCCCAAACAGTTCAAGCTAATTGACTGTCTCACTTATCCAGAGGGCCTGATCTTGTTGGGGGCTCCTCAGCTATTGGTTCATAGTTCATGTGTTTCCATTCTTTTGGCTATTTGTTCCTGTGCTTTTTCCAATCTTGGTCTCAACAATTCTCACTCATATAATCCCACCTCTTTCTCGCCGATTGGACTCCTGGAGCTCCACCTGGGGCCTGGCTGTGGATCTCTGCATCTGCTTCCATCAGACATTGGATGAGAATTCTATCACGACAGTTAGGATGTTCGGTCATCCGATCACCAGAGTAGGTCAGTTTGGGCTTTCTCTCGACCATTTCCAGCAGTCTATTGTGGAGGTATCTTTGTGGATTTCTGGAGACCTCTCTAGCACTTTGCTTCTTCCTATTTCCATGGGGGTCTTCATTTATCATGGTATCTCTTTCCTCGTTCTCCCTCTCTGTTCTGGGATCAAGGAGAATCTTAACGGCCCTTCCCATTGTCTTATAGGTTGGGAGCCTAGCCGCACACTCTCATGCTTTAACACACATCTTTAGACACAGAGGCAACATCCACGAGCTCCAGGAATTAAGATAGGGATTTTCTTTTTTAGGGGACTGTTTTCAGCCTATCACAACTACTACTACTTTTCATTTGGGGAAGTTTTGTTTCTTTGTTTGATTTTTTGAGACAGGGTCTCCCTATATAACCCTAGATGGCCTAGAACTCCCTACATAGCCCTGGCCAGACTCCTTGAACTCAGAGTTCCACCTGCCTCTGCCTGGTCAGTGCCGAGATTACAGGCGTAAGCCCTTATCCTTGGCTCACTACAACTGCTTTCATGTTAAACTCTCTGTCCAGCCTTACCTACTCACCTTTGCCTTTTCCGTAACAGGGGGAACCTAACAAAGCTGGTTAGGAGACAGACCACTCTCCCTGACTTGAACAGATTCGGCCTGCTCCAGATATCAGATAAGCTGGGCTCATTTGACCCATTCCCAGGCAGCAAATGTTAACTGAGTGAGCTCCTATGTTCTGAGCTGTAGAAATCCCAGAGCTGAGTAAAGCAAGTTTTCCACCTTCAGGAATAATCTAGCGGAAGCAGATCTAGAAAAAAAAATCACAGTTCCACTTCCCTTTATGAGAAAAGTGTAAACAAGAAACCAAGGGCATGTAAGAGTCAGAAGCCACATTCCGATGCGAGCTCTGGTCCCAGAAGGCTCTGAAGCCAGAAGTTTTGAAGATGGTCACATCTACTCCTAGAAAGCACTAGAGAATTGTCTAGTAGCCTCTGGGCCTTTTTTCATATCAACTTAATGGTAACATATTTGAAGACTACATTTTTTTTTTTTTAAAGACAGGGTTTCTCTGTGTAGTCTTGGCTGTCCTGGAACTTACTCTGTAGACCAGGCTGGTCTTAAACTCAGAGATCCACCTGACTCTGCCTCCCAAGTGCTGGGTTAAAGGCAAGCCCCACCACTGTCCAGCCACAGATCCAATTTTTAAAGATGGGATTTTACTCACTAAGGATTTGTTGGCTGTTTGCTCATGTGTGGAGTCAGACAACACAGTCACCAGCTGGACACTGCAGAAGTGATGCTGTGGTCCCTCCTGAGAGACCAGCTGGGCACTGCAGAAGTGATGCTGTGGTCCTTCCTGAGACACCAGCTGGACACTGCAGAAGTGATGCTGTGGTCTTTCCTCAGACACCAGCTGGACACTGCAGAAGTGATGCTGTGGTCCTTCCTGAGACACCAGCTGGACACTGCAGAAGTGATGCTGTGGTCTTTCCTCAGACACCAGCTGGACACTGCAGAAGTGATGCTGTGGTCCCTCCTGAAACACCAGCTGGACACTGCAGAAGTGATGCTGTGGTCCCTCCTGAGACACCAGCAAGAAGTAATGCTGTGGTCCTTCCTCAGACACCAGCTGGGCACTGCAGAAGTGATGCTGTGGTCCTTCCTGAGACACCAGCTGGGCACTGCAGAAGTGATGCTGTGGTCCCTCCTGAGACACCAGCTGGACACTGCAGAAGTGATGCTGTGGTCCCTCCTGAGACACCAGCTGGACACTGCAGAAGTGATGCTGTGGTCCTTCCTCAGACACCAGCAAGAAGTGATGCTGTGGTCCTTCCTGAGACACCAGCTGGGCACTGCAGAAGTGATGCTGTGGTCCTTCCTGAGACACCAGCTGGGCACTGCAGAAGTGATGCTGTGGTCCTTCCTCAGACACCAGCTGGACACTGCAGAAGTGATGCTGTGGTCCCTCCTGAGACACCAGCTGGGCACTGCAGAAGTGATGCTGTGGTCCCTCCTGAGAGACCAGCTGGGCACTGCAGAAGTGATGCTGTGGTCCTTCCTCAGACACCAGCTGGGCACTGCAGAAGTGATGCTGTGGTCCTTCCTCAGACACCAGCTGGACACTGCAGAAGTGATGCTGTGGTCCTTCCTCAGACACCAGCTGGACACTGCAGAAGTGATGCTGTGGTCCTTCCTGAGACACCAGCTGGGCACTGCAGAAGTGATGCTGTGGTCCTTCCTCAGACACCAGCTGGGCACTGCAGAAGTGATGCTGTGGTCCCTCCTGAGACACCAGCTGGACACTGCAGAAGTGATGCTGTGGTCCCTCCTGAGACACCAGCTGGACACTGCAGAAGTGATGCTGTGGTCCTTCCTCAGACACCAGCAAGAAGTGATGCTGTGGTCCTTCCTCAGACACCAGCTGGACACTGCAGAAGTGATGCTGTGGTCCTTCCTGAGACACCAGCTGGGCACTGCAGAAGTGATGCTGTGGTCCCTCCTGAGACACCAGCTGGACACTGCAGAAGTGATGCTGTGGTCCCTCCTGAGACACCAGCTGGACACTGCAGAAGTGATGCTGTGGTCCTTCCTCAGACACCAGCAAGAAGTGATGCTGTGGTCCTTCCTCAGACACCAGCTGGACACTGCAGAAGTGATGCTGTGGTCCTTCCTGAGACACCAGCTGGGCACTGCAGAAGTGATGCTGTGGTCCTTCCTCAGACACCAGCTGGGCACTGCAGAAGTGATGCTGTGGTCCTTCCTCAGACATCAGCTGGGCACTGCAGAAGTGATGCTGTGGTCCCTCCTGAGACACCAGCTGGGCACTGCAGAAGTGATGCTGTGGTCCCTCCTGAGAGACCAGCTGGGCACTGCAGAAGTGATGCTGTGGTCCTTCCTCAGACACCAGCTGGGCACTGCAGAAGTGATGCTGTGGTCCTTCCTCAGACACCAGCTGGACACTGCAGAAGTGATGCTGTGGTCCTTCCTCAGACACCAGCTGGACACTGCAGAAGTGATGCTGTGGTCCTTCCTCAGACACCAGCTGGGCACTGCAGAAGTGATGCTGTGGTCCTTCCTCAGACACCAGCTGGGCACTGCAGAAGTGATGCTGTGGTCCTTCCTCAGCTTCATGTCTAGAGACACATCATGTCCACCTGGGCCCAATTGCTGAGGTCAGTTTTCATTTTGTTTTTAATATTTTACTTGATTTTTAATCATGTGTATATTTTCACATCTCTTTGAGAGTATGTGCACATGAGCGCAGTGCCCAAGGAGGCCAGAAGAGGGCGTTGGGTCCCCTAGAGCTAGAGTTACATGTGGTTATGAACCAGTTCCCAAGACATTTTCTTATTTGCCTCATCCCACAGGACATCTAGCATAGTTTCTCAACCATGCCACACACCTCTCACAAAATAAATAAGATGTAATCTAAGCTGGGCTCCCAGCTTGCTTCACCTCAGCCCAACTTTATACTGTTTAAGGCTGTGTTCCCAAATTCTTCACAGGTATCCTTTGTTTTGCCCATGCCTTTTGGTGTGGTCACAATATTCATGTGAGATACACTTGAGTTCATTTGTTTCTGTTTACCTACAGTTCAAGGGTTTCTTCCCTCCTCATTTTGTTTTTATTTTATTCTTCAATATGTAGAACACTGTCATGCTTTTAAAAAATCAAAGCTGTCACACAAAAGGGACCTCAGTGTTACTCCCTCCAGAGTCATTCCATTCTGTCTTTCCAACAAGTCGTCATCAACGTTATTGTTCTCTGGCTCACCTTCCTGTAGATAGCAATAAGTCAAGAGACTCCAACTTTTCCTTTTTTACACGAAAGACAACATGCTCCATATCCCCTTCTGCAATTGGAATGCTTTCATTTAAAATTACCTAGAAACCATTCTGTTCAGTTCACAGAAGTCACCTGCATTTTGAATTGTTTTTCATTTTGTAGCTGCACACTACTCCAAGGGGTCTGTGCCACGCTCTGTGCGACGCTGTCATGAATAATTCCATGCATACATATTTCCTGTTGTGGGAAGTGTGTCTTCAGGGTAAATCTCTAAAAGCTGGGTTTCTGGGTCGAGAGATAATGTACATGCAGCTTTGTTAGAGGCTGTCAAATGCTCTTTCCTGTGGCTGTTCCATTTTGCATTCTCTCCAACAGTGTAGGGACTAACTCCTCCTAGTCCTCACCAAGAGAGCATTGCCAAGCTTTTGAATTTTGCCTCTCTGATAGCAGGGAGATGGCATCTAACTCAGCATGTAGACCTATAGACCAGGCTGGCCTCCAACTCACAGAGATCTGCCTCTGCTTCTGGAGTGCTGGGATTAGGCATGCACTATCATACTGGTATTATTCATTTATCTATTTTTAAATTTATTTTAGTATTGTTGTTCTTTTTTTTTGGTTGGTTGGTTGGTTAGTTTTTTTGTTGATGCTGTTTTATGGACTGGGTTTTACTACGTAATCTTGGCTAGCCTGGAACTTGTCAAGCAGGCTGATCTTGAACATGCCACAATCCTGCTTCTACCTCTTGAGTGTGGGATTAGGGCCATACAATAGTACATCTGGCTTCCTCTTACTTTGTAAAAGTTCTTAAAATCTTAGGAATATTGGCATTTTATCTGTGGTATGTATTATAAAGATTCTCTTCCAATAAGTCTCTTTTGTATCCCAGAATCTAATCAATATTTGTATTTATAATTCAACTATCATTTGGCTTAAAAGGGCTTATTGGGAAATGTTGTCATTTATACTATTTTCTACAGAGAAAATATTTTACTGTTTAAAATAACCCTGGACTTTTAAATTATAACCTGTTTTTATGTTCAGGCTATCTAAGTATTATTTCTCCTGCAGTTGTACATAAAATGTTTTTACATTCAAAAAAAGGACAAATACTATAGAATTGTAGTATATGAAATATATAGAATATACAAATTCATAGAGACAGAAGATTAGATGTTATCTCAAGACAGAGAAGAAAAGAATATAGAGCAATGATTTCCTAAGTACAGAATCTCTGTTTTGTGTGATGAAAAAGTCCCACAAATGGACAGTAGTATCAGGACATAATATCATGAATGTAATAAATCAATACAATTAATGTAATTAATGAATATCATAAATATAATTATTGAATGAATATTGGGAATGTAATCAATGAATACTACAAATATAATTATATCATGAGTGTAATTAATGAATATCATGAATGTAATTAAAAAATAAATAAATAAAAAGATTCTCTTCCAGCTTGTGATTTCTGGTTTTGTTTATGGTAATTTTTGCCACCCAAAAGTTTGGTTTGTTGATGGTGGTAGTTTTTTGTTCATTTGTTTATGATATGGTTACATGAATTGATCAGTCTTTTCAGTATCTGGATGTTAAGTCATGATTTGAAATCTTTTCTCCACATTAAAGTCACAGAGGAATTTATGTATGGCTCTTTCTAGTGCCAGTGTAATCTCACTTGAAATCCAGTTCTCCGCTTCATTTGGAGCTTACTTTCCTATATGCTATGAGTATGAGTTATGTTTGCCACACGCCTATCCAGTGTATTCCAACAGGGTGTGTCAAAAAGAGCGTTGCTGGAGCAGGGCATGGTGTTGCACATCTGTAATCCCAGCATGGAGAGTCTGAGGCAGAACCATCACTGCCAGTTTAAGGACAGCTTTGGCTACATTGTGAGTTCCAGGCTAGCCTGCGCTACATAGTGAGACCCTGTCTCAAAAATAGGAAAGGGAAAAAAAAACCACCTTTGCTCTAAGCAATGCAGGTATCACCTTCAACAGCCACTGGAGGTTCGTTAAGTTCTCTGTTCGCTTCTTGACCAGTTCTACTGGCCTCATTGTCTCGCCGTGTGCAATACGTGTAACCCCAGCTGCTTCAGAACGTATCTATCGATCACGGCTGCCCTGCCTCAGAGCCCTGTCCTGGCTAGTTCTGTCCACTTCCCCATGTGAATTTAAATGCAAGCATGTCTCCTTTTTAAATTTCCTTCCTTCCTTCCTTCCTTCTTTCCTTCTTCCTTTCTTTTTTATTTCTTGTTGTGGCTGCTGCTGCTGCTGCTGCTGCTGCTGCTGCTGTTTTAATTCTTTTCTGCTTGCTGCCTGCTTGTTTACTGTACTGGGAATTAAACCCAGGGCCTTATGCATCCTAGATGCACATGTCCTCTGTGAATGAGCCACATCCCTTCCTCTGTCCTGTCTTTAAAAATGACCATGGGGCCAGCTATGTGGCTCACACTTTTAATCCCAGCACTCAGAAGTTTGAAGTAGACACTTCATTGTGAGTTTGCGGTCACCGGTCTTCACAGTGAATTCCAGGTCAAGCCAGGGCTACAGAGTGAGACGCTGTCTCAACCATTGAGCCACACTAAGAGCAAGGCAGGCCCTTCCTTCTTTCTTATTTGCCTGGATGCTTTAGGTCATTCACTGGAAGAGTATGTGTTGAGCAACTCTTATCCGATTGGCACTACACTAGACATCATAGGAGTGAAACAGGTTTATCCTCAAACAGCTTCGAGTATCGTGGGAGAGACAGAATAAGCCGCCTAAAGCAAACAGTCCAAGATACCGAGAGAAGTCACTGCTGGTGCTGAGCCCGTCTGTAATCCCAGCACTTAGTGGATTGACGCGAGAGGACTGGCTGAGGGCAGCCTCGGCTACATAGGGAGACACTGTTGTGAAAGAAGGAAGAGAGGGAATGGGGGGGGAGTGTGGTGGTAATCTAATTGTATTGAAATATTATTTTGATTTGTACTGAAATATTAATTTGATTGTATATTAATAAATAAAGTTGTCTGGGGGTCAGAGCTATTAGAGCCATAGCAAGAGTGTGGCGGTGGTGGCACACGCCTTTAATCCCATAGATATCTGTGTGCTCAGGGTCAGAGCTATTAGAGCCATAGCAAGAGTGTGGCGGTGGTGGCATACGCCTTTAATCCCATAAGATCTCTGTGTGTTCAGGGATACAGTCAGCATTGGAGACATATGCCTTTAAGACCTAGGGGGCTGTACATTCAGACAGTGACGAGGCAGTCATGTGTTTGGGTTTACAACCAATGAGAAGGCAGAACAACATACTTTAAAAAAACGAACCGACAGGAGGTAGCTCTCTTTTCGCGAAGCTGGGACAGCAGGAGGAAGGGTGAGATTTTAGCTCTGAGCTCTGACTTCTCGGCTTTCTCTTTTACATTGTTTCTGTGTTTCTTATTTAATAAGACGGTTGGTTACATCTACATCTGGCGCCCAACGTGACAAGAATCCATTAAAAACCGCTTGGCTTGACGGCAGGTCCGCTTTCCCGCAAGGGCGGCAGGCGGTGGCAGGCGGCGGAGGAAGCGGCAGGAAGCGGCCGGCGTCTTAGTCCGAGCTGCTGGCATCCTAGTCCGAGCTGCCAGCTTCCTAGTCTGAGCTGCCGGCTTCCTAGTCCGGGTAGCAACTTCTAGCCCGGGCCTAGGTCTGTGAGCAGCTTGCCTAAAGCCGGTGCTACAAACAACTCAGACCTGCCCTGCCGAACAGGGCCCTGCCGGTAAAGCCAACGCACGTGGTCGGAGCTTAAGGAAGCCAGACCCAAGCCTTGACTCGGCACAAGAGGGAACACGTGGCTGCATTTAAGCTTTAGCCGGCTACGCTTTCTTGTGCGTTCTCTCTTTCCTCTCTCTCTCTCTCTCTCTCTCTCTCTCTCTCTCTCTCTCTCTGGATTTACACCTGGGACACTAGGTGGCTGCTTTGAAAATCCCCTCGGATTTCTACTGTTCTACGCAGATTTGGTAAGTCATAATATATCAGATATTTTAAAGGAAACTATCTAAAAGAGAATTTTTTCCACATTAAAAAACAAATGGGTTTTATGTGTACTTTGGAAGAAAATTGGTTTTTGTTCGAAATTTTAGGCAGTCTGGCAATGGAACAACTATATAATATTAGTATTGGTGGAATTATGCACCTTATCACTATAATAATCCACATTTTAATATTTAAAAAGATAGTCAATTTAAGTGCCAGGATAACAGCGTTAGAAGAACTTGTTAAACCTGTAAAAATTCAGACAGAAGAAATTAACAGTGAAGTTGTTTCAAGTCGGGATCATAAGGTTGCAGAAAGAAAGCCTGTTTTCACACAGTCACCCTTAATTTATCCTGTAACAGTACAGCAGATGCCTGATCAAATGGCTACACAAAATACTTGGGCTCCAATTGAAATGTTGGATTTAAAAAGGTTTAAGGAGGCAATAGTATCTTATGGCATGCATTCCCCATATGTAAAGCAAATGTTAAACACTTGGTCAACATATAATAGGATAGTACCACAGGACTGGCGGGACCTCGCACAAGGTGTTCTGGAACCCAGCCAGAGACTTCAATTTCTGACTTGGTTTAAGGAGGAGGCTAAAAACATAGAAAAACAATGGAGGGATAAAGGAGTACAAGTTTGCCAGGATCAGCTTATGGGCGAAGGCCAATATGCTTCAGCACAAGCACAATGTTTATATGATGTCCAAACCCTAATTTTATGTCGAACGGCAGCCTTGAATGCATGGGACAAAGTTGAGGAACCAGGAAAAAAATCTGAGTCATTTACAAAGGTGAAGCAAGGCCCAAAAGAGTCTTTTACAGATTTTTTACAAAGACTGGCTTCAGCAGTAAAGAGAACGGTCTCGGATTCAGAAGCTGGTAAGGCAATAATTGAATCTTTGGCCTTTGAGAATGCGAATGCAGCATGCAAAAGAATAATCAGGCCATTAAGGGCAAGATCTGCACCTATGGAAGATTGGATTAGAGAAACAATTAATGTTGAAGCTGATGAGCATGATGATACATGGGTAGGAGAAGTAATTTCAAAAGGTTTGAGGAGTGTTAGATGTTTTGGATGTGGAAAGCAAGGACATTTGAAAAGGGACTGTAGACAGGTCATTTCCAGAAACAATGTTTCTTCAAGGAACAATGGCAACAGAATGCCCCTTCCTTCTGGAGTATGCAGAAGGTGTGGTAAGGGAAAACACTGGACCAACGAATGTAGATCAACAAAGGACAGACAGGGTAATCCTTTGCCTCAGTCTTCGGGAAACTCCCAGAGGGGCCTCAGGCAGGCCCCCAGTGCAAATCCAGTTCAAACCTTTCCGGCAGCCATAGAGGAAATGCCTGCTCTGGAGAGCGATTAAATAACCAAATGCCTATTGGAATAAATCATGCTGGTCAGAATGATGAAACAGAGAGAATAGAAAATTCAGGAGAAAACATAAAGAAAATTTTTTGGCAAACTTCTATTAATGAACAAAGACCAAAATTAACGATAAAAATAAATGGTGTTTTGTTGTCTGGTCTGGTAGACACAGGTGCGGACGTTACCATAATTGCACCAGAATTTTGGCATCCAACTTGGCCTCTTCAGGAGGTAAACGTTCAACTGTTAGGAATTGGGACATTATCTCAGGTGAAACAGAGTGCAAGATGGCTCGAATGTATAGGTCCAGAAGGACAGAGAGGAAAATTAAAACCATATGTGGCTAACATAACTATGAACCTGTGGGGTCGAGACTTGTTGCAACAATGGAATACTCAGATTAACATCCCTCCAATCTCAGAAACAAATCATAAACTAGCACATGTTACTGAGAGAAATATTAGAAGATATTGTTCTAATGAGTGGTCACCAGCCATCCATATTATACAAGAACAGGGCACAATAACTGATGATCTTCCAAAGACACCAACAGCTCTACCTTTAAAATGGTTAACAGACAAGCCTGTATGGGTCCAGCAATGGCCTTTAACAACAGAGAAACTCCAGGCTTTAGAAGAGCTGGTAGAAGAACAGTTAAATGCTCAGCATATTGAAGAATCAACCAGCCCTTGGAATTCTCCTGTATTTGTTATTAAAAAGAAATCTGGTAAATGGAGAATGGTAACAGACCTTAGAGCAATTAACAAAGTAATTCAGCCAATGGGCTCTCTACAATCTGGGATGCCTTTGCCTACTCTGTTACCAAAAGGATGGCCTCTCATAGTTATTGATTTAAAAGACTGTTTCTTTTCAATACCCTTACAAGAAAAAGACAAAGAAAGATTTGCTTTTACAGTGCCTACTTATAATAATTCTCAACCGGTTAAAAGATTTCAATGGAGGGTCCTCCCACAGGGAATGTTGAATAGCCCAACTCTGTGCCAATATTTTGTACAACAGCCATTGGAAGTGATACGTAAAAAATTTCCTAAATCTATAATTTATCATTATATGGACGATATTTTACTAGCTGACTCAAATGCAGATACTTTAGAAATAATGTTTGAAGAAGTAAAGAAAATTTTGCCTCGCTGGGGATTACAAATTGCTCCTGAAAAGATACAAAGAGGAGATTCTATTAATTATTTAGGATATAAAATAGAGCTACAAAAAATTAGACCCCAAAAGGTGCAAATTCGGAGAGATAGACTACAGACTCTTAATGACTTTCAAAGATTATTTGGAGATATTTCTCATCTACGAACTATTGTTGGGGTAAAAAATGATGAACTGACTAATTTGTTCAAAACCTTAGAAGGTGACAAGGACTTAAATAGTCCAAGAGAATTATCACCTGAAGCTGAGAAAGAATTAGCCTTGGTAGAAAAGAAAGTGCATGAAGGACACGTGAATCGTATTGATCCAAAGCTGGATTGCATTTTGGTTATCTTACCTTCTAGGCGTTCTCCTACTGGAATATTAATGCAGAGGGAAGATATTATATTGGAATGGATATTTTTACCAAATAAACCAAATAAAAAATTAAAAACTTATGTGGAAAAAATCTCTGACTTGATTTACAAAGGAAAAATGAGACTTCGTCAATTAGCAGGCATAGACCCAGCAGAAATTGTCGTACCATTAACTAAGGAGGACATTGAAAAATTATGGACAGAAAGTGAACCTTGGCAAAGAGCTTGCAGTAATTTTTTGGGAGAAATTAACAGCAAATATCCCAAAAGCAATAGAATTGATCTTATAAAGAGAGCTGAATGGATCTTGCCTCGAATTGTACGGCAAAAACCCATATCTGGAGTTCGTACATTTTATACAGATGCCAACAAAGAAGGAAAGGCAGGTTACAAATCAGAAAATTTAAGTAAAGTGGTTCAAAGTCCGTATAATTCAGTACAAAAATCAGAATTGTATGCTATTCTGTTGGTATTAATGGATTTTTCAGAACCTCTCAACATAGTAACTGACTCTCAGTATGCTGAAAGAGTGGTGTTACATATTGAGACTGCAGAATTTATCCCTGATGCTTCAGAATTAACTTCACTATTTATTCAATTACAAGATACAATCAGGAAAAGGAATCATCCTTTATATATAACTCACATTCGATCCCATACTGGTCTGCCAGGCCCTCTAGCACAAGGCAATGATGAGATTGATAAACTATTGATAGGAAATGTGCTGGAGGCCTCAGAATTTCATAAAAAACATCACGTTAATAGTAAAGGTTTAAAAAAGGATTTTTCCATAACCTGGCAACAAGCCAAAGAAATAGTAAAGAAATGTCCTACTTGTTCCTTCTACAATCAAACACCATTACCAGCAGGATGTAACCCAAAGGGTACTCAGAGAAATGAGATCTGGCAGATGGACGTGTTTCACTTTGCAGAATTTGGAAAATTGAAATATGTACACCACACTATCGATACTTATTCAGGATTTCAATGGGCAACTGCTTTGAGTTCTGAAAAAGCTGATTCTGTAATCACTCATTTGCTAGAAGTTATGGCCATCATGGGTATACCTGCACAAATCAAAACTGACAATGCTCCATCATATGTCTCTGTTAAAATGAAACAGTTTTTTGCTTATTACAATATAAAGCATATTACAGGCATACCACATAATCCTACAGGTCAAGCAGTTATAGAAAGATCAAACAGAACTCTAAAGGATATGCTAAATAAACAGAAATGGGTAACAAAAACCCCCAGAAATAGACTGCATAATGCTCTTCTAACTTTGAATTTTCTGAATGCCAATGAGAAAGGAACAACAGCTGCAGAGAGACATTGGATAATAGAAAAAACTACAGAATTAAATCAGCCTATATACTTTAAGGATGTGCTGACCTCAGAATGGAAACCAGGGTATGTATTACATTGGGGACGTGGTTTTGCTTTTGTTTCTACAGGAGAAGATAAGCTGTGGGTACCATCAAAATTGATAAAGGTTCGATTTGAACAAGAGAGACCTCTTAATTAGAGGAGGTGATAGTTCATCAACCAGCATGAACATCCAATTTAAACTAACTTGTATCAATAAAACATGCCTTTTCATTTCATCAGATAATAACTTGCCAAAAAGGAACATCCCCAAAATTAGTCTTGGGGAAAGGTTTTTGTTTTTGTCTTTTAGGAGAATGAAGGTTAAGGAATCTGAAGAACACTGGACAAATGAGACAACTGAAGAAAAGGGACAAATCATCTATCCCAAGAAACAGAGTGAAATGGTGTATGGGTATATATTATCTAAAAAAATTTTATGTCTTCCTAAATGTTTGTTTCTGCTTTTCTCTAAAGATTTAACACTCTTGGTTTTCTAATAGTCCCAGTTCAATTAAAATTTAAAGCTGACTTTGGAGTTGGAGAATGGCTCTCTCCTTCTTTAAAATCAAGCATGTTGTTAAAAGGAAAATGCAAACTCCCTGTATCATGCCAGAATAAGAGCCATCTTCTGCTATGGTACAGGACAAAAGCAAAATTAATTAAGGGACTATTCTATTACTAATCTCAACTCTTTGATTCTATTCTGATTCTTTAAACTTTTCTCAAAGTATAAATTTTATATCAAAATTTATAAGATTAATATATATATATACATTTTAAACTTTGTTAAGATATGAATGGTCACATAGAGTACTAACTAATTCTAGAAAAAAGGCTAGCTGCATATATATGTTTTTGTGTTCGAGTCTCTTATCAGTTTTCTGCAGGAAATCACGGCCAGGCCTAACATCAACTGAAGTCTCCAGAAAGAAGATGGGGCCCCACAACAACAACAATTCCACGTGGACAATAATAATATCATTAAGCTGACAAACATCATCCACAGATCAGCTTTGAACTACAAGGTGCTCAGAGCAAATTTGAGATGACTAGCTGAGATGATCCAGTCTCAAAGACTACTTGAATAAGGACTTGAGATAAACCCTGAACTTTGGCATTATACACAGAGTGGATAATGAAGGATATAGTTACCTCTCCTAGAATTTGACAATTAACCTAAAATTTTTCTTTCAGGATAAAGAAAACTTCGCCCATACCCAGCAGGAAGCAATTTTAAGAATACGACGCCCACATTCCCAAAGAGGTGGTGTGGGGCGGGTGGTTTTTTGGTCTTTTTAATGGGTTTTGGGTCTGGGATAATTTTCAGTATTTAGGGGGGTTGGTTACAAGTTATTGTCAAGGGTTAGGAAAAAGGCTAAGCAAAGGAGATTAGATTTAAGGTTCTTGTTTAAAAAAAAGAAAGAAAGAAAGAAAGAAAGAAAGAAAGAAAGAAAGAAAGAAAGAAAGAAAGAAAGAAAGAAAGAAAGAAAGAAAAAGAAAGACAATTACTAGTTTTAAATACTTTACATTGGATTGAATTGTTTTATATTGTACACAAATTTGAAACTGATATTGTTAGAAAATGCTATATGTATATTTCTAATTGTATTTATTCCATCCATTTAACAATGTAATGCAAATTTCTGATCCTTGAATGTTATTATTATCAACTATTAGGATATAAAGAAATGAAAGCTAGTAGTTAGACATTATCATAGAACTTGTAGTCATATTAGATATGTTTTAAAAATTGAGCAGAGATGTTTTAGACAGGTCATCTTCAAACCCTTCAGAGATCTACAGAATATGGCATTTAAAATGTTTTAATAACTTAGAAAATTTTTCTTTTTTGAGACATGTCGGCTCCTGGCAGTACCAATCTACTTTAGAGAAAATATGGGCATTGAAGAAACTGCATATGGAGTCAACTTTCATTCTGGCAAAAGTTAGCCACTGGACAACAAAGTATCCTCGAATCAACAGGACAAAATGGACAGACAGATCACGAAACAAGGGACTACTGATTCTTGCCAAAACAAGTGTGGTTATGGCTTTATCAAAAGGCATCTTCTGAGGCCAGGACAATATGGCCCCATCCCTGAAGTGGCCTTCGCATCCGGAAAAGGTACGGTGCCCTTTTCTTCGAAGGCAGCTTAACAGGCAGAGGGCCGATGGATTCTGTTGTACAATGGAACAGCAGCTGAAAGCTCATGCCTCTCAAAAGTAGACTGGCATTTAATAGAGGGATGTGGAGAAGAAGGGGATGCTGAGATGAAGCCATATATACACAGCCAAGAAGAATGGACAGCTGAATTAAAAAACTGTCAACAATTTCCAGAATTTAAAATCCTGAATCATGACAGGACACTAGTGGAATTCAGGTGTTTCTGGTACGTGGACTGCTCTCACCCAATGTGAGGTTGAACTGTTGACCTTGTGTACATCCTACTTCACAAATGAGTCTGTCAGATACACTAAGCCTATAGGCTGAAGATGATGCCCCAACACTACGGAGAAACCTCAGGTGACTGCCCAGGCAGCTGGCTGTTTCTGTCAACTCAAAAAATTTTTTGGAAGTTGCTTGCATGCACTTCCTGTTTTTATTTTTGTTAGCTAATATTATTCCCTTCTTGGGTCTCTGAGGGAGTTGAAGATTAGTTAGTTATGGTTGAAGATTAGTTAGTTATATTTGAACATTAATTAGGATAGAAAGTACATTAGATACATCTTGGAATTACCAAAATAGGATAGATAATGGAATTATTTTCTCTGATTCGTCAAATACCTGTTTAGGTATTTATTACTTGTATATATTGTATATAGTTATTGTACTTTTGTATATAGTTTTTCTTTTGTTAGTCATAACCTTTTGCTTTTTTTCTTTTTATTAAAATAGAAAAGGGGAAATGTGGTGGTAATCTAATTGTATTGAAATATTATTTTGATTTGTACTGAAATATTAATTTGATTGTATATTAATAAATAAAGTTGTCTGGGGGTCAGAGCTATTAGAGCCATAGCAAGAGTGTGGCGGTGGTGGCACACGCCTTTAATCCCATAGATATCTGTGTGCTCAGGGTCAGAGCTATTAGAGCCATAGCAAGAGTGTGGCGGTGGTGGCATACGCCTTTAATCCCATAAGATCTCTGTGTGTTCAGGGATACAGTCAGCATTGGAGACATATGCCTTTAAGACCTAGGGGGCTGTACATTCAGACAGTGACGAGGCAGTCATGTGTTTGGGTTTACAACCAATGAGAAGGCAGAACAACATACTTTAAAAAAACGAACCGACAGGAGGTAGCTCTCTTTTCGCGAAGCTGGGACAGCAGGAGGAAGGGTGAGATTTTAGCTCTGAGCTCTGACTTCTCGGCTTTCTCTTTTACATTGTTTCTGTGTTTCTTATAAGACGGTTGGTTACATCTACAGGGGAGAAAGGAGAGAAAGGAAAGGGGAAGGGAGGGGAGGGAAGGGAGGGGTGGTAAAGGGAAAAGGAAGTAGAAAGAAAGGAAGGAAAAGAAAAGCAAGGAATAAGAACATAACTTCTGAGTTTATGGCCAGACCAGTGTACTACGGAAGCTGAGAGAAAATGGAGAGTCAGAGGGGCTGGAAAACAGGGTCCTGAGGCTAGAACCACAGGTCCTGGGAGTCAGGACCTGGAGGCCGTGGGGAGGAGGAGACAGGACCTCGGAGAGGTAGACTGAGGGTGATGTGTACACAGGGCAGGTCCCTGTCCAGACCCTTCCAATTCCGGGATCTCTCACCTGGAGCTGAGTTATGCCCCAGGGTCGATCTGTGCCTATTAAAACTCTAACAGTGGACTTGACATGGTGGCTCACACCTATAAATCTTGGCACTCAGAGACAGAGGCTGGAGGATTGCCATGAGTTGAAGCCCAACCTTGGTTATATAATGAGTTTCAGACCAGCTTTGACTGAGTAAGAGCCTGTTTCAAAGCAAAAACTGAAAATGCAAGGCATGGTGAACTCTCCTGTCATCCTGGCACTTGGGCGGTAGAAGCAGGGGGATCAGGAGTTCAAGGCCAGCCTCAGCTACATAGCAAGTGTGAGGCCCTGTTTCAAACAAAAAATAAAAATAAACCTGATAGTGAATATCTCCTAGCTCTGCAGACACTGGTCCTTTAAAGTGGCAACCTTTGTGCGTCATTACCTTCTCAGGAATGATCTAGAGTTAAAAATGCCAACACAGCGGCAACATGTGAAGATCTCGAACCCTCATGATGCAGGTGGTACAATGGAGTCATTATATTTCATTTTAACGCATTTGTTTTAAGATGGGAGCAGTGTGTTCTTCTTTAGACCCAACTTGTTTGGGGGCGGCGAGGGGAGGGGGGTTCAGTCTGCTTTCACTCATCATGGGGTAAGAGTTCATGTTGTATTGCTGCATGTGTTCATTACACTGTTTTGAATGGGGGTGTGAGAACATTCTAAGACGCGTGTGGCTCGCAACTGTAATTCTCTCGGACAGCAGTGTGGTCTGGTTAGCACCCCATGCCAGCCATGCCTAACCTTCAAGTTGCATTCCGGTGAACTCCCCAGGTCTTTTTGATATACCAAAGCACTGACTGGAAGACCTCAGGAGGCATCTGGGTTTTGAGCGGTACCCAGTGTGCCCCTTCTCCCAACCTGGTCTTTCTGGGGTTGGGAGAGGAGTGGGTGGGGCGTCGAGGGGAGAGACCCCCTGCCTGCCACTGTGACATCACAGAGCAAAGTCATAGTAACCCACCCCCACCCAAGCCAGTGTCCGGCCTGAGGGACATTCATCCTCTCCCAACTCACCACATACCACCTTACCCCTCTGCTGGCAAGAGGGGACCTGGTGAACCCCCTCCCTCAACACCTGAGCCACGCAACGGAATAAGAACCATCAGAGAAGGAACTGAAACACCTCCGTTTCCGTTTCAGAACTACACCGGTGAATGAGCCATCCCTCTCAGCTGACTCAAAATGTTTGCCTCACCCAGGAGGTAGGTACAGCGCTTTTGGAAGTTTCGTGAATACTGATTGATTAATTTCCCTTATTCAGTATTTGAGTCCCACCTTTAGTGGCGTGATGCACACCTGGGGTTGGGGGCGGGGAGCGATGTAGGGTTACTGGGCAGCGGGCAAGTGTGTTCAGAAGGCCAAGGAAACCTAAGAAAGAGGCATCTGTGAGACCGTGGGGCGGAGCAGTAGGGGCAGCTTCCTCAGTTCAGAAGAAGCCGAAGGGGCCACGATCAACTGAAGAGCCCTTACAGACAGATATGAACACGGTAGCCAAAGCCAGCCAGCGCTTGCAGTTTTATTACCTTTTATCGTTGCTTCTCTACAGAGGGGACAGCGAGGTTACTGGGAAGTCTGTTGGTTAACATGGACCTAAGAGGCATAAAGCGCAGCACGTGTTCCTGCGCCTCATTCTAGAGGCGGGTCCCTGATGTGACCTGCAGTCCGTGACTTTTGTTAAAGATATCTGCCTGCCCTTTGCTAGACAGCACTTTAGTTCGAAAGGAGTCAGCCTCCTGGCGTTTGCAGGTTTGAAGGGCGACTCCACCATGTCTGCATTTGTGATCTGGTGCAAGTCAAAGGCTGAATTCCAGCCCTCACTTGACCGGTGGAGATACCGCCTCTGAATCTGGCGGGGTGTGGGTGCCTAGGGAGCAGTTAGTGAAGCGTCTAGCCCCTAGCTTGGTAGTTCGGATGGTTTTTCCTTAGATTCCACTTTCCTCCCACTTCTTTAGATCTTCAGACCACAACTGTAGAGAACTCCCCACCTCTCCCATCATCCCTTGGGGAAGCAGGTAGGTAACCACTACACCTCAGATGTGCTGAGGGGTTCAAGTCCCCAGCCTTACCCCTCGCACCTACAAAACAAGGCAGGCCTACATTGCCCCTCCATCAGAAAGGGTTCAGGGACCTGCATCTTTGGGAAATGCTTGACTTTGGGATTGACAGCAACCGGGTGGGTCCTCACGCCTTGTCAGCGTGTGAGGAATTTATCCCAGGACCCAGTCTCTTCCCTGGGCCGGTCCACGCCGCCATCAAGAGAGGCCAACGGGACTCAGGACCCACCCAAGGAAGAGAAAGAGGAAGAAACCTCGTGGTTCCCCGCCACGCCCGTCCTGGAAGTCCCAAGCGCCCGAGGCGCAAGGGCGGGGCCTCACCAAACAATTCAAAACAGGCTTCTGGTGCGTCGCCGTGGCAACCACCCGCTGCTAGGCAACTGGGGCGCCGTAGTAAACGCTGCCAGGGTTACTCATTGGGGGAAGCATGGTGGAAATCCCATGGGGCTCAGACACCCAGGCAGAGGGTGGAGATGAGGGGAGAGGGGGAAGAAAACGTTGCGGCGCAGGGGAGCGCGCTGAGGCGGAAAGGGGTGACCCTGCACTGTCTATGGACAGCAGTTTCCCGGACACCCCTCTTCTTCATTGGATCCTCAGTCCCCTGGCAGCCCGGGCCAGCCCTGTCTGAGCAGTCACTCACGCGTGAGAGATTGCTCCACAGGAAATGCAGATGTGGCTGCCCCTCTGATTCACGCCAGCGGTTTGGGATTGGACGAAAAGCTGGGGCTTCCTCTCCTGGAACTGACTGCTATAGCAAAAGCCCTCTAACAATTCCATGACAAAGCGGAAAGGGAAAGGCTCGAGGAAGGCCCCAAGTCTTTTCCTTTGGCCCTTCCCACTGAACATAAATGAGAACATTCCCAGCACTCCCGACCCACCTTAGGAGTGCTTGGGGTCATGCGGGCCCTTACAGGCTGGGTACAGCTGAGAATGGGAGGTCCAGAGTTGAACACAACACAGAGAACACAATAAACGTCCTCTGGGAAACCTTGAAGTTCAATGTCCCGTAGTATAGAATTAAAGCTCAGAAGGCTGGAGCCACATCAAAATGACCCTAATCTGTAGGGAATCTGTTTCACTCCTCTTGAAACGGGACAGAACATTTCCGACCTGTCACTGTTTTGAGTGACCTGTCCTCTAGTCAGACTAAAGATAATACTGGTAATGAGATCATTGCTATTTTCTGAGCCTTTGCTCATGGAAAAGCAGGAATGTTCCCACAGGTGTGAGGAAATGTACTGGCCGAAAAATGCATCCGTGTGGAAGGTCCGATACGCCCCTGGCCCTCTGGGGTCTTGATGTGGCTCCCCGTTGCTTTTGTAGGTGAATTGGGAAGAGTGATGTGTATGTGAGGCTATTTGGACATATGTCTGTGTTCATGTCTTTGCCCATCGGTTTCCCAACAGTGTTCATAAGCCCTGTTAACCTTACGAAACTTCTTTGTTCGTTGATGTGAAGACTGTGCTGAAGTCAGCCATGCATAAAACATGGCCGATTATACTACACACATTGCCATAGAACCAAAGGAGCATGCCAGACACAGAAGGCCCGTGATGAGTTACATGGACAGTGTACCCCTCAGGGAAGGCCCGTGATGAGTTACGTGGCAGGTGTACCCGTCAGGGAAGGCCCGTGATGAGTTACATGGACGGGGTACCCATCAGGAAGTGGAGGCACAGAAAGCAGAGCTGTCTGTTCATCAGCCAGTGATGGCCAAAGCGCTTAAATTCCACACCAGCCTTTTGTTTGTTGAGTAACAGAAGGAGTTACTTCATGGGGCCATGGGTCAAGAATTCTGGCCCTGGGGAGCACAGAGAAACTCTCGCCAGGCAGGGCAAGCAAGATGTCTAGGTGGATGGCATGGGGGGGGGGGGGGACGACAAAAATACTGGATCCCTTAGCCCCGGGCTCCGGTGTTAAGGAAGAGGCAAACACACTCTTGCTCAGCATTCTTCATCATCTCTAGTCTGCAGCATACCGGAAACGCAGTCGAGTTTCTGCCTACGAAGCATGTGTCCCCAACCACCATTTCTCTTTATGCAAATCTAGTAAAAAGGGCTTCATCAAGTACAGTGAAGTGTGACTGAGGACATTAGCAAAAGGTCAGTCCCAGGCCTTGGCATTGTGATGTCATAAATGGTGAGGTGCATACATAGCCTCATGGACATCACCCTAGAATCATTAACAGTCCCACATACCAAGTGGAAATACTATACTGAGATGCAGGATATTCATCTCTATACTGAATTGTGAGCTTTTGAGCCAAGTCTAATTTTCTTTGTTACATTGACCAGCAATTACCTTTTCTGTCCTAGAGAGGAAAGGAAAAGGGTGGGCAGGGAAAGAGCCAGGGCAACGTACAATGAGAGGAAGTGAATGGGATGCTGGCTTCTGACTTTTTGTGGCAAGGCAGAGAAACTCGTGTTTTTGTTAAGAAGAGGAAATTGGACACTGGGCCCCAAGGTCCTCGAGGAGAGGGAGCTAAGCCTGGTCACATCCAATAAGCAGCCAGCCAGGCACCCACATAAAAATGCACAGTCTAGGAATGGGCAGATCAGAGCTGCTGTGGAGGCCTACACTAATATTTTGGAAACCTTCTTTAAGGAAAATAATATGAAATTATAAGTTCGGATTGGGCAGCAGGCCCTTGGAAACAGCCCAAATAAGCGAGAGGCCCTGGAAATGGAGTTTCGTTGGCTTTGCTCTAAACCCACCTCTGGGCCTCCTCACCTGCCACTCCCATCCCCTTTTCCCTGAAGAAGGCAAACTTCGGGCTATTAAGGCTTCGGGGGTGCGGTTTATGAGCAGAGCAATAAAAACCGAAGACACAGTGCTGTGCCAAGCGGTGACTCAAGGCGGGATATGAGACGTGTCTCCAAGTATTTGAAGGGTGGAAGTGTGGCGAAGGGAAAAGAATTGGTCACTGTTCTAGGGTGGAGAGAGAATGAGGATACAATTAAGGAGAGAAAAATGTGCACAAAACTCATCAGGAAATGTTGGCTAACTTTATTTTCTGATACTGCGATGCTGTGTTTCCCATGGGAGGCATTAGAGGATCTGTTGAGTCACTGAGAACTGGAACTGGCCACCAAAAAATGTACTATAGGAAATAATCCTCTAAAAGGTCCTCCTGGGAGTGGCTGGACGCCCCAATGTTCATTCTGAGTCCTGAATTCCATAAGGCTGACACACGGCAGTCTGTAGGTTCATGTTTAGGGTGACAGCCGAATGAAGGAAAGAAAGCAGTTTTACAGAGGAAGTAGCCACCTCCACCCACATTTTGCTGACTGGTAGGGAAGGGAAGGGCGGAAAAGAAGAAAGGACGAGGGTGTAGCGCCACCCAGCGGCCAGAGGAAGCCATGCAGTCAGGAAACCAGCTTATTCCACAGCAAAACGGGACCACAAAATTCTTGTTCCCTTCTCCCAAAGAAAGTGAGTTGTGTCACGATAAAGGTTCATAGGATGATACATAAAACATCCAGGGGCCTGAAAGATGCCTCAGCCAGTAGAGAGGCTTGCCTCCAAGCCTGATAACCTGAGTTTGATTCCTGGAACCCACATGAGAGAAAAGAGAACCAACTCCTCCCAAAGTTGTTTTCCATACATGTGCCATGCCCCAGCTACACACACACACACACACACACACACACACACACACACACACACACACACACTCACACCATTGTTAAAAAAAGAAAAAAGGAAAGAAAAAAGTTGCCAGAGAGAGGCATGATGGGACAAAGACAAAAAGGAGAACATTTTCAAGAATGAGTGGCTTTTTACAATCAAATTCAAAGGGGTGGTGGCCCACACCTTCAATCCCAGCACCGGGGAGGCAGAGGCAGGCAGATCTTTGAGTCTGAGGCCAGCCTGGTCTACAAGTTCCAGGGCAGCCAGGGCTACACAGAGAAACCCTGACTTAGGAAAAAAAAAAAAAAAGTCAGAAGAAACTGAGAGCATTCTGGGTAGAAGGAAAAGAACAGCTGCTACGAACTATCAATTTGTACAGTTGTGAGGACAAAAAGAATAACTTGTGCTTCTCAACATCCCACATGGAGAGAAGCAACAGTCTGCCGAGAAGGTGGAAAGAACACACAGAACGAGCCGGACTGTCTGTGGCTCCTGGAGACACCGCAGAGCCTGAAACTGCTTCCCAGGGGAGGCTGTGAAGTAACGACCGTGGATCTATATGTTTTGTGTAGTGCTGTAAACATCAAGCCCCTTCCAGCCACACCACGTACCTAGGGAACAACGAACGGGTAGAGAGGACATAAGTCACCCTTTACTTTGTGCAGACAGCCCCTCGGCAAATGCTGATCCATGCTGCTCTGTGCTGAATCCCGGGCCCCCCACTGGCAGGTTCTCTGGCATAATCTCAAGAACAGCTGGGCTGTGGTTGCACTGTCAATCATTAGATGCCCATGTTCACTGCACAGCAGCGTTTAATCAGGAGGCCCGCCACAAACTACGAGCTGGAAGGGGAGAGGCGAGGGAGGGGGGAGGGAACTCAGCTTTACTCTTGCTGCATCACACCGAAGAGACTTGTACAGATGACATCCTTCCGTCCTTCCAGACAGGCTACAAGACGCTAACCATGGCCAAGGTAACCAGCTCCCCCCTTTTATTTGACAGGAGAAACCTTAGCACCTGGGTCTTTAGACCTTATCGACTGGCTGTCCTTGTTATCATACACTAAGGTTGCGTTTCTCTCTTAATGTGCATGGATGTGAACGTGGCTGCCACAGAGGCACCTGGGGGACGACTCCTCTGTCTCCTGTCTAGAAAGTAGAGAGTCACCTTGGGAAGGAATCTGTGAGCACAGGCCACGGCAGAGCGGCAGAGCGAGCTTGCCTTAGGCTGTGTCACTGGGTCTAGAGTCACTTTAAAGAAACTTGTGAAATGACCTTTGTTCTTCCAATGTGAGTAAGGCGTGTGACAAAGGATGTGCTGTGATGGATGGCAATTCTTGAAAAGGCTCCTGAAGGAGACATCAGTTTAACTACCGGGGGCTGAGGAAGCCCCAGAGTGCTTCCCTAGCATGCAAAGTCCTGGGCATTGGGGCACACACCTATAATTCTAGCACTTGGAGGTGGAGGCAGGAGGATCAGGTCAAGGTCAACCTCTAGGTATATAGCTCTAGTCAGGTTGGGGTCACAAACTACAGGAGGCCCTGTCTCCAGCAAGTGGAGAAGGAAGAGAGTATGAAGGGAGAGACTAGACCCCATTCTGTGGTGGGTGTTCTTTCAGGAAAGAGCCTCTCTGAGTCCATTCAAGTTGATCATCCTTTGTTTCTCAAATCACCTCTTCCATAATGTGCTTGTCTGCTTGGTTGAGGCCATAGGTATGTGTAAGCCTCAATATTCCTTTTTTGTATCTGAATAACCTGGAGGAGCATGGGTAAAATATGTAACTTGAAATGGATTGAAAATAAAGCCAAGATCTGTTCTGGTGTGGTGTGATAGTAGACGATTTTCCAAACCAATTAAGGCTGAATATTGCTATTAAAATTGAACCCTGAGGTGAGAGACTTGGAACTGCCTAGATCCTCAGTTTGGTCTTTTTATAGAATAATTAGTGAAGATGTTTTACCTGCAAGCAATGGATATCATCATTAGAAAGGACACCCACCACAAAGATGTCATCTATTCATCACGCCTAATGCCATAGTTTTCACAGGAGCTAAGATACTGAACCAACCTACATGACTACCAATAGATGGGTAAGAAAAATCTGGTGTACATACATAATGGAATTTCATTGATCTGTAAAATCTGTTGATTTGTAAAGAAAAATCATGAAATTTGCAGGAAAGTAGATAAAGTGGAAAAAATATATTAAATAAAATAAGCCAAACCCAGAAAAAAACCTTGAAAATAGCTTTGAATTTTTATATACGTATATATGCACAGGTGTATCATGGATAAAGGGGATCATGAGGAGAGGGAAAAATCTAAATGGAAGGAGGGGATGGGTAATAGGACGAAAGGGTTGAGCCCCCTTCAAAGGGGCTGGTGGCAGTGAGCAGTGGCCATCCCAAAGAGAGTCCAAGAAGGACAAAGTGAAAAATGTCACCGTGACACCTACTACTTGGATTAATTTTTAAAAACTAATAAAACAATAAGGAAGGGATTGTTTTAACCCACAGTACTGGAAAGACGGTGGAAGCCAACAGTTTTTTAACTAAAAAGAAGAGGACATCTTTGAGCACTGGAACAGCACGAGACAACACACTCTGGCAGACCAAGACCCTCCCTGCTCCTAGATTCTGTGATTGATAACACACATGTCCTCAGTCAAGGCCACCCAGAGTCTTGCAAAGACTGGCATTCCTCGATGGAGTTAATTTGCTGAATGCTTTAAAAAAAAAAAAAATCACAATGGCAGATTAGTTCCCCAAAGCAATGTACTCTTCCGTTTTGTGTTTTGGATGTTTTTATACATGACCACCTTCGTGTTTGTTACTGCCCCAATAGCACATTGTGTGTGGTATGCACTGTGTTCATCCCTGGAGATCCCGAAGAACAGAGGGTCAGGGTGGTAAACTGTTGAATGTAGATTGTGCTAAGACGGGGGAGACAGGGATATTGTTGGATTTGCGTATTTGCCTGTGCCTGTGATGTTATTTACATCTCTTAAGCTAAGCAGATTGTGGCCTGATTAATTCTGATAGGAGAGATCCCATGAAAGCTCAAGATGGTTTACTTTAAGAACCATCTGGAAGCTAAGCCTGAGCCTCCCCAGGTTTTAGCATACCTTAGGATGCTCAAGACTGATCACAATTATTTTCCTAAATCAAATTCAATCCAAATCACATAATGAGGTTGACAAGGTTAATGTTGGTCTTTATTTCTGAGACAGGATTTGATGTAGCCCAGGCTGGCTCCAAAGTCACTAAGTAGCTGGGGACGATCTTCCTGCCTCCACCTCTCAAGTGCTGGGACCACAGGTGTGTACCACCACACTGGGTATGTATTGTGCTGGGGATCAAACCCGGGGCTTCACACATACTAAGCAAACATTCTCAAAATGAGCTACATACCCTCTGCCACCTTTTATCCTGAAGGCATCAAAACTTCATCTGCTTCCCCTGGATTGGTACAACTTGATAATATATGCACACCATGGAGGTATATTCAGCTATAAAGAATAAACTTACTGCATTATTTACAGGAAAGTAAGTGAAACTGGTGAGCAACTTGGTAAGTAAAGTAAGCCAGACTTGGAAAGACAAATAGTGCATGTTTCCTGTCATGTATAGAAATACATATGAGTAGATCTAGGTGTCTAAAGGGTATGAATGTGGAGGGGGAACTATGTGAGGGAAGGAAAGGAGTGAGGAGGGCGTCAGAGGATGAAGGGGGAGGGACATCATGCATGTTTTCTCTTAAACAAGAATCCATATTGAATGATGCATATTACATATGACATGAAAGCAGAACCAAAGGGATTATTTAGGGAAGAGGAAGGGACCAGCAGGAGAAAGAGAGGACAAGGAAGGCTGGAGGGGGCAAATATGAGCAAAATACAGTGACATATATGTATGAAAATATTACCAAAACCCCACTATTTTATACATGAACAAATAATTATAAAAAGTACCCCAAAAGAGGTTAGCCAGCTCAGAGCATCTGCAGGGAGCCACCCTTGGTCCCTTGCTGCCTCTGCCTGAGGACACACGCTGTAAGTGGGGTCCTGAGGAGGCCTTCCAGGTGCACATGCACAAATTCCATGACACAAGATACTACCCTGCTCACATGAGTTCTCTCTGACGTTAGTATCCCTCATGATAATGTCTCCCATCTGGTATCACCTTCATCCTTCTGTAAACCTGTCCAGTGTCCGTCACTCTGCCTATGCAAATCCCTCTGGCTCTGTAAGAGCCACACAGCATTCACACTGAAGCACAGCTTCCCCAGGGGAAAGCGCTCCTGTGGCAGCCTTGGTCATCCGTGTTGAGGAGGAGTGAAGGAGGCCCGAGAGCGCGCTCCCCAGCTGTCTCCTCCTCCTCTCCTGCTTGTGTGTTGCAGATGGAGCTCCAGAAGGGTTCCCCTGTCCAGCGGACCTTCATTTCTGCCATCCTCAGCATGCTATCACTCAGCCTCTCCGCAGCATCCCTGCTCAGCAACGAGTGGTTTGTGGGCACACAGAAGGTGCCCAAGCCCCTGTGCGGGCAAGGTCTGGCAGCCAAGTGCTTTGCCATGCCGGTGTCCTTGGATGGGGGCCTCACCAACACATCAGCCCAGGAGGTGGTACAATACACCTGGGAGACTGGGGATGACCGGTTCTCCTTCCTTATCTTCCGCAGTGGCATGTGGCTATCCTGTGAGGAAATCGTGGAAGAGCCAGGTAATTCCCTCACACCAGCCCACACAACTTGTTCTGCTTTTCCAATTACATTTTCATTTGTATCATGTAGGGGTATGTATAGGGGTATGTACATGCATGTGGAGGTCAGAGGACAATGGGCAAAATCCACTCTCTCCTTCCAGCATGTGGATCCAGGGGATCAACCTGAAGTAGTCAGGCTTGGCAAGCATGCACCCTTACCCACTGAGCCATCTCATCTGCTTTTAAAAAAAAATGCTTATCGAGACATAGAACTCATTATGTAGATCTGGAAATTGGAACTCTGCCCTACAAAGATGCTCTCAGAAAAGCGTTGTTTTCATCATCAGAGATGAAGGCCAGAAAAACGAAGCTTGGATGCCTCATTCATGCATGCCTTTTCTCCTGTTTTCAGAATGGGGCACCAGCTGAATGAGTGGCTGCTTGTATGCTCATCAGGGCCTGTGTCAGAGCAGATGGAGCAGGGTTGGGTGTGGGATGGGACATCTCTATGCCCACAGCCCCAGGGAGCTCCTTATGACATTGCCCCTTGCGTCTTTTAGGGGAGAAATGCCGATCTTTCATTGAACTCACACCACCAGCCCAGAGAGGTGAGAAAGGACTACTGGAATTTGCCACGTTGCAAGGCTCATATCACCCCGCTCTCCGATCTGGAGGGGAGTGGTTGATGGAGAAGGCTCCCCTCCCCCACCTCCCCTTGAGGCCCGTGGCAAGTACGTGTTCAGTGACTGTGGACCCGGGCCTTTCTGCATCTAAACTGCACTGCGACCGCCTTTCTCTACCTCTGAGCCCCACAGGCTGACGGGAATTCCCCCTAAAGTTGACACTCATGCAGATGCAGGAATGCAGCTCACAAACTAAGTCACCAGCACCCAACCCAGGACACAACCTGAAGAGTTTGTGGCCTGGCCTTTTCTTCCCTTTTGTGATGTTGTTGGGGGAGGAGATTGGCTTTTTTGTTGTTGTTGTTGTTGTTTGTTGAGATAGAGTCTCTTTGTAGCCAGGTTAGCCTTGAGAAACCACTCTTCTTCCTGCCTCTACCCACCTACTAGTGGGATTACCAGTAGATAATCCCTTGTCCAAGTTTGTTTTACTGAAAGTAGGAGTGAGAGGTCGAGAGAATGAAAATGTAAGCCCTAATTAAAGAGAAAGTCAAGAATGAGCTTTAGCACAGGGTTTATGAAGATGGGGCCATCTGTTTGACAACTAAGCTCAGCAGTGTTTACAGCCCATCGAGTGTGATACCCGTTCTTCCCAGACACCACAGGTGTTGATTTCACCTTTGTCTTCCTTTCCCCCTGGGCCTCTGACTTCGGGTGGGCACTTCTGTCCACGGTGGTTACTGACTGCTGTCTGGGTGGGGTTCCTTTTCTTGGCTTTTGGCAGAGGTCCTCTGGTTATCGCTGGGTGCCCAAATTGCCTACATCGGACTTCAATTCATCAGCTTCCTCCTGCTACTGACAGATCTGCTGCTCACCAGTAACCCTGGCTGCGGGCTCAAGCTGAGCGCCTTTGCAGCCATCTCCTTGGTCCTGTCTGGTGAGTGACCGCCCGCGGAGTGCCAGAGGGTGCCTCCTCTTGGGGCTCCTTGGGATGTTTCTTTTGTTGTTTTGCTCTGCTCAGTGAGACAGGGCCCAGGGCCTTCCTGTGTAGGCCAGGCTAGCTCACCGCCTCTGAGCTCCCGAACACTGGGGTTAGAGGTGCGCAGGACCCTTGGCTCACAGGTCCCTTTGAAGTTCCACCTTCAAGGCTTGGCACTTCGACCTTAATGAGAGGAGGAAGGGACTGGAAAAGAAGAGGAGGAGTTGGGGGTAGGAACTGGGGAGATGCCTCAGTGGGCAAGAGCTCTTGCTGCTCAAGTTGGGGACCTAAGTCAGAATCTCCAGCACCCATGTAAAAAGCCGAGCATGGCAGCTTTGACCTGGAACCCCAGCTCTGGGCGTGGAAGTATCAGACAGGAGGATTGCTAGGACTTGCCGGCCAGCTAGCTTGGGCAAAAAAGCAGTCAGCTCTAGATTCAGCAAGAAACCCTGCCTCGAGGGAATTAAGACGGAGAGCAACAGAGGGAAACCAGACAACCTGTGCTCACACACAGGCACTTGTGCACACTCATGTACACACATGCACACAACCACACACAGAGGGCAGCAGAAGACACCGGGAAACTGTGTCTCTATACGCTCTTACTTCTAGGTCCCTTTATTTGCAAGCTTTCTCAATGTGTAAAGCCTTTGGCTCAGTCTACTTTTCAACTAGAATATATAGCTTTTCCACAGTGTCATTGTTGGACAGAATTTAAAGTAAGATCACACACACACACACACACACACACACACACACACACACACACACACACACACTGTGCAGGCTAAAGGGTAGGAAGAAGTCAAAATGAGCACCAGCCATGACAGACTGACTCAGATTCTGTCACGGCTCTCAGCCAAAAGTTTGGGGTAATCATTGTAAAGACAGTCATGCAAGGAGACGCCCCTCCCCTAGATGCCCTGACATAGACTGACCCAGATGCTGACAGAAAGATGCCACGAAGCCTTCTCCAAGGCCTCTGTTTCTTGTTCCCTCCATAGGCCTTCTGGGGATGGTGGCCCACATGATGTATTCACAAGTCTTCCAGGCCACGGCCAACCTAGGTCCAGAGGACTGGAGACCACATTCTTGGAATTATGGCTGGGCTTTCTAGTGAGTAATCCTCATCCCCTGAACCTCTACAACCGAACTCCAGCAACCACGCACAGGATTTTCTACCCTCAGCTGGATATACCTTCCCATTCCCCCCTCCTCCTCCTCCATCAGTCAAATCCAGGGCTGGACCAGGGACAGCTATCTGCTCCCTCCCTGCCTTCGGAGGGTGCCTAGAACATTCTTCTCACTTGCTTTGAGGATGAGACCTGGTGCAGTTTTCTACTCAGCAGCTGTAATCAGTTGCTTCAGCAAGGCTGGTTTTATATGGCTTGTGGGAACTATGCTGTATGTTCTATATTTTATAGTTCAGGGTATTAGAGAAATGGACAGTAATTATAATCTTGAAATTATGATTGAATTCTCTCTGATCTATTGATGATCCTAAAATATCTTCCACCCATTATATACTCCCCTATTCCAAGAGTAACTTCTTCCTAACTCCAGATTTCCAGTCTTAATTCTACTGAACTGCTAGAAATAAAACTGCAGCCGGGCGGTGCTGGTGCACTCCTTTAATCTCAGCACTCAGGAGGCAGAGGCAGGTGGATCTCTGTGAGTTCAAGGCCAGCCTGGTCTATAGAGGGAGTTCCAGGACAGCCAGGACTGTTTCACAGAGAAACCTTGTCTCTAAAAACAAAAACACAAAACAAACAGAAGCTGCTTGGCATCGGCTGTCCTCGCCTTCAACGCGTACATGGGGACAGTGCTGGGGTTCAAAGTGTAGACGCAGGAACAGCTTCAGTCAGTGCCAGCCCACTGCCTCACACATCACCACTGTTTGCTTCCCCAGCTTAACCTTCAAAACCAAGGACTTCATAATTTTAAATTTTCCGGGGAGGAGGGGGGGAGGCAGGATTAAAGAAATCACATGTAGCCAAGGCTGGCCCTGAACTCCTGATTCTCCTGCCTTTACTTCTCAAGTGCTGGGATTACAGGAGTGCCACCTTCAACACATTCAAGCAGAGCATTTCCTTTGTTTAAGTCTCAAATACTCTTTCCTTGGAGGCCTCCCGCCTTCAGGAGTCCGTTCTCACTTTTCCTGAATACACACGTACTCTAGCTCTGGGGTTTTGTTTTTGGCATTTTGGGTTTTTTTTTTGTTTGTTTGTTTGTTTTTAATTTTCTTTCTCCCTGGAGGAACATTCTCTACTCACTGCAAAGCTAATGACCCGGATTCACATAAACTGTCTCAGATGAGTGCTGAGGACATTATTAATGGCACAGGAAACACACTATGCTGGGCTCACATTTCCATCCGAATGCAGGTACATAGGAGGCCCTCCCACTTCTGATCCTACCCACTTCCTCACGCTGCAGTACATGCTTTGCATTGAGGACTCTAATCCACCCACCAACCCATGTCAGCTTTGCTGGTTTCCCCGACCAGTCAGGCCTCACCTTTGCCCACTTCTTGGCATTAGAAGGGTAGGTCTGGGTTGGTGAGCTGGCTCAGTTGGTAAAGTAACTGCTGTAGAAGCATAAGGACCCGAGTTCAAATCCCTGGGGCCCGAGCAGAAGCCGCACACAGTAGTGCAGGCGGCAATGATCCCAGCAGTATGGAGAGATGGGAGGCAGAGACCCGGAATTCCTGGAAGCTCATAGGCCAGGTAGCCTACTCAGTGTCAACAACAACAAAAATAACTGCCTCAACCAAGGGGGAAGTTAAGGACTGACTCAAGAGGCTGTATACACACACACACACACACACACACACACACACACACACACACACACACACACACACGCGCGCGCACATGCACATGCACACGCGCACGCACGAAACGGAACTTTGGGGCTCAGGCTGACAGTCTCACTAGAGTGACCACATACGGATCCACCGTAGGGAACAAACAGGAAGCTGCAGGACAGTCCTTGGCCTGGCTCTCGACAACCTTTGACCTCCCAAGCACCCCCTCCTACCTTCACAAAGCCTGTTTCCTGGGCTTCACAGAAGGACAGGGCTATTCAGGGGTTTGACGTCCCAGGTCTTTAGGAATGTGTTCGATGTAGTTCCCGAGGGTGCTTTTTTCCTTCTCAGATCCCCCCAGCTTCTATGCACGTCCAGTTCCCACTGTTCACCCCCCACCCCGTGCCAAGAACCATGGTGTTCGTAATAATCAAATTCCACTGGAGCGAAGTGTGGTGCCTTCAGATCTGTAGTGAAACGTTTTCATGAATGACGATCAAAGGCTCAACTTTGGGGACAATTAAGTTGGAAAGAAGGTTGGGCAGAAGAGGGGTGATGGCTCCAGAGTCAGGGCAAAGTGAATGAAGGGAGGAAAGAAGGGATGAGGGGGCATTAGTTCGTGCTCACCCCGTAGGAGAGAGCTAGAGCTCTGTGGGATCTAGATTTTACAGGGGTAAAGAAACACACCCCACACGAGGCATAGAAGAGCCTGGCGGTGACAGCCGATGGGATCAAAGGCCTTGGCTACAAAACCAGGGCAGATGGAGTCCCCGGTCTGTCCGTCACAGAAGCCCGGTGAAGGCAACACGCTCAGGTTCCTACGTCCCCCAGAAGACAGGGCCTGGTCTGCGGCCGGGCAGACGGCACTTTTCCTTCCATCAAGTCAGACTCTCACTGTCCCTTCTCTGTGCTTGCCCCTAGCACGGCCTGGGTTTCCTTCACCTGCTGCATGGCTTCGGCTGTCACCACCTTCAACACATACACGAGAATGGTGCTGGAGTTCCAGTGTAGGCACAGGAAGAACTTCGACCCCAACCCCAGCTGCCTCGCCCAGCACCACCGCTGTTTCCTCCCCCAGATACCATGCGCAGCCCACTCAGGGGACCCTTTGACCAGCTGCCAACAGTACCCCAGCCATCCCATCCGCTCCGTCTCCGAAGGTATCGACCTCTACTCAGCGCTACAAGACAAGGGATTTCAACAAGGGACCAGCCAGGAGCTGAAAGAAGTGGCTGGGCCATCCATAGAAGAGCAGTGTTAGAAGTTAAGTGGGTTTGGGGAGCAGGCTAAACCCTACCATCTGTGTTTGCTTATTAACATCCGCTTAAGCAAAAGTGTCTCTTGAGCCTTGCGTTTAGAATAAGAGAACCTTAAGTCATCTCCAGGACATTGCTCTGCCCCGTTTCCCTTGACACTGCTTTGCTCTACCCCTGTCCCATCTCATGGATCCAGAATCCCCGTCTCTTCACTGACTGCTCAAGGCTGGTTCTAGACCATACAATGCAGATAAAAAGGCAAGTTAAACACCCTTCTACCTTTAAGGGTCTGATGAAGCTAGTCAGCGTCTGGAAGCTGAAGAAACAGGTGAGCAAATTGATGGTGGCTTACCTATGGTGCACTGGGATTTTTCTGGAAGTCATACACAGGAAGACGGAAACACTGTTGAAGGCACCTTGCACACTTGCATACTAGGGTCTTGAATCCTCGTAATAGCTAGTAAAGTACAATTACATGGGCTGGCTAGGGAGCCGGCTTCTCTTCCAGATTACATGGGCTGGCTAGGGAGCTGGCTTCTCTTCCAGAGGTCCTGCACTTGACTTCCAGTTCCTAACATTCATGGTGGCTAACAACTGTAACTCCAGCTCCAGGGAATCTGCCCTCTCCCAGCCTCCACAGACACTGCACACACATGGGACACACAGACATACAGGCAAGCAAATAACTCGTATGCATAAAATAAGTTTCAAAACAATAAGAATTATCACTAAGAACTGACAAAATACAGGCTGGGATAAACGGCTCAGCAGGTAAGGTACTTACTGCACTAATCCCACAGCCTGGACTTGATGCCTGGGTCCTACGGTGGAAGAAAACCGACTCCAAAAGCTGTCTGCCAACATCCACACACATGCCATGGCACACACAGTAATAATACAATTTTAAAAATAAAAACATTATTAAATATGATCCTAGAAGCCATTGGAAGGCAGTATGATTTTAGGTTTCTATAGCCTATAGGATCAGACTCACTCCTAGAACTGGTCTCCCAAGTCCCCAGAGGAGACTCATACAGGAACTTCTCCCAGGAATGAGACTGAGGCCGACGTTCCTCTCTGGATACCCACTGCTCCTTCATCTCAGAAACTGTCCACACTGTTCCCTCCACAAAGGATGCCATCCATCTACTCACCTTTTTTTTCTATAAGGGAAGGAAACCATTCTGGTTAGCAAGAAAGAGAAGACCACACATGTACAATCCTGTACACAGCATTTATTTGTTCTGTAACAGTTCACATTTTAAACAGTGCTTTCTGGCTACAGACCCACTGGCTCCTTCTCAACACAGGTAATGTGGACAGCAATTCACATTCCTGGGGTTAGCTGGTATCACCACACCGTATCTTTGGGGAGCGGTTAGGATGTTGCGCAGGGCAGAGGAGAGGGCTTATAAAGGAAGGAAAGGACAGGTTGAGCGGAGGGAGACCCTTGCATTGTAAAAGGCATTACTTCTAAGTAGTTAGTGGTCAGGCTGATTTGTGGGCCACCCCATGTGGAGCAATTTCTCCCTTGGATATCTGGATGAGTCCTGAAAGGAGGAGGAAGGGTAGGGAGGCATTTGGCAGGAGGCCAGCACTCACATCGGCCAGCCAGCGGAAGCCACCTCAACCCTTTCTGTACCAGCTGCAACAGGAAGTAAGCCTAGAGTTTCCATTGCATTTAGCAAGGAAGAGATTCGCACTTCTAGTAAGGAGAAGTTATGATGCTATTTACCAAAATACCAAGGAGAATTCAGTGATGCTGTCTTTGTGGCTTCCTCTTATCTGAGACTCAGCCAGCATAAAACAGCCTTCAGCTCCAAAGAGTAAACCCAGACAGGTCTCCATCAAGCATGCATCTCTGTATCATATTCCTTCCTACACAGGCAGGCTTCTTAGAATATCAACACTGCGAGAATACATTGATCTGGGAGCTCCACCAGGCTACCACCCACTACCAGTGACAATTTGGTCCACTATAATCTAGTTCTGAGACGGCTACACACTATATTCAGCCCTTTTACTAGTAAAAATTCAACTTACTAGACATGACCCTAGAGTCACCTCCAGATTCTAGGGGAGCCCTATTCATTGTTCCCTCTTCCCAAAGTCAACCTGGTCCCATACAACTCCCAAATATGCTTCTAGGGTCTTATGGCAGAGGTACCAACAAGTCTGGTGAGGTCAATCTGCAGGATGGACTGAGTACCAACCTCCTGTTATCCATAACACCTACTGTGGGCAATTCATAGATGGCCCCTTAAATCTAGAATCTAGTTTTCTGGGATCCCTTTATTAACACAAGCTAAAATGATACAAACCCAAGTGAGGAGAATATCTGGTTTTCACTCAAAAAGAGAAGTACATTTTCATTGGCCACCATGGGAACACATGGCATATCAGACAGTGATAGAGACATTTGGAAGATCCCAAACTAAAAGAGGTCGGTCACACATTTACATAGAAGGCAGAAGAATGGAGATAATCCGAAAGAACTTGATCATTATAAAAGTTACAGTATTTACATGAGAATGTTCTCAATATAATGCTTCAAAGGCTCTACGAGGAAGGAAGAACACAGGGCAGAGTGGTTGCATACTGGACCCAAGAATCAACAGTCCAGAAACAGATCCCTGAATAGAAGAGGAAGCAAGGGAGGGGGAGATGGAGATGCCCTAGAGAAGTCTCGGAGCAAGCAGAGTGGAGCTGTGGCCAGGACGAGGCCATGGGACTTCCAACCTTCAAACCGAGGACAACACGCATGCAAACCCTTCTCTCGTGACTGGAGAATCAAAGCTCGTAGCTGCAGAGCCATCAAAAGTTCACAGGGCACGATGTAAGGACCTGGTCAGGAGTCACGGAAACTCTCTCCCTCGCTCCCTGTGATAGAAACGTCTTCTCATGACCAACCACTTAACCGAGGTAGAGGGTCTAGGAGATGGAAGGATGAACACACTGGATAACTAACTTCCAGTGTCGCTCACTGCTGTCTAGAGAAGGAACCATAACACCGGCAGAGGGAGAACAGAGTGGTGAGGGACCCTCAGGACCTCGGAGGTAGGCCATCCAGACACACGAAGATGACCAAATCAGATGAGTTTCAAGAGGACAAGAAATGGAATCCCTGAAGCTTGGGGCATATCTCAAAAATGATTTTGTTACAACACTGAACACACACACACACACACACACACACACACACACACACACACACACACACATATACATGGCCTAATGCAAAACAACATATATCCTTGCTTGTAGGCCATTGGATTTCCCAGCAAGGGTTTATAAATTAGAGGTACAAAAAAAAAAAAAAAAAAAAAAAAAAAAAAAAACCTAAGATTCACATTTCCAAACTATCCACACAGAGTTCCCAGGAGGAGGGTTAGTGCAGGGATGGGAGGGTCGTGAGATATCCCAGCTAAGCAGATCATGCTGCATCACACAGCTCCAGCAGGCTGCCAGAGGGCAGTGATCCCCAAGTGCTGCATGACCCTGAAGTCGTCACCTCTCCAGAGAACTGACAGGAGGGACAGGAGCCGCTCTGCATGGTTCTTCTGAATCTGGATTCCACTGCACTAGATCTGTGGGAAAATGACCATTGTTACCCCCTTTACATGGGATTCCCAAAGAAATGGGCAATCCAAACATCAGAATGTTTCACTTCCCGGTCCTCTAGTTTAGCGCCAACAGTCTATGAGCCCCAGGGACCTGTGCCCTTTCAATGATAAACTCTTCAACTTCAAACTTGGCCCAAGCACTTTTCAGGGAAAAGGGCTGGCATTTTTAGCAAGATAACTGCTAGGTTCTGTAGGTTCTGTAAACCATATCTGCACGGATATTAACATCATTGGTTCCTACCCAGAAAATGCCAGAAAGGTCTACCCTCTCCAGTCATTGGGATGTTTTAAAAACCACAATCCCACATTTCCTAATGCCTGACAACCTGGACTCAATCCTCAGGACCCACACAGAAGAAAATTAACTTTGGCCCTTGTCCGCCAATCTCGACACGTGTCAGCATGCGTGTGGGCCCACACACATAAATGTAGTAAAATTCTTTTTAATTAAAAATTAACCAACCATCCCAGAAGCCAGTCACCTGGTAGGGAGAATCAACAAACTTGATCCTGGAGAGGAATCTTCTCAGCTCCCCACGGCCAATTTTAGGGGTGGTCTCCTCCAGCTGGACCATCTGGCCTTCCATGAGTGCCCAGCGCAGACTGAGCTTGCTGATCACCAGAGAGGTGGGGTGTCCATCAGGGCTCATCCCTGTCGTCCTAGTGACATAAAAGGCATCTTTCCAGATGTCGTTGATTCCAACTGAGGAAGGACAATGACAAGAAGCAGTTCACAAGAAAGAAGTCAGCAGCATGCTCATCACCTCTCGGATTCAGATTACAGGCACGAGGTCCTTGTCTTTAAAATAGGAATTAACAGTGGTTGTCTAAAGGGGGCATGAAAATCCTTTTTCTCCCATAGGACTACTCGGCAGGATCACTGGAGCTCCCTTAACATGCTGCACTATGAGCTTCAGCCAGTTTTCCTCCAATACATCGGTTGCAGCTCACCCTGCCTCCTCTTCTCCTCTGTCGCTACCCTCCTCCCTCCTCTGCCCAGGGTTTTAGGTAACTGGGCCGCTTGACTCTCTAGGTCATGTAGATGACCAGAGACAAGTATTGGCGTAGCTTGATAAGCAGCCTTGAACTGGTTCTGTAGCCAAGGATGAGTCTTTGATGGAAGTGCGATCTTAACTAGTCTTAACAATAAAAACCTGGACTCAGATATCGAGGGTGGAAGCTGAAAGATCAGAGAAGCAAAGCAGCAGCCACCAGAGACTTCTTACCTCTACGAAATCCCAGACTGAATGAGGAGTCCTGTTGCTATGAATCCTCGGACTGAATGAGCGGGAGATCCTGTCTCCACCCGCCTTATATTCCTGTCTCCACCTCCCTAGTGCTGGGACTAAAGGCGTGAGCCTCCCAAGTCCTGGGATTAAAGGCATGCACCACCACCACCACCACCACCACCACCACCACCACCACCACCACCACCTCCTCCTCCTCCTGGCTCTGTTTCTCTTTTAGACTGGTTCAATCTCATGTAGCCCAGGGTGGCCTTGAACTCATGATCTTCCTGCTTCCTCCTCCTAAGTGCTGGGATTAAAAGGGTGTGCCACCAATGCCTGGCCTCTATGGTTAACTAGCGGCTAGCTCTACCTTCTGATCTCCAGGCAAGCTTTATTTGTCAGAACACAAACAAAATATATAACATTTGACTCTCCTGCCTCAACCTCCCCAGTGCCTCTTGCATGCTAGGCAGATACTCTGCCAACTAAGCTACATCTCCAGCCCATGAGATTCTTATTTACTATTATTTAATGTTCCCTGAATAATGTTTTATGCAAATGTTGCAAAACAGCTCATTATATCTCTTAAATGTTTGCAAGCAGACACTCCCCACCCCCCCAACCCCCCCAATTCCCCCCACTCCCCAATCAGTTGGCAGCCTGCAAGTTCTAGATCAGCTTTTCTCCCCCATGAAGCCCATGACACAGAGCCACAGCACCGCTTCAACTCAAGGCAAAGAGCTGTAAGGAGCAAGTCCACAAGAGGCGAGAGTGTGGAAAGGCATGAAGGAGCTTGGTGTCAGGGTACACACCTGTAATCAAGCATTTGGGAGGGAAAGGCAGGAGGGTTAGGTGTTCAAGGCCATCCTCAGCTACAGAGCCAGTTTGAGGTCAACCTGGGCTAGATGAGACCTGTCTAATTGCCCCCTCCCTGGCTGAAAAAGAAAACGAGACAAGGGAGACTTGGCTAGCCTAGTCTCCGCCCAGCAAAGACTAGCTGAGACCAACAAACAACAGTGGCTTGGTTTCCAGGGCTCTGGGTTGCTGAATGAGGTTTCTCTAATACACGCTTTCAAGTTTGCTTTAGAGAATCACTTAGACACACAGTGGAGCAGAATATTTCCAAATGGCTATGGGTAATTTTTCTCCTTTGGTCTTTCTGTTGACTCCAATTTGTATGTTTAATATTCACATAAGTAATCACTAAATCAATGCCATGAGAGAAACATTTCCATTACATCCCACACAGTTAACTTACAACCCTAAGCCCCTAAAGGCAGCTGGCACACAGCTGAGGCTCCATCATCACCCCCGGAGCCCTCCTGGAATGGGGGTACATGTTCCCCTCAGCTTTCAGCACATGCAGAGAATATGCACTCTTGCCCTAGAAGCCTGGCACTATAACCCGGATGAAACTCTCCAGCAATGCCCACCAGGGAAAATGACTACTGTCTCTTGAAAAGCCCTTATCCTTCCCTTGGTGGGCAACGTTTTCACACAGTCAAGATACACTCTCTGGTGTCGTGGGGACTCACCCTCCGAAGCTGTCACTATGCCAGTGGTGTTGGTCAGGTCCAGGAGGATAGACGGGAAGGTTGGATGCAGGAGGTAAAGGTGGTAAAGGCCAAGAGGCTGGGCTCCTGGGGCGTCATCCTGGCAAGAGTCACAGAAAAGGAGAGCACGGGTGACTACATTCCACATGACGCCGTGAGGGGACGGGAGCACAGCGGAAGGCTCCAGTCAGCCCACTCCTGATCCCAACTACGGGGACGTGAGTTCAAAACACAGATTCACCCCTAACTCCAAACCACTATCTGTAGTCAAAAATATGAGGGAGAACCATAACCCAGAGCTCAGGGAAATCTAATCATCAAAATGAGGGGCTAGACAGCATCTTTGTGAGTAACAACAGGAGGCTGAACACAAAACAAAGCAAAACCAGAAGGCTCCGAAGAGTAACGTGTTGAGAGGGCATGGTTGACAAACTCAGCACTGTGTGTCCACCGTGCTTCCCCATCCCTGGGTCACTTGCCTTCTCCAGAGGTTCAGAGCTATGTCCTGTTATGTTCAAATCCCCACAGATGGAATTCCATCATCTGGCACACAGCAAGTGAGGCATAATGGACTTCACTGGTCTAAGTCGGCCATGCTTGCCGCTGAGTGCTGGCGCCTACTCTAGGGAGCAACCCTGCCTCACAAGGCGGGGCCTCACCCACCCCACCCAGACACTTCTGAGTGACACAAAGAACCGTACATTCAAGGTGTCAGGACTCCTTTCCCATGACCCCCACTGACCCTTCAGCTTCAGCCTCTTCAGCATCTGGCTCCCAGAGTTCTCTCTCCCCTCTCATGCTCCCTGTTATCTAAGGTTACTTGCGTTAGAGCCTGACCAACCAGGCCAATCATCATGGTCTCTCCTCTTCCACAGCAACATTTTGGCCTGTGGCTCTGAACATGGTGTCTCGAGTGATTTTCTCTTCCGGCCCCCTCACTGTGGGTAGCTCACATTGTTGATGGAAAGGCAAAGGGGTAGCCCAGCTCAGGAGCACAGATGTTTCCACTCAACCCCTTAGAAGGTGACCGATCAGAAAATACCCTGGGAACCACATCAGCTCCGTAGAGCTGCAGCCATGTCTATGTGACAGAGAGGGGGACAGCCCCACCCCCACCCCCACCCCCTCCCTCCTGCTCTCACTCACAGAGTTGAGAGAAGCTACAGTCAGCACTTCTGCCCAGAAGAGGAACACAGACTTCTGGTCTGAAGTAATTGCAGAAGTGGTTGGTGTTTCCTTCATGTGACATGGGATACTGTGACTCCAGACGATGGAGCCAGAGCCACCATCCACCACCATCATCTGCAAATGACAAGGCAAAGAAGAGAGCCAGTCATTAGGAGAGTGGCCGGACAAGAAAACACACAAAAACAAAAAGTAAGAAAAACATCCCAGCTAGCAGATATTCATCCTCCTCTGTGTTTGTGAGGCACTGGGATCCAACACCCGACACTCAGAACCAGCAGATGCCCAGTCCCTCATAGAAAGGGCAAGCATTTGCATGTAGCTACACACGTCCTCATGAACACTTAAATCACTCTCTAGGTTACTTACAATACCTATCACAATACAATAAATATATCAATAGTTGTTGCTGTGCTATTTAAGGAACAGTAAGAAAAACGTCTGTAAGTGTTCAGCATAAACAGTTTTTTAGCCTGTTTTCAGCCTACGGTTGGTTAGCTTTGATGGCCAACAAAAAATCTAGGCCAATTATTTTTTAAAAATTAAAACTCTATAATTCTGCCTTTAAGATTAAATGAATGAAAACTGTCTATTGAAGTATTACATCCTCATAACACACTTACAGGAAAACCAAAATGTGGAGCCAATGGTTTCTTTGCCAGTCACATAAATTCAACCTTGACGGCCCTACCCATATTTCCTTCCTTTATCCAAAGCCCTTCCATAACACCCAGCCACCGCTGAGTGCTGCCTTCTCCGAAACTTTATTTTGCCTGTACTGAAATGTGATGCTCATTTATACCCACCTTTCCCCACCCAGCTTTGTAAGACGGCTCCTCCCACCTAACTTAAGGACAGGCTCCAGAAAGAACATAACATTAGTCTAGGAAAGTGGCAGATTATAGCAATGAGCTGTGAGTTCACACTGTATTCATTCACTAGACTGGCGGTCTCAAGGGAGGCTCTTACTCTCCAGTGTCTCACCCGGGGCTGGACCCAGAGCCCATCCTTTCTATATGTTCTGATTGATTTGAGGCCGATGGTTTACCTTTTTCATCCCAACTCCATCCTGTGTCTGCAGAAGGAAGTCCAGTGTCTGGTCATCAGTGAAATACCCAGGAGTGGGCTGGCTGCAAACAGACACAGAAGCAATAAACAGCAGATACGGAAAAGGAGCAGGAGGCGCCCCGCTCTGTCCCTTGCCCCAGCCTCGGGCGACAAGCCATTGTTCTAGGCACTTTGTCAGATGGGAAAGCTGCTCAGAACAGCAGCCATGCTGAAGGGAACTCTGCAAACCTGCGCAGGCCTTGCAGGCTCAACTTCCAGAGCGGCGTAAGATCTTGTCCCCGAAGCAGGACCAGGCCTTGTCTGGTTGTGATCAAGAGGCTGCTGCAGTTGGCATCCGGGGCCTTCACCAACTGGAGAAGCTCAACCCCATCACTACATTGAACAAAACCCCAAAAGTTAGACTCGGCTGTGGCCGAGAGTCCCACAGTCATTTATTTTGACATTTTATTCCCATTGTGTGCCTGCTTGCATATACAGTCGTCCCTTAGTGTCTGTCTGTGTGGGCACCAGGGCCAGGACCTGCTGCAGATACCAAATTCACACGTTCATCATCCCTACACAGAATGATCCAGTGTCTCCATACAACCTATGTCCTCCTATGCAGTGTAAACCATCCCTAGGTTAGTTATGACTCTGAGGACAATGTAAACAGTCGCAATGTTCCATGCATTAGGGAATAGTGACAAGAAAACCAGTCTGTATGTTGGGTACAGACACAATTTTTTCCAAATATTTTCAGTTAGGAGGGGGGTGAATCCACAAATGTGGACGCCCCAGGATACACTCTGCTCTTGTATCCATTTCCCACCATTGTCTTGTCAAATGGGGCACTTTGTCATTCCTATCAAATCTCATTCTCTTATCTCCAGAAAGTTCCATGCACATTCAAAGAGAGCTCACAAAGCAAAGCTGTGGTGTGATACCTCTCTGCCTGTGCCCTCTGGGGACAGTAACAGAGGCAAGGATAATGGCTCAGAGGACAGAGTTGGGAGCAGGTGGCCCGAAACTGTCACTAAACTTGGACACTAACTCTTGGCCTTTACTTCATCAAATTATTTCTTTTTCTACACTACTGGAATCATTCCATCAAATTCACTGAAACATAATACCTGAGATCCTGACAGAAAAGAATATGACAATTATTACCCAAGCCAAGAGCTATGTAGGTAAAATATGTAGATCACTTCATATGACAACCATGCTTTTAGTTGAGAAGTAAATAAAAGTTAAAAAACAAAACAAGGTTTCATGCCTCCTATTCTTGCTTCTGTCAAAATGATTCTTCAGCTGGGAGAAAAATACAGGAAAGAGTAGGTCAAAGCTTTCACATAGCTTTATAGTCATTTTGTAAATATATCCCCTTAGAAGTTCTAATTTAGACCTGTAAGTTAATATCCATCCTTGTAATCCAGTTATGAAGTACACCCTGGTCATTGATACATAGACCCAGCATTCCACGACCAAGAGAAGAGAATTTCTCACAGTGTTAAACAGATCAGGAAGGAGTTGATATTTCAAGGTTGATATTCCCCAGACTTTAGTCACTGGTCAACCCAAACTCAGAGACTCCATGGTGCATGAGTCTCCAGAAGGCCTCCCTATGGCCAAAGACAGAGCTCAGCCATACCTGTAAACATCGATGAGCTCGGAAAGGTTGACAGATCTGCGCTTCTCCCATTCCGGCTCTTCTATCTGCAGAGAGGGTGGTGAGCTGTCTCGATTTTGGGCCTGAACAAAAATGTCCCGCAGGGCCACAGCTTGTATGTTTCCTAGTGCCACAGGAAGAGTGCACACTGAGAAGCTGGGTTTAAAAGAACTACCCAGCCTATCCCAGGGTGGGGTGGGGTTCTGGGCAGGAGACACAGAGCAGGTCGCATGGGTCCAATAGAGACCACTCCAGCGGGGCCCATTTGGAGTGATGGGGAAGTGACCAAGCCCATGCAGGGCAGTCCCCTCTCCAGAGATGGCATCAAGGGAAAGCAGTTAGTGACCTGCAACAGGCGAGAGGCCCTGTAACAGGAGATGGACAGAGCCAACACCAGCTGTTAATGTTCTGACCGCCCCTTCAAATCCCACCTTGGCGCCGCCCTGCGTCCTGACATAAAAGCCTCACTCTAAGGAAAACCCCTCCCCTTCCTCTCTCTCTCTTCCACTTTTCCTCCCATGAGGTGTGCACCTTGGACCCCCCCCCTCTCTCTTTCTCTCCTTTCTCTTCATCTCTCTATTATAGTAAACTCTCTGAATGGACGCAGCAGCATCTGGTTGTGAATTACTGGCCACCACCGTCACCACGCCCTCATGGCGTGCCTCGGCCCAGCCTGCCACTGCATCTGTCCAGCAGGTCTCCCTGCATGAGAGGGATTACCCTCAGGGTCCCCCCTGCCCTCCACCCCAATAATTCATAACATTGCTGCCCAACATCGCCAGGCAATCCCACTGCTTTCTCCTGCCCCCCCCCCCGACCCCTGCCCCAGCAGTCTGAGGAGCTCTGGGATCCTGTACGACCCCCCATTTTTCAGGCTGGTGCACCACTGGGGGACTCTTCACCCCACCAGATCAGTAAGATTCCTTCCTTCCTTTCTGGCCATTTTCCCGCAATTGAGGATTCCTCTTGTTTTGCTCGCTGGTACCACATGTCTTTTGGGCTCTAAGCCCCTGGGCCCCGTCCCTGAGTGACAGCATATGGAGATGGTTTGTGCCCACTTCTCACTGGCTCTCTGGGATGCTGGAGGTCAGATTTGTCTCATTTTGCTTGCTGGTACCACGTGTCTTTTGGGCTCATAGCCCTTTGGCCCCTGGCCCTATACGATGGTGTGGAACCAAAATAAGACCAAAATGCTCTCACCCCAAAACTAAAGGCCCAAGACTGCTCCTTTTAGCTACAGGCCATAAGTTACTGGAACAGGCCAGAAGTTACTGAGACCAATCAGTTCAGATTCCAGAAACCAGGAAGTGTAAAAAGTACAGAGCCACAAGATAGTCACGAGGTAATGCCTGCCAAACTATGGAATGTCCTCTCCCTGGTTTCCAGGGTAACTGATCACAGAAATGCCTCCACCTGAGGGCAGCCAATGAGAAATGGTGGCGGGCAACCACTCCCTTAGAAGTAATTTCTAGAAGTCCCTAGAAGCGAGCCAATCAGAATTGTACCTGTACTAGCACCCCTAAATGATGTAACCTTGTGACTTTTCCCTTTAAAAACTGAGCTTGCAGACAGGTGGGTGCTTCCTCCAGCCTCCACTGCGTTGGATGTATTGGACGAAGTCCCTGCCTAGGCTTGTATTGCATTTGGATATCCACGATTAAACCTTGCTTTTGCATTCCGGCATGCTCGTCTTTGGTGGTCTCTCTGGGGGTCACGATCTGGGCACAACATTGGCATATGGAAACGGCCTGTACCCCTCAATAGCTGGCCCTTGCTGACCCTCTGGACGCCGGCGGTCAGTCCTCTGGGCCTTATACCTCATTGTGGAAAAATGCACTATGGCACCCCTCCCTGACTCATGGCCTGGGTTCATTCCCCTGCGGCTGCTCTCCTGCCCGGCTGCACTGCTACTTCTCCGTCTTTCTTTCACAAAGTCTATTTCCTATGTGCAAATGGAAATGAATGATTGATATGGCCATCTATATTTCTTTCTGACTGACTTTTACATATTTCAATTTATCTGTTCCTTATCTGCTCAATTTATTAAAAAAAAAAAACACCCACACAAACACGTGGTCAAGCGCCATATTTTATAGGAGCAACACGTGATCAGGCAGCACCATCTTGAATAAGGGCAACCATGTGGTCTAGCTGCCATCTTGACTAAGGTCAAAACAGGAAGGTCATATGACCTGGCCACTATCTTTACTAAAGGCAGCATGGGTAGGGCTCAGGCCATTGGTATGGAGGGAGGTTAGGGAATCACCTCCCGCCATGCATTGGTTCACCATTGTTTTAAGGGCCGAGGAAAGTCCTCCGGCCTTGGCATGGCGTTCCCCAGCTGCCTCTTTCAGGCTCCAGCCGTCTAGGCAAGGCAGAAGTCCAATCAAGGCCTACTGTTCATTCCTCCACAGCCACTCATGTGGGCAGGAAATGAGACATAGACAATCCCCTCTGGGGCATCAGCAGAACCACATGTAGGTTCCTCCCATGCAATAAATCATAACACCAGCAACCCCAGTGTGTGTTCGCCCTATGTCACAGGAAGCCTAGCCACTGACATCAGGGAGCAGAAGCCAAAGTCAGCCTTGATTCTTTTTTTTGTTTGTTTGTTTGGTTTTGTTTTTCGAGACAGGGTTTCTCTGTGTAGCTTTGGAGTCTGTCCTGGAACTCACTCTGTAGCCTAGGCTGGCCTCGAACTCACAGAGATCCGCCTGCCTCTGCCTCCCGAGTCCTGGGATTAAAGGCGTGCGCCACCACTGCCCAGCCAGTTTTGCTTCTTACCAAAGCCAAACAAGATGTAGACAGCCCCACTGGTGGTGATGTAAACCTGCGGACCAATCAGGTTCCCCACTCCCACGATGTTGTACTTCACAGGTCGGCCCACGGGACTCCCTGTCCGGCCAGATACCAGCAGAAAACACAGATCTGGCTGAAGAAATAAAAGAAGGGAACGTATCAATAGAAGCCTTTCATTTCCTAATGCCTCATGAGCTAGGGGCTCAGAAACACTTCCCATGGCTGGAAAGCACAAAGCCAGACTTACTTGCTTAACCCCACCCTGGGAATAAGAAACGGGACAAATGTATACTCTTTAACTAGATATGTGTGAAGAGCATCTTTAGGATTCCTCAGGAGATGGAACACAGTAGTTACTGACTGGATCATCTCCCTAGGCCGAGACTAAATAGAAGAGGCTGATGCAGGGAGGGTGTACAAGAGCCAGATCTACCAGAGACCCTGATGGCCAGTGTGGTAGAGGTTAGAATCACCAGGAAAACACATCTGGGTGTGTCTCTTCTGGGTGTTTCCAGAAAGGTTTAACCAAGTAGGAAGACCAACCCTGGATGTGGGCAGATTCATCCTCTCTGCTTGGGGCATTGACTGAATAAGAATAAGAATAAGAAGTCACAGGCTACAGAAATGTTTCAGCCATTGTAAGTACTTGTGGCTCAATTATGAGAACCAGTGTTTGGATCCCAAGACATACATCCAGCAGCTAACAAATCTCTGCAACTGGCTCCAAGGTATCAGAAATCATCTCCTGCCCCCCAGGGCACCTACATACACACATATGTGCACATACACTCATAGAGACATACATATAAACACACACACACATAAATAAAGTGACAATTTAATAAGGAATAGAGCTGAGCATAAGCCTTCATCTCTTTCTGCTTCCTGACTGTGGATGAAAGGTGACCAGCTGCCTTAAGCCCCTCCCACCATGCCTCTTCATACTGTAAGACACAGTAAAACCTTCCTCCCTTCAGTTGCGTTTGCCAGGTGTTTGACCACAGTAATGGGAAAGTGACGGACACACTGGTGCATCAGTGTATCAACCCACAGAATTCTCCCATCATAGCATCAGGCCTGGCCATGGCCACCACCAACTTCACGCTCAAGATTCACTTTCCTGTGAATGGCCAGCGAGTAAATATTGTAGGCTTTCCCAGTTGCGTGGTCTCCATAGAAACTACTCTCTGTTGTTAGTCTAGCATGAAATCTGTCACAGGCAACACAGGAAATGACTATGCTCCAACAAAAGTTTTTGAGAAAACAAACAGATTAGCTCATGGCCACAGTTTATTAGCCCCAGATCTAGAAGATTTTCTTTTTCTTTTTTCATTTGTTTTTATTTTATTTACATATGTGTATCTGACTGTTGAGTATATGCTATATGTGAGCAGGTGCCCTTGGAGGCCAGAAGAGGGTGTCAGAGCAGAAGTCACAGGCAGCTGTGAGTGACATGTGTGCTAGGAGCCAAACTCCAGTCCTCTGAAAGAGCAGCAAATACTCTTGACTCCTGAGTCACCTCCCCAGCCCCTTCAAGTTTCTGACAAGGTTTATCATTACAAATTCTTACAGAGAAGACAGACGGGTGTGGTTTACAGCACACCCAGAAAAACAAAGTGGAGGTTTTAGAGGAAAGCCATAGCACTCTGCTATTATGTACTCTAAAACATTCTTGTCAAAGGCTAGATGAATAGAATAAATGTACTGCAAAGCTGAGAAGAAGAGCTGACACACTATAAAACAAACCTAATGCTCTAAAAGGCCAGAGTCAAAATTGTAAGAGAAAACTGTTTTACTAATCAATTGATTAATTAAAAGATATGAATGCTTTTACTGATTATAAGCGACAAAGCTTAGAAAGTCTTCAGCTACAAATATAGAAATCAAGTTTGCATTAAAAGAAGTAAGAAGCTGGACATGCAAAACAAAACTAAATATTTGGATGTGGGAAGCAGTGTCAAAGGGATTGCTACAAGTTCCAGGCCAGCCTGGTCTACATAGTGGGCTGTAGGCCAGCCCAAGGACTATAGGGCTTGTCTTTCAAGACAGGGTTTCTCTGTGTAGCCTTGGCTATGCTAGAACTCACTTTGTAGACCACACTAGCCTTTAACTCAGAGATCCACCTGTCTCAGCCTCTGCCTCTGGAGTGCTGGGATTAAAGGCATGCACCACCACTGCCCTGCTGAGACCCTGTCTTAAAAGAAGAAAAGATGTGTGGTGGTATACACCTTTAATCCAGTATTCAGGAGGAAGGAGGGTAGATCTCTCTGAGTCAAAGGCCAGCTTGCTCTACATAGAGAAACTCGGTTTCAAAACAAACAAAACAAAATGCCTAGTGATGATGCAAGCCTTTAATTCCAGAACTCTGGAGATAGAGGCAAGCAGATTTCTGTGAGTGCAGGGCCAGTCAGGTCTACAGAGCAAGTTCCAGGACAGCCAGGGCTACACAGAGAAACCCTGTCTCAAAAAAAAGAAGCAATAGTAATGGTATCTGCTCAGCTGGAACCTCCAGCTGGCCCCTGCATGATCCAGAAAGCCCAATTCCTATCTCTCTCTCCAAACCCTTCCCATTCAGAGAGTCTCCAAATAAAGGAAAAGCACCAAAAAGCCCAGTTCCACATTTTTGGCGGTTACTGCAGCTTCCTCCCCTGAAGTTGCCAGCTGCCCAAGTCCCCACCTAAAGTGGTCAGCTTTTGACCACACTCGGGCACAAACCCAGCTTGAGGCAGACATGTGTTATGGAATAATATTTTTGTACACTATGAAGATGTGTCTTTGCCAAGGCACCTTCTGATTGGTTTAATAAAAGAGCTGACTGGTCAGTAGCTAGACAGGTGGTATAGGTGGGACAGAAAAACACAAGACACTGGGAAGAAGAAGGGCTGAGTCTTGAGAGTCATGCGCACATGCAGAGAGAAGCCAGTTGAACATGCCATGTTAAAAGAAAGCATTGTCATGTGGCAGAGGGTACATAAGAAATACGGGTTAATTTAAAAATGTAAGAGTTAGCTAGTAACAAGCCTAAGCTATCAGCTGAGCATCTGTAATTAATAATAAGACTCAGTCTGGTTATTTGAGAGTGGCTGCTGGGACACAGAGGAACTCTGCCTACTCATGGCATTCCAATGTGGGGCCAGAATTTCCACATAATCCCTAACAAAACTTTAAAAAAGGTTCTAAACACGCAAAAACAGAGCCAAAATGGAGCTTCCTAGTCTGGTGTCTTTCATGCCAGCCACAGGACAAAGATGTGTCTCCCAACAGCTGCCTATAGGAGGAGCCAGCCGCCAGCCTCCATGCACTACCACCATGCACTAAACTAAGCTACATCAGCGGTAGCTGACATAGTAGTTTAAGATTTGCCTCATGTGATCAAAAAACAACACAGATGCTCAGTAAACACAGATCCAGATGGAAAATAACCTCTAAATGGGTTACAGTGTGTTTAAAAATATAAACATTGGAAGGGTAAAGAGAAAGAGTAGAGATAGTCACATTAAAAAATAGTTTAAAAATAATAAAGTCCTTAAAAAAGAAATAGAGTAAAAAAAATATAATAAGCCACATAAAGATGAGAAATAACACAGAGAGTCTGAATTCTGTATGTTATTGTGTTGTCTTTAGATTTTCTGATTACTGAGGAAGGAACAACAGCTGCTAAAATACATTGGATTATAAAAATTGCTGGATCAAATCAACCTATATATTTTTAAAATGTCTTGATTTCAAAATGGAAGTCAAAAGATATGTTACTTTGAGGAAGAGGCTATGCTTTTATTTCCAAAGGGTATGAGAGGCTGTGGATTTGTTCCAGGTTGATATGGAGCAGATTTGATCAGGGAAGAACCCTTGAAAACCCTGACTACAAAATCCTACTACATAAAAAAGTAAACCTAAAAGAACTACAAGACATGGATATATATATTTTACCTGCTCAAACATTAATACAAAAAGTCATCTTTGGCTGACTCATGTACAATGCACAGTCTATACTTGTATTAATGCAGATATGTATGTGACCTTTAAAAGTTTATGTATTTTTGCTGGGTGGTGGTGGCACACACCTTTAATCCTAGCACTTGGGAGGCAGAGCCAGGTGAATCTCTGTGAGTTGGAGGCCAGCCTGGTCTACAAAGTGAGTTCCAGGACAGGCTCCAAAGCTACACAGAGAAACCCTGTCTTGAAAAAAAAAAAAAAAAAGTTTATGTATTTTCAAAGCAAGGGGACCAGACACCAATTAAAACAGATGGCCCAGATGATCCAGCATCCAGAACAGCTTCAAGGCTGCTAACTGAGATGATGCAGCCTCACTGAATACTCCAATCAGGACTTAACAATTATCCTGATTTTTCTCAAGGTTCTCCCCAAAGATTCCAATGCCTCCAGACAAGAGGAAGCAATTTAGAAAAAAACGCCCACATTCCCAAAGCATTAGTAATAGATGTTTGTTATCATTTGGGAAAGGGGGAGTTAGTTACAAGTTATTAGTCATAGTCGGGGGGGGGGGGGGGCCGGGAACTAAACAAAAGAGTTAAATTCAAAAATCTCTAAAGTAAAATAAGGGGATATGATATAGAAATGATGAGATAAAAGGGTAAATTATTGAATCTACTTTAATACAAAAAACCATTAATCTCAAAATATTAAACTCCTTAAAAGAGGAATAGAGTAAAAAAATATAATAAGCCACATAAAGATGGGAAATATACAGAGGATCTGGATCCTGTATGTTATTGTGTTGTCTTTAGATTTTTTTTTCTTAAATTTAAATTTTCTTAAGTTTAATTATTTAGCCTTTAACTCCACCAAAGACCCCAGAAGGGTGAAATATTACCTAATGACAGGGACATCTGGCTCCCTGGACAATCACTGAAAGTTCTTCTATAATGTTGGGGTATCCAACTCTGGCCTACAGGTCTAGGACTTTAATATTTTGAGATTAATAGTTTTTTTGGATTAAAGTAGATTCAATAATCTACCCTTTTATCTCATCATTTCTATATCATATCCCCCTATTTTACTTTGGAAAGAGATCTTTTTTTTTTTTAAGATTTATTTATTATGTGTACTGCACACCAGAAGATGGCATCAGATTTCACTACAGATGGCTGTGGGCCACCATGTGGGTGCTGGGAATTGAACTCAGAACCTCTGGGAGAGCAGCCAGTGCTCTTAACCGCTGAGCCATCTCTCCAGCCCCGAGATCTTTGAATTTAACTCTTTTGTGTAGTTTTTTTTTCTGACTATGACTAATAATTTGTAACCAATCCTCCCCCCAAAAAAGTCCAAATCAAAACTTGGATTTTGGTTTGTTGATACAAATCTAAAGTTAATTTTGTTATACTGTATTATGTTTCTACTACTGTTTAGGATATTATGTTTATGCAGCACATTTAAAAGTGTAATATATAATTAAGAAATATAGATTAATAGTCATCTTTAATAGTCAAACTTAGTCATGTTAGGTATGTTTTCAAGGTCATACACAGATGCATTTAGATAGTTAGATGGCCTTCAAACACTTCAAAGACCTACAGAATATGGCATTTAAGGTGTTTAATAACCTAAGGCTTTTCATGACAGTGAGACATGTCTGCTCCTGACAGCACCGATTTGCTTCAAAAGAGGACGATGAGCATTGAAGAAACTCTGTATGGAGTTTGTTTTCTTTATGGCAAAAGCTAGCCATTTGGACCGAGAATCTGCCCTTGCCTCAACTGCTGACAGTATACTGTCCAAACTGGACCAGCAGGATGCACAAAAAAAGCAACTGCCAAACTTTGCCAAGACAAGGTAGGACAGTCCTTCAAAATCCCCTGCTTCCCAGAAATATCTGTCAGCTATTCTAGGCCTGTAGGCCAGAGTTGGATACCCCAACATTATAGAAGAACTTTCAGTGGTTGTCCTGGAAGCAAAATGTCCCTGTCATTAGGTAATATTTCACCCTTCTGGGGTCTTATGATAGAGTTAAAGACTAAATAATTAAACTTAAGGTTTTCTTTAGTTATGATAAAAAGTAAACTAGGGATAAAACTTTAGATTCACAAAGATAAGATAGATAATAGATTATTTTTTTCTAATTTTGCCAAATACAAGTAGACTGGATATTGTAACTGTAATTTTTACTTGATAATTGTTTTTGTTACAATTTTACTATGTTAAAGTTAAAATATTCCTTTTAAATTAGACAAAAAGGGGGAAATGTTTATAGAATCTAAAAGATTATAGAATGATCTTTCTGTACACTGTGAAGATGTATCTTTGCCAAGGCACCTTCTGATTGGTTTAATAAAAGAGCTGACTGGTCAGTAGCTAGGCAGGAGGTATAGGTGGGACAGAAAGACACAAAGGACACTGGGAAGAAGAAGGGCTGAGTTTTGAGAGTCATGAACAGATGCAGAGAGAAACAAGATGAACATGCCATGTTAAAAGAAAGTAGCAGCCAGGCGGCGGTGGTGCACATCTTTAATCCCAGCACTCGGAAGGCAGAGCCAGGCGGATCTCTGTGAGTTCGAGGCCAGCCTGGTCTACAGAGCAAGATCCAGGACATGCACCAAAACTATACAGAGAAATCCTGTCTTGAATAAAAGTAAAAATAAAAATAAAGTAAATAAAGTACTGCCATGTGGCAGAGGGTAGATAAGAAATATGGGTTAATTTAAAACGTAAGAGTTAGCTAGTAACAAGCCTAAGCTATCAGCCAAGCATTCATAATTAATATTAAGTCTCTGTGTGGATATTTGGTAACTGGCTGGTGGGAAAGTAAAGTCCATCTACAGACACATCATCATGCCTTGCCTACATCCTATAGTCTCCCTGCTTTCATTTGTGGCTGTGGGCTATCTCTGGGATTGGAGAACCTGCCCGAGGGTTGCTTTGCTCAAATAAACCTGTTGCTATATTTTTCAAATCGGTTTGATTGGCTTACTGTGTCAGTGGAGAAACTTATTATGGTGGGGGAAGGCAGAAAACCTATTTGTATCCTTGGGTTGAGATAACCATGAACAGAAAAAACTCTTTGCAGATGTGGATACCATATGTTAAAGGACATATGGACAGACTGGGATCAAGGGAAAAGGGACTCTCTGTCTGAGAGGACTGTATAAAAAACTGGATATTTAGCCTTTGGGGTAACCAGATTAGTGGGACCAGGCTAACAGCCACTGGGTTTCCTAAACCGGGTGAGATCAGATTCATCCAAGATGCCAACCAAATGGCACTGAGGTGGCAACAGTGAATGGAAGCCATTAGGATGAACATCTCCTCCAACAAAACAGCTCAGGGGTTAACAAGTAATGGGGATCCTCACACGGAGGGACATTCACATTAGCCTGGGTGCTTGAGGAGTACGTGTGACCATGGGCCCAGACTCAGACTGACACACAGTGTGAGGACAATAACTACAGGGTTCTCAGGTCCCTTCTCCCGAACATTCCAGACCAGACCAGTCCCCACACCCCAAAGCAGACTCTTCTGCCAAGTTCAGCTCATACTCCACCCAGACCTATGAATTCCACCACTCTAAGTCACAGCCCTAAATATATTCCTTCCCTTGTGTCTGTGGCTCCAATGGCTCCTCACACTGCCTGTAATCAACACAGAGGTCAGAAGGAGCCAGCAGGGGATGCTCAGGGGATGCTCTAAACCCATGGCCTCTCTGGGACTAGCCTGTAACTATCACTTTCAGGCAGAACGGAGACTGTTCTATTATTTATACACTACGGCTCGAATGAGTAAAATTACGTGAGGCCCGCTGAGGAATGGGTGGGATAGAGACACAGAGTTAAGAGCAGGTGAGCTGATTCTCCAACAGGGGCCCCGTAGTGTCGAGGGTCCTGAAAGCCAGGCCCACTACCCCTCAACACCACTGGGCATAAGACACAGACGAGGCATTAAGACTAAGATTTCTGCTAGTCATGGTTTTGGACACCTGAAATCCCAGCACGAGGGAAGCAGAGACAAGAAGCTGGAGACTGGCGGCATTTGAGGCAAGTCTGAGCCACATGGTGATTCTGTCCCTAGAAGTCTCAAACAAAAGAACCAGCTCTCCAAACGTGCTGATGCTGTGCCCATGTGTGGTGACTTGCTGGTCTGTGAGGACTAGGTTCTGTCAAAAGGGGGTTCCCCACGCTTTCTCCAGCTTTCAGGAAATCACTGCCTACTGTGGGAATAATGGATTTCCCCTTCTAGTCATAGTGGCTAGGATAAAAAGTTTAAAAACACCACGTGAACAATTCCTGGATCCTTGGTTTAGGATAATCAAAAGACCAGAGCAGCTAGCTCAAGAAAACTAACAAAAAGTACTCATGGGTCTGTCTCTCTCTCTCTCTCTCTCTCTCTCTCTCTCTCTCTCTCTCTCTCTCTCTCTCTCTCTCTCTCTGTGTGTGTGTGTGTGTGTGTGTGTGTGTGTGTGTGTGTGTGTGTGTGTGTGTTTTATTAACCCACAAGGTCTTTTATTTTAAAATTAAAAGAGGCAGATATGATGGTGCACACTTTTAATCCCAGCAGTCTGGAGGCAGAGGCTGGCAGATCTCTGAGTCTGAGGCTAATTAGTCTATATCATGAGTTCCAGGGCTACATAAGGAGATCCTGTCTCAAAAATAAAAATAAAATAGACTGAGCCAGCAAAACTCACTTTTAAATTAAGATGGGCTGGATCAGCAAGATGGCCCAGAGGTAAGTAAATTAGTAAGTAAAGTAGTAAAGTGAGACAAAATAACCAAAATAACCACACTTACCACAAACTCTTTGCCTCTAAAACATGGCTTACATATAAAATTTTAAATGGATGGGCCGAAGAGATGGCTCAGCAGTGAAGAGCCCTTGCTGCTCTGGCAGAGGACTAGAATTTGGTTCCCAGCACCCATATGGCGGCTCATAACCACCTGTGACTCCAGGCACGGGGGATCTGATGCCTTCTTCTGACTTCTAAGGCATACATATGGCACACAGATGCAGGCCAAACATCCACATATACAGTAAAATAAATATAGCTTTTTAAAAATTTTAAATTGAAGGCCAGGCACGGTGGTCCTCTTTTCTTTAATCTTAGCACTTTGGGAGGCAGAGGCAGGCAAAATCTGTGAGTTTGAGGCCAACCAGTGTTACACAGTGAGATCCTGTCTCAAAAAACAAACAAAAATTTTCATTGAGATAAGCGCTCATTAATCTGGTCTTTCATCTGACTAGGGAAAAGGTCTGTTGTGTGTGTACAGAGTAACTGTTTCACAGTATGCATACACCTGGCTTAGGAGGCCACTGGGCTAGAGTCAAAGCTTATCTTTCTTGAGGGAGGAGAGAGGAATTGAGACATGGCATTACTGTGGAGCACTAGACAGACTAGAACTTACTAAGCAGACCAAGCTGGCCTCACATTTACAGCAATCCTCCTGCCTCAGCTTCCAAATGCTGGGATTATAGGCGTAAACTACCACATCCACACTGAAAGTCTGTCTCGTCCAGCACCTTCCTTTGGTCATTGATGAATCAGAGAGGTTTTTGGTCTGATTTCTTAGACAGGTCTTAATGTGTAGCTCACTGTGACCTGGAACTCTCAATCTCCTTTGTGCTGGGATTACCAAGGTGAATCCCTTGCATATGAGTTTTGTTGTTGTTGTTGAGATGTGGTCTCTTGTGTCCCAGGCTGATCTCAAGCTCACTAGTTAAAGATGACCTTGAACTTCTGATCCTTCTGCTTTTATCTCTAGGTGTAGGTATTACCATCACACCTGATCCATGCAGTACAGGGGGCTGTGGGATGTCTTTCTGTATGCTGTGAATATGTGTAGCTCCCATTGGATAATGAATAAATCTGTTTTGGCCTATGGCAAGAAAGCTTACAGCCAGGTGGGAAATCCAAGAAGAGATACAGAGGGAGGATGGAGTCGGGAGAGATGCCAGCCGCTGCCAAAGGAACGACAAGACGCCAGCAGACTGGCAATGCCACGGCCACGTGGCAACATATAGATTAATAGGAATGGGTTAATTTAAGATGAAAGAGCTAGCTAGCAAGAAGCTGAAGCCGTAGGCCATACAGTTTGTAACTGATATAAGCCTCAGAGTGATTATTTTATAAGCAGCTGTGGAACCTCGGGAGGAAGAGATTTGTCTGGACTGCTGGGCAAGGCAGGACCAGAGAAATCTCCAGCTACAGCAGGGGATCAAACAAGGGCTTCATGCATGCTGCACCAGTTCATGCATGCTGCACTAGTTCATGCATGCTGCACTAGTTCATGCATGCTGCACCAGCATGCTACCAACTGAGCCATAGCCAAAGCCTGCTTCCTATGAGCCTCTGAGCAACCCAACCCACTGTTTTACAGCTGAAGTCAATTTTAAATGCATACAATAGAGTAAAACTAATATTACATTTATAGAGTAAAAAAATAGGCAGTTTTCTACAGACTTAATTTGTTCGCTCTAATTTCCATAAGCCTCCTACAAGGAGATAGAACTTTCTAGTTTGACATGTGAAGGAACTGCAGCATCGTTAGGGTCCAGTTTGCCCAAGGCCACAAAGCTGCAGAGTGGTGCAGAAGGAATTCACATAGGCCATCCGCCTCCAGAGCTCTCCCACACCACAGTCCTTGGAACCACAACGGCATCATGGAAAATGAATCTGGAATGCTCTCGGTTCACTTAACCTCACCAGGAGAATCTATTTCAGCCCAGGCCATTACAAAAACAAGGTCCAAGGCAGGACTCGCAATAACACCACTCGGGCTGAGGTGGAGACGGTTGAGAGCACTCTCCACACGAAATCTAAAGCCTTTGGAAGTAGACCGCATACCTGCAGTTCTCCAATGGCCAGCACCGCCAGGTCTCTGGCACCGTCCCCGTCCAGGTCAGGCAGAACCACAACCGGGGCGGCCAAGGTGCCATTGGACAGGTGGTTCGGGTTCAGGGTCCACATGACTTTCCCTGGGGAAGGAGAAAGAGGCACATCACTTCCGCATTCTGCCCCAGCAAAAGGCAGCCGCAGCGTTCCCCAGCCAGAAGAAGAAAACCCAGAGGGCCGAGCAGGGGACGGCAGCTTCTCCCCACTTTCCCCCTGTGCTGCTAGGACCGGGGTCCTCCACAAGAGCAGCCCGGTGCTCTTAGCCGCTGAGCCATCTCTCCAGTCCCACACATCTGGCTTTTGTATAGCAGATAGAGACATGTACGTCCCCCTGACAAGTAGGAGCTCATCCCACTAGGGCTGAGCAATGTGTCTGCCACAGGGCATTGCAGCCGCTACGGAGCCCATACCAGAGAAATTGCAGAAGGCTTTCAAGGACTTCAGTCCTGAGCTAAGGGAGTATGTGTCTTTTTTTATTTTTTAAATATAGGAGTTCATATAACCCAGGCTAGTCTTGATGTCCTTGACCTTCTGATCCTATTTCTACCTCTTAAATGAGTGCTGAGCTCACAGGCCTACACTACGATGCCCCGTTTATATGGTGCTGGGAATCAAAACAGGGGCTTTGTGCATGCTAAGGAATCACTCTACCGAGAATATATATACAAACTTCCCCCCACTCAGGGGCACCCCACTAGCCAAGCATGTCACACCTGTAATCCCAGCACTTGGGAGGCTGTGGCAGGAGGATCTAATGAATTCAAGGTCTGGGGTACAGTGTAAAACCATGTCTCAAAAAGGAGGGGCAAAAATAAAGCACCCCACTATGGCAATTGATATGGGAAAGATGTCACATTTGTTCAGCTTCTCTTGAGCTTATGGCCCGTGACAAGCATATTGTAAGGAGACATCTTTATCATACTAGACTCATTTCCATCACTTCCGTCCTGTGGACCTAAGAAGGAAAAGAAGCTAAAAGGCCATATCACCAGCCTCCCCAAGCCTAGCTCTTTTCCCTAGCATTCAGTCAGTACGCAGGTTCACACATGGACCCGCAGAATTCAGAGAGGAGGTGACACTTCCCTGCCTGTTGTACAAAGAACAGAGCAGAGAGGCTATTCACAATCCAAGCCTCCCCACGCCCAGGCTCCTCTGTCTGGGGGAGAGCTGATCATCAAACTGGTTGCGACAAGAGTCTACTATCTGCCCAAGCCTCTTATCTCGTTTCCTTAATAATCACCTCTGAACTGGAGCAGCAAAGCAGCTTCCAGCCTGTCCGAGGACAAACCTCCCCTGCAGGCTGTTCAAACACAAACCCGAGGCTCGCAGAAGCAAAGCTCAAGACCACACTACCTGACGTCGCATTGAATGCACTGAGCATCTTGCGTGTCCCTGTCACGAGGCAGATGGTTTTGGCCATGCTTCCCGGCATCAGATCCAAGCAGGTGACATCTTGAGCCTCCTCTGGGAGGGGACTGGACCACAGGGTGCTGCCATTCATCCCCGAGAGGCACACGAGATCTGCAGTCGGTTGTGAGCCACCACCTAGAGGCAGGTAGGAGAGATGAGGAAGGGGCAGGAGAGATGGGAGCAGGCACAGGCAAGACGCCTGAACACCCAGAGCAGACGGCGGTGGGGGGTGGGGGCAGCAGCTCACACCTGTGTGCTTAGCTCCCTCCTGGGCTTCTGACAAGGCGTGAACACGGAACTTGTCATCTCTGCTGCCTCACACCTCGTGTGGGACAAGTGTGAGAGCAGCCGCTGTGGGCTCCTCTGCATGGCCTCACCATATCTCCATCTTGGCACCTTTCCCAACACATCTGTTTACCTGTCAGCCGCCTGAGCCCACGCTAAACAGAGACATCCTTGAAGACAGACACTAATTTCTGATTTCTCAGACCATCACAGGATGCCTGCTACACAAGCTGCCAGTTGTTTGCTGAGCAAAAGACAGAGTAAGGCCAGCAAAAGGGTAGGTAAAGTCATCTCCTGCCGAGCCTGATGGTCCCGGTCCCGAGCACCATTCCAGTATTCCACATGGTACAACTTGTCCTACAGCTTGTCCCCTGGCCTTCACATGTGCGCACGCACACACACACACACACACACACACAGCAAATAAAAGACAGAACACTGAGTAGTACTTGCTGAGGGGAACAACACAGCACTCCGGAGGGAAAGGAATGTTCAGGAACACAGAGGCTGACCTAGATAGAATCCACGCAGAACAGGGAGTAAATCCCAACCCTAGTCACCGGCAGCAAACGCTCCGGGAGCCGAATAGAGTGTTTTCAGAAGTTGCCTGAAGGCTAGAGTGGCAGGCAGAGGAGGCCTGGCTGTCTGCAGCCCTCTGGTTGGCTCCTAGGCAGGAAAAGAACACTTGGGGCGACAAGACCCAGGTCCGAGGAGTCGGAACCAGGTCCGAGGAGTCGGAACCACAGCAGCTAAGGCCAGGACTTGAGAACAGTCCTGCTTCCTGCCTGCTTTGCTTTCTCTCTCAGAACGGACGGACAGCGTGACTCATTTCACACTTTCTCCTTTCAGCCACCATCGGCGGCAAAGCTTCAGTCTTCCTGTTCCTAAGCAGTGCTAACTAAACAATACAGCCTCAAACAGGAAACAGGGTGTGGCTCGCCATGTTCGACCTCCTGCCAGAGGTAGTTATCGTATTACCCTCTAGACTTTACCAGTCTAGTCCTGTGCTCTTCTTCCTGCTTAAGAACCCCACTGATTCATAGTTCATGCTTTTCCACTAGTTTGGCTATTTGTCCCTGTGCTTTTTCCAATCATGGTCTTGATATTTCTTGCTCATATAATCCCTCCTCTCTCTCGCCGACTGGACTCTTGGAGCTTCACCTGGGGCTTGGCCGTGGATCTCTGCATCTGCTTCCACCTATCACTGGATGAGAATTCTACCACGACAGGGTGTTCGGCCATCTGATCACCAGAGTAGGTCAGCTCAGGCTTTCTCTCGACCATTGCCAGTGGTCTATTGTGGAGGTATCTTTGTGGATTTCTGGGGACCTCTCTAGCACTCTGCTTCTTCCTATTCCCATGAGGAGCCCCCATGGAACTGGATCAGGCCCTCTGGATAAGTGAGACAGTTGATTAGCCTGAACTGTTTGGGAGGCCCCCAGGCAGTGGGACCAGGACCTGTCCTTAGTGCGTGAGCTGGCTTCTTGGAACCTAGTGCCTATGGTGAGACATTTCTCTCAGCCTTGGTGAAGGGAGGAGGGAACTGGACCTGCCTCAACTGAATCTACCAGGCTGAGCTGAATCCCCAGGGGAGACCTTGCCTTGGAAGAGGTGGGAATGGGGGGTGGGTTGGGGGGGAAGGCTGGGGGGTGGGAGGAGGGAGGACAGGGGAATCCGTGGCTGATATGTAAAATTAAATTAATTATAAAATAATAATAATAAAGAACCCCACTGAGTCTAGAGTCACTCTCTGACTCATGTTTCTTTCTTGGTAGAGTGAAGGATTACACCTCCCCACGACACTGCAGCTCCTTCAGGGAAGAACCATGGCTCCTAGTGATGAGCTCTCCAATCAGCACAACCCGGGAGAGGGCAAACAGTGCCTGCTGTGGCCAATGCATGCTTGTTGGATCTATCCCTCTCTTCCCAGTGGCACAAGGCATTGTGGGTTATAGGTACATCCATAAGGTGTGAGGGTTGAGGATATGAACTACAGAACCTGATTCTTGGAGCTAAACTTCAAGTCTACCTTTTACCAGATGTGGGACTCTAAAATGTTTCCTTAGCCTCAGTGTATCTCAGTTTCCTCATCTGGAAAAGGGGACAATAATATTAAGCTTACTTGGTAGGGTTGTATTGAGGAGCAAGTTCATTCAATGTGCTGTGTCCACAGCAGGGCTCAGCACACAGGAAGTAGCTAGTGATGGTTACTGTAGTGTTTGAATGAGAAATGTCCCCAACAGGTTCAGGTGTTTGAACAGTTGGTCCCTAGTTGATGGCACCATTTGAGGACATTATGGAACCTTTAAAAAGTGAAGCCACTTGCTGGAGGAAGTATGTCACCAGGGGAGGGAGGGCTCTGAGAGCTCATTGCCAAAATAAACTCTTTTGTACATTGCTTTTGGGCATGCTGTGTTTGTCACAGGAAAAAAAAGTAACAAAAACAATTACATTCTTACTTTTACAATCTGTGGGCAAACCATGTTTGTCTACATAGTGTCCAAACTCTAGTCTTGTCTCGGCATCTTGACAGAAAGCAAAGTAGGCAAAATACCAAATAAATCAGCATCCTTAACCTTACTTCAAAGGTAAATGAATCACAGAGCAGGAAAATGAAATCAAGCTAAGAGCATATGAAAGTCAGCTCTAAACCCGGAAGCTTTCTCTGTCACAGACACATCTACATATCAAACATGCTCCCGAAAGGCAGTCTTAGTAATATCAGGTAAATTTACAGTACAGAAATCCTTAAAGTACCCCCAGCCTTCACTCTGGGCCTAAATGATTAAGAAGCACTTCCCAGGATTTCTTCACCCTCTGGGTAGGGTTCTTGTATCAGCTGGTATGCTAAAGCCATTGCCAATTTAGTAGATATTGCAGGTAAATTAGGACCCTGTGGAACCATCATGGAAATGAGGCATTTTTGCTTGTTTTTTGGTTGTCCTGTGTAACAGAGTCCCAGAAACAGCACGCTCAGCTAGTGGAAGCTATGGAGGCTTTAATAAGGAGACTATTGACAAAGATGTGTCATGGTGGAGGACCCCACTAGTGGCAGGATAGCCCCTCAGAGCTGTTAATGCCCCCAGGGACAAAGGAGGAAGAAAGTCCTCTAAGAGGGACAGCTCGCCACCAGCTATGTATGACAGTGTCCAGTTTGTTGCCATGCTGCTCTAACCCAGCTGTGAGGAAGCCAGGGCAGGAAGTCCCTCCTCACTCTCACTCCCAGCCAGCCAGGGAGCCTATAAATATCCTCCAATTGTCTAGCCTTCCCGGGGAGGGCAAACCTGGAGAATTAAACTGAGAGGGGAAAGGAAAGCCACCAGCCCAAACATCTGTGTGCAGAGGTGTATAAGCCATGACCAACCCTGGCAGGATTGTGAGGGCAGGTTAGACTCAGCGTTCACTGTAATCTAGTGGGCGGTGGGAAACTGGCTGGGGAGGTGGCTCAGTTGGCAAAGTGCTTTCTACACAAGCAAGAAAGCCTGAGTTCAGTCCCAGAACCCACACAAAAAGCCTGGAGAGGTGGCACACTTTTGGAATCACAGTGCCAGGTAGCTTCTGAGGATTGCCAGCCAGCTCCAGTGAGAGACACTGTCTCAAAACATAATGTGGATGGTTCCTGAGGAATGACACCTGGCGTGGCTCTGCCTCTCCCCCCAACACACACACACACACACACACACACACACACACACACACACACACACACACAGGGATGTGAAACCTGAGACTGTGTTAATAAAATCAACCTTGGGTCGGGGGCAGAGCCAGCAACTAGTTGGCAAGAATTAGCCATAGAGAGTAGGGAGGAGCCAGGAAGTTGGATAGAGATGCACAAGAATGAGTAGAGAGGGAGGGACTTGGATTTTCTTGGTCTTTTTGGTTTGGGATGACTGGAGATGCTCTCTTGCTGGATCTCTGGCCAAACAGGAAGGTCAGCTGGTTGCTTCTCAGTCTCTCTGAGCTAGCAGGTTTTCACCCCAACATCTGACTCCTGAGTCTTTGTTGGTAAATAGAATGATAGAGATTTAGTTAGAAACGACACTTGGCAGAAGCTGTAGAGCCAGTGCTGGTGGGACTAGAAATCCCACCAGGCCCTGGCCTGAGATGCAGCCACTAAGCCAAAGGAAAAACCACACACACTCACACCTAATTACTAAGGCTGTCATCCCAAGGTATGGGCAAGTCACTTCTCTGAACCAGTGTCTTCACTTGCCTGGGTGACCACTCAAAGTCCCCCCAGCTTCCATTCCTCATAGCTGTCCTAGAATTCAATATGTAGACCAGGCTGGTCTTGAATTCACTGGCCTGCATTCCCCTTCTGAGGGCTGGGATAAAAGGGGTGCACGTGCACCACCATTCTGGGCCCTGGTTTCTTGAAATGATCTTTATTGACATCAGGAACTTTCTGGTCAGGCACACCATGCATGGCAGTGACCGGGAGACCCTCCAGTGCACTGTCCCTGGGAAGCTGACGGTCGCTTTCTCTCAGCTGACACCTCCCCCTCAGCAGCCTCCAGAAGATGTGTCTCTTACCTCCTTCAGTCCCATTCCTGGTTGTCACAAAGGACAGAAGCACGTCCCGAAGGCCATCTCTATTCACGTCAGCCAACTCCAGGGGAGACAGGTCCCCGCCTGGCGTACACATAATGAAACAAAAAGGGCCTGAGCCAGTTACCACAGACTAGTTCTCTTCTGCCAGGTTAGAAAGAAGACAGATGCCGATGCTGCCCGCACCCCCTCCCGGCCCAAGTGGACTGTCTGTTCCCAAACAAGACAGCAGAGATATGCATCTCCCCTGGCCTTCCCAGAACCTGGGTATCCTACATAAAGCAAATGGTCAGGCTCTGAAAGGAGGGGACGTTAAGGAAGACTGACTGGAGACTACAAGACCTAAGGAATGGTAATGTACGGAATCCCCTGGGGTTCCTGCCCACACTAGACAAAGTGTAGTGAAGTACTTGGCAACTCAGAAATGCCACAGGCAAGAGAAGCCCTAAGAAACCTGGTTCCCCTGGCCAGAGGCCCAGGGAGGGTGCAGCCCAGCAAGGAAATTGATTATAGATAATAACGGCCCCACCCCCACCCACAGCAACCTGACTTCTGGAACCTTGCTCTGGCACCATCATGTCACACTCCCTCTCTGCAGAGCCAAGGCCAAAATGGCCATGGGGAGCCAGGACCATCCCACCTGTGGTGGGGAGGCAGGTCTGGAGCTCCGCCCAGCCCTGTGTGGGGAGCAGAGACAGGGAGGATCCCCTCCATGTGTCTGAGGAGTGGGAGGATGCCTGCCAGATCTGTAGGGAATTCAGACGAGAGTGGAAACACAAGCTGGTACAACCACTTCGGCAAATAATGTAAAGAACTGTTCAGAAAGAACACACCCATCCTCTTTACTAGGGGCAACTTTACTAGGCTTCGGCCTTGGAGAAATTTGTATATAAATAACCCTTTGGAAATGTATAAAAATGTTCTTAGAATCACTTATTTTTTTTTAAAAAAAAGATTAGAAATTATTTAACTGTTTATCAACAGTAGAATAGATAAATAAGCAGCAGGGTATTCATAACATGGGAAAATTAGACATTGGTTAAAATTAATAGATTCTAGCTACAGTGCATCAGGACAGATTAGCCTCAGAAATGTCTCTTTAAAAATGATGTGAAGTGGTAGAGTGTTTATCTTGTATGCACAAGGCCCTGGCTTGGCCTCCAACACTGAAAAAAATTTTTTTTCCCAAAAAGGTAAAGTCAGTGGCACCGAGTGTTGTAACCCCAAGAACCCCGGGTGGGAGCAAGAAGATCTAGGATTCCACGTCATCTTCAGCTACGCACTGAGTTCAAGACTAGCCTACATCTCAGGGGGGCATCTCAGAAACAAAAAACATAAACAAAACTTATACTGACAACCCAGGTGTGGTGGCACCCAGGTGTGGTGTCACATGGCTATAATCCCAGCACTCAGAAGGCTGAGGCGGGAAGGTGGAAGGCCAAGGCCAGCCTGGACTTCACAGTAAGATCCTGTCTCCACAAAACAAAAATGATATTGAACAAAAGTCACAGGGGATTATGATTACATTTATATAAAATTCAAAGAAACAAAAATTAATGAACATATCAATGTGGCAAAACATTGAAGTAAATTAATAATCAGCACAGATTCAGAGGCAGAATTTGGGGGGGGCAGAGGGGATATATTTGGGAGACTTGGAGGCCTCTGCCATGTCCCATCCCCTCAGCTGGGTGCTGGACCCACACACAGCACCACTGTAACCTGGAGCTGCCTCCAGAGAACTCTGGTGAGAGCAGCGCTCAGAGGCCCAGCAACCCAGCCTTTAGTTTAATCTCAAACCTTCACCTCCTGAGCAACCCCACGCACAGCGGGGAAAACCGCACAACACACGTTAATTTTTAAGATTTGGAGGGAAAGCCAGGCATAGTGGTGGGGTACACAGCCGTGAAACCAGCACTCAGGAGGCTGAGGCAGGAGACTGACACACGTTCAGGAACAATCTGCTTTGTATAGTGAATTCTAAGCCAGTCAGGGTGACAGTGATGAGACACTGTCTCCAAAAAGAAATTAGGCCGGGCATAGTGGTACATGTCCTTAGTCCCAGCACTTGGGAAGCAGAGACAGGCAGATAGATCTCTGTGAGTTCAAGACCAGCTTGATCTACATAGTGAGTTCCAGGTCAGCCAAGGCTACAGTGAAACTCTGTCTCAAAAACCAAAAAACGATTTGGAGGAAAACTTGAATGTACTAACATATGAAAGTTTACAGGTTTATGTCTTAAAATCCCGCAACTCACCTCCTTGGGAGCCCAGGCGCCGGCTCCAAGTGCTATGCAGGTCTCTGGGAGGACAGGGGATGAGGAAGGCGCAGAGGAGTACCAGGACCATGGAGATGACCAGCGTCAGCAGGAAGACAGACGTGCGCACGTAGGACACCAGGGAAGAGGTGGCCTTCTGCTCCAGACCCCCAAGGGGTTCCGAGGGGAAACCCTCTGGGACGACCTCTGAAAGGTGTGGCTTCGCAGCCCCGGCCACGTCTGCATCTGAGTCGGGCTCCGGCGGGTCCCCCAGGGTGCTCTTCCCATTCTTGACCCCTCCGTTCTTCTGCTGCAAGTTAAGCACGAGGTCATCTTCGCTCTCATCGCTGTCAGCCTGGGTGAGGGGGTCGTACTCCCCGAGGTCTGGGCTCTTCTTCCCTGGAAAGACAGAAGGACAGAGTCAGGGAGGGCACGGAAGGAAAGAGCCTCACCAGACCGTGGTGACACGAAAGCAAAATCACAACTAAAAAACCCCTAGCTTTACATCGTTTACACTTTAGCGGCTTTCTGTACAATTAATTAGCTGTCGGCACAGGAGCCCCCAAGGGAGTCAACTGTCCTAGAATTGTTCTCTTTTGGGGTTAAGAAAATTGAAAAAGCTAGGGTAGAAGTAAAATACACCATGTTAACTAAAATAACCCAGGCCTGGTAGGTTCATGCTGCATGTTTACCCATGTGAAAGCTAAGACAATAACCTTGAGCGCAGAGGGCCAGGAATAATGGCTCACACCTTTAATCTCAGTGCTCATTTTAACAGGAGGGCTGCCATGAGTGTGAGGCCAGCCTGGGCTACCAAGCAAGATCCTGCCTCATGGGCTAAAGACATGGCCCCATGGGTAAAGGCGTTTCCCGCGAAACCTGATGACCTGAGTTCAATCCCGAGGGCCCACACAACAGAAGAGATTCACTTCCACAAGCTGTCATCTAACAGCAGACATATAATTTTTAATGTAATAATAATAATAAAAAAAACCCTGTCTCCAAAAAACATAAAAAGAAGCTGGGGTGTACTTAGTTTCAGGTAAAATGCTTGCTTAGCATGCACAAAGGCCTGGGATTGATCCCTAGGGTAAACCAGGCATGGTGGTACATGCCTGCTCTCCTAACACTTGGGAAACAGTGCCAGAATCTGAAATTCAAGGTCATCCTTATTGTTGGAGGCTTTTTGCTCTTTTGGGGGGCCGCCACCCAGCTCCCAAATAATCACACACAGAGGCTTATTCTTACTTACAAATGTCCAGCCTCTGGGCTTTTCCCATTCTCTTATTTCTGTAAGTCTTACTCTTACTCTGTGGCTTACTGGGTGGCTGTCCCTTGGAGTCCTCCTCCTTCTCTGGCTCCTAGATCTTAGATCTCTCCTCCCAGTTTTCTCCTTCTATATATCCTCTATGCCGCTAGCCCCGCCTGTCCTTTCTCCTGCCTTGCTATTGGCCAGTTCTTTATTAGACCATCAAGAGTTTTAGACATCCACAGTAACACAGCTTCACAGAGTTAAACAAATGCAACACAAACAAAAGTAACACCCCTTAAAATAGCATTCTACTACACATCCTCAGCTTAGTTTAAGGCTAGTTTGTTACAAATGAGACTCTGAGTCATTAAAAGGGTATGTTAAGAGCACTGGCTGCTCTTCAGAAGACCAGGGTTTGATTCCCAGCATCCACAAGGGACTCACAATTGGCTGCAACTCCAGTTTTAGGGGATCCCAGCCCTCTTCTGGCCTCCTGGGGCACTAGGCATGCATTTGGCAAACAGACATACAAATATGCAAAATACCCATACACATAAAATAAATACCTTTTTTTTTAAGAGAAGCAAAGAACAGACCGTGGTTACCAGGTTCAGCTAGACAGGAAAATAACTTCCAGAGTTCTGTAGCACAATCGATAACTATGGTTGTTCCTGTGAGGCCCAGGGATCAAACTCAGGCCATCAGTCTTGCTGGCAAGTGCTTTTACTGGCGGGGGCATCTTGCCAGTCCAAACATCTGTTCCTCTTATAAGCTTCGAAATTGACTGAATATCACTAGTGAAGGTGGCCATGGCTCTTTTGATTTTTAAATTTTTTTATTCATTCATGCATTTGAGGCAGGGACTCACTATGTAACCCAGGCTGTCCTTGAACCTGTGGCGACCCTCCTACCTCAGCAGCCTTCCGTGCTGGTGCTGGGATTGGAAGTGTGTCCCACCACTGCCAGCTTGAGGCTGTGGCTCTTGAGGAAACTCGCCTTACACCTAAGGTCTGTTCCTGCTTTAGATTTTCTCAGAGCCATGATGCATGATTGTTCCTGGTAAACTTCTAGAACAATTCTCCTCTGTATGCTATCTCTCACTGGGTGACTATGGTTTCCCGGTTGTTTCTATGGAAACAAGTGAGCAAGTTGAATACTACATGTCAGCTGAAGGTGTTTGAGGAAACCTCACTTCTCAGAATTGTCCTGTAATTTGAATATCCTTTAAGAATACCTTTCAGTAAAGGTGTAAAAAACTGCTATTCTGAGCATGCGTCCTGGGAGAAGTGGCAGACTGATGCAAAGCTCGTTCGCACAGTCTGCATCCTGCTTCTACTCAGATTCTGCGTTGACTCTGAGGGATAAATTATAGGGAGGCTTGGGTGCATCCCCACACGACTCCCGGCTCTCGGTGCAGTGACCTGTGCCTTCGAGGCAGGCTATGGCTGACAAAAGCTCCCCTCTTGGGAAACCGTCTGGCACGCTGTGACTAATGAGAACGAATGTGAAACCTTGAATTCTGGAGAATTAAAAAGGGAAGCACAGTGCTGCTGTGGCTAGGGCTGAGGAAGCATCCCTGGCACAGGTCTCTGCCTTGCTGACGTCCTTCTGGAAATTACATCTGTGTCCTAACACACAGAAGGAAGCAGTAACACAGACAGGGAGGCCAGATGTAGAGGGGAAACCTGGAGGATGAAGTTTAGCATTTGTTTAATAAATGGTTGATTAAACAATATTCCACAGGATCACTCTGCAACGTTCAGCACCTTCCAAAAACTCAGACTACACTAGGTAATGTGTAATCGGTTAACTTGAGGTGTCTCTTTGTTTTCATTTACAAAGTTACTCATTTTGAATGGTGAAGACTGGATTTGGTCTTTTGTTTGTTTTCAAGTTGGGTCTATCTTAAACTGTGCCCTGATTTCCTAAATGCTGAGGTTACAGCTGTGTGCCACCATGCTTGGCTTGGAGTTGGCTCTCATCCTCTACCCCACTCCTCTCTCTCACACACACCTGCCTCTGTTCTCAGTGTGTGCACACATGTGTATCTGGATGCATTTGTCTATATGTGCCCATGTGGAGGCCAGAGGTCATGTCTTCCTCCATCACTCCTCATGTTAGTTTTTGAGTCACTAAAACTGAGCTGGCCATTTTGGGCCTCAGCTTAGTTTAAGGCCACACTTGGGAAACAGTGCCAGCAAGTCCCCAGGATCCACCAGTCTCTGACTCTTAGAACACTGGAGGCGGAGGCAAGAGGATTGAGGATCAACCCCAAACCGTGGTCAGCCTGATTTACATATCGAGTTAACAGATTGCATGGTAAGCCTGTGTCTTAAAAGGCAAATAAACAAACATGTTAGGAATACTCCTGACAGGAGCCGTTAAGATGGCTCAGCAGGTAAGAGCACTGGCTGCTCTTCCAGAGGACCCGAGTTCTAATCCCAGCAACCACATAGTGAATCACAACTGTTTGTAACTCCAGTCCCTGCAGGTCCAATATCCTCTCCTGACTGACCTCCATGAGCACTGCATGCATGTGCTGAACATACGTTCATACAGGCAAACCACCCATGCACATAAAAGAAAAAATTTAAAAACAAAAAAGGGGCTGGAGAGATAGATCATCAGTTAAGAGTACTGGCTGCTCTTCCAGAGGACCTAGGTTCGACTCCCAGCAACCATATTGTGAATCACAACTGTCTGTAATTCCAGTTCTAGAGGATCCAATACCATCTTCTGGCTTCCGAGGGAACCAGGCACACATGTGGTTCACAGACATACATGCAGACAAAACACCCATACATATAAGATAAACACATAATTGGTGGGGGGTGTCTTTTTTATTGTTGTTGGTTTGGTTTGGTTTTCTTGTTTTGTTTTGGTTTTTGAGACAGGGTTTCCCTGTGTAGTCTGGTTATCCCTGGAACTCAATTTGTAGACCAGGCTAGCCTTGAACTCACAGAGACTCACCTGCTTCTGCCTCCTGAGCACTAGGATTAAAGGTGTCCACCACCACCACCACCACCACCACCACCACCACCACCACCACCCAGCCTGATAACTAAACAAATTTTAAAAATCCCTCTGACAACCAAGAAAACATACTAGATCTGAAATCTCAGGGCTGGGTGAATTTTAAAGTTCATATAATCTCTGTTCCCTTTCACACCCAGCAAGCAGTCACTAAGCACACAGCTGAGTGTGGCCAGTGTCAGGAGCCCACTGGTCTCCATCTACCACTTGGAAGGCCAAGGCAGGAGGATCAGGAGCTCAAGGCCAGCCTCAGCTACATAGTGAGTTTACACTAGCCTGGGCTACATGAGGTATTGTCTTATGAAAAAGAAAAGAGTCCAGGTCTTCATGACATAAAGACAAGTTTGGCTCTCTTATCTTCTATTATTATTGTCTAAATCTGTTGACAGCCTTTGCCCAGCCTTCTCATCTCCAGGTTAAACTCTTTCATGTCCTTCAACCCATGATCTGAAGGAACAGTTTCAGGTGACCCTTCTCTGGATACAATGTGACATGCCCACAGTTTTTAAAGCAGGGTTTCTGGAACTGAACACTATGAAAGGGTGTGATCTGACCACAGACAGGACAACCACGCCATCATGTTCCACATGGTTTATTGACTCAGTTAATACTGGTAGCTCTTGGTAGCCTCACCACACACCTCTTAAAACTTCCTAGGATTCTGAACTGCGCTCAGGCCACCCTATGGCCTTACCACTGGATCTTAAGAACCAAGTGAAAAATTTAGAAGCAGCATCTACCTCAATCAATCAATCTTGTCAATCTTTGCCTCACAAAAATTCCCAAAGAAGTGAAACTGTCAAACTAATAAAATACCAGCTAACAGAACAACTGAAGGCAATTCACTTCTACCATGATTACGCTGCGACAGACGGGAAGGGGCCTGGCGAGATACGCTACAGAAATGCAGACAATTTTAGTGACTCTATGAAGAATAATTAATGGATGTTCTTGTATAGGAATACACACTTCTAATAGTCACAGGAGGTATTTCTACCATAATTCCCTTCCTTAAAACCAGGAGAGGAGGGAGGAGAAGAAGAAGAGGAGAAAGAGAGGGAGGGGAGGGGAGAAGGAGAAAACAGCACATTCCCAATAGGAACAATCACTGCAAATTCATGAAACTCTTATCTCCTTGAGGGAACACAACAGAAGTAGATATATGTCTCAGTACTTGAACAAGGAACAGAGTGCACAGAATTGATGGTGATGATGATACTGTGATAACTGAAAATGTTGTCAGGTGGTGGTGCACATCTTTAACCTCAACATTTGGGAGACAGAGACAGGCAGATCTCTGTGGGTTCAAAGGCAGCCTGGTCTACACAGCCAGTTCTAGGATAGCCAGAGCTACAAATAGAAACCTTGTCTCAGAAAAAAAAAGAACTAAAAATGTCTTGACTGACTACCATCCAAACTGATCCAAAAGTGTCTTAATTCATCAAATCCTCATGATGACCCTATGAGAGGTCTAATCCCTATTTTATCAACAAAATAATTAAAAAACAGGTCATTTCCCTATGACCAAGAACCTGAGAAGCAAAACCCAGATTCAAACCCGGGCATCTAAGCATAAAACACACTTGTTGGCCTGGTAAGGCACTTCTTCCTTATCTCAGGAATATGTAACCCAACTAATAATTTCACGCTTGAAAAAATAAAGTCTAGGGTCACAGGAACAGCCAGGAACAGAAAGCAATATGAAAACAATCTGTACAGAAGCAAGCTTTCCAGTGGCTAGAAACTAACTACAGGCACCATCAAGTCCCAAAGAGGCTGATGGCTTTGACAGACAGAAGAGGCCAGTTGTGTTGCAGAATAAACTTTTTGTACACTGTGAAGATGTGTATCTGCCAAGGCATCTTCTGATTGGTTTAATAAAGACCTGAACAGCCAATAGCTAAGCAGGAGAGGATAGACAGAACTTCCGGGCACAGATAGGAACTCTGGGAAGAAGAGAGGTGGAGTTCACCAGTGAGACATGGAGAAATCAGATGTAGAGTATGGAGAGGTAATGAGCCACAAGGCAGAATGTAGATTAATATAAACAGGTTAATTTAAGTTATAAGATCTAGGTGGGGACAAGCCTAAGCTAAGGCCAAGCTTTTGTACCTAATAAGAAGTCTCTGTGTCATTATTTGGGAGCTGGCTGTCCAAAGGAAGTTCCACTACACTTGGTACCCAATGTAGCAGCTGTGGAGCGACTCACAACAAGACTAGGTATAAATGCCTGCTGCAGTGTGAGCCCAACAACTTCCCAGAGCTGGGGCAAGTAAATGTGGCTCCTGGCTCTGGGAACCCACAAAGATTCCAACTTGTAGTTTTACTCAAGGTCAGGGAGTCAGGCTTTATGCTGCTCTCCAAGGCTGCATAATAGAGTGCAAAGGCATGGTTACCAAGTGTCTTATTCTTCAAGGCCTAATCACAAGATGCTTTGCCATGGGTCGTGGTTACTAGGTGGATTGAAGGATCTACACTTGGTTGTATGTTTGTGCTTTGATCTTGAAAGGGAGAAGCCCTTTGCCTCTCCCCTTGCTAGGGTATAAAAAGCCCATCAAAAATAAACTCAAAACTGCTGATTATTGACCCAGGGCCCTCCCAAAGCTATCCTGTGATTCTGTCTTTTTCTTCATCTATATTTTCTATTTTGCATTTCTCAATTCCTCGCTCCCCTCTTCAAGAAACCCTTCGATAGGTCGGGTCTGAGCCCCAACACTGGGCCCTGACACCTAGCCTGTGCCTGCGGGTGTGAAGCTAGGCTCTCACAGAAAGGTAAGCAGCTGCAGCTGCTGCAGCCCAGAACCAGTTGGATGGCCTGCTGAACCAACCTGAGGGGGGCAGAGCCAGGTGTCAGTGCCATGTGCTAAGCATAGCCACAAGGCAGATAACCTAGCCCTTTAAGGCTTCACTCACAAAGTCAGGAAGCTGCCTGCAAAAAGCCAAGCCAGGGGACAGTGGCGCACGCCTTTAATCCCAGCACTTGGAAGGCAGAGCCAGGGGGATCTCTGTGAGTTCGAGGCCAGCCTGGTCTACAGAGCGAGATCCAGGACAGGTACCAAAACTACACAGAGAAACCCTGTCTCGAAAAACCAAAAAAGAAAAAAGAAAAAGAAAGCCACGTGCAGACCAAAAAAAAAAAAAAAAAAACTCTGAACAGGGAACAGGTATAGTATGCTTGGAAATGTGTTTAGTTGCTGAAAAAAGAAAAAGAAAAAAAAATGGATAAAGACCATCATAGAAAAAAAATAGTTTAATATAAAAAGAATAAGCCACATAAGGATGGGAATATTATAACACAGGGCATCTAGATCCTATATAGAGCTTTATTAACTTTGAATTTTTAAATGCTAGTAAGTAAAGAACAACTGCTGAGGCTGGAGAGATGGCTCAGAGGTTAAGAGCACTGACTGCTCTTCCAGAGGTCCTGAGTTCAATTCCCAGCAACCACATGGTGGCTCACAACCATCTGTAAAGAGATCTGGCACCCTCTCCTGTATACATAATAAATAAATAAATTTTTTAAAAAAAAACAACTGCTGAGAAATAGTAGATTATAGAAAAAATTGCTAAATTAAACCAGCTTATATATTTTAAGGCTGTCTTAACTTCAGATTGGAAGTTAGGAAACGTGTTGCGTTTGGGGAGAGGTTATGCCTTTGTTTCCACAGAAAACAAAAAGTTATGAATTCCTTCAAAATTAATAAAGATGAGATTTGACCGAGGGAGACATCCTGAAAATCCTGGCTGCAGACATGAGGGAAGAAACCAAGAAAAACTAAAAGACAGGTGATGCTGATCTCTTAACATGGGAACAGCTCTGAGACTGGATGAGAATGATAAATCTTGTCAGCTACAGAGTCCCCATGACTTATTACATGCCATCCTTTCATAAGGCATGGATGGAGATTTATATTACAGTTTGGTTATACTTTCCAACAGACTTATAAAGTTGACAGATGCCTTTTACCTGCTCAGACATGGAGCAAAAGATCATTTTTAGTTGATTTGTGCACAGTGTACATTCCATACTTGTGTTAATGCTACCTTTAAAAGTGTGCATGTGTTTTCAGAAAAAAAAAGAAAGAAAGAAAAAAAGAAAGGACCAGACACCAATGAAGACAAGTAGTCCAGGTGGTGATCCAGCCTCTCAGGATGCCTCTGTTGCAGTTTCCTCAAAATTTGCATCCAGAACAACTTCAAAGTGGTTAGCTAAGATGGTGCTGGTCCTGCACCAGCCAGGACTTCAGATAAGCCCTGCACTTTCCCATCACACAGAGACTGGACAACAACTGATACAGCTAGCTCTCCCAGGACTTAACCATTATCCCAACTTTCTCAGGGTTCTCTAAAGATGCCGTCACCCCCAGACAACAGGAGGTAATTTTAAGAACACAACCCCACATTCCCAAGAGGTGGAGTGAGTGGTTTTTGGTTGTTCGGTCGGTTATGGATGTTTGCCATTTTTTAGGGGGGTTAGTTGCAAGTTGTTATTGGTCATAGTCAGGGAGGAAATTAAGCAAAGGAAGTTAGATTCAGGGATCTCTTTCTAAAAAGAAAAAAAGAGGGTATATAGGAATGATAGAATAAAAGGGTAGATTATTGAATCTACTTTTAGACTAAAACGCAACTACTAGTCTCAAATACTTTGCATTGGTATGGATTTTTGTATATTAATACAAATTTAAGGTTATTTTTGTTATAACAAACTGTAAGGTATTGTACCTATGCAACTCATTTAAAATTATAAAGATCTAGTCCTTGAAAGCTATTATTAAATTATTTAGGATAATTAAAATAACAATCAAACTTGTAGCAAGAGTTTAGATACAGACAGAAAAAAGCTTTATTTAGCCTCATGTATCTTAGATAGGTGGTCTTCAAACACTTCAGAGATCTACAGAATATAACATTTAAGATGTTTTATTAACATAAGGCTTTTCATGACAGCGAGACATGTCTACTCCTAGCAGCACCAAACTACTTCACAGAGTATGATGGGTACTGACAAACTCCATGTTTGCTTTCATTGTGGGAAAATTAGCCACTGGGCAAGAAACTTCCCTTGCCTCAACTGCTGACAGAATGCTGTCCAAATTGGACAAGCAGGACACAAAGAAAGCTCACTGCCGAACTTTGCAAAGACAAAGTAGGCCAATACTTTAAAATTCCTGCTTCACAGAAAAGTCTGTCAGATATTCTAGGCCCGTAGGCTGAAGGTGAATGTCCCAGCATTGCAGAGGAACCTTGGGTGACTGTCCAGGCAGCTGTCTCTGTCATTTCTATAGTTTTGAAAGGTGCTTGCCCTGCACTTCTGTTTACTCAGGTAATATTTTCTCTTTCTCGGGTCTCTGATGGGGTTGAAGACTAGATAGTTATAGTTTTCTTTGTTACCAAATTTAGAAAAAAAAATTACACAAGAGATGTAAAATTTATAAAATCTTAAGTTGCTTATTTAAGAAAATGTTTTAAGGTCTAAAAGAATACTTTAGGCTGGTAATACAAGAAATCCATGAAGTCTGTTTAAAGGGCAAAGGATTTATTATGGGGAAAAACTCACTGTGCAGAACAGAATTGATACAGGTTCTGGAATGCTGTTCCAGCTGCCTGGATCAGTCTCACATCCAAGTCTTACCATGGAGTGAAGAGAGGCAAGACGCCTATGTGTCTCAGGTCTTAAAGGTCCCCGAGGGGCCACGCCCCAGGGGCATGTACTTCAAGGTCATAGGCAGGTGGAGCAGTTACCTGTTGCATCTCTAGGGATGGTGCTTCAAGGTCATAGCCAGAACAGCTACCCACTACAACAGTTTAGGTATAAAACTTTAGATTCATCAAGATAGGATAGATAATAGAGTATTTTCTTCAAATACAAATGAACTGCACGTTGTGAATGTAATTCTTACTTGATAATTGTTCTTATTGTACATAGTTTTACTGTGTTAGAGTTAAAACCTTTCCTTTTTATTTAGACAAAAAAGGGGGAAATACTGCAGGATATTGGATTGCACCGTGGCACTGTGAGACTGTGTTAATAAAGTTAACCCTGAGTCAGGGCGCAGGGCCAGCAACTAGCTGACTAGACTAGGTGACAAGAATTAGCCATAGAGAACGTGGAGGATCTGGGATAGAGAGGCACAGGAAGGCGTGGGGAGGCACTTGGAGGTTCTCGGACTTTTCTTCACCCCTTTTGGTCTAGGAAGTCTAGAGAGGTCAGCTGGTCGCTCCGCCACTGCTTCTTTGATCTATAAGGTTTTCACCCCAATATCTGACTCCCCAGTCTTTATTGGTAAGAGAACAACTTAGATAAACACAACACAGTTGGGAGACAGAAACCAGACAATAACTCAGAGAAATCAATACAAAATATCACTGAACTGTGACGAGATCACAATAATCGTGGTTGGAGGACTTCAGGCTGCCCTGGGACTGAACTGGTGGCGACCAAGGCATAAACTGGGAGCCTAGGAGAGTGCCTGCCCGGATTTGAGTCCAGCACCACATAAAGCCGGGCACATGCACTTGGGGCAAGTGGAAGCAGGAAGATTAGAAGCCTTCTCTGTAAAGTGAGTTCTAGGCCAGCCTGGGCTACATAAGATCCTCTCTCAAAAACAAAACAAAACAAAATATCTGGATGTGGAACGCAGGGTCAAGGGATTGCCTCAAGTTCCAGGCCAGCCTGGTCTACATAGCGAGCTGCAGGCCAGCCCAAGCTCTAAGATGCCAGGTGTGGTGGTGCACAGTTTTAATCCCAGTATTCAAGAGGAAGAGCATGGATCTCTCTGAGTTTCAGGCCAGTCAGGTCTCCATAGTAAGACAGTCTCAAAACAAACAGAAACAAAACAAAAACAGAGTAAACAAAACCAAAAAGAGCCCAGATCCACTTCCACAACTCAAGCAGCAAAGGTAAGAGATTAAAAGACGGCACGGAAGAAGCAGAGCTGGGTCAGCACTCCGAGCCCCACGCATTCCGCGCGCCTAGACAGAGGCAGCCAGAAGTGAACTGCTGGGAAAGGAATCGGCTGCAGTCTGGATTTTTATTGCTGTGAAGAGACACCATGACCACAACCACTCTTATAAATGAAAACATTTAACTGGGGTGGCTCGATTACAGTTTCAGAGGTTCAGTCTATTATCATGGTGGGGAGCATGGGGGCGTGCAGGGAGACACGGTGCTGGAGGAACAGCCGAGAGTCCTACATCTCACAGGCAACAGGAAGTTGACTGACAGTCACACTGAGGGAAGCTTGAGAAAAAGGGACCTCAAAGCCTGCCCCTACAGTGGCACACTTCTTCCAACAAGGCCACACCTCCTAATAGCGCCACTCCCTTTGGGGACCATTTTCTTTCAAACCATCACAGGATCTGAGCTCCAAGCCCTCATTAAATTCTAGCTTCCAACTGCCGCAGCTCCCTCCGTGTCTTGGCCAGCTCTGCCACCTGCTCAGCCACTAACCCAAAGGAAAATAGCTACCCAATCAAAACAGGAATAGTCTTGAGAAAGAAACCAACATTAGCATTCACTCCCTAAGACACTACAGAGTTCTACAAATACCCAAGGAAAGCTACAACAAAACACAGCAAATAAAATCAGGAAAAGAACATTTGGGAGGGTGGGCAACTAGGAATATAGATTAGAGTTAAGCATTTGCCCAGTACAGATAAGGTCCTGGGTTTTATCTTCAGCACTGCTTCAGGGAAGAAGATAGACCAGTCCTACCATAAGATGAAAGAAATATTAAACAGGTTATTTCCCAGTGGATTCCAAAAAAATTAATATCATCTTTTTTGAAATAAGGATTCATAAAAAGATGTAATACTTCTAAGAAGCAACTACAATTCAATAGAAAAGGTGAAATATCAACAGTCAGGGATCAGAACAATGAAGAAAATAACAGAGTATATATGGAAAAAAACATTCTTACTTGTCTGGCACCCTCAGTCTCCCCTCTCAGGAAGCTGAGACAGGGGATTCATGAGTTTAAAGGCTGTGTGGTGGGACCCTGTCTCAAAAAAAGTCAACAACAGAAAAATTATAGAATCATCAAAAAGAATAGATATTTCTGAAATCAGACACAGATGATGACTCCTGAGAGCCTAGCTAAATTAAAAGGATAACATGGCTGGTGTTCCTTCCCTCAGTAAACCTGTGTAATAGCTTTAAGACAGAAATGCCTCCCATTTTCTGGAGGAGGAAACTGAGGTTTAAGCATTTAGGAAACTGGCCCACAGCTAAAGAGCAAGTAAGTTCTTCAAAGCCTGCACTGGCTACTCCTACCTCCCAAGGCCAAAGCTTTCAAAACAGACTGACTGTGGTGCCCATGCCTGTAATCCCAGTACGTAGCAGGCTCAGGCAGGAGGGCCACCTCGAGTGCCAAGCTAGCTTGGGCTGTTTAGTAAGTTTCCGACCAACCCTGTCTTCAAAAAGAGACCCCAACTCAAAACACTCAAACCAGGGCTGGAAAAATGGCTCAATGGTTATGGTTAAGCACACACACTGCTCTTTCAGGTGACCCAAGGACAGTTGCCAGGATCCATTTCAGGCAGCTCGCAGCTCACAGCTGCCTGTAACTCCAGCTTCAGGGGATCTGACGCCCTCTTCTGGCCTCCATAGGCACAGCACTCACATGCACAAACCCACACAGGTACACATAAAACTCAAACCAAATAAAAAACACTAAGAACCCTAAGAAACTGACTGATACAGGATATGTATAACTAGAGGGAAAAAAATTGGACCATCATGCAGTACTTAAAGGAGATGCAAAAGAAAGATAGAGACCGCAATAAAGCCAAACCTAACTTCAGAATAAAGGGTACACAGAGAATAATCATCACTGAACATTCTAGTAAAAGTACAGGACCTCAAGGATGGCAAAGGAATGGCATTGCATCCAGGCTTAGGGTGAAGGATCATGTCTAACGACGATACACAAAAGTCAAACTGGCAGCTGGTGTGGCAGAACATGTAATTCAGGAGGGTCAAGAGTTTGAGGACAGTCTGAGAAATGGCCAGAGAGATGGCTCAGTGGGTCCCAACGTGACAGCCTGAGTTCAGTCCCCAGGACCACATGACATAAACTCCCTTCCTGAAAGTTATCCTCTGACTTCCACATGTGTGCCAAGTGTGCATGCCCCTTGTCTCCCCACACCAACACACACACACACACACACACACACACACACACACATACACACACATACACACACACACACACACACACTAAATGTATTTTTTAAAAAATTGTAATAGGCTAACTTCACCTAGGTGTAGTAGCATATGCCTGTAATCACATCGTGTAGGAGGTGGAGGCAAGAGAATCAGGCATTTAAGGTCCTTCTGTGCTGTGCAGTGAGTTCCAGGCCAGCCTAGGCTACATGGGCAGTGGGGAGGGAGTAGCAGGACCATGTCTCCAAAGTCGTCATAGGAAAAACTTATGGTATAAAGTCCAGGGCCTCTGAAGTATGAAGACAAGCACACCAGAGCACAGAGCTATCATTAGCTGGTGCCTTTAAAGACCTCAGGAGATTAGGGCCAATTCTAGACCAACCTTTGGAGCATAATAACTATTCGAACTTACATTAACACAGATAGTGTGAAAACAAACTTTGGTTTAGTTATTACAGACTGAAAGTTCTGACTATGCAAGGTTTTTTTGTTTTGTTTTGTTTTCCTGACTATTCACTAAAACAACAGCAATGGGCAGAACAAGAAGCCCCTGACTAGCCTTAGGCCACACTCAGATCAGACATGAGTCTGTACTTCACAGTCCAGTGTCCAAGCACTCACTCTTTCTGAATCTGTTGCTTTTGGTGAGCACCCAGGTGTGTGTGTGTGTGTGTGTGTGTGTGTGTGTGTGTGTGTGTGTGTACAAGCACCTGTGCATGGGTGTGTTTGTGGTGTGCCTGTATGTGATGTATATGTATGTGTGATGTATGTTACACATGTGTAAGGTATGTGTGTATATGTATATATGTATGTATGTATTGTAGTGTGTGCATACATGGTGTATAGGTATGTGTAGTGGGTATGGGTGTGTGTGTGTGTGTGTGTGTGTGTGTGTGTGTGGTATATGTACAATGTGTATGCAGATGTATGTGCCCATGCACATGCCAGGAGGATGGTGGGTGTCCTATTACATTGCTCTCTGATTTATTTTCTTGGAAAAAGATCTCACACTGAACCTGGAGCTAGGTTAGTGGCCAACGATTCCTAGGAATCCTCCTGCCTCTACCCCCTACAGCATTGGGGTTATGGGTACATGTGTAGCCATGCCCAGCTTTTTATGTGGGTACTAGGAATTCAAACTCAGGGCCTCAGGTTTGTGTAGCAAGTACTCTTACCTGCTGAGCCATCTTCCCAACCCAGGTTTCCAGTCAGTGAAATGTCTGCAGAGGGGCTGGGAAACCACTCAGTAGTCAGGAGTATGCACTGCTCTTGCAGAGGACCCACATTTAATTCCTGGCGCACACATGAGGCAGCTCACAACCTCCTGTTCCTCTAGCTCCAGGGAGATCCTATGCCTCTAGCCACCATGGGCTCCTTCATACACATGCACATACCCCCACACATACCCACATATAGACAGACAGACAGACAGACAGACAGACAGACAGACACACACACACACACACACACACACACACACACACACACACGCTCACACACACTTATATAACTTTACTTTTATGTCTGCAAAGAATGCAAGAGAAGACACTGGTTTCATAACACAGTGATAGAACAGCTCTTCACAGTCACTGCTTTCCTCCTAGGAGACTGAGACAGTGACTCAACTGTGTTCCCAAATGTGCAGAGGAAGCGTTCCTATGAAGGGATGCGACTGCGTTATGCCCGGGTGTGCTTAGGGAAATACACTGAGACACATGCTACCCTGTGACACCCTGTACCTCAGCTTACACTGCAACCCACCCATGTGATGGGACATGTGCCTGTACCAATGTACATAATTCCCAATATGGCTTAGTTTATCTAGAGGCACAGTCCTCGAAGTCACGTATCATAAAACAAACCACAGCAATAACACCGTACTCTAACAGTCCCTTCAGTGTTTGAGCTTCTAACTTTAAAACTAAAAAAACATATACCTAAGAGATAAGCCGTCCTACAGGCTTTATGAATGTCACATTGTCCCTCTGTTACTTATTAACCTCAAGCCAGGCACGAGAGCCAAATGCCTTTCCATTGTGAGCTCAGTGAAAGGCTTTTAGATGATGAAATGCATCCCCAGCAGAGCTCGGTCCTGTGTCACTCACTGCTGGATCAGGCCTTCAGAGTGTACCACCCCCAGAAGCTACTAATGACCAAAACAATAGCTAATGTGTGAGAAGGTAATTAAATTCCTAAGTACAACTATCTCTTTTACCATTCCAAATAACCCTGTGAGATAAACATGCAATGCAGTGTGTGGGGCATGTAGAGAATGTTCTAGAACAACACTATTTATTACAGATGAGGAAACTGAAGCTTGAAGGGGTAAAACAGCTAGCCAAGTGAGTCTGGAGCCTGGCGTGGATGAGGCTCAGGGGGAAGCTTGCATGCCTAGCATGTATTTACCGAACGCCCTGGATCAGATCCTCAACACAGAGGTCAAATCAAAACAGATCCAGTCAAATCCAGAGCCCGTCTCCTGCTCTTAGCCACTGTTCCATTCACTTCCCCCACACAGAAAAGTTCTAAGAGGGTTACCTAAGGAAACACAGCACAGTAACAACCAGGACCGCAGCCTCGAAGCCCCAATTACAAGGTATCCCAAAAACAGCTTTGAGAAAGCAACTTCTATCTAATATAAAAACCACAAACTATATTTTGGGTAGTGAAGAAAAAGGGCAAGGGAAAGACCAGGAGAAAAACAAGCAAAAAAAAAAAAAAAGAGAAAAAAATCCACATCACATACAGGGCAGGGCATATAGATCTGTATGCAGGCCTTAGTATTGATCACAGCTCAGCCCTCAGGGCCAAATTGCCTTCCAAACACTGTATACTGTCGGCTGATCAAATAACTACAACCCAATACACCGAGGAGCGCCACATTCTCAGAATGAAGACACAGAAGTGATCAGGCAAGATAGTCTCCAATTATTCTTTTTAAATATTAGTTTGAATAGTATACAAAATGCCGGTTTCATTACATGTTTACACATGTATAGTATTGTGTTTTGCTCATATCCATCTCATTATTCTCTTGTTCCCCCTCCATTTGAATATTAATACATTTTTTTCCACTGATGGGGATTGAACTTGGTTGGCTCCGTGTGTGCTAGGCAAGCACTCTCCCCATGAGGTACACCCCTTTTCTGCAGCTTTATTCTCAGAGAATAACAATCATCTCTGCTGAAATAAAACAAGGACTCCAAAACAAATAAAAAAGCTAAAAGTGCCTGTCATTTAATTATGCCTTTGAGAAGACAGCATTCAAACGGGGGGAGGCGGGGGGGGGGGGGGGGTAGTACTTTCTTCAGAGTAAATGAATCCTGCAGGGAAAACATGTCTCTTTTAATTTCAGTATTATGTACACATTCCAAGATAGATCTTATCGATGTTCTTCCCAGTGTTCCAAGCCGCCCGTGAAAGGGGAAAAGATCTAAAGACACGAAGTCTCGGGTCAGCTAAGACACCAGGCTGGTTTCAAGGTAGCAGACTAGAAACTCTTTGAGAACAAGGGCCCTGAGCCCCACCGATAGCCTCAAGCTGGGCATTGGAGATACCCTTTTCAACATGCCAGGGAAAGCAACTGCTTCCGCTCTTAAGCGATCAGCGGATAAATGCTTACAACTTGGTGTTTAAACGTTTAAGTAGAGCAAGCAATTTTTCGAACGCTCTGAATGTTCAAATTTTGCTAACGGCAGAATAAATGCGCCTTGGTTAAAACAGCGCGTTTCAAACAGCACAGCCCCCTGCCGTGTGACCCGGTGCGATTCAATTAGCCATTTTCCTAATCTTTTCGCTCTCCTCCTCCACCCTGGAGGAAGGGGAACACCTGCCTGGGCTAGCTCTCTGCTGCCAGGCGGCTGTCAGCGAGTGGAGATGCTGTTCCGCCCAGGCCACTCACTCACAGTCCTGCAGCCCCCGGCTTCCCCTCTGGTCCAACCCCAGAGAGCAGCAGCGAGTCCCGGTGCTCAGGGAAGGATGCTCCGGTGGCCGGCCCTCCCCGGGAGACGGCGGCGACACGCGCTGGGACCTGACAGTCACCGTCGCGCCCCTCCGCCTCCGACCCGGCCCCGCGCGCCTCCAGCAGTCTCTGCCCCGGGAGTCCCCGAGAGTCCCCAAGTGTCCCCGAGCGTCCCCGGTCCCCGACCCACACCCGGGCGCCCCTTCCCGTCCCCCGGGCGCCGCAGCCCTCCCTGCTAACAGCCAGGTCCCCGCCGCGCCGGCCTCGCCTCGCCGGCCCCTCTCCCCAGGCCAGGCCTTCACGGCGGCGTGGTCGCCCGGCTGCAGACTCCTTACCCGGGAGCTTGAGCGCCCTGGACAGCACTGTCGCCATGGCGGAGGCCCCCCGTGCGCGTGCGCGCGCCGCGTCCTGCCGGGAAGTGTAGTTCGCTGCGGGCCGCGCGTGGGGCTGCGGGCGGGAAAGGTGTGACCTGCCGGGAGCACGGCTGGGAGGAGGCGCCCGCTACCGCAGGTCACCCGTGCCCGGCCAGGCTGAGTGGCTCGTGCTGAGCTCAGCAGGCGGTCCGACCGGTGTGCCGAGAGCCTGGGAGGAGAGAGCCGGGGTAGTTAGGGGAGGCGCGGGCTGTGAAGTTCAGTCCGCGTGGGTTTGGAATGGACAGACTGGATTGGAAGCCTACCTGCGCTATTTACTGCCAGGGCCATCTTGGCAAGTCACTGGGCTCTGGCTTTGTTTGTCCGTCCATCTGTTTTTGAGACAAGGGTCTTAATGGAAACTGTCTTTGTAGGTGAGGATGACCTTGAACTCCTGATCCTCCTGCCTCCATCTCCAAGCCTCGGTATTACAGGCACGTGATACCACACCAGGTTTTCTTTATTTATCTATCTATTTATTTAACTTATTTATCTACGGCCAGGTGTGGTTGCGCATGCCTTTCCTAGGCAAACAGATATGCCAAGCAGTGGTGGTACGTGCCTTTAAAAATCCCAGCACTTGGGAGGCAGAGGCAGGTGGGTCTCTGAGTTCATGACCAGCCTGATCTACAGAGTGATTTCTGGGACAGCCAGGGCTACACTGAGAAACTCTGTCTCGAAAAAAAAAAAAAAAAAGTATTTATTCATTCTTTAAATTTTTATTTATTTATTTATTTATTTATTTATTTATTTATTTATTTATTTATTTATTTATTTTTGAGATCATGTAGCGCAGACTGGCATCCACTTGGCTATGTGTTTGAAACTGGCCTGGAACTCCTAATCCTCCGGGCTTTACTTCGTAAGCGCTGGAATTACAGACATGAGACACCACACCTGGCTGGCTCTCTTGAAATGAAAACGCTATCTCCTTCTTACTAAGAGAATTAAATGATACCATCCTCTTAAAGCACACAGCTCCTGTGGCTCTTTTCCCATCTTAAGTGTGGACTGAAGTGTGCTAAGGGCTCTGACATGGGTTTCTTGGTGTGAGTTCTTTCCAGGAGCCGACTGGTTTCTCACCCATGGGCACAGAAAAGATCAGCATTTAAGGGAAGGAATATTGAAAACATTACATCAGCTTGAAACTGAAGCTTCTTACTTATCTAGTGAGGTCTCCCCACTTCTGCTGAATGCTGATAAACAAAGTAAACATGCGAAGCACCGAGCACCCCCAACTAGTGTTTCATGAGTGTCTGATGTCCTTTTGGTTGATGTCTTACTGTTTTGTTGTTGTTTGAGACAGGGCCACACTATGTAGACCAGGCTGGCTGGAATTCAGAAGTCTGCCTGCCTCTGCCTCCCAAGTTCTGGGATTACAGACATGTTCCTCAGCATCGGCTTGTTATTTATGTTTTACTCTAGCCTCCTTGAGTGAGCATCAAGCACATATGTGGTACACAGATGTACATGCAGGTAAAACACCCATACATATAAAAATAAATAAAAATGTATATCAATAAATAAAAATGTTTAATAAAAGGAATGAGCCACCACACCTCACAATTATTAATAATAATTTTAATGGCTTACATTTTATGTGTTAATTCTTTAACTTTCATTTATTTTGTGTATGTATGCATGTAAGCACGTGCATACTTTTGAGGACCAGTTCTCTCCTTCCACTGTGTGGATGTCAATGTCAGGAAGTGAACTCAGGCCATCAGGCCTGACTCCAAGACTTTTACCCACTCAGCCATCTCACCGGCCCCTTATGTGTTAATTCTTTCAGTGTTCTGTAATAATTGAAATGTTTACTGTTTGCCAGCTTCTCTGGATATGATTAAAGACCATATTTTATATCAATGTAGGTCATCCAAGAAAAGAAACACTACAATTCACAACAAACCGTAACTGCTTGCCTGGTATCAGATCAGCTCATTAGAACACATTCAGAGAAGTGAAGACTGATGTCAGTGACCCTGGAATGTGAGGACAGGAACTGGCACCTGGGACAGGCTGAGGTGGCCCAGAACAGCCAGGTTACACATGGTAGAGAATGGAGAAAAGTCCATGCACTTTCCATAGTGAAAAGATAAACTCCAGGAATGACCCTGCTTATGTAATTGAAATGAAATGAAATTGTGTATGTTACACTTTGGAAATTTTGCAACCAGGCATGGTGACACACACCTGTAAAGGCAGCACTCAGGAGGCTGAGGGAGCTTGGAGATCCAGTTCAGTGCCAGCCTGGGTTATGTGAAGAGACGCTATCTCAGCAGGCGATGGTGGGTCCTGTCTTCAATCTCGGCACTCCGGAGGCAGAGGCAGGCATATCAATGAGTTAGAGGCCAGCCTGGTCTACAGAGTGAGTTCCAGGACAGGACAGTCAGGGCTACACAGAGAGAAACCTTGTCTTAAAAATTGAGAGAGAGAGAGAGAGAGAGAGAGAGAGAGAGAGAGAGAGAGAGAGAGAGAGAGAGAGAGAGAGAGAGAGGCTATCTCAGTTTAAAAAAAAAAAAAAAAAAAAAAAAAGGACCTAGAAGTGATTCTCAACCTGTGGGTCAAAACCCCTTTGGGGTGGCATATTAGATATCCTATATATTAAGTGTTTACGTTACAATTCATAACAGTAGCAAAATTACAGTCATGAAGTAGCAATGAAATAGCTTTATGGTTGGGGGAAACTGTATCAAAGGGTCACAGCTTCAGGAAGGTTAAGAACCACCAATCTAGGAGATGATGGCGCAGTGGTGAAGTGCTTGTTGGGCAAGCGTGACAACCTGCGTTCAGACCGCCAGCACCCCGTGAAAGCCAGGCGAGACTGCACGGTCCTCTACCTGCTGCGTTCAGACCGCCAGCACCCTGTGAAAGCCGGGCGGGACTGCACGTTCCTCTAGCCCCAGCTCTTGGGCGAGGGACAGGAGGGTCCTGGTGTTCTCTGGCCAGCCAGACCAGCAGAAACAGTGAGTTCTAGATTCAGTGAGTGTGCTGGTTAGATTTTGTTGTTGTTGTTTGGCAACTTGACAAAAGTGTGAGTCATCTGGGAAGGGAAAACCTCAACTGAGAAAATGTCTCCATCAGACTGGCCTATTGGCAAGCCTGTGGGGCAGTTTCTTCATCTGTGATTGATGTGCGAGGGCCTGACCCACTGTGGACAGTGCCACCCTGGACAGGTGGTCCTAAGCTGTACAAGACAGCAGGCTGAGCAAGCCAGTAAGCAACACTCCTCCCTGGCTCTACTGCAGTTTCTGCCTCCAGGTTCCTGCCCTGCTTGAGTTCCTGCCCTGATTCCCCCCAGTGACTGACTGTAACCTGCGGGTTGTAAGATAAAATAAACACTTTCTTCCACAAATTGGTTTATTCATAACATTTTATTATGATGTAACACGAAATGCTTATTAATATCATTAATAAAAATCGTCTTATTAATAAAAAAAAAAAAAAGAGGAGTCAGATATTTGGGTAAAAGCTGAAAGACCAGAGAAGCAGAATAGCCAGCCACTAGTTTATCCCTATGAAATCCTCAGCCTCAAAAGAGCGAGTTCCTGTTTCCTCACGCCTTATATACCTTTCTGTGTCCTGCCATATTACTTCCTGGGATTAAAGGTGTGTGTTACCACTGCCTGGTTCTGTTTCTCTCATGTAGCCCAGTGTGGCCTTGAACTCACAGAGATCCAGATGGATCTCTACCTCCCGCCGAGTGATAGGATTAAAGGTGTTTGCCACCACTGCCTGACCTCTATGTCTAATTTAGTGGCTGGCTCTGTCCTCTGATCCCCAGGTAAGCTTTACTGGGGTACACAATATATCACCATAGTACACCAATAAGAAGCAAACTAAGACTATATCTAAAAAAAAAAAAAAAGTGGAGCGTGAGATGAATGAAGATACCCCAAAACAACCTCTGGACTCATTCCACATGCATAGTCACACACATGCATGGATATAGCACACACACAAAGGAAAATGTAAAGCTTTGCTTTAAGCTGTGTGGTTACTCCAAGTGTCCCAGGCACACGCACACGCACACGCACACGCACGCACGCACCCAACAGATTCACCTGAATCGGTATAGCATTTCTACTGTCAGCATCCCAGCCATGGCCGAGAGCTTTGGAGGGAAGCAGATGCTGAGAGCTCACGACCTCCCTGGCCCCCGCAGCTTTTATCCATTTTATTTGCCTTGTTCCCTCCAGGTTCCTCCTTCTTGTCACAGTTTTTCCCCATTTGAATATAACTACAGCTCAGACTCAGGTTTCTCAAACTTAGCCTGCCTTTCTTTCTTTTTTTTTTTTTTCAATTTATTTCATTATTTGTTTTTTGGGGGGAGGTCTTTGGGGGACAGAGTCTCACTCTAATCCAGGCTGGCCTGGAATTCACTGAGTTTGAGGGACGTGGGCCAACCCTCCTGCCTCTGCCTACTGATTTTCTCTCAATTTAAAGAAAAAACACAAAGTGGTCACCAGAGGTGTCAGGATTTGTGCCTCTGCCATAGAGAAGACCTGAGAGATTCTCCCGAGTTAGCAGGGAGACTGAATATCTTGGATGCCAAAACACCCACTCAGGTCACCGTAGAAAGAAGATTCCTCGGGACTTGCCAAACTTGGCTTGCCTCCAAGGACAGTCAAAGAGAGGTGACTGGAGAGGGGTGACCTGGAACAGCCTGTCACGCCTGAAACCGTGCCTGCTCTCAATAGAAACGTTGTTCTAGACATCACAACAGAAGCCACATTGATCCCAGGTGGGAGTCCCGATCATTTACAGACGGAACCCACAGTGCCATCTCTTGTTGTCTAGAGTGTGCTGTATTTAGTCAAAGGCAGGTCAAATCGTGTTCTCTAATACTCCTTCTTCTGCGGCCACCATAGACATTCTGTAGGTCCTGACCCTCCTAGTGGTTTTCCTGACTTCCTTAGATCCAGGACAACTGAGTCCACCAGCAGCTGCTACCCATCGCTCTTGGTACGGCACCAGGACTGCCAAGTTCTCTGGCGCCCCTCACAAGGCTTCCGGTGTCTCTCACAGATCAATACCACACCAGCGTCTAGTGCTGTGAAAATGTGGAGGCCCAGTGGCGAAGTGGAAACTGGAGAAGCCTGGCTTCTCCTCTGAGGTTAGGCACAGTTTGTTAAGAAATGGCATGCACTATCCTGCCTATTCTTCAAGGTTAAATGGAGTCTTTTCATTGGCACTTTCCAATTTTAGTGGGTGAGTCAACCAGGTGAAAGTGATCGCCATAATAAGCAACCTCAATCTTTCAGTGATTTTAGAGAATACAAGTTCATTGCTGGTTAAGTCACAGAGTAGGGGGCAGGGCAGGCAACACTGGGGCTCTATTCTCCCCTGTCATTCAGGGGCCTGGACTCCTTCTGTCTAGTGTTCCTACATCTTAGGGCCTTGGAGCCCTCCTCTGGGTCATTGCATCCTAGCTCCTGCTGTCCTGGAAGAAAAGAAAATGTGTTTAGGAAACATGCACTCGGTTTCTGTTATGCTAAGAACTTCTCTTATTTACAGAACACAGGCTCTAGAGATTGTGGCAGCGCACGCACGTGTTCCGAGGGTGGGAGAGATTGTCAGGACGGCTGAACAAGGCAGAACCGGAGAACTTTCTGTCTACATTTTTATAATCCCAGCTCCTGAGAAGCTGAATCAAGAGCATTGTGAGTGTGAGGCCAGCCTGGGCTACATAATGAGTTCCTGGCCTTGGGAGGGCAGCAGAGTGAGACTTGTTTCAAACAAACAAACCAATAAAAAGAAGCTGAGCCCTTGGGGACAGGGAAAAAGTTCAGGCTTTGTTCTGCTAGAGCCTAAAGCTTTGTCCCTGAGCTGAGCTTGTCCTCCTCCTGGCTTAGGAGCTTGCCACTGTGTGTAAGATAAAGCTATCCCCAGAGGACTGGAGAGGTGGCTCAGCGGTTAAGAGCACTGGCTGCTCTTCCAGACAGACCCAAGTTCCTCTGCAACTCCAGTTCCAGGGGATCCGACACCCTCACACAGACAGACATGTAGACAAAACACCAATGCACGTAAAATAAAAATAAATAAATCATTGTTAAAAATTTACTCCTTTAAAAATTTTAAATAAACCTGTTCCTAGAAGCAACTCCTTCCTCCAGAGACAGCTTTCTGGAGACCAAGTACCATCTGCTCTACTGGGGCTAAAGAGACAGAAGTGGGAATTGGTAACAGGGAGAGACCTGAAAAACAGAAAGAACAGCGCAGCGAAGAGCGTGTTGGCGTTAAATGCAGTGTCACGGAACCGGAGAAATCAGTCTTGCATCAGGAACTTGGAAGAAGGTGTTGGCCTGTGGCTTATTCACTTCTTACAGGGAACTTGAGTCTGACCAGGAGGGGTAGCACAGCTGTAGAAGACAAACAGGTTCCTCTTCTCAGACTGTCCCTTAATAACATTCAAGGCTCCTCGGCTCAGATTTGTACACGCCTAGGTTTATCCAGCCTGAAGGACTTTCTGTAACCCAGACTATTAAATGCTTTCTAGGCCCTGAGGTTTAAACAGAGGCTTCTTATCAAGTCCCTAGCTAGGGACATATGTACAAGAATAACAATACAATTAAGCCCAGGTCGACCCAAAGCCACTGAGATCCACCCCCACAGGCACATACCACAGCATTCACTGTGGCTTGCTCATCCATCTGTGACATACTTGAAGTCATACCGTGGGTGGCGATAGCTACTGAAAAGTTTCTGCACCCCATAAGCCTCTCCACTGATGCAGCAATCCAAATCAGACCAAATCAACCCAAATTAAGAAAAAGCCCAGGTTTAATGGGTAAAAATGCTCCTGGATGATTTCCCATTCGCCCTGTTTCCCTCCTAGGGGGAGTTTAGAAGAGAGACCTAAAAACCGTGTGTTTGTTATCTGGGGGAGACAATTTAAATACCCTGTGGGAGTGGTCCTGAGTATCTCCGGGGGAGGAGCAGTGTATGGTGGGCTTTCTGAGGGGGCAGGGTCTGGGGGAGAGAGAGGTGGGGCTTCCATCCAATCATCCCAGACTCTTTGGGTATTATGGATGCCAGGGTGCCAGGGGCTGAGGTGGAACTTCCACCAGAACAGCTACCACTGAGGAACCTTTATCACCCATGAGAGCACACTATTCAGGACACTTGTCAGTCAATTCTTCCATCAGACCTCAGCCACTTTATCAGCTTCAAAACATAATGAACTAGTTAGTTAAATCAATGATCAAGCAAATTAGGACTTGTATAGTTGTTTTCTAATGATTTAAGAGCTGGGAGATAAAGGTCAAGACACTCAATACTCAATATTTCTCCAAAAACGACAAAACATCAGACACATCTGTTCTCCCCTCCGTTCTGAGCCTCTGACCCTTACCATTGACTCTTCTCCAGTAGGATGCACTTGGCTCCATTCTGCTCTTGCGGTTTCTCTTCCTGCCATCTTTCCTGCTCCCAGTTGCCACAGATGAACTCACCTCCATACTCCTCGGCAACTCCTTATCATGGAGGCAGTCACTGCTGTAGAATTCCCACACAAAGTTCTTTACATTGTTCTTCCAGTATTAACCCATTTCACAGCCGTAACAGTCCTGTGGTGTAGGCACCCGACCCCGACCTTTCAATGAGGAACTAAAGGCTGATATTGTGGTAGATGAAGCTGCTCACCTGATTCCATGAAAGAGGAATTTAATGGCGATTAGTCTTTTTCCTTTTCCTTTTTTTTTTTTTTTTTTTAAGAAATCATCTCAGCCGGGCGTTGGTGGCGCACGCCTTTAATCCCAGCACTCGGGAGGCAGAGGCAGGCGGATCTCTGTGAGTTCGAGGCCAGCCTGGGCTACCAAGTGAGCTCCAGGAAAGGCGCAAAGCTACACAGAGAAACCCTGTCTCGAAAAAACCAAAAAAAAAAAAAAAAGAAATCATCTCACTGGAACTTGCTCTTTTGACCAGGCTGAACTTGAAGTCACAGAGATCCACCTGCCTCTGCCTCCTGAGTGCTGGGATTAAAAGTGTGCACCACTACACCCAGCTATCCTTTCTGTCTTCAATTACCAGGAAAGACATCATATAGCACACGTGCTAAAATCTGTCCTCTGTCCTCCACAGCTTAGAACTAGCTTCGGAATCTGTAGCTCAGCTGTCCAGGGAAGCACTATTTGTTCAGTTCGAAGTTATTGGTGGGGCTGGAGAGGTGGCTCGATGGTTTAGAGCACTTGCTGCTTTTCCAAAAGACCTGAGTTCAGTTCACAGCACCTACATCAGGCGACTCACAAACATCTGTAACTCTAGCTCCAGCAAATCCAGAGCCTTCTTCTGGCCTCCCTGGACACACACATAGCATACACATAGACACTGACACACTCATAAATAAATAAAAAATATATAAATATAATACTGGGCGGAGTGATGCACTCCATTTATCTCAGCACTGAGATAAAAGCAGAGACAGGCAGACCTCCATGAGTTCAAGGACAACCTGCTCTATGTAGTGACTTTCAGGACAGCCAGGACTACATAGAGAGATCTAAAAAACTAACTAAATAAATAATTAGTTAAGTGGCTGGGGGTGATGCATGCCCTTAATCCCAGCACTTAGGAGGCAGAGAAATACAGAAATCTGTGAGTTCAAGGACAGCTCATAATGTATTTTAAAAATAGCGGGAAGGAGTCATACCATACAACAGGGCCCACATAGGAGGTCTATTGAGGGGAGGGAAGAGAGAAGGGCAGAGAAGGGGGCAGGGACCGGTCCCTGGGGACAAGGAAGGAAAAGAGAAAGGAGAGAGGCGGGAGGTGTACAAGGCCCGCATTTTATAAGGAAACGTAGTGAATGCACACAGAGGGTGCTCTTAGTGGCTGCAGCTGAGGGACATCCTGTCAGGACCCTAAGGGCAGGCCAGTACAGATGCCTAAATGCAAACAGCTTAGTCTACACAGTGAGCTGAAGGACATCCAGGGCTACATAGTAAGACCCTATCTCAATTTTTTTTTTTTTTTCGAGATAGGGTTTCTCTGTGTAGCTTTGCGCCTTTCCTGGATCTCGCTCTGTAGACCAGGCTGGCCTTCAACTCACAAAGATCTGCCTGCCTCTGCCTCCCAAGTGCTGGGATTAAAGGCGTGCACCACCACTGCCCCGGCAAATTTTTTAAATTATATATGTATATATGAATAATACTACAAAGTCAAGTAAATAAACAAATACCCAAGGTCTTCAGTGCCAGCAAAAATCAAAAATAAGTATGTTTCATGGGAAAGTGGCCCACTGGAATATCGTCTCAGTAAATTATATATAAACTACTCTCACTGGGCATAGTGGTGCACACCTTTAATTTCCAGCACATGGGAGACAAAGGCAGGTGGATCTCTGTAAGTTCGAGACCAACCTGGTCCCCATAGCTAGTTCTAGGACAGCCAGGAGACTAAGAGAGACCCTGTTTCAAACAATAACAACAGCAAAAATCTTCTTCCTCTGAAAAATATGTACTTATTGATCTATTTTTAGGACTTGGCTTTGAAATCTCTTGCTCCAGAGTCTTTCTTTCTTGGCTAGAGGTATAGGAATGCAATTGCACAGATGAACCCAGGAAGCCCTGTCTATTCAGATCCTCTCGGCCTCTGACTCACAGCCTTCCTCTTCCTCCTTCTGTATGGAGCAGGATCAAGCTGGAAAGAGCTGCCTATTGCACAGCGCTACACAGAGAAGTTATTGATCTCCAGCCCCTAGACAGGAAGGCCAGGGAAGGTTAAAGGAATAGTTTTCTGTCACCTGCCTTGGGCAAGAAGAATTTTGGCCTCTCAGATTCACACTGGGAAAGAACAAGGCAGGAGGCAGGTGGTAGGGAGATCAGAGACACCTTGGTTCTGAGACTGCTTCTGAAGACCTCCGACAGCTGCTGATTCAAAGTTCTCAGCATGTCACAGCACCCCAGTTTGGAGACTCATTTTCTGACCTCCAACAGCATCAAAGCAGAGTAAGAACCTGATCTCTTGCTTGATTTTTGTCTTGTTTTGTTTTCACAGGGTCCCACTACGGTAGCCCTGGCCGGCCTCTGCCTCCACTCCCACCTCCCCAGTGCTGGGCTTAAAGGCATGACCCACCACACCAGGGGACTTAACCCAGGGTTTTGTGCATGCTAGACCAACTCTCTACCAACTGAGCTACATCCCAGCCCCAACGCTACCTATTCTTAAGTTACAATTTAAATAAAGCTATGAAGGAAGAAATGGGCAAGTAATTAGTTAAATGACATTTAAAAAAAAAAAAAACCTTCTGTAATTCTTTTTTGTGTTTTGTGTATGTGTGTTTGTGTGTGTGTGTTTGTGTGTGTGTGTGTGTGTGTGGTGTGTGTGTGTGTGTGTGTGTGTGTGTGTGTGTGTGTGTGTGTTACTGGGATTTAAACCTAGGGTGTTAGGCATGCTAGGCTACTGCTTTACCACTGAGTTATATCCCCAACGGTCTTCCTTTATCTTAAACAATGTAGTACTCGAGATGTCTGCCTATGGAGTGAACCCCACCCAGGCCTTCTCAATGAATCCGGGCTGGCAATCTCAGACTGAAGCCTTCGCACTGGAACAGAACAGACTCATATTCTGGGCATCATACTTCAGGGTGTGCTATTCTTTGGGGTGTCCTACTTGAGAATTTTATGGGCCCCCTCTAGTGCCTGAGACCATCTGGATGTGATGGTACTGTAGCAAAATGTAATGAAACGTCCCTTCTCAGGGTGTCTCAGAGGGGCTCTTCTACCCTGTCACCACCCATGGTCCATGCACTTAGTGTTTCACTTAAAATCAAACTGTTTGTATGGGGGAAGTCTAACTTGTAGCAGGAATCTTAAAGGTTCTTATTAATAAAATCAAACCCGAGGCGAGTTATTGGGGTCCATGCTGGTAGATCAGAGAGACAGAACAAGCCACAGCTATCTCACCTCGCCGGATCCTCAGCTCGTCTTGTCTCCACAGACTGGAGGCCTCTGAGTCCTCATCCGGAATGGGTCTCAGCTGAATTGTGTTGCTCCAAAGCCTGAATGCTTAACCAGGCCAAAATGCCTAACCAGCCAAATGCCTAACCAGCCAAATGCCTCTAGTTTCTGGTCCTCATGCCTTATATACATTTATGCTTTCTACCATCACTCCCTAGGATTAAAGCCTTGCTTCCTGGGATTAAAGGCGTGAGTCACCATGCCTGGCTGTTTCCAATGTGGCCTTGAACTCACAGAGATCCAGAGGGATTTCTATCTCTGGAATGCTAGGATTAAAGGTGTGAGTGCCACCATTTTCTAGCCTTTGTATCTAGTGGCTGTCTGTTCTCTGACCCCAGATAAATTTATTAGAGTACACAATATTTTGGGGAACACAATACCACCACACTAACTGAAAGGAATTCCCAGGTCTTTCACCTGCACGTCCACCCCACCTCATTTTCACACAGGTCCAGGTCAGCCCCTGTGAAGGGAATTTGCATACAGGTGTGGTTCTAATAATACTGGATCTTAGAGTTGGACGGGAGCTCAGGAGTCTGCGGATCTAACCCGTAGCAAGTAGCAATTGCTTCTGCAGTCTGGCATCCCATCTCTTCGGACACCGATAGATCCTGAGAGCTCATGCCATGTGTGGTCACTGTCCAATGTAGTAGTTACCTTTCGCCTCGCTGTGACAAAATAGCCCACAGAAGCAACTTAACGAAAGAAGGCTTTATTTCTGCCCACAATTTTAAAGGGATATTAACCCACCACGGCCAAGAGGCACGGAGCAGGAGCAGGAGGCGCCATTGTATCCACAGTCGGAAAGCAGAGAGAGGTGGATGATGGTGCCAACTCACTTTCTCCTGTTCACCTGTGTGCTCAGCCTGGGACTCCAGCCCTGTGGTGACATCACCACAGTTAGTGCGGGTCTTTCTGCCAAAACTAAACCTCTCTGGAAATGCCCTCATAGATTCGCTCAGAGGTACGTCTCTCAGGAAACTCTAAACCCAGTCACCTTGACCATCAAGGCCACCACTACGCCCACTGTCGTGCAACAGTGTCCCTAGATACCCAACAGCACTGCACGTTTGTGAAGGTTCGAGAAACAAGCTCTACACTCTAGTTCCCATTCCATTTAAGCCTGAAATTCTGACTCAAGAGTCTTAATAAATTTTGCTTAAAGCTGTTTTCACACACACACACACACACACACACACACACACACACACACACGCTCTCACCCTTCCCTTCACCTCAAGTACATTCAACCTGGTCTTGTAGAAAAGATTCTCCTTGGAGGCTAAGTTTCAGCAATCAAGTTTCACATCCCTGGAGATGTGGCTAGTGATGTAATGAATGCGGAAGGCTTTCCTCTCCCTGCTGGGCTGTAAATAATTGAAGATCTTAGATATGTACTCTAAAAGCTGGGCTGGGGAGGTGGTTCAGGAAACACCGGCGTACGATGCACAAGCCTGATGACCTGAGTTGACCCCACGTGTTGGAAGGAGAGAACTACTTCAAAGGGTTACCTTCCAGCCTCCACATGCACACCAGGGGCACAAAACAACACTTGCTTCTGTGCACACACAGACAGACAGACAGACATATATACATATACATACATATATACGTGTGTATGTGTGTTTGTGTGTATATATATATATGTGTGTGTGTGTTTGTGTATATATATATATACACAAACACACACACACACATGTACATATACACTCTGTGTAGCCCTGGCTGCCTTGGAACTCCCTCTATAGACCAGGCTAGCTCAACCTCAGAGTGTTAATCCCAATGGTGAGAATAAGACCACTAAAACAATTTGAGCCAAATTTGAAGCAAGCTTGATTTTTATTGGGGTGCACCCAAGAGCTGGCCAGAGACTGCCTTCTAAGACATGTTAAAGAGAGCAGCCCTGAATCCATTTCTTGCCCCTCCCCCCCCCCTTTTTTTTACAGAAGGGAGATAATGGGTTAGTAAGGAAATATAAAAATCTCAAAAAAATAAAATAAAATAAAAAACCCTCATGTGGTCACCCACCATGTGATTAGGGAGGGATCAAGGAAGGTCAGGGTATTCTCAAAATGAAATCAAGGTCATGGGTTGGGGAAGGTCAGGTTCCAGGAAACAGAGAGCAACTCAACTCTCACAGTAAATAGAAACTTATTTTTAAAAACATGGTATAATGGCCCCTGCCTTCAAAATGGACTCAAGCAGGTTCCTCAAGAGATCCGCCTGCCTCTGCTTCCCGAGTGCTGGGATTAAAGGCGTGCGCCACCACTGCCCAGCAATAAACATATTTTAAAAACTAATAGTATGAGAAAATTTCTGTTTCTATAGTAAGGGCTTAAAGACCACAAACCACACCCCCACACATCTCTCTTCTTTCTTTGCTTGGGAATGGGTAACATGTAGCTTAGGCTGGCCTCAAACTCGCTATATAGCCCAGGATGACCTCCCAATATACCAATCTCTCCCTGGCTGGGATGATAGGGCTTTTTAAAGAGAGGATGTACCTGGGGCCACTGGGACTCCTCCCAGCATAGACACATCCTGTGGCTCTTCCTGGGCCGCCCTCTAAGACTTGAGTTTTTGTTCTCATTTGGGAGAACCAAGTCTCTTTCTGCTCTCCTGGGCCAGCCCCAAAGAGGAAGCGCCATAGAGAGAGAGAGGGCTAGTTCGTGAGAGTTCTGCATCCATTTTATATAATCCCCGTCTAGTCGTTGTTTTTCCCAAGATTGATTGATTTTTATTTTGTGTGTAGGAGTGTCTGCCGGCATGCATGTCTATGTATCACGTGTGTGCCAGGTGCCAGTAGAAGACTCCCGACTCCCTGGAACCAGAAACAGAGGTTGTGAGCAGCTGTGTGGATGCTGGGATCCAAACCATCTCTCCAGCCACCAATTTCTTTTTCTTTTTCTTTTTTAATTTAACAATTTAACTTTGACTCAGTCTACTTTTATTTTGGGTGTTTTGTTTTGCTTGTTTGTTTTTGAGACAAAGGTTCATCCTGTAGTCCAGGCTGGTACAGAATTCACCATGAAGCCTAGGCTGGACCTCAAGCTCACAGGCCGGTCCTGGAATTCCTGGCGCCAGCCACCACTCTTGGCTTCCATGTCAGTCATCTTAACTGAGAAATGATTGTCTGTGCTTTTCTCTGTTCCTCATTTTAAGGAGTGGGCACGGGAGTGTCTCTGCCTCTGTAACACCTCTGTTATATGGAGCTGTGGATTGTTCCCTTAGTGAACAGGTCAAAAATGCAAACTGGAGAGAGAGACAGACAGAGACAGAGACAGAGAGAGAGCCTGATACCACTTACTTAGATTATTTATTTTTTGAGACATGGTCTCATCTCTATGTAGCTCTGGCTGGCCCGGAACTCATTGTGGAGACCAGGCTGGCCTTCGAAGTACCCGGATTAAAAGCATGTATTACCATGTCCAGGTATTCAGATTATTATGTTATAAGGAATAAAGATGTGACTCATTTCAATCTTGTGAGCATACACTTCTCAGGGAAATAAAAAACTAAGTAATTAACATATGTACAAATTAGCTTCACTTATTTAAAATAATGATAGAAATCTAAACATGCTTATAGAGACATACATATGTAAACTCAGAAAAAGCCTAGCAGTGCTGGTGCACACCTTTAGTCCCAGCACTTAGGAGACAGAGAAGGATGGATCTCTGTTGTTATTTGTTTTTGCTCTTTTGGGGAGCCCGCCACCCAGCTCCCAAATAAATCACACACAGAGACTTAGTCATAAACACCCTGCCTTAGCTTGGCTTAGTTTCTAACCAGCTTTCTCTAACTTTAAATTACCCCATCTGGTGCCTGGAATGGTCTACTCAGGTGACCGGTCTAGTGAATACCCTAACCACCTCCTTAGAGCCTTTATTCAGTGACTGATGGAGGCAGATGCAGAGATCCACAGCCAGGCGCCAGGCTGAGCTCCAGGAATCCAATCAATGAGAGAGAGAGGAGATATTCTGCAGGCTGGGGACGTCAAGATCATGATGGGAAGCCGTGCAGAGATGACCAGCCACACTAGTGGAAGCCCATGAACTGTGGACTGGTAGCTGTGGAGCCCCCATGGGACTGTACTAGGCTCTTTGAATATGGAAGACGGTTGTTTGGCTTGAACTGTTTGGGGAGCACCCAGATAGGGGGATCTGGATCCATCCCTGGTGCATGGGCAGGCTTTTAGGTGGTGTGACGCCTTGTGCAGCCTTGGTGCAGCAGGGAGGGGCTTGGACCTGCCTAGGCTCAGTGTGTTGGGCTCTGCTGACTCCCCATGGGAGACCTTGATTTGAGGGGTTGTGGGGATGTGGGGTGGCTTCAGAGGGAGGGCTGGGGGGTGGGAGGAGGGAGGAGATATGATCTGTGGGTAGTATGTAGAGTGAGTAGAAAATTTCTTAATAAAGAAAAATGAAAAAAATAAATAATAAATAATAAATTACCCCATCTGTCTTTTGGCCTCTGGGCTTTTCCCACTCTCTTACTTCTGTAAATCTTACTCTTACTCCATGGCTTGCAGTGTAGCTGGGTGGTTGGTCCCTGACATGCTTTCTCTTCTTTCTCTGGCTACTTCTCCCTTTTTTCCAGATTTCTCCTTCTATATATCCTCTCTGCCTGCCAGCCCTGCCTATCCTTTCTCCTGCCTTGCTATTGGCCGTTCAGTTCTTTATTAGACCATCATGTGTTTTAGACAGGCACAGTAACACAGTTTCACAGAGTTAAACAAATGCAACATAAACAAAAGTAACACACCTTAAAATAATATTCCCCAACCGATCTCTGTGAGTTCAATGCCAGCCTGGTCTACAGAGAGAGAGAGTTCCAAGACAGCCAGAGCTACACAGAGAAACCCTGTCTCAAAAAAAAAAAAAAAAAAAAAAAAAAACATTAACAACAACAACCAAAACAAAAACCAAAAACAAGAAAAAAAGTGTGTGTGTGTGTGTGTGTGTGTACTGAAGTGTGGCATGTGGAAGCATCAATACCAAACCGTCAGTAGTGACTACTCTGGAAGCATGCTGCCGTGAATATTCATTTATTTTGATGAATGATTAAAACCAAAAGCTTTTAAAAATGAAATCTCATTATGTAGCCCTGACTGGCCTAGAATTCACAAAGATCTACCTGCCTCTGCCTCTTGACTGCTGAGATTAAAGATATGCTTGACTATGTCCAGTTAAAAAGTATGAAAAAAAATTAAAGACTCACACACTGTTTAAAGTGCAAAAATAGAAAGTAGCTGAGTTTGGTGGCTCTCATTTACAAACCCAGCATTGGGAGATATAGAACTCACGGCCAAGCTGGGCTACCAGAGGAGAGTCTTTCTAAACAAACAAAAGAAACCGTGTTAAAGACAGAGTTATCGGAAAGAAAGTGAAAAAAATGTCTATTTTGATCCATAAAGTAATGGCTGCACAAACATGAGAACCTGAGTTTGGGTCCCTAGCACCCACATGAAAGTCAGGCACAGTAGTATGCACTTATACTCTCACCCAGGGCTAAGTTCAGCTACCCAAATTCTACTGGATTTAGAAGTTAATGAGAGAGGCTAGCTAGTCTCAAGGACTGACGCCTCCTGTCTATCAAATTCCCTGCCTATTAACTTCCCAATTGTGTCTCTGGCCTGGGCTTCCCCGTTGAGTCCCAGCTGATGTATTCTAGACTATGTCCTCAGAATCCCCCCAGAACATTTATAGTCATCTGAAAACAAAATATGTCCACAGCTGAACTCCTAAAACTGACTCCAAAATGTGTTATATGAGGACAGGATCTCACACAGTAGTCAGACTAGTCTGGAACTCACTATGCAGCCAGGCTACTCTCAAACTCAATGCAATCTTCTTGACTCAGCCTCCCAAGCACTGGAATTACCTGCAGCATCCACCACACCTGCTCCAAAGCATGTTCTATTTATTTTTGCTTTTTGGTCTCTGGTTTCTTTCTTTCTTTGTTTCTTTCTTTGTTTCTTTCTTTCTTTCTTTCTTCTTCTTCTTCTTTTTTGTTTTTAGATAGAGTTTTGCTACATAGCATTGGCTGGCCTACAACTTCCTGTAACAGGGCTCCAGACCTCAGTAGGCCCCTAGACCTTAGCACAACTGACTCCATGATAGAAGTGCTATTCAGACTCTAAAACCTCACACCGTAGATAGTATTACCTGCCAAAAAAATGAAAACAAAGATCTCAGCAAAGTCCATAGTTATAGGAAGGTCTCTAAATGTACTAACCTTGCTTTTTGACTTCTGTAGTTCTGCTTCTGGCTAACTGTTCTTCTTGACTGAAGGACATGGTTTTTGTGCTTAAAAGCTCACCCTGAGAAAGGCTTGGGGCTACAGTGGGATCCCAAATATCTAGTGCAGTTACTGGCCAGCTAATAAAGACTTTCTATGGCTTAAGCCCATGTCCGAGCAGTTTTCTCTGGCGCATACCCACAACACTAACTGTGTAGAACAGGCTGGCCTCAAACTCACAGCTATTAGCCAGCCTCTGCTCCCAAGTGTTAGAACCAAAGGTGTATGTCACCACACTCAGCAAAACATGTTCTTTTTGCAGCCTTCTCAAATGCAATGTGCTCGATCATTCCAGTCCCCTAGTTACTGCTTCTGAGTTACTTTCCAAATCTGCCAGGACACTCTGGATACTCAGATAAATTCAGACAGTGGTAGATTAAGAATGTTTAGAAGGATGATTTACATGTTCCACTATAGAGGTGAGTGAAAAAAAATGCAAATTAGAATGCATAGTCATCTACCTTTTAATAAGAAAGGCTAGGGATATGAAAAAGTGCCCATACAGTTTCAAAAAGTTGATGAATGAATTTAAATGTAATGAAAGATTGCCCAACACCTTTGTTAAATTGCACACCAAGATGTGATGGTTGATCTTGATTGTCAATTTGACTGGATTTGGAATCACCTGGGAGACACGCTGGGTGTGTCTGTGAGAATTTCCAGAGAATTTAAAGTGAGATGAGAAGACCTGCATAGAATGTGGGTGACAGCATCCCCAGGTTGGTGTCACGGGCCAGGTTCCCAAGAACCCAATAAAAGGGAGAGAAAGAGGTGAGCAGAGCAGAGGGCCGACTCTCTGCTTCCTGGAGTGTGGAGAGTCCCAGTCACAAGCGCCTGTCACAGGAGTGCTGCCCTGCCAATCCTCTTATGACATGCACCAAAAGAAATCCGTCCTTTAAGTTGCTTCTGAAGGGCCTTTTGTCACAGCGATTAGAAACACAGCTGATACAGAAGCATCCTCGGAAGCTGTTGCCTTTGGCCCGTTTCTGCCCCCTTGTCTTTTTCTTACCCATCATTCTCTGCTGGGACAGCCCCGAGAAGTTCAGATTTCTCTTCCCCAAAGCAAGTCACAGAAACCAGACTTCCCCCTGAAGCCAAGCAACCCAAAAATAGTATGTTCCCCCGTCTTCCTGAATAAAAACCGACTATAAATCAACTCCCCGATCAACAGCCATCAGGACTCTGCTGTAGATTCCCTTTGGCTTCCTGAGCTTTGTGATAGCCATCAAAGGAATTCGGACAGGACGTACACAGTATGGTTAGCAGTGTGCTGAAGAGGGCCCGGGGCCACTCTAGGGACAAGAGTGGTGATGGCTTTATGGTATTCCTCAAGTCTTGAGAACAGACAGCTTTTCCTGGGTGGAGGGAGGGGCGGGGTTTCCTGTCCAGATGATTGATGGGCTCATTCAGGCTGATCTTTATGGAAGGAAGCAATAATGTGGCATTGCTCTCTATCAGAAGCCTGTGGCTAGTTAACAATCTTGTAAGATTTAGATAATGCTGTATTAGTGACCTAGACAGTTCAACATGCCGTTGAACTGTCTCCACCCAGGGACAGAGGGGTGACTCAGGTCCCACTCTTTCCACCAGCAGCCTTATAGCGTCTCTTCAAGGTTTTACAAGCTGCCAATTATGAATGAGGAATCCCCAGTGACCTCCAACCAGGCTAGTATCTCTAACTAGGGGTCAGTGAAATGGTTCAGTGGGTAAAGGTGCTTGCTGCTAAGCCTGAAGACCTTAGTTCAATCCCCAGGTCCCAAAAGAAAGAACTGACTCCCAAAAGTTATCTAACATCTACAAACATACCAGGGTATAGTCTATATTCATGCCAGTGTGAACAGAGAGAGAGAGAGAGAGAGAGAGAGAGAGAGAGAGAAATGGTTTTTCTTTTTTCATTTTAAATAAATTAGTTACCTAACACGACTTGTTTGATTTTAAGTTGTAAGACCCCCATTCCAGAAGGGATCCTGTCTCCCACAACCAGGAAGAAGAAATGCCGTGACTGAAGAGCCAGAAAGAATGTGAACAGTCAGGCCTTGCTGGGTTCCTGCCCTCCACCCACTGCATCATCTCCTAATTTATCTGTCCAATCCCTGATCTACACATCTGTCTAAGCACCACCCAACCTAAGATGAAAAATGGATAATTTACCTGGGTCTTTGGGTTTTCGACCTAAAGGCTCCATGTCAAATAAAGTTACAGTTAAATAACTGTTATAGCTTTTCTCAGGTTAGTCTGCTGCCAGTTTATTCCAACCACTTCAAATTTGAGCACTCAGAGGGGAAGCTGAAGTTCCATGCAGGAGGGAGGGATAAGCTCATGAAAGAACGGGGTCAGCAGTCAAATAGCGTTGAGTAGGCTTTGTTTACATCATTTGACTTGTGGATACGTAAAAGGCTTTTATAATTATAAGGCAAAGTGAAGCCGAGATGGGAAACAGCGGCGCCTCAAAGTTAAAAACAAGTATCGAGCAGATCAGGTTGAGAGCTTGACCATAGAAAGGAAATTAATCTGGGGACTTAAAAACACAGTAAGTGCTAGAGAGAGCATCTGTGCTCCGGCAGATGATCCGAGCTCAGTTCTCAGCACCCCGACCTGGGAGGCTTACAACCCTAGCTCAGGAGCGTCTGAAGCCCTGTTCACAGGCACCTGCACACACACACACACACACACACACACACACACACACACACACACACACACACACACACAACACACACAGTTAAAAATAGAAACATGGGCCAGAGAAACAGCTCAGAGGTTAAGAGCAAGTATTGTTTTTTCAGGGAACCTGAGTCTGGTTTCTATCACACATGTCAATAGTTCACAACCTCCTTTAACTCTAGCTCCAGAAGATCCAATTCCTCTTTTGTTTTCCTCAAGCATGTGCCCACATATGCACACATACACACAGACACACATGGACACGGACACAAATAAAAACATGGTATTGTCTAAAATATAATAAATTATATCTTTAAAAAAACTCAGTAATTGTCCCTCCTAGTAAGATATATTACCAGATGAGATCTCATTACAAAAATATCTTAGCCCACTGTGATGGTTCAGGCCTGCCTGTAAACCTAGCTCTTCAGGCTGAAATGGGAGGATTGCCACGAGTTCTAGGCCAGGCTGGGTTACAGAGAAGAGATACCATGACCACATTGTATCTATGGGTTGAATTGGTAACAATTGTTAACAACTGACATTGTTAGCATGAAGCCTGTAGGTGTGTATAACGATAGGACACAGCAAATAAGTTCCTGCATAATGATATTATAAACTATTAAATATGTACATATACATAGACTTGAACGATAAGTAAGTTAATCAGTAAAGAAACACATATTTAAGAAGTTAGGTGAAAGAAAACGTTCTGTCTGGTTTAGAAATGTGAGTCCCAGGGAAGTGTAGTGGTACACACCCATAATTGCCATACCTGGGAGACAGAGGCAGGAAGATCAGCAGTTCAAGGTTAGCCTTGCCTGTGCAAAACTCGGTCTCAAAAAGAAACCAAGAAAGAAATATGAGCTGTGGACTCAGGATGTGTTTCTTGTTTTCATAAACCTAGTACTAGCTCTCTGCACGAAGAAGCCCAACAGGATTCCAAACAAGGAGCGACGAGGACCTCTGGGGACGATTGTGATCTCTAATTACATTTGCCTCTGGTGCCTGGGTGACTGCAGTAGCTTCCTGGTGGCGCACGAAGTCTACATTGCCTAGTGGGAGTGGAAAACAAGGAAGGCCCTAGAGCCCGGGATCATGTGAGAAAGACCTAGGAAACGGTTTGAGGAGGGTCTGGGGAGCCAAAGATGGGGCATTATCCACGGGAATGAGCACAGTGGACAGAGTCCCTGCCACACAATATGCTGGTATTTTAACATTTGTAATTATAGTTTTTAAAAAGCTCTCATTGACCATCTTGGAAGCTCTTATAAAACAACCAAGTCAGCCAGGCTGATGGCACAGGCATATAATCCTAGAACTCCTAATACAGAGTCAGGGAGTGCATGAGTTTCAAGCTGGATTGGTCTACACAGCAAATACTGTCAGAGTGAGGGAAATGGAGCGAGGGGAAGGACAGAGAGACAGAGATAGAGAGGGATGGGGAAGGAAATCCTTCTTCTAAAAGAAGGAAATGTGAGAGTTGACATCCCTTGGGGGCAGTCCCTGACGAGGACTGTACAGGGCTATATTTAAGATAACCAACCATAAACATTTCTTCCCTTTGTAGGAGATAGTTCCTACAGGTGTCCCACAGGACTTCCTAGGGTCCCCTACCAGCTACCAGAGGCTTCCATGGTGGTGGTGAGGTAAGCTGGTAAGGTATTTTTTGATGATCTTTTTGTCCCCACATCACTGGTTCATTTTGAGAAGAGTCTTTTCTCAGATAACCCTGGGCACGGTGGCCCATGCTCACTATCTCATCATTTGGGAGGCTTTTCTGCTTCCTGCCTGGTCTCCCAGCTGCTTATAAATAATCACTCAGAGGCTTAATATTAATTACAAACTGTATTGCCTATTGGTCAGGCTTATTACTAACCAGCTTTTTCAATTTAAATCAACTCATTTCTATTCATGTGTCTTGTAGCCGGAAGTTTCTCCTGTTCCGCCCGGCCCCAAGTTCAGACGAATCTCTCCCACCCTCATCCCACAGCCGTTTGGTCCCAAGTAAACACACAGAGGCTTATATGACTTACAAACTGTATGGCCTATGGGTCAGCCTTCTGCTAGCTAATCCTTATAACTTAACTTAACCTATTCCTATTAATCTGCATGTTGCCATGTGGCTGTGGTGTTACTGGTCTGCTGGCATCTTGTTGCTCCTTGGGCAGCAGGCTGATGTCTCCTCAACTCCACCCTTCTTCCTCTTGTCTTCTGTTTGAATGTACCGCTTAACCTTATCCTGCCCTGCCATAGGCCAATGCAGCTCTATTTATCAACCAATCAGAGCAACACATATTCACAACATGCAGAAAGACATCTCACAGCAACTTCCCTTTTCCATCTAATCAAAAAGGAAGATTTTAACTTTAACATAGTAAAATTATATATGCTAGAACAGTTATTAAGCAAGAGTTACAGTTACAATCTTCTCACATCTTAGCTAGATAGAACATAGTAAGTACTAGAGTTAGAATCTTCAGGATAGGACAGCTATTGGAGTAATCTTGGTAATTTGCCATCTACCTATGATCTGGATATTTCTGGACATTAACATGTCTTTCTTGTCTGATATTGTTCTTGTATGTTGTAGTTCTATTTTTGTTTATGTTATTACCCTTTGTTTTTCCTGGACAATACTTGATAATCGTTCTTATTGTATATAGTTTGCATTAAGTTTAGAACCTTCTCATTTAGACAAAAAGGGGAAATGCCGTGGTGTTTGCTCTGCCCATGACCTTGGGCTATAGGGCCGGAAGGAGACGGTGCTTCTTGCACTTGTACGTGACCTCTGAAAAAGGAAGGGAGAAGGGTCATGAGTCCCTTCTCCCCGCTGCCTGCTTCCTGGTCTGATTGAACTGCCAGGTGGGTTTGCTCCTGGTCAGATCAGAGGACTTCAGCTGTCTGCTCCGTTCTGTATGCATGAGTGTGTTTCCTCAGTTTACCCTAATAAATTTCCCTAATACTCCTTAAGCAAACTGTCATGGATTTATTACATTAGTGTCTCATGGCTTTATCTGCATTCTAATATATCTCGCTCCTCTGGCAGCTGGCTGGCATCTCCCCAGCTCCATCCTTCTATCCCTCTGTATTCAGTTTGGCTTTCCTGCCTAGCTATATTCTGTCTTGCCATAAGCCAAAGCAGCTTTATTCATCAACCAATAAAAGAAAACATAATCACAGTGTACAGAAGGACATCCCATATCATTTCCCCCTTTTCTGTCTAATCAACAAGGAAGGTTTTAACTTCAACATGTCAAAATTACATATAACAAAACAGTTATCAAGCAAGAATTATAGTTACAATATTTAGTCTATTTGTATTTGGCAAAACTAAAGAAAATACTCTAAAATCCATCCTATCTTTGTGAGTTTGAGATAGGTTTCATATCTAATTTATCTTTTATCATAACTAAGGAAAACTAAAGTGTGGTAGTATTGTGTTCCCCCAAAATATTGTGCACCCTAATAATCTTATCTGGGGTCAGAGACAGAACAGCCACTAGATACAAAGGCTAGAAAATGGTGGCACTCACACCTTTAATCCTAGCACTCCAGAGGTAGAAATCCCTCTGGATCTCTGTGAGTTCAAGGCCATATTGGAAACAGCCAGGCATGGTGACACACGCCTTTAATCCCAGAAAGTGAGCCTTTAATCCCAGGGAGTGATGGTAGAAAGGAAAGATATATAAGACGTGAAGACCAGAAACAAGAAGCATTTGGCCTGGTTAAGCATTTGGCCTGGTTAAGCATTCAGGCTTTTGAGCAGCAGTTCAGCTGAGATCCATTCTGCATGAGGACTCAGAGGCTTCCAGTCTGAGGAAACAAGATCAGCTAAGGATCCAGCAAGGTGAGGTAGCTGTGGCTTGTTCTCGTTCTCTGATCTTCCAGTTCACCCCAATACCTGGCTCAAGTTTGATTTTATTTTATTTTATTTTATTTATTTATTTTTTTTGGTTTTTCGAGACAGGGTTTCTCTGTGTAGCTTTGCGCCTTTCCTGGAGCTCACTTGGTAGCCCAGGCTGGCCTCGAACTCACAGAGATCCGACTGCCTCTGCCTCCCGAGTGCTGGGATTAAAGGCGTGCGCCACCACCGCCCGAAGTTTGATTTTATTAATAAGAACTTTTAAGATTCCTGTTATACTAAAGGACTTTCTACCCCAGAGCCATTGGGTAGAATGAATTCCCACAACAGCTGAAGCTGGAGCATTGACGTGAGTTCCAGGGCAGCCTGGGTGACAGTGAGACTCAAGAACGAACAAAAAGGACCCCATTAGTGGTGACAAGAAGGAACGTGGCAAGTGTGAGGACTGCGGCATGGGTGGGTTTTCTTCCGAGATCTTGAGGTGTTGCAGAAAAGTGGATGATAAAGCAGGGCTGTGGAGACGGCTCAGGGAGAGAGTGCTCACGCCTGCTTCTTCCCAGACCTGGTGCCCTCTTCTGGCCTCCGTGGGCATTTGCGCAGGTGGCACACATACATGCTTTAATCATAACAGCAACAACAATAATAATTCTTTACAAATAAATAGGTATGCTTAGATAAGCAGGCAGCCCAGGCACACTGTGGGAGGGATACTATTCTCTACAGTTTCAGGGCAGAATCTGCTGAAAAGCAGCCCTGGGGTTTAATTGCCAGCCAGCCTAGCAGAGTTTAGGGAGCACTGAGTGACAGCCCTACTGGTAGGTGTTGTCAGGCCTTGCAAAAGGAGAATCACTTCCGGTCAATGGGAGAAATCAGAGTAGACAGCACCTGGAGCAGAGCTTCACAAAAGGTGTTAGTCCCTTCCAGGCCGAGCCTGATCTTCCTAACTGCCTCAAACTGTGGTGGATTAGTCACCAAAGAACTCAAGTACCTGGTGCACACATCTAACTAATTTCAAGACCTAATCAACCTAATTGCCAATAGGTACAGATAGGTAAACTTATCTGTCTCTGACCCCAGATAAGTTTACTAGGGTGCACAATAAACTTTGTATCCAGACATAAAATGGATACAACCTTATCATTTTTGACAGCACAAATGATTCTGGAAGACATTATGTTGTGTGAAATAAACCAGACATGGAAACGCAAAATGTGCATTATCTGGCCCTATGTGGAATCTAAACCAGTTGTCATGGAAGCAGAGACTGGAAGAGGGGTTACCAGACACAGTGACTGAGAGGCGGCACGAGGTTGGTCAGTGGGTACAGTCAGGTGGGAAGGGAAGCTCTGGTCCACAGGAGCACGCCATAGTTAGCAAGGGAGAAACGGGTTTTGGGTTTTGGAGACAGGGTCTTGAGATAAATCTCAATCCTAGTTGGACCTAGGACTCACTATCCAGGCTACCAGCTACTTCATGGCAATCCTCCTGCCTCAGCCTGCAGAGTGCTAAGATCATAGGTATTCGGCACCACATCAGGCTCATTATACATTTCAAACTAATTAGGAGAAAGGATGGGCAATGTCCTCACAACAAATGAACGGAAAACAGCTGGGCATAGTGGCATACACCATAGGTGTATCTCTGTGAGTTCGAGGCTAGGGCAGCCAAGGCTGCACAAAGAAACGATGCTTAAGAAAACAACAACAACAAAGATAAACATCTGAGTAAATGGATATGCTAACTACCCTCATGTGATCATTACAAGATGAATTTATTTATAAGAAGAGTACACTGTAGGGCTGGAGAGCTGGCTCAGTGGCCAAGAGCACTTGCTACTCTCCCAGAGGACTCAGCGCCCCTGTCAGGAGATTCACAACTGCTGTAACTCCAGTTCCAGGGGATCCAACACTCTGTTCTGGCTTCTCTGGACATCCACACATTCATAGTACATAAATAAAACTAAAATTTAACACACAGGATAAAACATTATGTCCCCCAAATACGTGTGTTCATTACGCTTCTTGCTGCTGTGACAACATATACGGAAAGGCAAGGTGAGGAAAGACCATGTTGTCGTTTGTTTGTTTGTGGTGAATCAGCACGGCAGCGGGAGCTCCAGGGGCTGGCCATACCACATCACATCATTTGAGGGAGACTGATGCTCAGCGGACTTCCTCCTCCTTCCCTCTTCATTCAGTCTAGGTCTCGGTCCATGAGATGATGCTGGCCACATTTAGAGTGGGTCTTATCTCCTCAGGGAAACCTCTCTGGAAACTGCCCAGATGTGACTTGGGGTGTGTCTCCTGAGTGATTCTAAAACCCATCAACTGACAATGAAAATTAACTGTCACAATATGCAGCATTATTACATCAATTAAAAAGGCTTAGGGCTAGCAATTAAAATCAACTGTTGCTCTTGTGGAGGACCTGGGTTTAATTCCCAGCACCCACATGGTGGTTCACCGCTATCCGTAATCCCAGTTTCAAGGGATCCAACACCCTCTTTTGACCTCCAAGGACACCATGCATGCATGTGATTGGAATGAATGCAGGCAGGCAAACACTCAAACATATACAATAAATAAACCTGAAAATATTTTAAGTATTAAAAAACAGACTTGGTTAACATGACTCAGAAGAAATAAATACATGTGGGGAGCTCAAGGATGACATTAGACTAAAGAGAATAAGGAGGATGAGCAGTGACTAGCCTTTCTTGACGTTGTGCTAGGACTGGTCACGAAGAAGCCTTTAAAGCCTGCCCCTCTTCAAGCCATGCCTGTTTACCAGAGGGAGCTGGGACTCTATCCCAGCCTTCCCTCTCCACTGTGTGCAGTCTCCTGTGGTCAATCACTGCCCTCAAATGTTAAATGGAAAATTCAAGAAATGAACAATTCATAAATTTCAAATTATTCAGCCTTTGAGGCAGCTTGATGGAATCTCATTCTATATTGCTCTGCCCTGCCTCAGATACAAACGACCCCTGTGCCCGTGTGCCCATGTGTCTGTGCTGTATGTGCTACCCACCCAGTAGACCCACAGTGACTGTCTCATTATCAAAGCAACTGTTGCGAAATTGGGATGCACGTGTTCAAATACCCTTTATTCTACTTAGTAACAGCCTCAGAGCATAAGACAGTGGCAGTTCAGGCCAGCCAACAAGAAGCTGTATGCTGTACAGTGACTCCCTAAATGAAAAAAATAAATTCTCGACTTCAGAAAAACAAAAACAAAAGCCACATTTGCTGAAATTGCTCAAGCCTACATTTGTATTGTTAATCTCATTTTGTTTGTTTGATGTGGGGGGGTGACATGGGAGTGTCATGACACAACAATGTACTCGTGGAGGTCAGAGGTTAGTTTTGTGGAGTTGGTCCTCCCCTTTCACCTTTATGTGGGTTCCAGGGACCAAACCCAGGTCACCAGGATTTCATGGCAAGGAGCCATCTGGAGGGCTTCTTTATTTTTTGCAAATTCCTTGTTGTGCCTTGTCCATAAATTAAACTTCATCGTAGTTGTACATGTGCCTAAAGACAGAGGTTATATAAGATTTGATGCTCTCTAGGATTTCAGGTGCTCATTGGGAGTCTTCTCCATGTTCTCTGTGGATATTGGGGGTGGGGGTGGGGGCTACCAGACCTGGAAAGAACTAAAATCATCTTCAAAGAAGGAAAATAGGCAGTGACCATGGTCTTTATCATGTCCTTGTAACATGAATTGCTAAATGGTCTAATTAATAATAAAAAAAAACCCAGAGCCAGATATTGGGGTGAATGCTGAAAGATCAGAGAAACAGAACAAGCCAGTCACATTCTTACCTCTATGAAATCCTCAGCCTCCAGAGCATGAGTTCCTGTTTCCTCACGCCTTATATACCTTTCTGTGTCCCGCCATATCACTTCCTGGGATGAAAGGCGTGTGTCCTTCCAAGCAAAGACACGAGATCTCAAGTGCTGGGATTAAAAGTGTGTGCCACCACTGCCTGGCTCTGTTCCCAGTGTGACTTTGAATTCACAGAGATCCATACAGACCTCTGCCTCCCAAGTGATAAGATTAAAGGTGTGTGCCACCACTGCCTGACCTCTATGTCTAATTTGGTGGCTGGCTCTGTTCTCTGATCCCCAGATAAGTTTTATTTGTTAAAACACAAATAAAATATCACCACATATCCTTGTTTCATTTGCCTGTTTACCTTTGAAAAGAGAAGGGGGGTGGGGAAGCCTGTCTCACTGGGCAGTGGTGGCACACGCCTTTAATCCCAGCACTTGGGAGGCAGAGGACACAGATCTCTGGAATTTGAGACCAGCCTAGTCTACAGAGTAAGTTCCAGGACAGCCAGGGCTACACAGAGAAACCCTTTCTCAAAACACCAAAAGCAAACCAAACCAAAACAAGGCCCTCTCTGGCTTTTGCGATACCACTGTGAACATGAAGATGGAACCTAGCAGCGGTGCCCTCGGCCACTCCTCCAGAAGTGGCTCCTGTCTGAACGTCAGAGTTAGTCTGGCCCATGAATCCTTTGCTCCCAGAAATAAAGTGGACCAAAGTTTAGATCTGTGCATGTGTGTGCACATGTGAGTCTGTGTATACCTGCATGTGTGTGTTCTTCCACATAGCTGTGTGTGTTAGTGTAGATGAATGTAGATGCAGCACTTGTTCAGGGTCTCACCCAGGGCTGCTGTGCTACCCAGCAGGACACCAGGAATGCTGCCTTGAGGAGCGACTCTGTCACCCATCCAAGACTCAAGCCAGATGAGGTGTCTGTACTGATGGAGGACTGCAAGCTTCCTTCATGACCACAAGGCAGTCAGGGGAGCATCCCTGAGTCACAGTTACAGCTGGTGCCCCACACTGAGCTTGAGAGAATTGATAGTCTGCTTAACTTGCTTCCAATCTTACACAAATTTCTTTCTTTCTTTCTTTCTTTCTTTCTTTCTTTCTTTCTTTCTTTCTTTCTTTCTTTCTTTCTTTCTTTCTTTCTTTCTTTCTTTCTTTTTTCCTAGCCCAGATTTGGATCCACACATGGAAGAGAATCAGCTAGCCTGTTAACTTTCTTGAGTACAGCAGAAGTTATCTGAGAAGTATAGCTTTCGAACTCTATTGTGCAAAAGATTTATCAAACGTTCTGATTGTCATCGCTATGTGATGAATCTTCCTCAAATGAGTCTTATAAAACAGCAGTCTTTTTCTTATTCTCAGGGATCCTATGAATCAAGAATTCAGTCTAAACACAGTGAGGATACCATTTCTTTCTATAGTTTTAATTTTTACTATTTATTCCTTCATTCATTCACAGAAGCATATTTCACTGTGCAGCCATGGCTGGTCTGGAGCTCATTTTGTAGATCAGGCTAGCCTCAAACTCACAGAGATTATCCTGCCTCTGTCTCCCTAGTGCTGGAATTAAAGGTGTGCACCACCTGACTACCACACCTGACTGAGGATGAAGTTTCTCTGCTTCCCAGTGTCATTGAAAAGATTAAAATGGTTGAGCTTTTTCAATATTTGAGAGACAGAGTCTTCTCTTTGTCTTGTTTTAAAATTCTGAGTCATAAGGGTCTCATGTTTGCAGAATGGCCTTGAAGCTACTAGGCAGCTAAGCAGGACCTTGAACTCCTGATCCTCATGCCTCCCATTCCTAAAAACTGGGATTGTAGGTTTGTGCCACTAGTTCTGTATAAATAAGAAAGTCTGGGATTTTGTTTTTGTTACTATTTGTCTTCCTTTTCTTTCTCTCTTTCTTTTCTTTCTTTCTTTCTTTCTTTCTTTCTTTCTTTCTTTCTTCCTTCCTTCCTTCCTTCCTTCCTTCCTTCCTTCCTTCCTTCCTTCCTTTCTTTCTTTCTTTCTTTCTTTCTTTCTTTCTTTCTTTCTTTCTTTCTTTCTTTCTTTCTTTCAGACAGGGTTTTGTGTATTCCAGGCTGGTCTTGAACTTGACATGTAGCTAAGGCCTGCCTTGAACTCCTGTCATCCTGCCTCAACCTCTCAAGTGCTAGGATTACAAACATGAGCCACCATGCCAGGTAATTCTGTTTTTCTTTAAATTTTTTTTTTAAATAAAAACTTTATTTTATCTTATTATTCAAGTACCTTTGAAAAGGTAAGTGAAATATGGGCTTTGGAGCATCCCTGCTGGCCTGGGCAATTCTTTAGCTGCTTATCTCAAAGTCTGGACTTCATTGGATTACCTTTTCCCAGGGAAGGGGGTCTTGGGGATTTGATCCACCATCTTGAACTGCTAGGCAAATGCTTTATTGCTGAGCTATGTCCCCAACCTCACCTGAGATTATCAACAATGCTTTTCCATGTAGTGTTCCATGGTGGCCTTAAACAACCAGCCTTTTTCATGAAGTGTGATGTGTCTGTTCACTCCAGATAGGGCACTGGTGACAAACCAGAGAAACGATTCTACCTCAGTCCATCTTGGTGAAACAATGAGTTTATTGTGGTTACTTATAAGAACATAGGTAAGGAGTCACTGTTCTAGTTTTCAATTGTTGCTATTATTAAACACTCTGGCCAAAAGCACCTTATGGGAGGAAAGGGTATATTTGACTTACTCATCCAGGTCACAATCCATCCAGGGAAGTCAGGTCAGGAAATCAAGCAAATTGGAGCAGAAATCATAGAGGAATGCAGCTTGCTTGCTTTCATCTGGGCTCAAGCTTGGTTAATTTTCTTATAGAGCTGATTGTGTGGGTATATAAACTTCAGAGACTGGGGGGACAAAGATGGGAAGAACTAAGATAGAAAAATAAGAGAACAGTAGAAGAAGGGACAGAGAGGAGCTAAGTATGAGAACAGAAATGAGGCTGTGTAGATAGGATTTTGGACCTAGAAGAATAAAGTGAATGGACTAAAGAGCTCAGTGTGCTTAGATTCATTTGATATAGCTAAGATTAGATCCTCAGCTGGTTGTTAGATTCTTCCACTGACCCTGGGAAATGGCTACTTAGGGGCTAGACCACAATAGCCTTTGTTAGGTTGGTCGCCCCACCCATACTTCCTGCCTGGCTACTGACCAGTCAGCATTTTATTAAACCAATTGGAATGACAAATCTTTACAATGCACAAGAGGATTACTCCATGGCATTTTCCCCCTTTTGTCTAATTAAAAAATGTTTTAACTTTAATATAGAAAAACTATATATAACAAAAACAGTTATTAAGCAAGAATCACAGTAACAATTTGCATTTGGCAAAATTTAAAAAATAATTATCTATCTTATCTTGGTGAATCTAAAGTTTTGTATCCAATTTACTTTCTATTATAACTAAGTAAAACTATAATTATAACTATTTAGTCTTCAACTTTATCAAAGACCCCAGGAGGGTGAAATGTTACCTAATGACAGGGACATCTCGCTGCCTGGGCAATCACTCAAAGTTCCTCTGTAACATTGGGGCATCCAACTCTGGCCTACAGACCTAACATATCTGACAGACTTTCCTGTGAAGCAGGGAATTTTGACAGACTGTCCTACCTTGTCTTGGCAAAATTTGACAGCCACCTTTCTTGCATCTTGATGGTCCAGCTTGGACAGTAACTGTCAGCAATGGAGGTAAGGGTACTTTCTTTGCCCATATGACTAGGTCTTGACATAAAGAAAACAAACTTCATATGGGGTTTCTTCAATGCCCATCATCCTTGTTGAAGTAATTGGTGCTGGCAGGAGCAGACATGTCTCACTGTTGAGAAAAATCTAAGTTCTTAAAACATTTTAAATGCCATATTCTGTAGATATTTGAAGTATTTGAACATTGCCTATATATCTGAAATATATCTCTGTATGACCTTGAAAACCTAACTAATGACTATAAGTTTTCTATTATAAATGGCTATTAATCTGTATTTCTTAATTATATGTTACATTTTTAAATGAGTTGCATAAGCATATACCCTAAACAAAAGTAAAAATATACATACAGTATAACAAAATTAACTTTAAATTTGTATCAATAAACCAAAATCCATACTAATATAAAATATATAAGATAAGTAGTTGTTTTTTGATTAAAGTAGATTCAATAATTTACCCTTTTATACTATCATTTCTATATCTCTCCTTTTCTTTTGACAATGAGATCCCTGAATCTAATCTCCTTTGTTCAGCTTTTTTTTCTGACCATTACCAATAACAACTTGTAACCAACCCCCTAAACAATGACAAATATCCATAATTTATTTTTGGGAATGTGGACATAGTTCTCTAGATTACTTCCTGCTGATTGGGATCACTGATAATCTTATGGGAATCCTGAGAAAATTTAGGATTATGGTCAAGTTATGACTGGAGTATTCTGTGGAGCTGGATCATCTCAGCCAGCAGCCTTGAAGCTGTTATGGATGCAGAACTCAGAGGAAACTGCAACAGAGGCACTCTGAAATGTTGGATCATCTGGGCCATTCATTCCTATCAGAGATTTTTCAGGGAGTCTTCCTCGATCAACCCTGATTTTTCTGAACCCAGAATGAATTCACAGCCTCTCACTTCCTGTAGAAATAAAACCTCTTTCCCAAAGTAACATATCTTCTGACTTAAATTTTGAAGTCAAGATAGATAGAAGATAGATAGATAGATAGATAGATAGATAGATAGATAGATAGATAGATAGATAGAAAGAAAGAAAGAAAGATAGATAGATAGATAGATAGATAGATAGATAGATAGATAGATAGATAGATAGATAGATAGATAGATACATAGATACATAGATACATAGATACATAGATACATAGATAGATACATAGATACATAGATACATAGATACATAGATACATAGATGAACTGGCTCAGTGGTCAGGAGCATCAGTGGTTGGGAGCACTTGCTGTTCTTGCAGAGAGCTGGGGTTTGATTCCCAGGACCCACATGGGAAATCACACTCATTCATACCTCCAGTCTCAGGAGATCCAGGGCCTTTTTCTCTGTCAGAGGTACCAGGCCCTTCCTTCCTTTCCTTCCTTCCTTTTCTTTTTGACAGGGTTCCACCATGCATCCATGTCATCACTGTGTAGATCAGGCTGACCCAAATTCACAGAGATCCACCTGCTTTTGCCTCTTCAGTGCTGTGGTTGAAGCTGTGCACCACCAAATCGAGCTTATTTTCAAATGTGTATTTTCATCCAGAAAAAAAAAAATGAAAAAAATTTGGGTCAAGGCCAGTCTCGACTACACAAGACCCTGTCTCAAAAAGCATTTAGTTGGTTAATTAAAACAAAGCTTCAATTTCCCTGTGGCCTCTTCCCAGAGATTCTGATTTGTAGCCAAGGAGTCTGCATTAAATCCTCCCAAATGATGCTGACGTCAGGGAATAGCTGTGTTCCCTCTGTGGGACTCCAGAGTCCCCAGTTCTTGTTTCTCGGAACAAAGAATTGGACACACAAATAGCAGCAAGCCCCAAGAGAAACTTCATTAAGAAAGGAAAAAGAAAACTTGTTCTAGATCCCCATAGTGGCGGGATTCAAATCATTGTTTCATTGTTTTCTTTGGGGAGAGAGAGACAGAGACAGAGACAGAGACTCCTGAAGGAAACAGACTAGAGCAAAAAAAAATTATCATCTCAATGGTGCTAGCACGCTGAGCTTGAGGCTTTTCTGTCAGGTAGAGTGAAGGTGTTTGGTCATTGGCACAGCACCGGCCTTAAATTTTTTAAATTACACGTTATTTAGTGCGTGTATAATGGAGAGGGCAGTGTAGGAGCCACAGTGTCTGTCCCCTCCCCCCATTTTTGTCAGAATGAAAACGGATCAATTTTTTCTTTATCAATTCCTGCTTCCAGATTCTTTGAAATTCAGGGAAACTGAAGGTGGGCTTAGGGATCTACGTATCCAGGAACTGCACACCTACACTGATCATATCAGCTTTCCTGGGACAGGAGAAGGGCAGAGGTTGGGCAGGGCTTGTACAAAGGCTGCAAAATCACCATACAAGAAAAGCCTGTTGGTAAAGAGGAAGGCTGCAAGCCCCGAGGTGGTGGTGCACGCCTTTAAACCCAGCACTCAGGAGGCAGAGGCGGGTGGATCTCTGTGAGTTTGAAGCTGTCTGATTTACAGAGTGAGTTCCAGGACAACCAGGGCTACACAAAGAAACTGGTCTCGAGCCCTGCCTCCCCAGAGGGGAAGGCTGGAATACACACACACACACACACACACACACACACACACACACACACACACACACACACAGCCCTTGACCAAGGCCAGCTAGAACAGACCGGAGCCACCCATTCAGGAACATACACCCCACAGTGTCTGAAGGTGAGCTGTGCTCAGTACACTGCTAACACACCCCTGGGAAGATTTAAGGCAATGAGATACGCAATAAATGAAGTAATATGTAGAATAACATGTAGCAGAGTGTGCACAAGAAAGCCCACAGGATACAGATAACCTCAAAAGCTCATGTAATAAATATAAAAGTCAAAACTGAAAGGAGAGTCTGCCCCAACCTGCTTTCTCCTCCTCCGAAGCATACCTATGTGTAATAAACCACCCCTGCTTCTGCTATTATTATCCATGTGGCTTTGTCCAGTTCCCTGTTCCAGGACACAAGAACCAGGAAGTCCCCTGGAGATGCCTATTGAATCCTAATATTTGCTTATATTGTCCCCTTACTTCCTCATTTGGGTGAATGGGTTTTTTCTTTATAGCCAAATGTAAGAGACTACAATAATAGGACAGGGTTCCCTAACTCAGTCCTATGTAGGGAAAAGGCCATATAAAATGGCACACCCTCAAAGGAAAGTGTGATTCTGAACTTCAACTCAATTGAAGAATAAAGGCTTAAAAAAGAAAAAAATCACATAGGACTGGCAAGAAGGCTCGTCAGTAAAGGCGCCTGTGGCTCGAGCCCGGCAACCTGAATTCCATCCCTGGTGCCCACATAAAAGTGGAAGGAGAGAAGTGACTCCACGAAGTTATCCTCTGGCCTCCACACATGCCCTGTGACATACATTTACACTACCACCACACACACACACACAATAATAAATAAACAGTTGCTTGTTAAAAATCAAGATCAACAACATAACCCTGTAACAGCTTTCTTCGATCATCTTATCTCACATAAGGCCAAGTTCAACTCTGCTGTCCTATAAAACCTTCTGACTACAGAACACAGGTTGGTTTACCTAACCTTTTCTGAAAGGAGAATTTTCTTATATACAAGAAAGGGAAATTTCCTTTTACAATGTTTCTGGGGCTGGTAAGATGGCTGAGCGAGTAAGGTTTGATCTGTCTGACTCTCAGGACTTACATGGTGGAAGGAGAGAACCCACTCCGAGTTCTTCTGAGATGGCCAAGCGTGAGCCCCAGGACTCGCTGTACACGCGAGCCCAGGTACCAGCTGTACACGCGAGCTCCAGCACCTACCTGCTGTATACACGAGCTGGGGCACCAACTGAACTCACAAGCCCAGGCACCAGCTGAACTCATAAGCCCAGGCATCCGTTGTTCTTCTTTCTTCCCCTGGGACAATTTATTTTGGTTTTATTTGATTTGGGGCAAAGTTTTGTTTTGTTTTGTTTTGTTTTTGAGACAGAATCTCACTAGGTAACTCTGACTGGCTCAGAACTCATAATGTAGACCAGGCTAGCCTCACACTCACAGAGATCTGCTTGCCCCTGCTTCCTGATGTGACACCATTCTTAGGTTGATTTGAGGTCTCAATATGTAGCGTTGGCTGGCCTAAAACTTAGAACAATCCTCCTGTCTCTGGCTCTGAGTGCTGGAATTACAGGTGTACACTAGCAAGCCCAGTCTCCCCATGTGATTTTTTAGTAGGACCTGAACACGAAGGGACAACTTTATTGGCAGAATTCCAATTGTCCTGCTTTACACATAAATGCTAATCCAGCCCTTACTTCAGTGCCTCTCCAGATGTTCCTCCCATGAAGTTTCCTATTCGGAGCTGGCTCCTCTGCTCCAGATGCTCCAGGTGGCCCGTCGTAGGGGTCATGGCTGACATCCTCATAGCGTAGGGCAGATTTACAAGAGAAAAAGCATCATGAAATCACTTTGTGATGGTGTCACGTGACACTGGAGCTTCCAGGTGGAGGACCCAAGGAACCAAGGGACACTCTCCAACGTTATGTTTGAATTACCCGAAGTAGGAACAGCTGTGTAGAAGTATAACTGGACCAAAGATCCGAAGCTGATGGAACAGAATGAACTGGAGGAAAGCCAGCAGGCTGTCTGTTCAGATACTTCTTGGCCCCTGGTTGTAACAATTCTTCATCTTCGGTATGGAGTGAGATCTTCCTGGGACAAAGGCCTTCGTTTCTTTAAGATAAACTTTCTAAAAAATTGTCTGATGGTTTCACACATTTATATAATGAATTTCAGTCATTTTCAGTCTTCATCGCCATCTCTCTCCCACTGGACCCCTCTCTGTGAGCCCCCTCCTATTTCCATCTTCTTTTTGTGTGTCACCCACTGAGTCTAACAAGAGTTTCTTGGTCGAGCATGCTTGGTGGGCTATTTATTGAATCAAAGGCAAATTTATCATCAGCTACAACACTGAAGAAAAATGACACCCTGGAACTGGAGAGGTAGTCCAGCAGTTAAGAGCATATACTGTTCTTCCGGATGACCTGAGTTCATATCTCAACACCCATATCAGACAACTTCACAACCATCTGTAACTCTAGCTCCAGACAATCTAACGCCCTCTTCTGGCCTCCACAGGTACCTGCACTCATGTACAAAAGCACACACAAGCACATTACATATACATAATTAAAAATAAAATAAATGTGGGGGTTTTTTATTTTTAAATTTCATGTGTGAGTGTTTTGGCTGCATATATATATATTCTGTAAACCACAGTTCCTGTGGAGGCCAGATGAAGTGTCAGATCCCCATGGAGTTACAGACAGTTGTGAATCATCATGTGGGTGCTGGAGATCAAACCTGGGTCCTCTGGAAAAGCTACCAGTTTTCTTAACCCATGAGCCATCTCTCCAGCTTCTTGATCTTTTTTAAAAAGAAAAGGATACCAACAATCAATAGTTGCTGCCAATAGTTGCTCAAGTTCCTCAAGGACCAGTAAAGCTCTATAGACCCGTCCCCCATCCAAGATGAAATGTTGAGGGACCTAATCTTTTCTTCCTTCCTTCCTTTCTTTCTTCCTTTTTTTTTTTTTTTTTTTTTTTTTTTTTTTTTTTTTTTTGACAGAGTTTCTCTGTGTAGCCCTGGCTGTCCTAGAACTTGTAGACCAGAATTCATAGCAAGGTGCAGCTGAATATTAAGGCTGTATAACACCAAGTATTCAATGATAAATGGCTTCCCATTTGAATGACCCTTGGTCGGTCAAAGTATAGCTTTAATACACAGCTGAATCTCTATAATATATTCTTGTGGCCGCCTGAAGTCCTGTGGCCCCCTTACAAAATAATCACTCGGAAGCTTATATTAATTATAACTGCTTGGCCATCAGCTCAGGCTTAATACTGACTAGCTCTTACACTTAAATTAACCCATAATTCTTATCTATGTTTAGCCACGTGGCTTGGTACCTTTTCTCAGTTCTGCCTTAACATCTTGCTTCCTCTGTATCTGGCTGGTGACTCCTGACTCAGCCTTCCTCTTCCCAGAATTCTCCTTGTCTGCTTCTCCCACTTATACTTCCTGCCTGGCTACTGGCCAATCAGTGTTTTATTTATCAACCAATCAGAGCAACACATATTCACAGCATACAGAACAACATCCCACAGCAGTACAGTTCATTCCTGAGTGCAACAGCCTTGTCATAGTCAGAGGACATCTTACTGCTTCACATTTTTCCCATCCTCGGGCTCTTGGGAGGGATGTAGCTGTCTCTACAGGGCTGAGCCCTCCAACATCACCTCTTCGTAGCACATTGATCAGTTACAGTTTCTGCATTAATCAACACCTGCTGCAGTAAAAAGCTTCTCCTATGAAGGCTGGGCAGGGCACTAATCTAGGGATATAAACATGAGTATTAGAAAGCAGAAGGATAAACTCTTACAGAATACCTAACATTTTCAGGCTTTGTGGCTGGCTTTGGAGAGACCAAGTTCCGGTTTCTACCATGCAAGTAGGGAAAGGCTTTCTGGTTTCTAAGGTCGGCATCAGAGAAGGAAGTGTGAGAACCGAGAGGACAGGAAAAGGTCAGAGAGAAACACGTCTGCAGAAGCCTTCATTTGGGACTACCGTTTTCTAAACTCTCGCCATGTTAGACTCTCTCCCACACATCCAGTCCCTGGTTTCCTGAATTCTTCTCTCTCCCTGGGTCTCATTTCCAAGGACACAACCAGGATCTGTTGTAGCAATGACTCTGATTAACTGCAGCCTTCCCTTTGTCATCCTTTGCACCCTAAGTGCTTATGTGGGTTTCAAGGGCAGCCAGGCTATGGCCCTATAGCACCTTCATTTGAATCCTATCGTACTATTGACTTTTCTGGATATTGAGATAAAATACCTAACAAAAACAAATTAAAGAAGGAAGAAGTCGGAAGCACGGGGCAGTTGGTCATTTTGTGTCCAGTCAGCAAGCACAGGGAGATAAATGCTTTGGCTCAGTGCAAGTTCTCTTAACCCGTGAGCCAATGGAATAGTACGATCACTTATAGAGTAGTTCTTCCTGATTCGGGTAATCTAATGTATAAACACTCTTGCAGATCCAAGCAGAGGTTTATTTCCATGCTTATTCTTAAACCCATGAAACTGTCAATCAAGGTTAGCTCTTAACCACTTAACATCTATCTTTTCAGCTCCCAAAAGTCCCATAATTCCTAACAAATTAAGCTGTAAGAAAGGAAACATAACTGGGAGCAGGGACAAAATATTTTTAGTTTTATTTATTTGTTTATCTTTTGGACTTATTTTATTTTATGTGCATGAATGTTTGGCCTTCGTGTATATCTGTGCACCACATGTGTGCCTGATGCCCCTGACAGAGAAAAAGGCCCTGGATCTCCTGGGACTGGAGTTATGAATGAGTGTGATTTCCCATGTGGGTCCTGGGAATCAAACCCCAGCTCTCTGCAAAAAACAAGTGCTCCCAACTGCTGGTATTCCCGACCACTGGGCCAGCTCACCTATTATTTATTTTTTATTTATTTGTTTGTTTGTTTATCTTATAGTTTTAGCTGATCTGAAACTCACTATATGCCCTAAAATGGCTTGAATATTCAGCGAACTTACTGTTTCCATCTTCAGACTGCTAGAATCTCAGGCATGAACTACCACCCTGGGCTTGAAAAAATATTATTATTATTATTATTATTGATTTTGGTTTTTCATGACACAGTTTCTCTGTGTAGCCCTGGAGGTCCTGGGGCTCTCTCTGTAGACCAGGCTGGCCTTGAACTCAGAGATCCACCTGCCTCTGTCTTCGGAGTGCTGGGGTTAAAGGCATGCACCACCACTGCCAGGCCTAAATAAATAAATCTTAAAAGCAACTTGACAAGCTGGTCATGGTGGTCCCCCCCTGTAATCCCAACACTCAGAAGGCTAAGCAGGAAGATGATACGTTTGAGGCCAGCCTGGGCCACACAGTGAGATTGTATTGAACAAATGTCATATGGGCAGGACATTAGAACAAAGGCACCTGTTCCAGTGTTCATAGAGACACAGGGTTCGAAGGGTCCTCAGAGAAACCAGACACCAAGGGGTGGAAGGGCATGGTTCTGAAGAGTCAGTGTGATGTTATAAACTGCAAGCTTTCTTTGGTTGGGAAAGCTGTTTATTTTGACCCAGGTTTTCTCTTTTTCTCCCTCTGCTTTGCTATATTATTGTTATTATATTGTTGCTATATCATTATTATTATTATTACTATTGTTGTCTTAGTTAGGGTTCCCTTTACTGTGATAAAACACCATGACCAAAAACAACTAGAGGAGGAAAGGGTTTATTTCTTCTTACAGCCCTCAGTTCACATTCCAACACCTAAGGCAGGAACCCGGACGTGGGAGCTGATGCAGATCCCATGGAGGAGGGCTGCTTACTGGCTCGCTCCTCATCTCTTGCTCAACCTACCTTCTTGAACAGCTCAGGACCACTTGCCCAGGGGTGACCCTGCCCACTGTGGGTGTGCCCCCAACATCAGTCATTCATCAAGAAGGCACTTCACAGGCTTGCTGACAGGCACACTCTGATGCATGCATGTTCTCAGCTGAGGTTCCTCTTCCCAGACGACTCCAGCTTCTGTCACTTTGACAGGAATTAACCACGACAGATAGCACATAAAACAGTGGGTTTCGTTGTGCATTTTTACATATATCATTGTACTTTGATAATATTCACTGCCTTCCTCCCTTCCCCTTCTGTAAGATGGGTGTGTGTGTGTGTGTGTGTGTGTGTGTGTGTGTGTGTGTGTGTGTGTGTCTGTTAGTGATACCAGTAGAGATAATATCTGTAAAGTACTTGGCAAGAAACAGGGACTCACGAAATTGTAATAAAACCACCTAGGTTATGAGGGGACTGAATGAGCTGTTGTTTGGACAAGGAATGTGGAACTTGTGATTCGAACACAAGGTCAGGGCTGGAGGGAGAGATGGCTCAGTGGTTACAAGCCACACTGCTCTTCTTACAGAGGATCTGAGTTCGGTTCCCAGCATCCACCTTTGGGACTTCCGGGGATGCCTCCTGTGACACTAGCTCCGGGGAGGGAGGGGGTACAGTGCACTCTTAGAGATGGTTATGGTGCCTCTCACCTATAAGCCTCAGCTTTGGGGAGGCCGAGGCAGGAAGACAGCATGAGTTCTTCACATCCACCCCATTTACAGGGTGAGTTCCAGGCTAGCCTGGACTGCACTGAGACCCTGCCCTCCAAACCAAAGAAACACAGTAAGGAACTGGTTAAGAGCGGGTTTTCCATCCCATAGACGATGAAGTCAGAGTGGCAGAGATCACTGCAAGCTCAGCTCTCCAGAGGCTGAAGCAGGAGGATCCTGAGGCCAGCCTAGACTGCAGTCTGTCACAAAATAACACATTTTTTTTTTAATCCTCTGAGTGAGGCAATGAGGTAGGAAGAGCGTGACTAAGGAAAGTATATCTTGTAGGACAGTGGTGGTACATGCCTTTAATCCAGCACTCCGGAGGCAGAGGCAGTTGGACCTCTGTGAGTTCGAGGCCAGCCCGGTCGAGAGAGAGAGAGAGAGAGAGAGAGAGAGAGAGAGAGAGAGAGAGAGAGAGAGAGAGAGAGAGAGAGAGAGAGAGAGAGAGCTAGTTCCAGACAGCCAGAACTACACAAAGAAACATTTTCGCGGGGAAGCAAAAAAAAAAAAAAAAAGTTTATCTGGAGTGAGGTGCTGCAGGCCTGGATCAGCGCCCCACCCGGGAGACTGCAGACGGCTCATGTGGGTGGAGCTTGTGGGGACCCCGCCTCGGCCCCGCCCCGTACAGCCGCAGCCCCGCCCCAGTCCCCTATCTACTCACGTACTAACTGCCCGCTCGCCCTGTGGATCCTGCTGTCCTGCTCGGCCACTGAGTGTCCGCGCAATCGTCCAGATCCTACGGCGACACCATGTTGGGCATGATCAGAAACTCGCTGTTCGGGAGCGTGGAGACGTGGCCTTGGCAGGTTCTGAGCACCGGGGGCAAGGTAGGCCGGCTGGGCTGCACCGAACAGGAGGACCGCGCAGCCGTCCCCACCCTGGCCCCGGGCTGGCGGGGGTGTTGCGGGGTTGTGGGTGGGACTGTGACCAAGCTGCCTTCCTGCTGGGGCCTCCCTCCACGGCTGGGCACTGGCCTTGGGAAGGAGGGGAGAGTGTGTTCGGGCTCAGCCAGAGCAGGACAGGGGAAAGGCTGACTCGAGAAAGGACCCATCCATCTTGGAGAGTGGGACGCCGCCTGTTGAATGCATTCGTCCTTTTAAGCATTCCAAACCGTCTGAACTTTTTACCCCCTCTTAGCACAGAGACCTACTCTGTCCTAGGCTGGCCTGGCACGGGCTGTGTAACCCAGACTGGCCCTGAATTCTGTGGCACTGTTCCTGCCTCAGCCTCCCGAGTGCTAGGGTTACAGGCATGGGCCACCACGCCTGGCTACAGTCTGAACAATTTCGTTTGCGTGAGACTCTTGGTTGCAGAAACGACTGACAAAAATCCTAGCGAGCAAAAAGAAAACAAACAGCAACAAGACCCAAGTACAGAAGGAACAGAAAAAGTGTGTGCTGCAGACAGGTTTTGCAGGTTTGGGAGTGCAGGGGGCCAGCAGGCAGATCTGCTAGGGAGCCATGAGGGGCCCTTCAATCTGTCTTGGGCTGTGCAGCTGCTTGTGTGGGAGTCCACAGTCAAGAGCGTGTTCAAAGGCTCAGAGCTACACGATTGCTCGTGGTTTATAGAACTGTTGGTGTTCTGGATGCATAGAATGAGTGAGGAGACATAATGACTGTCTTCTGCCAAATTTGCCTCCACACTGGAGTGGGCAATGGGTGTGCTTTCCTGAAAATTGGGAATTGGGTACTCAGTTATAATTCTGCAGGCGTCTATTGTTTTTCCTAAACTATATTTGATTATTGATGGATTGATATTGGGAATTAAACCTAGAGCCTTGTGTTACTGATTGAGTGCTTCACCACTGACCTACACCCTCAGCCTGACAGGTGCTTTGTCTCAATTTAGTCTCTCTTTATAACAATTCTGGATAAAGGCCTGTGTTACTCAGGGGCCAAGTTCTGGAACCTACTACAGTGAGCCTCACACAAACGCCTGCAACTCAACTCTAGAGTAGGCTCGATCATCCAGAGGCCCAGCAAGCCCTCTGACCTTCTCCGAGTTTCCCCAGCTGTATATAGAACAAGCAGCTAAAACCCTGATCACAGGGGGACACACGTTCAAAGGCCCTCACCAGCCAGGCAGATAATGATAGCAATGGAACTGGCTGGTTGGATTATAGGGCCTGGTGGCGACTGAAGCGTGCCGAAAATGCTTTACCACCAAGCGAGTTCCCAGGACTAGTGTTGCCAAGTTAAGAAAAGCCAGATACCCAAGTTCTCTGTGAGGAGTCCCCCAATTTAAAATTAATTGTTTTAACAAATAGCACTCTTTTGTGGGCCAACTATGTGTGGGCCATACATCCTGAAAATAAATGAAGAGTGGACAAAACCGAGCTGCGTAGGATGGCTCATGCCTGCAACCCCAGAACTCAGGAGGCAGAAGCAGGAGGATTGCCACAAGTTTGAGGCCAGCCTGGGCTACTGTGAGTTCCAAGGTGGAGCTGTACAGCAACAGAGTGGGTGAATCCACCAAGGAGTTCTGCCTCAGGGAGCTTTTGTTCCAGTGCCAATGAGCAAATAAGAGATACACAATGGGACCGGAGAGACGGCACAGGGGTTAGAGTGTGCACCGCTCCCTCAGAGGACCTGAGTTCGATTCCCAGCATCCACATCAGGCAGCTCACACCCAAGTGCTGGGTCCTGCCGAACGACGTACAGTGTAGTTGTATCATTGAAGCTTCAAAGACCTTCTTAAGACTTGAACTAAGCCAAATATGGCCGTGCACGTCTGCAGTTCTCAGGCGTGAAGGCAGAAGGGTTGTAAATAACTTAACGTCTCAGCCCCCCAGCCCCAGATTCTTCAACTGCCTCTGTGACATTTTATTAAATGCTCAAATACATGTAAGCTTTGTGTCTGACACACAGAGTTGGGGTCTGGGTCACAATCCATCGTCCACACCCCTGGCAGGTGGAAAGCGCACTGCAGGCCCCATGTGGCTTTGCGCCATCCACATGCTCAGGACTGATCCCAGCCAGACCTTATCAGGCTCTTCATTGCTCAGGGAGGGAGGGAGCAGGGAGCCCTCTGGGCTGAGTTGGGTGGGTCCTGAGAAAGCTTGGAGCAGGGCTGATAGGAATGATTGGTGTCCCTTGGTCCAGCCTGTACAAATATGTCCAGGACCAAAGCCTGAATTTGAGTCCTGGGTTCACTGTCTTCCCGCTGTGACCTGGGCATGGCACTTAACCTCTTGTTCCCCAATACCTCTAAAAATGAAGACTAAAGCACTCACCTCCCCGTGGGCTTGTTAGGGCCATTGAACGAATGGCTGAAGTCACGTCAAGTGTTTCAAGTAATATCAATACATAGAAAGTTCTCTGTGAAGTTAGAAATCGTAGCAGTTTCTTCTCACCAGAAAGTAGGCTTCTAAAATCATCACAGTGACCAGAGAACAATGACCTTTAGAGGACTGGAAGAGCCCAGAGCAAGAGACGTTCTTGTAAGGCCCTTGGAGTTTGACCCTCACCCAGTTCGTACTGGTTGTTGAATATTGGTGTTTGTGACCACGGGGACAGATCCTGACCCCGTCGGTATCCCGTTGAGAGCCTCAGCCAATGGGAGGTGGGGAAGGAAGGCTGCTGTTATGTTCCATGGAACAAGCAAACGCTCTGGGGTGACTGATGTTGAGAATCAACAGTGTTCACATAGGAGCCTGATTCTTCGAAAAGGTAGAGAAGTCCAGTTAGATAAATACATTCATGTAGAGCTCTATACAGAACTGACGGGTTTCTAGACAGTATTCATTTTCTCTCCCTCCTTCTCTCTCTCTCTCTCTCTCTCTCTCTCTCTCTCTCTCTCTCTCTCTGCATTTTCTCTCTGTCTTCCTTACTTTCTGCTCTTCAATTTTTGTTTTTATGAAACAGGGTCCCATGCACATAAAAGTCCAGATTGAAACCCCTGATCTTCCCACATACCACCATGCCTGACTAATATCCATATTCATTCATTCATTTCTTTTTCTTTTTGGGTTCTGGTTTTGTGAGGCAAGGTCTTACGTAGCCCCAGGCTGAGCCTCCCCAGTGCTAGGGTTATAGGCATGCCCCACTATACCCAACTAATGTTCATCCCAACATTTACATTTTCACAGTGGTCCAGTGATTCAGGTGACAGGTGTGAGCGCTGATGCTGTGAACAGTGGTACCCACAAGGGACCTGGGCTCACACAGTGTGGCCCAGCCTTTCCCCGGGAGCTGTCATTAACCAGGTTCTCATGCCTGTATTGAGCAGTCACTATTGTGGTCCTTGCCAATAAATTAAAACTGCTCACTCGCAGCCCTCCTTTCCAGAAACGCTTATAGGACATCCACAACGTGCAAGTTGTGGTAATAGATACAGAGAGGTACCGTGGTGGCCCAGACAGTCCTGGCCCGGGCTTATGGCTGCCAGTGGGGCTTGCATATATCACATGTCATTATAATTACAAGAAGTGTATTGTAAATGTACAAAGGCCTAGTGAGATACCACAGGGGAATGTGCTTCAGACAGGCCCCTCTCTGAGGGGTGAATTCCAGATTGGAGGACCTATGAGATGAGTAGGACTCACCTGATGGCAGACACAGGCAGCAGAAAAATCTCCTGGGCGCAGGAAGCAGCAGGAATGAATGGGAACATTCTGGGCATTAAAGGAAACAGGAACCTGACATGGCTCACGCCTGTAATCCCAGCACCCGTGAGGCTGAGGCAGGAGAATTACCATGAGTTTGAGGTTAGAGTGAGACCCTGTCTCAGGAGGGGAGGAGAAGAAAAGAAATAGCAGTGTGACACAGAGGCGCTCTGGGTTCAAGAGGCAGGACAAGGGGACGCTAAGTGATGCCCAGATCATCTGGGTCAGGTAAGGAGTCAGTGATGGGGCTGGAGAGATGGCTCAGCATTTAAGAGCTCTTTCTGCTTTTGCAGAGGCCCCAGAGTTGGTTCCCAGTACCTACATGGCGGCTCACAACCTCCTGTAACTCCAGTTCCAGAGGATCTGACACCTTCTTCTGGCCTCCAAGGGTTCCTTCACACATGGTGCACACACGTACACTCAGGCATATGCACACATGCACATAAACGAAAATAAATACTGTAAGCACTCAGTGATGAGGGCTGTTAGACGGCGGACTGCTGAGCACAGTTAGATTCCTACAGAAGCTCCACATGGGCTTGCTCGCCCACCTCAACCCATTCTGGGCCTCAGTCTCCCCCTCTGCCGATGACTCCCATATTTATTCCTCTTTCTCGGTGTCAGCTTCCTTCTGAGCTCCACACCCTTATGGCCAACTGCCCCACGGGCTGTTTGCTCATCCAGGCATCAGATAAACACACAGGCAAGGCCCCTTTTATTCTAGAAGTATCTAGTTTTTGGAGTTTGAAGAGAGAAGTTACTCAGGAGCCAAGGGTAGAATAGTAAGAGTTCAGTGTCAAGGTCAACGTTGACTTACAGACTGTCCCCTGGAGCCCCAGACATACCTACAAAAGCCTGTGATCAGTCACAGGGGTTAGTTGAATTAATTTAGAGTAGTCCAAACCGGCAGGCCCACGGTCCACCATCACTGGGCTCAAGGCTGTGAAAGCCAACTGCTACAATAGCCCAGGGTCTCTGTTGGTATCTTTGTGGGCCCTCCTCTCTGGCCACACCCTCCTCCATCCTCTGTTCCAGCCACAGTGACTTACTCACATTCTTCCTCAGGGTACTACTGCTCTTTAACAGCTTCTTAAGAGACTTTATTTTTAATGTGTATAGGTGTTAGGCCTGAATGTATGTCTGTGAATCACGAGTGTGCGTTGCCTTCACACTAGAGTTATAGACCACTGTAAGCTGCTGTGTGGGCACTGGAAACTAAACCTGGGTCCTCTGGAAGAGCAGCCATGCTCTTAACCACTGAGCTGAGCTGAGCTGAGCTGAGCTGAGCCGTCTCTCCAGCCCCGAGGTACTGTTCTTGATTTCTCAGACCATCCCCTCCTCCAACCGTCAGCATTTTGGTACATTTTAAAATAACCGTTTGTAGCCAGGAGAAGTAGGGCATTGCCTTTATTCAAAGCACTCCAGAGACGGAAGCAGAACTGCAACAGTTCAAGGCCAACCTGAGCTATATAGTGAGTTCCATCCAAGCCAACCTGGGCTACAGAGAGATACCCTGTAGCGAAAGAAAGAAAGAAAGAAAGAAAGAAAGAAAGAAAGAAAGAGAGAGAGAGAGAGAGAGAGAGGGAGGGAGGGAGGGAGGGAGGGAGGGAGGGAGGGAGGGAGGGAAGGAAGGAAGGAAGGAAGGAAGGAAGGAAGGAAGGAAGGAAGGAAGGAAGGAAGGAAGGAAGGAAGGAAGAAACTAAAACTAAGCAAATAATTAAATAATTTCTCATTTCTTCTCACCATCTCCTGTTATTCCCGTCTTATTAATGTCTAGTCTTGAGTCCACAGCATCTGCCAGAGGTTTGCAACAGTGTTTACTCTAAAAAGTAAACACTGAACATCCAGGTGGGTGATCTGGAAGCCCCTGTAAGTCACTGTGACCTACTGGAACAGGAAAGCACACACAGAGCCCCCGGGCTCACCTAAGCAGCCCTGTGCTGTGTTTCAACACTGTCCTGGTGCACTCTACCCCTTCTGATGACACCTGCTGTCCTCCGGCTTCCCCTTTGCTAGACTCAGTCTTTCCTGATACCAGAGACTATGACTGAGCTGGGAAGATGGCAGAGTCATCTTGCAAACATGAAGACCTGCGATCTACCCTGGAACCACGGGAAAAAGCTAGGCTTGGTAGCACGTGCTCATGGTCCCAGGACTGGGGAGACAAAACCAGCAGGATCCCTGGGACTCACTGGCAGCCCTGCCTACGCAGACTTGGTGACTTCCAGGCCAATGAGAGACTCTATCTCAAAACAAAACCAAACAAGGGGCTGGAGAGAGGGCTCAGTGGTTGAAAGCAGTGGCTGTTCCTGCAGAAGACCTGGTTCAGTTCCCAGCACCCACATGATGGTCTATAACCATCCATAACTCCAGTTTAAGGGGGTCTGATGCCCTCTTCTGGCGTCTGGCACACATATGTACATTATTTATGTAGGCAAACACTCATACACATAAATAAACAATTTTGTGTTTTTTGTTTTGTTTCCAAGACGGGTTTTTCTGTGTAGCCTTAGCTTAGTTCTGTTCTGGAACTCGCTCTGTAACCAGGCTGGCCTTGAACACAGGGATTCTCCCCCTGCCTCCCAAATGCTGGGATATGTGCCACCAACCACCCAGCATAAATTTTTGAAAGGTAATTGGATCCTGATAAATGATATCTGAGATTGTCCTCTTGTTTACACACACACACACACACACACACACACACACACACACACACACACAGAGAGAGAGAGAGAGACAGAGAGAGAGAGAGACAGACAGACAGACAGACAGACAGACAGACAGAGGGAGAAAGACAGAGAGAGACTGAGACAGAGAGAGAGAATATGAATTAACCCAGGTCGTTTTGCATGATAGTACCTGGTACAATGCCAGTCCATAGCAGATATTCAGTACTTGTTGATTATTTGCATAGAAGGAGGAAAGACAGCCCAAAGAATCGGCTGTCTCTTTTTCCAGTAAGTTCTTGCCACTAGCTTCCCCATTTGTTGCAGAAGTTAACTGAATAAAATGAATTGAGACTTTGTTCCGAGATTGTCACCAACATACAAATGTCTGACCCACATAACACACACAGGCTGACTAAAGAGAAGCAGAATGCTGAGTGCATCCCCGCAGCCTTGGAGTCCTGTGACAAGCACTAGAGCAGAGGTTGGGGAGCAGAATTCTATTTCCTGTTTCGCCTTTTATCAGCTGGGTCTTGGGATCAGCTGGGTCTTGGGCAATCCGGGCTGTCTGATTCTGTTTCCTTCTGGATCAATAGAGCTAGATGGACTTTAAAACCATTTGCAGTTCTGAGCCTCTGGGATTCCCATGGTTGAGTTTCGAGAAGTTAAAATATTACAAATAGCAGAATCAAGGTGTGAGGGGGTTCACAAAGAGAGGGCTGTTACAAAGCGTTCCGCTGTGGTGCACCCAGAGTTTGTTCTGAAGGCTGTTTGAAAGGATCAGTCGTACTAGCTGGAAGCCTCCCGGGGGTCCTTGGTGTTACCAGATGAGATGGCCCAGAGTCAAGGCTGTTTAGTTGCCCCTCGGTTCTTGGTTTGATGCAATTCCCCTGTCTCATAGGAAGGGGTTTTCATTCTTTCTTTTATTATTTAACTCTTTGACAACTTCATACATGTATATAATCAATTTTGGTTCTCTACATTCTCTACCACCTTGTCTCCTCCCAAAGCCTTCTCCCCAAAGCGCCCCTTCCTGTTGTCCTCTCTCTCTCTCTCTCTCTCTCTCTCTCTCTCTCTCTCTCTCTCTCTCTCTCTCTCTCTCTCTCTCTGTGTGTGTGTGTGTGTGTGTGTGTGTGTGCTTTCCTGCATGAGCATGGGTGGAATATGGCAACGTTATCAGTGAATACACCATGGAAGAAAATGATAGCCCTTTCTCCAGCCACCATGAACTGTCAGGGCATGAGAAATATTTACTTTTGGACAATTTCAGATAGCCCAGGCTGACCTTGAACTCAAACTTCTGCTCCTCCTGCCCCTGTCACCCCAGTGCTAAAATGATAGGCAAACACTACCACAGCTTTGTAAATGTGAAGCAAGCCCTCTACCAGTGAGCTACGCCCTATTTGTGAATGGGAGCTTAACCATGAATTTGATACTCAGAGTCTGCATTAAATTTTCCTGGCTCTAGGCATGGTGGTGTGTGCCTTTAGTCCCAGCACTGGAAGGCAGAGGCATGTGGCTCTCTGTGAATTTGAGACCAACCTAGTCTACATAGCAAGTTCCAGGCTAGCCAGGGCTACGTAGTGAGACACACACCCCCTTCTCTGCAGAACATAACAAAAAAATTAAGATAAAATTTCCCTAGCCTCTTTCTCATTATTCACCTTTAATTTGTACTACAAAAGCAATAGGGTTTTGTTTTTTTTTTTTTGCATTCCAAAAATTACTACAAAAGCAATAGGGTTTTGTTTTTTTTTTTTGCATTCTCGGTAGTTTGAACAAGTATTAAATGTACTTGTTCAAACTACCGAGACCACTCACAATCGCACAGTTCTGCCTAACTTCTCTTTTCTCCTCTTCCAGCCCTAGGAGTCAAAGTCTCCTCCCGAGTCGAGAATCTTCCACATAAAATGGTACAGGAAAAACCCTGTTTGATAAGCCTTGAACCAGCCAGCTCCTCGGTCATGTGTCCCATTTTCATAATCACTAAAGGAGAAATAGCCTTTAATCAAATAAACACCCAGTGCTTCCCATCATGGAAAATTGTGTGGTTTAGTTCTTGTCCACAAAGACTTTATTTTTCAACTACAACAGTGTCCCATTGCCGGACAGTAAAATCACGAGAGGCCAAATTTACTTTTAGTGCCCCAAGATCAAATTCACTCGACCAGAGTAGAGGGAAGAGACTAGAAAGAGACCCTCTGTCCCCCGTCACGATGGGGGAAGTGTTATTTTGCAGAACTTTGGTTCAGCCACGCGTATATTCATGATTAAACCTGATGTAGATATATTTTTCTTTTTGTGGATTGTAATTTTTGTTTGTTTGTTTGTTTGAAGAACAAACACAAAGTTTGAGAAATACTGCCTTCCTGGATGTCCAGGAACACGCAATTCTATCATAGAAAGACATTGCAGGACAAGTGAACCGGACAAAAGGAGAGCTACAGAAATGTTTGCCGTGAGTCTGAGCACCAGGGGAAGGGGAAGGCCATAGGACAGGGGCTCGGTACCAAGGACGGACCTTAGCAGAGACAGGCTTTGTGTGGGTAGAGAGATTCGGACACCGTGAGGTTTGAGCCGGGGAGGCTGGGAATGCAGCTCAGAGGTAGGGCTGTCAGAGCAGCATTGAACACCCATCATGGGAAAGCTGTTGCCCTTCGAGCCCGAAGAATGAGATCTACCCCTGGGTGGAAACACGCCATTGCCTCCCTCCGTAGGAGTTCATGCAGTTGGCAAGCTAGCCACCCAGCCAGGGGCCAAGGGACCACCCTCAGGAAGGCAGGCTTGCCATAAACCATACTAAAGAGATTAAAGGAATACTTATCCATTTAATGAGATAACACAATTTTCCATCCCAGAATTCCAACCCTTAGTAGCAGACAGAGCTGTAGTCAAGCCTGCCTACTTTTCTGGTTTACTCAGAAAAGCACACCTTTAGTCCTGTCACTCGGGAGCCCTCGGCCCTGGGCTCCCTCCCTCTCGACACCAAAATAAACCAGACAGCGTTGGGGTGTTAGGGAGTCTGAAGCTGTGGAAGAACACTGAAGAACACAGCAGTCTTTCCCCTGGTGCTGCTGGGGACGCAGCCCAGGGCCTCACCCACGATAAGCAAGCACTCACTGCTGGGCCGGATCCCAGCCCTCCACCTTAACTCTTCCCTACTCACAGCCACAACACTAGAATGAGGCTGTTCCTGGAGTTTTTAGTTTCTGGAGGATTGTTGCAATTAATGATTTTTATTTATCTATCTATTTATTTATTTATTGCTTGTTTTCTCCTTTCTGTGTTTTTCTTTACTTTTTCTGACATTTCCTAAATGTTGAAGCTTCTGATCTTTTTTGTTTTGATTATAGTTAGTTAGTTAGTTAGTTAGTTGTGTGTGTGTGTGTGTGTGTGTGTGTGTGTGTGTTCATTCATGTGAGAGAGCACACCACGACACACATGTGGCAGTGTAGAAGTCGGACCTCACCGTCTACCACACAAGACCTGAGAACGAACTCAGGTCATCAGGCTTGGTGGCCAGTGCCTTTACCTGCTAAGCCACCACACTGCGGCCTCTCTTATTAATGCTTTAAATGAGTATCTAGGATAACAAGCTTCATTAGGAGATTTTCATCATGTATATCTACATATGTCATTATACTTGGCTCAAATTTGTTCCCAACATTTCTCCTCCTCCCTCTCCACATCCACAAAAGAAAACGAGATAGCTTGTCGTGACCCTTCTACTCTCCCTTTAGACCTCTTCCTCTTCTATAGTCCGCACGCATGCCACGTGTGTATGTAGTGTGTATATAGTGTATGTAGTGTGTATATAGTGTATGTAGTGTGCCACACATGAGGAAACGTGGTGTGTGTCTCCCCAAGCCTGGATTGATTCACTCAACATGGTGCGCTCCACGTCCATCCATTATTTTCCTGCAGAAGTTGATTTCCTCTTCTTTACAGCTCTGTGTCCACTGCTCTGTTGGTGGGCATCTAGGCTGGCTCCATGACCGGGTTAGTGTGAGTAACACAGTAACAAGCATGGCTGTCTGGACCTCTGTGGTGTGCTGACCTGGGTTCCGTCAGGTCTATTCCCGGGAGTGGCCTAGCTGGGTCATGTGGTAATTCTTAGTGTTCTGAGGACCCTCCAAACTGATTTCCATAGGAGCTGAACCACTTTGCATCCCTTCAGTAATTTAAATGGTTCCTCTTTCCCTGCGTCCTTGTCCTTGCCAGCATGTGCTGTCAGGGTCATTTGGCTGCTGCTGTGGTCGCCACTGCTGCGGCCTCCTCTGCTCCTCCCCCTCCCCCTCTGCCCCTCCCCCTCTGCCCCTCCTCCCCTGCCCCTCCTCCTCTGCCCCTGCCCCTCCCCCTTCCCCCTTTGCCTCTCCCCCTCTGTTCCTCCCCCTCCCCCTCTGCTCCTCCCCCTCCCCCTCTGCCCCTCCCCCTCTGCCCCTCCTCCCCTGCCCCTCCTCCTCTGCCCCTGCCCCTCCCCCTTCCCCCTTTGCCTCTCCCCCTCTGTTCCTCCCCCTCCCCCTCTGCTCCTCCCCCTCCCCCTCTGCTTTTCCTTTGTCTAGCTTCTTTAGGAATTTTTATTAGAAGGGAGGATTTGGGAGAGGGTGTTTATTATTTTTTGGTTTGATTTGTTTTAATTATTATTTTGCTTTTTGAGACAGACTATCACTGTAGCCCAGGCTAGCCTAGAACTCTTGCTCTTCCTGCCTCTACCTCCTAAGTGCCGCCCCGGCCAGTCTTCACGTCTCCTCTTGCTAACTCCCCTATCTCCTTCTCCTGTGGTGTTCTTAAATTTCCAGTATGTTTTGCAGTAACGTTATCGTCTAACCTTTCTGGTTTTTTGTTTGTTTTTTTTTTTTTCATATCAGTTAGCAGATTTTAAAAGATTATTTATTCATTTTTTAATTATGTGTATGTGAGTTGGGGTACCCCCGGAGTCCAGAGGCATTGGATCCCCTGCACCTGTAATTACAGAGAGTTGTGAGCTGCCCAACATGGGTGCTGGGATCGAAACTTGGGTCCTCTGCAATAGCAGTCACACTCTTCATACTGAGCCACCTCTCCAGCGCCCCGTAGTTCGTTTTCTCTCTTTTTTTAATCTCCAAAAGCTTTTTGATCTCTTGGTGTTCTATGTTTTTTTTTTGTGTGTGGTGTTTCCAGTATTCTGAGGTACAATAGCTTCTTTATCTCCCTCAGATTATCAGTCATAAAATTTCTTTGTTGTTTGGTAGTAGTGGTTTTGCTTTGAGACTGCATGTCATGTAGCCCAGGCTGGCCTTCATCTTGTTATGTAGCTGAGGATAACCTTGAACTCCTATTCTGTCTCCACCTCCCAAGTGCTACAGTTACAGGCATTCGCTATCCCTTCCTACAAGATTTTTAAATAACTTTTGATATTCTACATTTACAAAAACCTCAAAATCAGCCAAGTGTAGGGCACACGCCTGTAATTCCAGTGCTCAGGGGAGGGAGCAGAGGCAGGTGGATTTGTGAGTTTGAGGCCAGCCTGGTCTACAGTGTGAGTTCCTGCATCTATGGTTCTTCATATGGAGTCCGTCTCTACACCATCACCACCCACTCGGGGGAGTTCCTTGCCACTTTGAGCTCCTCTGTGCTCCTCACTGTGTCTCCTGACTCCCCAGGAAGAAGTCTCCTATGAGGAGAGAGCCTGTGAAGGAGGGAAGTTTGCCACTGTGGAAGTCACAGACAAGCCTGTGGACGAGGCTCTCCGGGAAGCAATGCCCAAGATCATGAAGTATGTGGGCGGCACCAACGACAAGGGTGAGCACCCCGAGGTACAAGGCTCTGTGTGAGCTCATGTCATCCCAGGGAATTTCAGGGAGTGGCTATAGACACTGTTATGCCCAGATCGCAAGGACCCCCAAAAGACCACCACGGAGACCAAATCCCACATGTAAAAGCAAAGAGCCTTTATTTCAAGCTCCAGAGCTTGGTTCCTCTGTCTGTCCGACACAGGTGAGAGCAGAGAGCCCTGAGCTCAGGTGGGGCAGAGTTTTTATCACAGCAGAGGTTGGGGTGAGGGGATTTCCAGGGTCCAGGACCCTGACTGGCTGACAATTGTCTAGGGGTATCTGTAAAACAAAAAATAGGTGTGTGCTAGACTCAAGGACATCTGGTCACCTTATCTAATGGTTGGAATGTTTGGGATGCCAGGTACTTCCTCACCCCTAGGTATATCCCTGGGTGGTATCAGCTTAAGGCTTTTCCTGGATCTGGGTGTTGCCTGCCAGTAAGCCTGTCACAGAGTGGTGTCTAGGCCCCTAAGCCTGTCATGGCTGCTGGGTGGTCAAGCTGTTTTGGGGCCCCTTCACAACACCTGGACCTGCCTATTCCAATGTTATGTGCACGAAGATCGCTCTGATGTCAGCCCAGCCTGCCTTACTGTGTGATGTACATGTTCTCTGTCACTCAATTCGTGGTTCTTTCCAAGTACGGAGCCGAGGCTCGCTCTTTTGTTTGATTGTTCACTGGGTCCTTGGATTGGGTGAACGGGCAAAGCACACCCATAGCAAGCTGAGTTCTGTGCAAGGCATGATTGTCACCTGACTGGAAACTGCTGGCACTGGGCTGGAAACCTGTCAGACTGTTAGCTGCAAAGGCCCAGGGAGCTGTGAGTGTAGCAGCCTCAGACTCAGTTCTGGTGGCTGAAGATCTGTGAACTCTAAGCCATTCCTGGCTTTAGGACATAGCAGCCCCTGCTGGCTGCCCCCTCCTCCAGCCCCATTTCTGAAAAGATTATCATATTCCTATCTCCAGGATACAAAAGTAAGAGTTATTTTCATAACTCTAATTAGATATTTTTAGTGCCTGAAATGTTTGTTGCTCATTTCAAAAAAAAAAAATTGCTTGGAAGAGAAATTAAATCCATGGCCCTCGGAGGCTCGGTCTAACGCCTGCTCCCCTCTGTGTTCCGATGTCTTCAGGAATTGGCATGGGCATGACAGTCCCCATTTCTTTTGCCGTGTTTCCCAATGAAGATGGCTCCCTACAGAAGAAACTGAAAGTCTGGTTCCGGATTCCGAACCAGTTTCAAAGCAGCCCACCGGTTCCCAGTGACGAGAGCGTGAAGATCGAGGATCGGGAGGGCATCACTGTCTATTCCACGTAAGGAGACGGGTCTTAGCATCCTCCGATAGCGCTTGAGGTCGCAGCCACTTGGGTCTTCTCAGGGAACGTTTATATTGGCTGTTCACTGTTGCTGAATCGTGACAGTAGCCCACTTTAACTCCTTCAGGCCGTAGCGCACATGCATTTGCAGCTCATCTGGATAAATGCCTGGGCCTGTTGCAGTATTAATAGGTAGAAAGAGTCGCCCTTAGCCTAAGCCTAAGATGAATACCCACCCGCATTATCCATTGCAGGGTGTTAGAAAAATCAAGGGATATATAAGTCAATTGTAGTTTGGGCTCACAGATACATGGGAATATAACAACTGGGGGACACGATTTACACCCCACACTTCCTTTGAATGTGGAAGGGGAGGGAGTGTTTGTCAGAGCTGAACAGCCTCCACCCCGACCCCACCCACTTATTCCTGGTCTGTAGTCCTTTAAGCAAAGGACACATCCACTCTCTTGTCCTTCTGGTCCTGTCTCAAGGATTCCTTTGCAGTTACATTTCTTCACTATAGAAAGCAGTGGGGGCAAACTGTTGCCTGCTTCTGTTTTACTTTGTTTTGTTTTCTTGAAGCTGGGAATTGAACCCAGAACTCCATACATGCTAAGCTTGTACTCTGCCCCAAGCTACTCACATCCCGAGCCTGGTGCATGGTCCCTAGCCTGCCCTGCAAGTCAAGTCTCTTAGATAACTGGTGACCCTGTTTGTCTAAATCCCACTGCATACCGGACATCTAACCCGGTTCAGAGGACCGGGATCTTCTTCAGGACTAACCATAGGTTGGGGGTTGGGTTCTGCTCAAGACCAACTTCGTGAAAATTAACTAACAAATGATCTTGTGCTACAGTTTCTCTCCACTGCAAGCCCCCCAACCCATACAAAGTTGGCCAATAGGCTCCCCTGTTCCAATTCCTCTGAAGGTGGGACTTCCTTCCCCAGAGCTAGCTTAGACTCATTCCTTAGAAGGCTGGAGTGTGAGCCTGCCTGCAGTGGGCGCTCTTTGGCTGGGTGAGCAGAGCGCCCCCCAGAGGACAGAGGTGTAATGCAGCCATGCTGCGCCCAGGGAACCCTCAAGTCCTGTTTCTTTCTGCCCCAGTCCTCATTCAGACTCCCAGCCTCTGTGCAGAGGCTTCTGAGAACTCTAAGAGGAGTCAGGACTAAGGGAGGTCACTAAGGGACCCTGGATGCAAAATTTAAGGAAGCTCTGACTCCTACGGTCACCACACAGCTCGGGATGTGAGTAGCTCGGGGCAGAGTACAAGCTTAGGGTGAGCCCCGAGAGTAAGAGCCTCCTTAAATCTCATGCCCCGGATGTCTACTGGTCTCACTGTCATCCCCAGCTCTGTCTTGCCCATTTCGGCAGTTTGAGAGGTGGCCTGGTGCAAAGTATAAGCTGCTATTATGTAGTATGATTCTCAGTTCTGCTGCAGAACAGCAAGATATGCTTTAGAAGTTACTAAGCCTCTTTAAGGCTTAGCTCCCCATCAGTTAAGCTGACATAACCAGCATCCTGGGGTTCCTGCGAAAGGCTACCTGCTCGTAAGTCACTTAATGCTGAGACCTGTTATTCCTTATCTAGTCTGTCTTATCTGAAGACGGACACACTTGAGTCAGTTCACCCCTTACCCCAGCTCCAGCGCGTGTCCTTTATCCTTCGGTCCAGTCCTCCCGCAGAACCCGAGTCTCTTCTAAGTGATTGGTGACTCTGAATGTGTTAAAATCCCAGTGTGGCAGGTACCCGACCACGAACAGAGGAGGGCGAGCATCTTCGGCAGTGGCAGTCACAGTTGCAGATGTGGCTCACCACTAACCATTTGTTCATCCAGACTCAGAATAATGAGTTGGTACTGTGTTAGTTACTTTTCTGTTGTTGGGATAAATCCCATGGCCAGAAGTGGCTTGTGGAGGAAAGAGTTTATTTTGTCAAAGGTTCCAGGGGGAGAGTCCATAAATGGTGGGTGATGCATGGCAGCAGGAGGTGGGAGTTAGAAGCTGAGAGAAGGCAACCTCAACAGAAAACACAAAACAGAGAGAGGAAAGAGGATGCGGCAAGACCGTCAACTCCTAGAATCCGAATCCAGTGACATCCTTCCTCCGGCAAAGTTTCATAATGTCCCCAAACAGCACCACTAACTGGGGACCAAGTGTTGAAATAGCTGAGCCTCTGGGGGACAGTGTGCACCCAAACCACCACAGTATAATTGCTTTTGTCCCTAAATATTTTGTGGAAAGTCTCATGCTAAGCACGCTCTACTACTGAGCGGTACCTCAGCCACCTATGAAAGATAGAGAGCAAAAGATAGTGGACGTTTGCACCCACCGCTCACCATGGAGGAGAGCAAAAGATAGTGAAACCATTTGCACCCCCCACTCACCATGGATGGTCAACTCAGGGACAGTTTCCTGTCATACAGTGACAGGGAAAACACCCTAAACTACTTGTTTGAGTCATTCCGGGCATTATATGATTTCATCCATTATATGATTTATCCATAAATATTTTAATGGGACTACTGAATATTTTTTAAAAATATAATCATAATACTATACTACTTCTCAATGTTAACAGTAATCTGTTAAATTCTAGTAATATAAACTAGTTATTTATCTAGATATTTATTTGTTTATTTAATTACTTATTTATTTTGGTGCTTGAGGCAGGGTCTCATCATGTATTCCAAGCTGGCCTTGAGTTGTGGGATTCCAGGCATACATGACCATGACTGACTGACCCATCATTTTATAGTTCATTTTTAAGGTTTATTTAAACCCGTGCATGCTTTGTGAGTTGTTATTGTCTGTGTGTGGTATGTGTTCATGACTGTGGGCATGCTTGTTCCACACGTGTTGGAGGTCAGAGAACAACTTCTGGTAGTCCTCTCCTTCTGATGCTGGTTTGGGGGATCAAACTCGGGTCATCAGGTTCTTACGGCAAACGCTTTTACCTGAAAGAGCCATCTGGCCCCGATCAGTCAGTTTTCAGTTTTTTCTCCACACCACAGAATGTATTCAGTTGCTCTTGTGGTTGGTGGATCACTGCCCCGTTGTTTCCCAAAAGTCTCCATCTTCCTGCTTGCATCTATGCGGCATTTTAACACGTCTCTTTGCCCCATGTTGCCTGTAGACTGGTATTTGGTCCTAGAGATGCATTCAGATTGAGGCTTTGGAGTTTGGAGTAAAAGTATTTCCTAGGTGCTTAGCCCTGTTAGGGGCTCCCATGTCTCTAGGTACTGAGTTCTGGTGGGCTCCTGTGTCTAGGTACTGAGTCCTGGTGGGCTCCTGTGTCTCTAGGTACTGAGTCCTGGTGGGCTCCTGTGTCTAGGTACTGAGTCCTGGTGGGCTCCTGTGTCTCTAGGTACTGAGTTCTGGTGGGCTCCTGTGTCTCTAGGTACTGAGTCCTGGTGGGCTCCTGTGTCTAGGTACTGAGTCCTGGTGGGCTCCTGTGTCTCTAGGTACTGAGTTCTGGTGGGCTCCCATGTCTCTAGGTACTGAGTCCTGGTGGGCTCCTGTGTCTCTAGGTACTGAGTTCTGGTGGGCTCCCATGTCTCTAGGTACTGAGTCCTGGTGGGCTCCCGTGTCTCTAGGTACTGAGTTCTGGTGGGCTCCTGTGTCTCTAGGTACTGAGTTCTGGTGGGCTCCCGTGTCTCTAGGTACTGAGTCCTGGTGGGCTCCCGTGTCTCTAGGTACTGAGTCCTGGTGGGCTCCTGTGTCTCTAGGTACTGAGTCCTGGTGGGGCTCCTGTGTCTCTAGGTACTGAGCCCTGGTGGGCTCCTGTGTCTAGGTACTGAGTCCTGGTGGGCTCCTGTGTCTAGGTACTGAGTCCTGGTGGGCTCCTGTGTCTAGGTACTGAGTCCTGGTGGGCTCCTGTGTCTAGGTACTGAGTCCTGGTGGGGTTCCTATGTCTCTAGGTACTGAGTCCTGGTGGGCTCCCATGTCTCTAGGTACTGAGTCCTGGTGGGCTCCCATGTCTCTAGGTACTGAGTCCTGGTGGGCTCCCATGTCTCTAGGTACTGAGTCCTGGTGGGCTCCTGTGTCTCTAGGTACTGAGTTCTGGTGGACTCTTGTGTCTCTAGGTACTGAGTCCTGGTGGGCTCCTATGTCTCTAGGTACTGAGTCCTGGTGGGCTTCTGTGTCTCTAGGTACTGAGTCCTGGTGGGCTCCTGTGTCTAGGTACTGAGTCCTGGTGGCCTCCCATGTCTCTAGGTACTGAGTCCTGGTGGGGTTCCCGTGTCTCTAGGTACTGAGCCCTATTGGGGTCCAGTGTCCACTAACCTTGGATGTTGCTGTTTGTGTGCCTGTCCCATTGGAGCTTACCAAATAATGTCCCCTGTTTGCATCTTCATCTATCAGCTGGCGTACCTCACCAAAGTCTCCCCTCTTGTCTGTTTGCTTTTACAAGGTAGAGTCATATAGAAAGAGCAGGTGCATGGCTGCTACCTTCTCCTCCTCTGCTAGGCTTTAGCGTGGCCATTTCTTTCTCTGATGTCTTCCAAAGGCAGTGAGTGATCTTCCTCTCTGTCTCTGTTGGTTTGTTTTTGATTTTACTATCAACAGAAACATATGTCTTAAACATGCTGGATGCATTGCCCTACTTCACACTTGTTCTTTGTTGTATTTCATTTTAAATCTATTTATTTGTTGTGGGTGTAAATGCAGGTATGGGTATGCCGTGGAGAGGGTGTGAAGGTCAGGACAGCTTTGGGTATTGATCCTTGCTGTTCGCTTTATCTGAGACAGACTGCCTGTTCTTTTTCTACTACATACACCAGGCCAGCTGTCCTGCAAGCTTCCTGGGAGTCTCCTGTCTCCACTTCCTGTCACCCCAGTAGAGCGCTGACATTACAGGTGCTCTCGCTATGTGTCTGGCTTTTATTGTGGGGACTGCAGACTCAAACTCAGGACCTCATGCAAGCACTTTTACCACTGAGCCCTTTCCCCAGCCCTTCCCTCCCTTTGTGAGACTGGCCTGAGGACTCACTATGAAGCCAGGGACGAACTTGAACTTCTGATCCCCACAGCCTGCACCCTCTGAGTCCTGGGATTACAGGTGTGTACCACCATGTCAGGCTCTGAGGATTTTATTCTCACTTATGCTCAAATTGTCTCACTTGGGGCCAGTAGGGACCATTTTGGTTCGTGTCGGTCTCTTAATCCTTTGACGCCTCTCGGCAGCTTCGGCGTCTTCCTTGTTTTCAAGCACATCTTGCTATTTCCTGCTCTCAAGCTAGAGTTAACCATCCTCCAAGGAACCTGGTTTCTTATGCTGGAAAAGGGCATTTAGGTAGAGGGTAGATTAGGACCAGGGAGATGGCCCCGTGGGTGCGAACAGTCCACACAAGCCTGCTAACCCACTGAAAACACAGATGCAGTGTGACGCATCGGCACCCTCGTCACCCCCGAGGTGCGATGGGCAGTGGGGACAGGAGAACCATCTGGAAGCTCATAGCCCAGCTTATCCTGGGCTTTACAGCGAAACAGCAAAAACAAAAGACCCCTGCCTTGACAAAGTGAAGGAGAGAATCAGCTCCCCAAGGTTGTCCTCTGACCTCCATATGTACATCATGGCCTGTGCAAGCATGCATAATACACATGTGTAAATAAATAATTAAATAAATAAATATTAAAGGGTCGATTAAGGGGCTGGAGAGATGGGTCAGTTGATAATATTGCTTGCCATTGGAAACCAGAGGACCTGCGTTTGGATCCCCAGCACTGAGGTGACAAAGAAAAAGCCAGGTGCAGCAATACACATTTCTAATTCCAGCTGGGGAGACAGAGACCGGAAGATCTCCGGGGCTTCTTGGCCAGCCACTCTAGGAAAATCGGTGAGCTCCAGGTTTATGAGAGACATCCCAAACACTAAAGTGCAGAGTAATAAGAAAGACACCCAGTTATCCACTGGCCGTCACACATGTGTGCATGCACACCAGCATCTACATACATGAACACACCTCTACACAACACACACGTAACATGAATCCACAGGAGAGAGGGAGGGAGGGAGGGAGGGAGGGAGGGAGGGAGGGAGGGAGGGAGGGAGGGAGGGAGGGAGGGAAGGAGGGAGGGAGGGAAGGAAGGAGGGAGGAAGAGTTGAGCCAGGTCTGTGGAATTTTTATGAACTCCAAAGACATGAAGGAGGCACATATCTGTAACCCATCACTTGGGAGTCTGGGCTAGAAGGATTACAAATTTGAGACTAGTCCAGGGAACCTAGTGAAATCTTCCCTCAAACAAACCAAAACAAAATGTAAAAGTACCAAATTCTGCATTTATTTAGCCTTGCTCCAGGGATGAGTGTTTTATAACCAAACATATAATCCTAACTTATCGTGAGGTTATTCCCACATTGGCCACACGGTGTCACCACAAATCAAATGTGCATTTGCATTCCCAGCGGGAAGCAGGGCTGATAAGACAAGCAACAGGACTATTTCTAACCCAGAAGTACTGTTTCAAATAATGCAGGGAGATGTCTGATGACTACGCTCTTCTTCTACAGCCTTGTAAAGAGGTGTTCACAGAGAGATTATACATTAATTAGCGGGACTTTTTAGATAAATAAAATGCCTTAGGAAAAAGGGTCACACTACCCGAATACTTTTTTTAAGTCTTTGTTTGAGACAGGGTCTTACCATGTAGCCCTGTCAAGCTATGACCAAGCTGACCTGGACTTCATAAGAGATCTGCTGGGATAAAAGTATGCACCACCATAACTGGCTACACACACACACACACACACACACACACACACACACACACACATATGTGTAGAGTAGAGGTGTGCACGTGGGGGTCAACCTTCAGGACATGGTTCTCTTCCCACCATGTGGAAACCATTCTGGGCATTGAACTCAGGCTGCCGGGCTGGGCAGCAAGCACCTTGCCAGCTGTGCCCTCCCACAAGTTCTATCCGAATACTTTTAGGAATAGAATTGTCCTCACCTGAGACCTGAGGCGACCTTCCAGATTACTGTCCTCCCTTCGTCCACCAAGGTGACAGCTCAGCCCTCGCAACTGGATTCTCAGAAAAGACTGACAGCAGAAGACAGTGGTGACTTTAGTGAGACTGTCCCCATCTTAGTGACAAGTTTGTAGAATAAAGAGTTTGAGCCAGGGATGGTGGCTCATGCTAGTAACTCATCACTTAGGGGGCAGAGGCAGGAGGTCCACCATAGTAAGTTTCCAGGCCACCCTGGGCTAGAGTGTATTTGGATATAGTGTCTACTGGATCCAAAAAGAAAAAAAGGAAAGAATAGACATTGGACGGGCAAGGGGTGTGGCCCAGGGATGGAGGGCTTACGCAGCATTTGCATAGCCCTTGGTTTGCTCCCCAGCTCTGCAAACAATAAAGAAGAGAGAAGGAGGTGGAAACCAGGAGTTTGTTGTCAGGTGACCCATGTTACAGCCGCAGTTCGCTCCGCAGCCATGACCACAGAATTGATGGCATATGGCTTCCGGTTTCCACGTCTGTAAGACAGATGCAAGAATGCCTCGCTTGTTGTAAGGATGAGATGGGATCACATGTGTAAATACCTCCACACCAGTTATGCTGTGTTTCCATCTGCCCATATCATCTCTGTCTGGTGGCCAGGATGCCACAGAGCTGAAGTTCTCTACCCTCTACCCATGGCTTTCATGCTCTGGCCTGGACTTTGTGCTCAAGGATGTTCCACACAGTCAGTACTTGTTCGGTCTGCCTGAATGAAATGCCCTCTTCCCTGCGGAGCTGAGACGACAGGCAGGTACTCTCCTGCTACTCTTTGTGCTTGGCACACAGCCGCTGCATACAGAGCTACCGGTCAGTTTTGGTCAACTTGGCACCATCTCGAGTCACCTGGTGTCTTAGTTAGCGTTACTGTTGCTGTAATGAAAGACCGTGGCTGAAACCAAGTTGGGGAGGGAAGGGTTTATTTGACTACACTTCCACCTTGTAGTCCATCACTTGAAGGAAGTCAGGACAGGAACTCCAGCAGGGCAGGAACCTGGAGGCAGGAGCTGATGCAGAGGCCATGGATGAGCCACTGCTCACGGGCTTGCTCTTCACGGCTTGCTCAACCTGCTTTCTTATAGAGCCCAGAACCACCAGCCCAGGGGTGGTCCCATCCACAATGGACTGGGCCCTTCCCCATCAATCACCAATTTAAAAAAGGCCCTACAGGCTTGCTCTTCTCTGACCCTTGCTTGTATCAAGTTGACATAAAACTAGACAGCACACTTGGGAAGAGGGAACCTCAATTGAGAAATTACCTCCATTAGACTGGGCTGTAGATAGGTCCTTGGTATTTTCTTGATTAATGATTGATATGGGAGGGCACAGTCCACTGTGGGAGGTGCCAGCCCTGGACTGGTGGTCCTTGGTGTTATAACAAAGCAGGCTGAACCGGACAGTGGTGGTGCACGCCTTTAGTCCCAGCACTCGGGAGGCAGAGGCAGGCGGATCTTTATGAGTACAAGGCCAACCTGGTCTACATAGTGAGATCCAGGACAGGATCCAAAACTACACAGAGAAACCCTGTCTTGAAAAACCAGAAAAGAACAAAGAAAGGAAGGAAGGAAGGAAGGAGTCTGAGTAAGCCATGCATGGTAAGCAGGCCAGTAAGCAGGCTTCCTCTAAGGTCTCTGCTTTTGTTCCTGCCTCCAGATTCCCGTCCTGACTTCCTTCAGTGACAGACTGTGATGTGGAAGTGTAAGCCAAATAAACCCTTTGCTCCCCCAAGTTGCTCTTGGTCAGCGTTTTGTCACAGTAACAGAGGTAGGAAAAAAAGTAGGACACCAGCCATCTCTCTGCAGACTGGTGTTGACGTCTTGTTTAGGTTTTAGACGACAGTAGATGGTCAATCTGAGTCATTCCATGTTTTTCCTTCCTCAGTGCATGTTAGCATCACAGACGGCCTGAAAGACATATTGTGCATATTGACCTCCTTGACCGACCGAAAGCTTGCCTCTTAGCCACCTAACTGCCCTGGTCTTTAGTTAGCCTCTTGTTTCTGGAAATGTGTGTGTGTGTGTGTGTGTGTGTGTGTGTGTGTGTGTGTGTGTGTGTGTACATGTGCATATGTGCGTGTGCCTCTGTGTGTCTGTAAGCCTCTTGTTTCTGGAAATGTGTGTGTGTGTGTGTGTGTGTGTGTGTGTGTGTGTGTGTGTGTGTGTATGTGTGTACATGTGCGTATGTGCGTGTGCCTCTGTGTGTCTGTATGTCTGTGTCTTTTGCTTCCATGGTAACCGCAGTCTCTGTTCTGACATTGGGTGAGATAAAAATACAGTACCCTAGAGGACAGCTTCTTTGAAGACTAGGAGTTAGAAACTTATTAACAGGCTTACAAAAACAATTTAAGCACTTTATTTCCTTTTGGGAGCTCAAAACACTTTACGAGAATTCCTCAGTGCATACTCAAGCATGCTTATGTATTTGGAGAGCTGTGGACACTGAGTTGTCATCCTGTGTGCAGAGGGGAAGCTGAGGCCAGCAGGAGGGAGGTGCTTTTTGGTGATGACGGCTGAGTCACCCAGTGCTGGGCCTCTGCTGAGGGGCTGTGGTCCTGGGAGGACCTGGCTGTCTGGCTTCTTTGTGTCTTTCTGTGACTGGGGCCATCGTGAGTTGATAAAAGGAGCAGAGAAGAGAGCACATGCCTGTGTTTCTATGACCCTCCCAGCGTCATTTGTTTTCTAGTCGTTTCTATGGGGAAGCAAGAGGGAAATTTTATTTTTATTACAAGCATCATGTTCTGCCCAGAAAAAAATGTTAAAGAAGCCGGGGTTTTTCAGGAGTGAACTTAATAAATTCCTGAGTGATGACATTCCTTTTATCACTCTCTACTGGGTGTCCTACTCCCAAGAGTCCTTTGATGGGTCCTATTTCTGTAGTCACCACGGAGGTCGTAGGGCCCCTGGGAGCAACTCTTCCGGTACCTGGAATCACTCCTCGCTGTGACTGTAGCCAGCACTTCCTGAGTGGAGACACCAGTGCTTCTGCTACCAGATCCTTCGCTCTCCCCGTGGGCGTCTCTGACCCCAGTTCTTTGCTGTGTCTGTGATTTTCACAGTGAGTATTAGCTTCCTTGTTGCTGTGGCGGAACACCGGACAAAAAGCAACTCAAGGGAGGAAGGTCTTCATTGGCTCAGTTTGAGAGCGAGTACAGCCCGTCACAGCAGAGAAAGCTGGAGGCAGGAGTGTGAGGCCGCTGGTCACAGTGTATGCCGCCATCAAGCCGAGAGCAATGGACGCCATGGATGCTCAGCTCGATTTCTCTCTTCCCTTTTTATTCAGTCTGTGAGGTCGCACTGCCCACGCTCGTTCCCTCCTCCGTTTAAAGATCTCTGGAAACATTCTTACAGGCCCACCCTGAGGTGCGTCCCCTGGGTGATTACAAACCCAGTCAAGCTGACCAAAGTTAGCCGTCACACTGTTAGACAGACGTTCAGACACTCAGGAAGCGGTAGGTGAGGGCGCTAAGGTGGCTTCACTGGCAAAGGTGTTGGCCGACAAGGATGATGACCCGAGTTTAACCCCTGGTAGCCACACGGTGAAAAGAAAGAAGCAACCCGCACAAGTAGTTCTCCGTCCCCCACACACCGTGGTACCATGCCATGCACACATGTACCACATACACACACACACACACACACACACACACACACACACACACACACACACACACCTTAAATAAATAAACGTAACAAAAAAATCAGAGATAACTGCCATGTGAATAGTCATCTATCTGCTTGCCCCAACACAGACCTGTGTGGCAAAATACTTGAAATTTGCACCTGCACCAAACATATACAAACATTTCAAAAAGCACATTGGGATGGTTGTTGTTGTGGTCATGGCATTGGTGGTGGTGGTGTACGTGTGGGGTGTGTGTGGGGGGATGTGGGTGTGGGGTGTGGAGGGGCATGGGGGTATGTGTGAGGGCATGCCGTGGTGAGCATATGGATGTCAGAAAATGACTTGGAAGGAGTCGGTTCTCTCTCTGATCATGTGGATCCTGGGAATCCACTGGTCATCAGGCTTGGTTGCAAGTATTTTTACCAAATGAGCCATTCACTGGCCCCACAAACTTTTCTTCCTCATCATTATTCCCTTTAAAAAAAAAAAAAAACATTTTAACAGCTTTATTGCTAGGAAAGCCCTTGAATCTTCTCCTCTGCTAATCCAAGTCTTTCCTCGGAGAGGCTCTCAGTGGAGCAGAGCTCAGCCGTCTTCCTCGGCCTTCTACCCTTCCATCAGTTTTCAGGAAGAACCCAGCTGCGTTCCGTTGAGAACGGCTTCATCTCCCGTGTCCCCTGGCTGTGGTTTGGACATTAGGATGAGCAATCCCTCACAGATGAAGTCCTGGGTGACCCTGTAATCAACAGGCTGAATGTTTGCAGAGCATGACTAACCACTCGTAAAAGAGCCAAGCATGATTCAAAGAACTCCACCAAAAATAATGTATTATTGGGCCTCGTCTCAGCCTGGTGCGAAGTCAGATCTTGAGTCACAAAGCCCATTGGCAATCCAGGTGTGTTTGACTCTAACAAAGAGGTTAGCGTAGCCCAGATGTGGAGTGGTATATTTAGAGCTGGCCCCAGGATGAGTTTTGGTGGCGAGGCAATGACACAAGACAGAGACTAACCTGGAAAGGGACGACTTCACTAGTCCCCATTTCTGCCCCCAAGAGAAGTAACCCAAGCTGAGGGGAGTCTCTTTACTTCCTAGAAAAGGAAGCTTTTATAGTTTTGCAAAGAAGCGGATGATTAGAAGAGGTGTCTTCGTTGGGGAAGCATGTGAAGCTTGCATGGGGTCCCTCCCAAGACATCCTTGGTTGGGCCCCAGCCTTGGTCAGCTCTGATCTAATGTAGCCACCGTGTGTCCCTGTTAGGACGCGCTCAGTCATGATAGCTGCCCTGCTTCAGAAGACACACAGCTGCTACCCCCACCATGACAGCCCCACCAGGGCTCCTCCTAGAGGTCCCTCCCTGCTGGTGACAGGCTAAGAAGAATTAGCCACTGAGGCAGCAGAGGGAGCCAGAGAAAAGGGTGAAGGGCCCTGGGACAGTCAGCCTCCCATAAGGCGGGCTCATATTCATCTGCATTTCATTCCCCGGGTTACAGTTTTAGTTGCAATGTTGCATACAACACTCCTTACTTGAGGGGAAGAATAACAATGTTTGCATGGTTACAGATGAGGTCTCACCTCTCTGGCATGCTTATCCTAACCATGGCCATGTCTTCTCTCTAAAAGACTTGCCTTCCCTGCCTGATCATGTCCTTTCTTACTGGCCCTTGCTCTTCTATCTTCAGGCAATTCGGTGGTTACGCCAAGGAAGCAGACTACATTGCTCACGCCACCCAGCTACGTACCGCCCTGGAGGGCACGCCAGCCACCTACCAGGGTGACGTCTACTACTGTACCGGGTATGACCCTCCCATGAAGCCCTATGGACGTCGGAATGAGGTCTGGCTTGTGAAGACATGAGTCATTCACTGAACTGAGAGCATCCTGGAAGTGTGCCACTGTGTCCCCCGACTTGGGGTCAAGGGGGGGCAGTGCTTCTCCAGTGCTAGCTTTCCTTCAAAACCCCTCACTGCCAGGTTTCTAAAATAAGCCAAGATTGGCAGCACCGTTCTTGTTCAGTTATAAAATCCTGTGGCAGATCAGAAAAATCTCAGCAGCATTTTCTCTGCCATCTGGGTCACTGAAAACTGATTTTTAAAAATTATCAAATTTGTATTTTTGTTAGTGAGGGAACATGTGATTTATGCATGAGCTTTCATCTATGATTCTTCTAAGAACTTTGTCTAGAAACCAAAAATACATATCTTTGACTTAAGCAGCAGAGACAATTCTAAGTATAATTATTTCTTGGGTTCTATAGTCCTTTAAAAATATTCATTCTTTTGTGTGTGTGTGTGTGTGTGTGTGTATGTTTGAGTGTGAACATGTGTGTGCAGGTACCCTCAGAGCCCATAAGAAGGCATCAGATCCCATGGAGCTGGAGTTACAGGAAATTGGAAGCCACCAGATTTGTATTGCTGGGAACTGAACTCTGGTCCTCTGGAAGAGCAGCAAGCACCATTGAGCCATCTCTCCAGCCCAAGGTTCACAGTCTTAACAGAGCACTGTTGATGGTGTTCACTGTATTGAGAGATCTGGAGTCTGCAGAGCATCCTCCCAGGCTCCCAGGGAAAGAGGCTGTGTTCGTGATCTGGATGCCTGGCTGTCTCTGAGCCCGTATTTACCAGGGCTTCCAGGCAGCACATCTGTGAACAATAGCTGAGGATAGGGTTTGCAGCTGTGGTCCACAGGGGTTTGCAGAAGTTTGCGAAAGCGGACGGAGAAGAAAATCACACTCCCACACACAGCCAGCCCTAGGGGCAGGAAATGTCACCGGGAGGATTTATTCGGTACGATGAGATGAGCTCAGAAAAGGCTCGAGTCCAGGCTCCTCAACTGAACAAGACCGGAATAAAAGGAACAAGCAGTGTGGCCTGCAGAGAAGAAAAGGGAGAGAAGGCTGTGAGTGCCAAGCGGGGAAAGCAGCTGGGCTGCAACAGGTTGTGGGTAGGCGAGGCAGTGAGTGAGCTTCGGGGTCACGAGGGGCACCGGGATCAAGCCCTGTCAACAGCCCTAACTTAGACAACTGTGAAGATCCCCCAGGGACTCGGGAGGCCACCTGTCAGTGTTTGGGTTTCTATGGCAACAGCAGGGCTCTGGGCAGTGCTTAGTAGGGGGAAGATGCAGAAAGGTGGGCACCAGTGAGAAGCAAGGAGAGACAACAGCCGATGACGTGTTCGCTGGAGGCCTTCCAGCGTCCGTCGCTTCTGGGTTGCAGCCCCGGCTGTTTCTGAAGGTCAGCCTTGACTGCCTCGTGCACTGTTCCTGACTATGACACTCACTTCACATCTTGACTCTGTGTTGGGGGCAGTATCAGGACCCTCACACAGACGAGGAGGTGAGGCCCACCCCCCAGGCTTTCCCACTGAACCCAAGACTAAGAGAAGTGTAGCATGGGGCCTGAGGTCATGTCAGGTGGTTTGGATTTTTAAAAATATTTTATTTATGTATGGTGTGTGTGTGTGTGTGTGTGTGTGTGTGTGTGTGTGTGTGTGTGTGTGAAGAGGCCTTGGGATGCCTGACTTCTTACGTGGATGCTGGGGTCCAAACTCAAGTCCTCATGATTGAGCAGCGAGCACTCTTAACCACTAAGTCATCTCTCCAGCCCCAGTTCGGATTTTATCCCAAGCAAAATTAAAAGTACTTGTGTGGCATCAATTGGGAATGTGACCCTATTATATTTTGGGAGGAAAATTCTGCCCATGGTGCAGGAAATACAAGGAGGGGTGTGTGGCTGAGTCGGGAAGACCAGCATCATTGTTAAGGAAACAAACACAACCCCCTCTCATACTAAGACAACGCAAAGTCCGTTTCTAACACGCACAGCCCTGTATGATTCGTCCTCCACTTCCCGCTCTCCGTCTCTTCCCCATACAGCCATGGCCATGGCCACGGCGAGTTCTCTGTCACCTTTTCAGGTGGCCGGGTCTCCTCGTCCCACTGATGGTACCTTGACCCCCTACCTTTTCAAAAAGCCTGGAACGCCCCTGTCTCTAACTCACCCTACCCTACCCCACCCCAGAGAGATAGTTAGGAATACACTTAGTGTTAGAAGAAGCTGGTATGGTTTTCTTTTTTCACACAGCAAGAAATACACACGTAGGTTGAATGGCGGGTGCTTGCTTGTCGTCTCAGGGCTGCAAGACGGCAGAAAAGGTCCCAGGAGAAGAAGCTGCCCCTGCCACATCCGTAATCTCATTGTGTGAGAAACAAAAACATTTTCCAGAGTTCCCACAGCAGAGTTCCATTAACTGGCAAGGGCAACGTGAGCGTCAAGGTGTGTGTGCAACTCGGGAAGTGTGTGCAACTCGGGAAGTGTGTGCAACTCGGGAAGTGTGTGCAACTCGGGAAGTGTGTGCAACTCGGGAAGTGTGTGCAACTCGGGAAGTGTGTGCCTTTGTAGTTAGGAAAGTCAGAGCCTATGAGACAGGTCAAGGTGTGTGTGCAACTCGGGAAGTGTGTGCAACTCGGGAAGTGTGTGCAACTCGGGAAGTGTGTGCAACTCGGGAAGTGTGTGCAACTCGGGAAGTGTGTGCAACTCGGGAAGTGTGTGCCTTTGTAGTTAGGAAAGTCAGAGCCTATGAGACAGGTCAAGGTGTGTGTGCAACTCGGGAAGTGTGTGCAACTCGGGAAGTGTGTGCAACTCGGGAAGTGTGTGCCTTTGTAGTTAGGAAAGTCAGAGCCTATGAGACAGGTCAAGGTGTGTGTGCAACTCGGGAAGTGTGTGCCTTTGTAGTAGGAAAGTCAGAGCCTATGAGACAGGTCAAGGTGTGTGTGCAACTCGGGAAGTGTGTGCCTTTGTAGTAGGAAAGTCAGAGCCTATGAGACAGGTCAAGGTGTGTGTGCAACTCGGGAAGTGTGTGCCTTTGTAGTAGGAAAGTCAGAGCCTATGAGACAGGTCAAGGTGTGTGTGCAACTCGGGAAGTGTGTGCAACTCGGGAAGTGTGTGCAACTCGGGAAGTGTGTGCCTTTGTAGTTAGGAAAGTCAGAGCCTATGAGACAGGTCAAGGTGTGTGTGCAACTCGGGAAGTGTGTGCCTTTGTAGTAGGAAAGTCAGAGCCTATGAGACAGGTCAAGGTGTGTGTGCAACTCGGGAAGTGTGTGCCTTTGTAGTAGGAAAGTCAGAGCCTATGAGACAGGTCAAGGTGTGTGTGCAACTCGGGAAGTGTGTGCCTTTGTAGTAGGAAAGTCAGAGCCTATGAGACAGGTCAAGGTGTGTGTGCAACTCGGGAAGTGTGTGCCTTTGTAGTTAGGAAAGTCAGAGCCTATGAGACAGGTCAAGGTGTGTGTGCAACTCGGGAAGTGTGTGCCTTTGTAGTTAGGAAAGTCAGAGCCTATGAGACAGGTCAAGGTGTGTGTGCAACTCGGGAAGTGTGTGCCTTTGTAGTTAGGAAAGTCAGAGCCTATGAGACAGGTCAAGGTGTGTGTGCAACTCGGGAAGTGTGTGCCTTTGTAGTAGGAAAGTCAGAGCCTATGAGACAGGTCAAGGTGTGTGTGCAACTCGGGAAGTGTGTGCCTTTGTAGTTAGGAAAGTCAGAGCCTATGAGACAGGTCAAGGTGTGTGTGCAACTCGGGAAGTGTGTGCCTTTGTAGTAGGAAAGTCAGAGCCTATGAGACAGGTCAAGGTGTGTGTGCAACTCGGGAAGTGTGTGCCTTTGTAGTAGGAAAGTCAGAGCCTATGAGACAGGTCAAGGTGTGTGTGCAACTCGGGAAGTGTGTGCCTTTGTAGTTAGGAAAGTCAGAGCCTATGAGACAGGTCAAGGTGTGTGTGCAACTCGGGAAGTGTGTGCCTTTGTAGTAGGAAAGTCAGAGCCTATGAGACAGGTCAAGGTGTGTGTGCAACTCGGGAAGTGTGTGCCTTTGTAGTTAGGAAAGTCAGAGCCTATGAGACAGGTCAAGGTGTGTGTGCAACTCGGGAAGTGTGTGCCTTTGTAGTTAGGAAAGTCAGAGCCTATGAGACAGGTCAAGGTGTGTGTGCAACTCGGGAAGTGTGTGCCTTTGTAGTAGGAAAGTCAGAGCCTATGAGACAGGTCTCAGAATGGCTTTGGGAGGACACGTGGGGGAGTGGGCGGGTGTGTGTGCCCAGGTAAGTAAGAGAAGGTCAGAGAGCGAGGCCAGGTCTCAGAAGATCTGCAGGCTCTCTCTACCCCCACCAATTCCTTCTGTCTTCTAGCTCTCCCCTGTAGCATGAATCTTAAAAGTTCTTATTAATAAAACAAACCTGGAGCCAAGTATTGGGGTGAAGCTGGAAGATCAGAGAGACAGAACAAACCACAGCTAACCTCACCTGGCCAACTTCTCAGCTGGTCTTGTTTCCTCAGACTGGAAGCCTCTGTGTCCTCATATCCAAATGGCTCTCAGCTGAACTGTGCTGCTCAAAACCTAAAAGCTTAACCAGCCAAATGCTTAACCAGCCAAATGCTTAACCAGCCAAATGCTTCTAGTTTCTGGTCCTCACGCCTTATATACCTTTCTGCTTTCTACCACCAGTCCCTGGGGTTAAAGGCTTGGCTTTCTGGGATTAAAGGCGTGTGTCACCATGCCTGGCTGTTTCCAATGTGGCCTTGAACTCACAGAGATCCAGAGGGATTTCTGCCTCTGGAATGCTAGGATTAAAGGTGTGAGTGCCACCATTTTTTAGCCTTTGTATCTAGTGGCTGTTCTGTTCTCTGACCCCAGATAAGTTTATTAGGGTGCACAATATTTTGAGAACACAATACCACCACACTCCCCTCTCCCCTTCCAAAGCCAGAACTGGGGAACACCGTCACATAGAGGGAAGGAGAAAGGTTTCAGCCGCCTGCCTCACACTGAAAACCCAGGGTGACTGGAAGACAATGACAGAACAGGCCGGACACCAGGACGCCAGGACGCCAGGACGCCAGGGACAAGAGCTCTGGCGGCAGCAAAACAAGTCTACCCAGCTCTGTATTTAGTGATGAAAAGCGGCTGCTGGCGTAGTGGTGGACGCCTGTGGTCCTTGCACTTCAGAGGCAAGAGGAAAGGGAGTTCAAAGCCAGCCTTGGCTACATCAAAAGTTTGAATCTAGCCTGTGCTACAGGAGACCCTATTATCTCAAGCAGGGGAAAAACAAACAAACAAGCAAAAACCAAAAACAGGCCAGGCATGGTGGCACACACACTTGTAAGGCCAAAGCAGGAGTGCCACAAGTTCAAGGCCTGCCTAGACTGCAAAATGAGTTCCAACCTGAGCTAAAAATGAGATGATGTCTCTCAAAGAAGAAAAAGAAAGAGAGGGGGGAAGGAGGGGGGGGAAGAAAAGGGAGGGGAGGGGAGGGGAGGGGAGGGGAGGGGAGGGGAGGGGAGGGGAGGGGAGGGGAGGGGAGGGGAGGAGAGGGGAGGGGAGGAGGAATGAAAGGGAAACAGTTGACTACAGGCACCAGACTTTCCCATTGCCCATCTACAAATGAAGAAACTGAATATTCCTGTCCCCACCTACTCTCATCAGTATCACTGCCAAAACCGAAGTTTATTTTTAAAACCTTTCGGCCTCTTCTCACTTCTCTCCCTGGGGTGCTGGAGTAGAGCCCGTGGCTAATATCTGAACGGGTAAAAACCTACCCTGGAAAACAGTGACCAGAAGAACTTAGGCGTCAACAACTAACTATGCTCCAGACTGAGTGCTCAGAGTCCCAGCTCAAGGCGACAGCCTCTCCTGAACTGCAGGCATAAACAGGCTCTCCCATCTCCCAGAAGCCACCACCTTCCTGTGGCCTTAATGTTCCTTGCATTTTTGCAAGCTCTGTCCAGTAAAATTGTTTTGCATGTACTGTGGCATGATGCCACATTCTTAAGCTTACGTATGAGTGTCCTGGGGTCATGGGGTGATTGTATGCACAAACACAGGGGAACCCCCAGTGAGCCCAGAGAACTAGTCACCACTCCTTTGAGGAAGATCTCCTAATTTACACTTGGCTTCTCCACTCTTGAGTAATGTTCTTTGATCTTGAGCACAATAATTAGTTTCACAGCATGCCACATTGATTTGGGGAATGCCATAGATTTGGCATTTGAATTTATGTCCTGAACTGGTACTAACCCTTTCCTTATTTTTGTTTCTGTAGCGACATCACTCTATAAGAATCTGGGGAGAGACCCAAATAATAGCCACAAATTCGGAATCAGGAACCAAGCTAGGAAGGTAGAAGTGACGCGGTGGCCTGTGAGTGGGGCAAGAACTGCTGTTGGCTGTGAAGAGCCCTCGCATAGTCCAACTGCTACACGGTTCTGTCTTTGCAGTGAATAAGCTACATGTTCATTTAAAACAAAACGAAACATGTCGTGGAGCTGGAGAGGTGGCTCAGATGGCTCCTTGCAGAGGACTGGGGTTCAGATCTCAGCATCCACATTGAGCAGATCACAACCTCCTGGAACTCCACTTCCATGGGATCCAACTTCCTCTTCTGGACACACACACACACACACACACACACACACACACACACACACTTGTGCACAGTACATAATTTTATTAATATAGATTCATTGGAATTTTTAAAAGAACTGTTGCCACGTAATCCCAGCACTCAGGAGGCTGCCAGGCCAGCCTGGGTTACATATCAAGACCCTGTTTCAAAAACAAAGCAAAGGCCTAGAGAGGCAGCTTAACAGTTAGGAGCATTTGTGGCTCTGGCAGAGGACCTGGGTTTGGTTTCCAGGACATACATGGTGGTCCACAACTGTCTGTGACTCTCTTCTGACCTTTGAGAGCACCAGATACATACATGGTACAAATATATGCACCCATACATATAAAATCAATAAATCTAACAGAATTGGTTTTTTAAGCAAAATGAAAATGAGCTATTGATAGCTAAAACTTATGAAGCATTCATTGTGTCCCAGGTACTTGCTCATTATGTGAATGACCTGATTTTACCCTGTAAGGAGGCCATTGGCACTATTTTCTCTATTTAATTTACAAATGAACTGGGAGGTTCATTAGGATGGCCTAGGCTAGCCCGGTGTGATGAGATTTGCAGCACCTGGGAGGTGGAGGCAGGAGGATCAGGACTTCAAATTCATCCTCAGCTATAGAGCAAGTTTGAGGCTAGCCTGGACTACAAGACAGAGTCGCCTGTTCAGAAGCATGTCATAGAACTAATGCCTGGACTTTTAACTGCTGTCTACAGAGGAAGACAGAGGGATAGACAAGTCAGTCAGATCACTGCTGGGAATCAGTGCTGCTTCTGGATGTTCAAGTTCACAGAGTTGTTCGTCTTCAACCAAGGCACATACCCTGAGGACACAGGGATTATAAGACGGCCACTGAGCCACAGAGTAAATTATACAGGAGGACAGGCCACCTCCCACTGCACTCAGCTGTAGACACACGCCCGGCCTCACCCACTGTGCTTGAATATCCAGAGCTGTGCTGCCAAGTGCCTGGGAGTGTGAACCTAGCTGCCAAACTGCCAGGAGGCAAATTCTGGCTCTGTCACACATCGTCCGTGTGGCCTTGGGCATTCTGTTTATGTGAGACAGGGTCTCGGGTAGACAATATTCACCTGAGTACTCAAATCAAAATGCTGGACGTCAGCCTGGGAAGAGACGATTGGCTGGATGCTCTCAGATGGCATCCCTCTCTCCCATGCTGCCATAACCTGAAACTGGCCTTCCCCAGGGCAGCAAGGCCATCCTCATCCTCCATGCTGCCGTATCATCCAGCCAGTTCCTCTAAACGCCTCACGTAATGAGAGTCTTTATTTATTTACTTTTGCCTGCATGTATGTCTGTGTGAGGATGCCTGGTCCTCTGGAATTGGAGTTACAGACAGTTGTGAGCTGCCATGTGAGTGCTGGGATTTGAACCCAGGTTCTCTGGAAGAGCAGACATCTCTCCAGCCCTTTAAAGTCTCGTGTAAAATGGAGAGACGAAAGAAGGACAGTAAAGACCTTCTTCAGGACCAGACATCCAAGGGGGGGGGGGGGTGAGGAACAGAGGGACCCTCTCCTGGATCATGAACTCATGGTGTGGCTCCACTAGCCGTGACTAGACAGGGGTGAGAATCTGTGTGAGGCCACGTGGAATTGGCCAATCCTCTTCTCTACTCAGCATGCTTGTCTGCATCCTGGTTTTTGTTGTTGGTTTTGTTGTTTGTTTTGAGTTTGGTTCTACTGTTGGGCCTAAACTAGTCTTAAATTTTCTCATCATTTATTCACTTCACAAGCTTTTTTATTCAGTCCCTCCAATGCACCAGCTACGTCGCTAGGCAATTAGATGTAGCAACAAACAAGCGAAACAAACCCTCGCACAGCAGGTGCGGGGGGAACATGTATGCAGCATATGACGTCATACTTTAGGAGGTAATAGTGCTATGGCAAAAGTGAAAAGGAGAGCAGAAGCGAATGAATGACTTCAGCGATGTCGTGAAGAGGATGGTATGTGAGTTTTACCAGTGAGGTCACGTGAGGACAGAAAATGCTGAATGGTAGCGAAGTAACCGGGCGGATGGATAGGTGGGAACAGCCAATGCAAAGGCCCCAAAGTAAGGCGACCCTGTGACTAGGGGCTGGCTGCAAGGTCAGGGGGTTCCACAGGGAGCAGAGGGGAACACGGGCCAGAAGAGCTCATGTAAGGACCGAGAGGAGGTCGTGTAAGGACTCAAAACTGCCGTAAGCCCTGAGTGCCCTTCTGTAGTAAATGGATAGCCCCTTCCAGGACCGAAGCACAGGGTGAAATGATCAAATCAGCTTCTCAGAGAACTCCTCTGCTGCTAAGTCAGGACGCACTGTAACAAGTGCAGATTGGAGCGGGGGCCACAGGAACAGGAGCCAATGACCAGCAGAGGTCCATCCCAGCAAAGCGAGGAAGAGGGGCTTGTCACTTGCAGCAGTGAAACGTGTCCAGAGTATGTTTATCGTTTGACGATTGACCCAACGGGATTTCCTGATGGCCTAAACATTGCATGTGCAGGAAAAGAACAGCATCAAAGAGGCTAAGATTCTTTTTAATTTAACATTATCCTGTTGAGAGAGAGAGAGAACATGTCATGGCTCACATGTGAACACCTTGGGGGAGCTGGTTCTCTCCAAGTGTCGTCCGAAAAGCAGGTTGATCCATTGGCACTGTAACAGGGAGAGAAAACATCAAAACATCTCAATAGTAAGGACACTGTGTCCTTGGGGACAGTAGAAGGTGGACCATCGCTGGCTGAGAGGCCTGTGGTCGGTACCATGTCACAAAAATGCTTACAGTGGGGGCAGAAGACTCTGCTGTGCCCGGATCTCTAGCCGGGCTGTGTCACAGCCTATATGCAGCAGGGCTCCCCCGGGCACTTCCACTGTGTGACAAGTGTCGGAGTTGTTGTTGTTCCCTGCCGCCTGCTCCCTGTTTGTACTCTTTTACTTAGAAGTCCCCCTCCCCCCCCGCCCCGAAGCAACACCTGCTTCTTCCAGAATTCTTGACTGAGAACTCCATCTCTCCCTCAGTAGCCAATTTCTGCTGGATGCTTGTGAACCTGTGATTAGATGATGTTGCCTTTGTTTGCGCTCTCGCCTCTCCCCCTCCTGCCTGTGTATCAGATGGAAGCTCTCAGCTACTGCTCCAGCACCGTGCCTGCCTGCCTGCCGCCATGCTCCTGCAGTAGTCATACACCGCATAGCGAAGTGTTAGGCAACAGCAGACCATGTATATGATGTCAGATCATGTTACCTGTGAGTGGCACCGTAGCCTTCTTAGTTTAGTAAGTGCCCTCCATGACTGTGTTAGCTGCTTTCCTCGTTGCTCTGACAAGACACCTGCAGAAGCAGCCTAAGGGAGGGAGGGTTTATGTAGACTCACGGATTGAGGGTAGAGTCCATCATGGTGAGAAGGCGTGGTGGCGGGAGTGTGAGGCAGTTGGTCACATTGCATCTACAGCCAGGAAGCAGAGAGAGTTGGATGCTGGCGCCCAACTTGCTTTCTCCTTTTTTTAAATTTAGTCCAGGACCCCAGCCTATGGAACAGTGACACCCGCATTCCAGGTGGGTCTTCATTACTCGGTGAATGAAATGCCCTCAAAGACATGCCCAGAGGTGTGTCTCCTAGGTAATTCCAGTCAAGTTGATAGTGAAGATTCCCCTTCGGGGTGATGTTCAAGCAATGATAAATTTGTCAGTGTGTTTCCTGTCCTTAAGTGATTCACAGCTCTAACATAAGATGGAAGTTTAACCATGATCTTATCCTGCCCTGACTGTAAACTTATTTCAGTGGGATACCTGAGGACAAGGCCAGATGCTTTTCAGTGACATTATTCAGCCTTTAAAAGTCCAACCAAAGTTGAAAAGCTAAAAATCCACATTAGTAGATTATTGTGGTTGTTCTTAACAGGGACTTGCTAGTAATCATTATAACACTGGAAAATTTTCGTTAACATTAATCAAAACAACACACAAATCATTAAGTCATATTTCCTTGTAAGAATTCAGTGAAGTCACTTCCTATTCACTAGGTTTAATTCAATCATTCACTTGTATTTTTGAAAAGAAAAATGGTTATTTGATTCATATGTTTTTATTTCTTCTGGAAAAAAATAACCAATGTGATCCTGAAAGAAAAATAAGATACAACAGTATGTCTAATTATTTCACTCACACTGACTCCCTATCCCCTTCAATGTGTCGCAACAGTTAGGGAACACACAGAGTTATAATCATTCCATTTATGAGAATATTTTTAACACTTCAGAGTATACGCCCTTTCAGGGGAAGGCTGGTGCCTGTGGGTCTGTTTCCATAGGGATAAAAGCTTTAGCTTTGACAAAGCTATTTTAGAACTCTGTAGAAATGAAAGCTAGCATCACAACAAAGCGAAGAGTTCCCTCCTGTCGACATGGACATGAATTCAGTTCAGAGATTCAGCTAGACAGTGGGAACAAGAGGAGCATTGCCCAGGAAGCTTGCTTTGGAGACAGCAGCTGGCAGGCTGGGCTCAGCCGGCACTACTGACCAGAGAAACTAAATCTGGACTCTTGCGTGGCAGCTGTGTCCCAGGAGAGAGCATTTGGTGACCAAGTAATCCCAGACTTCACGCAGGTGCTGCAAGGCTTTGGCCTGGCCTGGGAATTTATACATCATCACTCCGCACTGTATTTTACTGACTATGGGCAAATGCCTAAGGCCAGCCTAGATTTGAGAGGGGATGAGACCCACCCTCTTGGCAGGAAGAATGTCAGATAATTAGGGCCATCTTGAAAAGTACCCTGTCTTCTGAAATCCTTAAATGTGTTTGGCATATTAAAACATATCATTGTCTACCCTGTGATTTAATTTCATTAAGAGTATACAAATACCACCTAAATATGCATTCTTATTATCCACATGTCATGTCCAAACATGTTTGCAGAGTGAGATAGTTTTGTGTGTCTTTGAGTGTTTTGTTTAATTGGTTGCTTAGTTGGTTTTTGTTTTGTTTGAGACAGGGTTTCACTTTGCAGCTGATGCTGGACTGAAACTCATTGTGTTGTCCATGCTGTCTTCTGTCCTTGAACTCCCCCCAAACCTAAATGCTGAGATTACAGTGTGAGCCACCATGCCCTGCCGAGATAGTTTGCAACTTAAAGCATTTAAATAATTTTTTAAATTGTGTGTGTGTGTGGGGGGGTGTTTGTGTGGGGGGGCGTGTTCACATGCCTGTGGCTCAGGAGCCCACCGAGGCCGGAAGAGGGTGTTACAGGTGATTGAGAACTGTTTGACCTGGGCTCCAGGACCCAACCTCAAGCCCTCTGCCAGTGTGCCCTCTCAGCGGCTGAACCATCTCTCTAGCAAAGCATTCGCTCTCAGTTCTGAGTGTGTGCGCTGAGGGTGTCACTGTGAGACTTAGTGTTTTTCCTTGTGGATATGGCCGGCTCCAACATCTGAACAAAAGATTTCTGCAAGCTGTGTGTACGGGGACCTCATCTGATGCCAATAAATCAGTAAAATCTGTCTTGGTGTCAGAGTCTCATTACGTATTAACCGCCGGTGCCAGCCATTCTTAAAATTCCACCATGTATTCTAAGCTGACTACTTGTTCGTTTTTGCAGTTCCTTTATTACGTTTTCTTTTCTCACTTTAAATAAACAATCTGTAATGAACTTTTCTAACTGGGAGATTCTAGCTAATCGAGGTGTGAATGAAACACCTTTAAACAAAGCAATAAATGATAAAGATTGTTCTTGTCTTTTGTGTCTGGTCTAAGTAAAAGTCTGAGCAAATTGCAGCCTCAGGACTTGTTGACATTTAAACCCTCGAGCTCCACACCAGGCTAGAACTGTATAAAGAACATTGCTTCATTCTGATTGAAGGTAATATGGACTTGATGGCTGATGGCGGTACACAGCCCAGTTTATCAGCTGATTTACCATTTTATCATCAAAAGCCCTAGGAACCATTTCATACATACCAGAAGAAGAAGGAAAAAACACCAGCTGGGTAACCCCAGTATACAGCCAGGAGATGATTATAAGGCTTTTGCAGTAATAGAAGTTGACAGCATAGAAATTAATAATAAGTCAGGGTATGTTTCCTTTGGGAACAAATGGGATATTCATTGACAGGAATATCATGCCCCTGCCATGGTGTGGTTTTTTATTTTGAAGGCTTTAAGCTTTCCTTTTATGAATTTTATTGTAAATAATGCTATCTGTCATTTTTGTTAAGCCTTGCACAATTCACAAGATTACATTTAAATAATCTCTGCTATAAGTTCCTATATCAACATTTTCCCTTTTAGAATGTAACTTAAGTAAAATTAAATATTTATGAATTGACATTTTACTCAACCGTGTCAGATTACTTCTTCTAGGTGCAGCAGTTGAACTTGAACAGACCTGCAATATTTCCCACATTATCTGCTCTCTTCTGATAATGAAGCAACCCATGGGGCTGGCTCAGCTTTTAGAAGCGCTTGCTGCCCTTGCAGAGGGCTGCAGCTTGGTGCCCAGCCATCTACGCCAGGCAGCTCACAGCACCTGCAACTCCAACTCCAGAGAACCCACTGCCTTCCCCTGGCTTCACACACACACACACACACACACACACACACACACACACACACACACACACACTAAAGTAATCCTTTTGAAAAAACAACTTTATAAGAGGCATACATTAGTGCAACTGAAAGGCTGTAATAGTCACAAACAAGGGAGAAAACATTAGAATAATTTCTTTTCCTTTTGTAAGTTTTTTTAAAGTGTCTGTGAAAGTGTATGCCATATATATGCCCATGCCTCCAAGGCCAGAAGAGGGCTAGAGTTACAGGAAGTTGTGAGCCACCCAGCATGGAGCTGGGAACTGAACTCAGGTCTTCAAGAGAGAAGCGGGTGTTCTTTTTAATTTTTTATGAGATTTTATTTATTTTTTATTTTCAGTGTATGAGTATTCATCTGCATGTATGTCTGTGTACCATATGTGTGAGTGCTTAAGGAGGCCAGAAGCAGTACTAGATCCCTTAGAACTGGAGTTACATACACAGTCACATACATGACTGTGAGCTGCCATGTGGGTGCTGGATATTGAACCTGTGTGATCTGGGAGAGCAGCCAATGACCTTAACCACTTAGCCATCTCTCCAGCTCCCAACTTTTCAAAAAGGAACCTGACATCTAGGTCTTGTGGCCTATTCTTGCAATTCCAGCACTTTGGGGGCAGAGTGAGGGTACAGAGTGAAAGGCCAACCTGGACCTTGCTGTCAAAATAAAAAAATAAATAATTTTTAAAATACTCTGACATTCATAAATGAGTGAGATTTAGTTGATTTTAATAGTTTACTAGTCCAGACTAGTTGCTGTGATACTTCACACCCATTTAGTATATACCATTAAACTGTACAGTGTGTATACACTGATATAATTTGATACAGACTAATAGAGTATTATTTGGAAATTTTCAGAATGAGATGCCTAGGGACAACTACATAATTTCTGAGAGCCAGTGTAAACTGAAAATGTGGGGTCCTGCGTAGAAGTAGATAAGGTAACAGCCCTTTCCAAGAGCACCCCACCTCACGCATGCAGACAAGTGACCCAGCTGAGGCTCAGCCCCACACCTGGGGAGGCTGGCTGACCCAGGGCACGGGGAATTGACTAGGTACTCAAGAACCTGTCTATGGAGGAGATGGTGGGAAGCTGGATCAAGCCTGGGTGACGGCTTAAAGAAACACACCCGGTCCACTCCACTCCATTGACCAAACATAAACACAAGACAAAGGCGTTAAGAATTCCAAGATGGCGGCCAAAGAGCATCAGTGTGGAGCACAGGGGCCTGGTGAGTAGGGGCACCGTGTAGATATCAATAAACCAAAGGGCAGACAGAACTTCCATGGCTACTGCCCCCATCCCAGCCTCTCCCCATGCGGCCAGTCGTGGTATCAGTGGGGCGAGGAGCATGTGGCTCACTCCCACACGCTGGTTCTTTCTTCTCTCTTCTGGTCACAATCCACAGTTCCTATCTGAAGACCTGAGTCTTTCTAAGGACCTGTCCCTAAGAGGTGGGACCAGAGCAAGAACATGACTGGGAGTTGGACAACCTGTCGATGCAAAAAATCGATGGCTCTCATCTTAAAGGGAATAAGAGGTAGTTTATTATCCGGGAGCCATTTTCAGTGACCATGGCCTGGGAACACAGACTTAGGTTACCCCAAATTCCATGCTCCAACGTGGAAGCAGTTTCATCAAGTTTTTATGGGACAAAAAAAAAAAAAGTCATAAATCAAGGCAAGTTTAAAATGCATTGGTGGGTAGGGAGAAATGGGGAAAAGCTTTCCTATGGGTCTAAGATGCTTTCTGAGCTTTTGGGTGGGTGAAAGCTAGTGGTCTGCTAAATTAACAGACCCCAAAAGGGTTTTATCTATTAGTTACAAGATGCTAGTTCTGATACAGAAGCAGGCAAGGAATGGCTGCTCTGGGGGGCTGGACCTGGCCAAGATAAGGGACTTGGCCTCTGGACCTGAAACATTCCAGTCTCTCCACAGCACTGCTGTTCCAGCCAGTCAGTGTCTGCACACACAGGTTCTTCCCTGGAGTCTTAGTTCGCGCACCCTGGCTGTCTTCTCTGACATCCGTGCCTTGGGTCCTTGCCTTCATCTGCCTAGACCTCTGCTTCCTTATTCTAAGTTCCTCGTGTTGCGCTGTTGGCTTTCTCACTCTCAGTGAGACCAGGTGAGTGCCCACGTTCCCTCCCAGATCTATCGGTCAGAGGGCTCTTTCTGACAGAAGGCGCTTGGTCTCTTCACTGTTTCATCTCCATTTTTAATGGACTGGCTGTAATCGATGTATTTTGATTCATCAAAGCCATATCTCGGCTGTTTGTTCTGATGCTGTTAGCGCGTCAAAGCCAAAACAATGAGTAATTCGAATGTGTGTTGGCAAAAAGGGCCTCATATCCTCCAGGCCCAGCAACAGATGGGTTCATTCTATCACCCTAGATTTTTAAATAATGATAATTAATACTTAAGCCGGGTCCTTTTATCTAAGGTGCTCAAAGGGCTTCGTGGTCATTAACCCATTCGTTTACCTGCCTCAAGCCATCCCAAGGTCAGGAGTGCCTCTTCATACAACAAAGAGAGAGGACCATGACTAACCTGAAGGAACTGGGGAAGTGGAGGTCACCAAAGTAGCTCGGCTGGAAAAAGTCCGTGGAAACATCTCCTTTGTCTTCTGGCAGCAATCACACCACTCACCGAGCTCTTGAGTGAGTTCTCGTGGGTGTCCATCCGATCCGCTGCGGAGTCCCCTTTCCCTTACTGAAAGCTTATCCTGACAGTCACAGAGGGGCAACCGTGATGGTAAAAGAAACTGTACTGTCTGGAAGGTTCTTCTCTCAAAGGAGAAAATGGCCTCTTTGAAGTTAAGGAGACTCTCAAGACAGAAACATTCCAGAATGAACCTGTCAAGGGTTTGTTAAAGACCTGAGGTCTTGGTGGGTGGTCGACATTAAGAAGCATATGCTGACAACCACACTGTGAAAAAGCATCTCCTCAGAAATATTAGATTCACTCGCTTCATCCAAACACGCACCTAGCAGATGCTCCACACGGAGCCAGACGCTAGGGAGAAGACAAGAAAGTAAGATTCATACAGAGAAGTTGACATATTTCTTCTTGGGTTTTGTTTTGTTTTTTGTTTTTTCAAGACAGGTTTCTCCATTGTAGCCCTGGCTGTCCTAGAACTTGCTCTGTAGGCAAGGCTAGCCTCAAACTCAGAGATCCACCTGCCTCTGCCTCCCAAGTGCTGGGAACAAAGGCATGCGCCACCACACCTGGCTCATGCTGACCTATTTCTTGTTTATTGTTATTCATTTATTTACTTTATTATTTACTACTTTACATATTTATTGACAAAATTAACTCATAAATTAGGTCCCAAAAGGTAGGATTTCTTTCATTTAGAACAGAATGCATTCTTAGGTATTGGAGAGTTTGATAAAAGGTAATGCACAAAGGTTGGAATGATCCAGGAAGGCAAGAGGGTCTAGGAGACATGATGAACCAACCTTGGAAGTAGAAGAAGGGCTTAGGTGAGAAACAAGGTGCATGGACAAAAAGGTAAAGGGTCATTCAAAGCAGAGACAAGCTAAGGCAATCTAAGACAAGCTGAGTGGGTGGGTCTTATTTCTTTTCAAGGCTCTGGGAAAACAAACTTGTTTAAACCATGACATCTGGAGATCTGGGGGGAATATGGTTGGATGGAAAATGTAGAGCTGGGTCCCAGTATCTCAAAACCAAACTAGGTGCACTAATGTGGGATCTTCAAATTGCATATGGGTAAAGAATCAGAAAGGAAACTGGGGGGCTATTTTGTAGGATTATATGTGTCACCATAGAGAAAATAAGTATGTTATTTCAGTATCAGCTGGTGACCCTTAGTTATAAATTGCTCCATCTCTGGACCTAGGAATACCCAGCTGCCATGAGACCCAAAGCAAGTGTGTTGATGGGGCTGAGGGGAGCAGAGGTGAGAGGTTACAGCCAAGGTCCTGGGAGACGCCAAGAACAGTTTGTCAGGAAAGAGGCCACTCACAGTGAGCAGCCGGGGTCTGCTCAAATGATTTCCAAAGACAAGGAAAGAGCAGAGAAAAAGGATTCCTCTCAATTTCACAATTTGATCCACCATCAGCTATTTGGCCACCAGGGGTAGGTAAAATTGCCCTACTATATGCCCAGAGAAAACCATGGTACTTTATCAAATGGAAGCTATTCAGAATCTTTGGATTTAAATCAGAGTTTGGGAGAAGCCCCTGAAATAGGCAGCAAGCATCCTCCCCGTAGCTTCCTAAACACATTGGTGTAGTAAGGAAACAGATTTCCCTAAAGTCACACCTCTCTGGGCCAAGGCACCTCTGGTCAGCAGTAAATGAGAAATAATTGTTCTCACCAAAGGATTCTATGCCGAAAAGTTGCCGTGAAACTGGACTAGGTGTGTCTTTCTGTCCTTCCGGTTCTTTTTATAGACACTTCTGGGCCCTGAGTGAGGTCCTGCAGGTCTTCCGCCCGTCTGAGGAGAGATTAAAGCACCTGAGGTCGTCTCCTCCTTACTCACTTGCAGTCACACCTTCACCACCACCACCACCACAGCCTCACCGGCTTCCAGAGCAGCCACAGAGAAGGTAGGTCGGAGTCCGGCGGCTCTGGTGTCAGCCGTCAACTGGGACCCACCACTCCTGCCAGCTGAACTTCGAGTAGCTAAAGGGGATCGGGGCTGGGAGCATTCAAACGCAACGGGGTATTCTGTATTTGTTTACTTTGTTGTTGTTGTTGTTTTATTTTATTGGAATCAGCATGCGGTTGTTTTTCTAGGCCACCTCAGTGCAGTCAGGGATTTTAGTCCTAAATATCTGTACAGTTACTGGAAGGAAGGTGACATTTTGCATACTTTTTTTGGTGAACAGATAACAGGTGTTTAATAATAGCCCATTGCATTGGGCTGACTTGAATTAAAATGAAAGAAAAGATAGTCATTCCAGTTACTGGGGAAGATGGCTGGCCTGTCTGCTTGAGGCAGGGCATCAGTGTATGAGACAATCCAATCAAGGATGCCTTGACATTCTGGAGCCCGATACAGCTAGAACCCCACCGATCAGACAAGAAAATTGTCTTTGAATTATCTGGAGTCCCCGAGGGAAGAGCATTCTGGCTTCCTCTGCAGTGTCGAAGGGTTTAGGTTAGCCTTCTTCCCATCCTTGTCCCATACCCAGCAGTTGTAAGTCCAGGGATAGTAGAAAGGACGGCATTCATTCGTTTCTATGTTTGTGGATATACTTGTATCTATCAGATCTTTATCCCACCCAGGAAGGCTGGTGTTTAGAGAAGTGTTGAGAGATACAATGTTACTCTCCTGTTTCTGGGTGACCATTTAGTAAAGCCATCCCCTGCATATGCTCAGGCGTCTTCATTTAGAATGAAGGACAGGACTCCCAACAGGCATTCTTGTGGGTGGCTATAAAGTCATGAGTTATCTTTATCTTTTTTTCACAGGAGATCAGACATCCATTTTTGTGAGGTCCACCTATAAGTCACCATGTATGAGGACTGCGTGAAGTCCACAGAAGACTATTACCTCTTCTGTGACAATGAGGGGCCGTGGGGCATTGTGCTGGAGTCCTTGGCGGTGATTGGCATAGTGGTTACAATATTGCTGCTCCTGGCATTTCTCTTCCTCATGCGGAGGGTACAGGACTGCAGCCATTGGAACGTGCTTCCCACCCAGTTCCTCTTCCTGCTGGGTGTGCTGGGGCTCTTCGGACTTGCTTTTGCCTTCATCATCCAGCTCAACCAACGAACTGCCCCTGTCCGCTACTTCCTCTTTGGGGTTCTCTTTGCCATCTGCTTCTCCTGCCTCTTGGCTCATGCCTCCAACCTGGTGAAGCTGGTCCGGGGTAGAGTCTCCTTCTGCTGGACCACAATTCTGTTCATTGCTATTGGTGTCAGCCTGCTGCAGATCATCCTTGCGATAGAGTATGTGACCCTCATCATGACAAGAGGTTTGATGTTCGTGCACATGACACCCTATCAGCTCAATGTGGACTTTGTCTGTCTCCTGATCTATGTCCTCTTGCTGATGGCCCTCACATTCTTTGTCTCCAAGGCCACCTTCTGTGGCCCGTGTGAGAACTGGAAACAGCATGGAAGGCTCATCTTTGCCACGGTGCTGGTCTCTATCATTATCTGGGTGGTGTGGATCTCCATGCTCCTGAGAGGCAACCCTCAGCTCCAGCGACAGCCGCAGTGGGATGACGCGGTCATCTGCATTGGCCTGGTCACCAATGCGTGGGTTTTCCTGCTGCTCTACATCATCCCTGAGCTGTCCATCCTCTACAGATCATGTAGACAGGAGTGTCCTCCGCAAGGCAACGCATGCCAGGTCCCAGTCTACCAACGCAGCTTCAGGATGGAAAACCAGGAACTCTCCAGAGGTACATCCCAGAGGGCCTGGGGCAGGGAGGGCAGAAAGATCCCAGAGGGATCTCAATAGCAAAGGCCAGATTTTTGGTGAGTCATGTCAAGTTTAGAGACAAAGCCTTTTAGAACCAAGGGAAAAGAAGATTTCCCAAAACAGGCTTTATGTGGAAAGAACAAGACAAAAAGAATTAAAGGTTCTAGATGAAAAGGAGTGACTGTTGCTGAAGCTTGGCAAAGAAAGCCACCCACTCTAAAATGAATTAACTAAGCTAGTGTGGGAGCACGCACAGAGGTGGATACAAGAGAATCAGGTGTTCAAAGTCATCCTTGGCGACAGAGTTTGCAACCAGCTTGAACTACCTGCATGTCTCAAAAATAATAATAAAATAAACAAATAGAATAAAATGAGTTAACCAGCCCCAGGCTAGGGGTAGATCAGGCCATGCTAAGTTCAGACATTTGGCTGTCAAGCACAAAAGTAGACCCTGGCAAAAGTAATGGACATTTTAAAAGTTTAAGTCTGAAAGCTAACTACCCAGATAAAATGTAAAGCTGATTTGTGGAATTCATGAGAGTCACAGAGTTCAACAACTTTCGGGTTTCTATTTTGCAAGTTGTTCACTGTCTCAAAAAAAAAAAAATCTTTCAAGGCTATGAAATGGTCCATTTAATCTGAATCCTAAGTAAAAGCTCAGATGTGTAGTCATTAGTAGACAGGAAACAACTGCGTATGTGACATTTTCTTGATAATTTCTAGGTCACATGTTTATCCATATATAAAATCAAGCCACCTGTCTCTGTTTTGTTAGGGGGTGACATTATCCATGATACCAAAAATGCTTAGTCCCTGTCAACCTGTAGGAAATAGTGGCTAATTTCAGTTATCTGGAACTGTATCAAAACTCATTAATTCCTCTTATGGAACATCTGACATTATCTACAGCCCAGTGTCATAGTTTTGCATCACTTTTGATGCCTTAATAGACAACTGATTTCTCCCATTTTCTCTCTATTGTGTAACAAAGATGCTATTTTATATATTATATGGGATACATAATGTTCGCCAGGCTCAAAAACATTTAATATAAGCTTTCCTTTTAAGTACGTACACTTTCTGAGCTGTTATCTCTAGTTAATTACACATTCAAATTAAATCCTGTCCAGATAAATGCATCTATTAGTTCTTTTCAGTTCAGTTGACAGAGAGTCGGAAATTGATGCTATGTATCCTTCCTGCAAAATGAAGCCTTGCTGTGGATGCTTCACGTCCATTGAGGTTTTGGGGGGGAGGGGGGGAGAGGGGGACTGCAGAGTCTGTCATTCTTTAAAATTCCTTTCAGAGTTCCTACCAGAAGATGAGAGAAAAGTTGCTATTTTCTTCTTTTGTTGTGCCATCCCAGAGACAAAGAAGTTCTTGTAGTATCCTAATATCCCAAAACATGCTTGCAATGACCCTTATTCCCTGACCCCAAACGTTAGGCAGGAGTTTAAGGTGTTATAGGGAGGGCACCACCCTGTCTCAAACAAACAAAAAGATTTAAAGTGTTGCCAGGTGTGGCTTAACAACCTCATAATCCCAGCATTTGGGAAACTGAGGCAAGAAAGTCCATGTGAAGTTGACGCCAGCCTGTGCCTCAGGATGAATTCCAGGCCATATGAAGACTGTCTCAAAAACAAGGTATTATAAGGAAAGTCTCAGAGTTCACAGAAATCTTCCATTCTTAATTTGGTCAGAACTATCGTACTATCCGATCAAGATTAGAAAAATCCATTTCTTGAGCTGGGCAGTGGTGGTGCACATCTATAATTCCAGCACTCAGTACTCAGGGGGCTGCAGGAAAGTCGATCTCTGAGTTCAAGGCCAGCCTGGTCTACAGAGTAAGTTCCAGGACAGCTAGGACTACACAGAGAAACCCTGTTTCAAAAAGAAGAAAAAACAAAGTGGGCGGTGGTGGCATATGCCTTTAACCCCAGCATTTGGGAGGCAGAGACAGGCAGATCTCTGAGTTCAAGGCCCATCTAGTATACAGAGTGGGTTCTAGGATAGCCAGGGCTACACAGTGAAACTCTGTTAAAATAAATAAATAAACAAATAAATAAAGGAAAAAAGGAAGGAAAGAAACTCCATTTTAAACAGGAAATAGTCTGCCGATGATAGTTATTGCCAGAGTCATTAGACATTTTGTGTGTGTGTGGGGGGGGAATCAATAGTATAGTGCTTTAAAGATGCAAATTGCCTTCCAAGATTGGGCAGAGTCACCTGAAAATTCAGATCAGAGACTAGAATCGGAACTTAAGTCTGGGAAAATGCAATTATCAAAACATGAAGAGAGTAATTTAAATGCAATAGAAAGTGTAGGGTTACAACTAGGTAGGGAAAAAGAAACCAAGTAGAAAAGAGCCAGCACCTTGGAAAACCACAGGCGTGATCATGGCTCCCGTGGAGGCAGCTGGAAAGCAAATCTCCTTGGCCCATGATCTTGTTTATTGAAGGAATGATCACAGTGTAACTAAACAGGCGTGTGGCTGGGGAGAACAGCCATGCCCTTGTTCTCGGCATCAGTCGGTCTCCAGCATCAATACAGGTCTGGGATCCACTAATGAGCCGTGTGGGGCACTTGGGGAGGCTCTGTGGAAAACCACAGTCATGATTAAAGGCTTTCAGCGTCACACCTGTGTGGAAAGGCTAGGACAGTAAAACTGAGTTGGTAGTTTCCAGTTTTATGCGCCTTTCTCATAGCCGATCCAGGCTCTGTCTGTCTCCATTCTGTCCTGAAACATGGCATTTTGTTCAGGTCCATGAGGCACAGTGGCCCTGTGACTCTTCTGACTCACGCTGTTTGCCACCGTGGCTCCAACGGCATTGCTATTTGGTTTGCCGCTGGGCTTATAACACCAGAATTATGCCGCTGAGAGAAAAGGAGTCAAGGGGTGATTAGCAGAGAATTTCACACGTGTAAAGACATCTCTATGGGAGGCAGCTGTCCTACTGTTCTCCATCTCCAACTAAAAACGGGGTAAAAGGAACTTGAACCAGCACATGAAGGATTGATACTAAATGGAAAAGTAAGAGATGGTAAAGGATTTGCCGAAACCAATCAGCAAGAGGGATTAAAGAGTCCATCCAGTTCCTGGAAGTCTTTGCAAAGATTAGGCTTTAAAATCACTCTGAAGTAGCTTATGGACTTAATTCTAGATGATGATAACATCTGGAGACAAAGGCAACCAGGCATGTCGCTACAGGACATAGCACACATGGGCAGATTTACTTCTATTGTAAATGTGTTCCTAAACAACTGGATAATAGCTCAGCGGACTGCTTAGTGTGCGAGCATGAGACCTGAATTTGATGCCCGGAACCCATGTCAAACGCCCAAGTGTCGTGGCACACATTTGTTATTCCAATGCTGGGGAGACCGAGGCAGGCAGATCCCTGTGGCTCCCTGTCCAGCTAACCTAGACAAATCAGTGAGGCCTGGCCCGTGAGAGACCCTGTCTCCAGAAAACTTGATGGACAGAGCTGGGGAGATGGCTCAGTAGGTAAAGCATGTGTTCCAGAAGTGTGAGGACCATGGTTCGGATCCCCAGCATCCATAAAGATGCCAGGAAGACATGGCAGCCTTGTCATGCCAGCCCTCACCAGGCAGAGACAGACAGGAGATCCCCAGAGCACGCACGCACATGCACACTACACACAAGCATGTATGCACACACACCACACATATGTAAAAATTACCTGGTGAACAGTGTCTACGGAACAACACCCAAGGTTGACTTCAGGCCTCCCCACACATGCATACACACACATGCACCTTCACATACTTAAGCATGCACACACAGCTGTATATTGATGGAATTTTCAAACCAGTTGTTCTTCATAAGACTTCTTTTTTTGTTTTGTTTTGTTTTTGTTTGAGTCAGGGTCTCGTGTAGCTCAGGCTAGCCTTGAACTCGACCCTGCTATTTCTGTCTTACCAGTGCTGGGATTACACTCCTACACCCCGCACTCAGCTTCACTTGAGCACATACATATCTTTGTATTCTCGCAGCATTTGATTAATATTTCACAAGTTCAACATATTGTTAGGCACTGGGAATGTTATCATAAAGATACCCGAGAATAGTGCAAAAATGTGTATATAATTGAAGTAATTAAAATGTATAAGTGAAGAAGCCATTTGTAAATTATGTTTGTGCTTAATTAACTTTTATATGTATCTGGGATGATGGTATTTTAACATATGCTTCTTTAATTTGATTGGTTGATGGACTATGTTGTTTCTATTTGAAGTTAGTGGATTTCAGAATAATTGTTCTCCTAAGTTATAGCTAACCCCCAGCCCCCAAATCTATGGCCACTTAACTATACCAGCTGTTCATACTGAGAACTTGAAGAGATCATAAACACATTAAATATCAGTTACAGATCTTCTGGGGACAGGACAGCCCTCCCCCCAATTATTGCCTGCTTTAGCCATTGTAGATTAAGTAGAATATTGTTCGCACCAGGCTTGCTAAAAGCAAGACCTACCTGTCTTTAAAGCACTGGAGCTGGTGGGCAGGATTCTGTCCAGCGGCTGGATGGATATTAGCGTGATGAGTTTCAAAGGTATAAGACAAAGATAAGTGACGAACTTGACACTCGTGAAAATGGCTTGGTAAGTCTAAAATGAGGGAGCCGTGAGAAAGCCAGTCCTGCAGTCCTCAGACTCTGGGTTTCCCCAGACGTACCAGCTTTGGCTGGATATGGTCCTTTTCGATACTCTTTATTCTATTGTTTTATAGTGTGTGTGTGTGTGTGTGTGTGTGTGTGTGTGTGTGTGTGTGTGTGTGTGTGTACAACTTCCAGGAGTCGGTTTCTCTCCTTCCACAGTGGGATCTGGGGCCCAAACCCAGGTAGGCAGACTTTTATGGCAAGTGTCTTTGCGCACTAAGCGATCTCACACGTCCCCATTTTTTTCTTCAAAGTGTACCTACTTTCTCAAAGGAAACCCAGCGGAATAGACCCAGGTGATAAGTTTTGCCTGCTCTTTTACCGGAAGCTTTTTTTTTTTTCTTTCCTGCCACTCTAATATCAAAAAGAAAGAAAAGAAAAAGATTTCCCACCAGTTGGGAGTAGAAAGATTCTTCCCCAGAGCTTGGGAGTCTAGTGGACAGGGAAACATGGCGGAAGGTCAGTGAATGAGTATCACCTTAGAGTTGGGTAGGAGAAAGAAATTCCAGCCTGCTGTTACATAGGAAAGTATACTGTGTATCATCTGGTTTGTTTTAATCTAGAAAAAAGAATTTGAAATGTTTTCATCATAGAGAAATGGCTAAGGAAATACATGTTTCCCTGGATTTGAACACGGTGTGATGTGTACACGTATGGAAACATTACGTGGTCCCCCACAATGCACAGCTAAGATTACATTACAGGGACTGGTGGTGAATGGCCCAGTAGGGGAAAACACCTGCTGCCAAGCCTGACCACTGGACTTCACTCCCCAGAACTTACTTGGTCAAAGGAGAAAACTGACTCCATAAGCTGTCTTCTGACATCCACACTTACGCACACACTCACATGTCCCCCCCATACACACACACACACACACACACACACACACACACACACACACACACACTAAAAAATAAAAATTAAAAAGGGACAAAAATGTTGAGGACATAGCTCAGTGGTAGAGTGCTTGCCTAGCATGCAAGGCTGTGTTCAATCCAGCACCATCTAAAAACAGAGCCAAACAATAACAAAACAACAAAAAACACCACACTGCTTAAATGGTTATAGGTGAGGGCTGGAGACAGCTCACCCCTTTTTTTTTTCATTATTAGTATTAACTGTTGGCTGTTGTTATTGTTGTTGTTCTGTCCTAGGTCTCTGGGCTATCCCCCCGGGTCCTGGCCCTCAGGGGTGAGCTCCCTCACATGGCGTGGGTCTCCAGCTAGGCCAGGCATCGGTTCGCCACTCCCCCAACGTCTGTGCCATCTTTACCCCAGCACATCCCACAGGCAGGATGAATTGTAGGTCAAAGGGTTTGTGGCTAGATGGGCACCCCAACCTCTCCACTGGAAGTCTTGCCCAGTTACAGGAGATGGCTTATTCAGGCTCTGTATCCCCCATTGCTAGGAGTCTTAGCTAGGGTCACCTTCATAGATCACTGGAAGCTTCCATTGCACCAGGTGACGACTTAGCTCTTAAGAGCAAATAGCGCTCTTGCAGAGGACGGAGGATCGGTTCCCAGCACCCAACAGACATCAATTGTTTGCATCCTCGGGAACGTAGGGAACAGACTTGCTGTCGTGATCATCGGGCTTTTCCTTTCATTTCCACCAGGAAGCAACATGAACAAAAAGCTAAGGAACTAGACAGATAGGGAGAGGACAAGTATCCCTCTTGAGAGAGAAAGGGGAAGTAGACAACACAAATGGGGTCCCAGGCCAGCCTTCTCCAGGGTCCAACCACCAGCACCGCAGCCTCTAAGTGTGACCACTACTGACACAGCTGTGTCTGTGAACACCCAGACACAAGCATGTATGGAGTAGGTGTTGGGCTGAGAGACAGAAGTTCCTGCCTTCGTAGAGACTGCTGCCCGGTTGAGGAGACTGTCACTGAACAAATAACTATGTATGGGGATATTCTACGACAATATAGTATTTCTCTGGGGAATTCTCTCTCTCTCTCTCTCTCTCTCTCTCTCTCTCTCTCTCTCTCTCTCTCTCTCTCTCTCTGTGTGTGTGTGTGTGTGAGTGTGTGTGTGTGTCTGTGCATGTGTATGTGTACATGTGTGTGCCCTTAAGTGCTCATTATTTGTGGTGCTAGGAATCAAACCCAGGGCCTTCCAATGTTGGGCAAACTCTGGAAATAATTTTTTTTATCATGTCCAGTTTTAAAATTTGAATCCAATTAGGCTGGGCATGGTAACACACTCCTGTAAAACCCAACACTCAGGAGACTGAGGCAGGAGGATCACCAAAAGTGACTGAGGCCAATCTAGATTGCAGAGGCAGTTCTAAACCAACCTGGGCTGCAAAGTAAGTCCCTTCTCAAACAACGACAATAAAAATGGACCCAAGCTTGCAGAGAAGGCAGTCTGCAGGGACAGTCAAAAGTCTATGATCCCAGGGGTCACTGTTAACTCCAAGACAGAGGCCATGCCAGCCCAAGGTTGGGTCCTTTTCTGGAAACTTATGATGTTCTCCTGCCTCTGCAGTTACTGCATCCCCATGTGCTTCTCCTGACATGTTCTCTAACCATATACAACTTTCCTCCTAAACATTTCAAAGATTCTTTTAAGTTAGGTTTTTTCAAGGGCTGGATGTGATGGTACGCACCTGTCATCTCAGTAACTGAGAGCTGGAGGGAGGAACATGAGGAGTTCGAAGCTAGCATCAGCTACATACTGAGTTTGAAGACAGCCCAGGCCACGTTACACCGTGTCACAAAATAACAGATGAGGGAATTAAATGGATGAATGAATGAGCAAACCCATTGGGTTTTTTTTTTTTAATAGCTCCCACAACCAAGTAGTCCTTTTCAAGCACCAAGAGCCAATTTGCCAGCCACCGAGCCTCCTCATGGTCCCGGTGACTCCAACACTAACATGGCCCCTCCCTCCTTTGGCTTTCAGCCCGAGACAGTGACGGAGCTGAGGAGGATGTAGCTCTAACTGCACATGGTACTCCCATTCAGCTGCAGGTAAATGTGCTCAATTCATTCGCCTAGGGAGACATGGCGAACACCCTTTTCTTCAAGTCTATGTCCAGTGACTTTCACTGACCTGAGGGAGGACAGGCAGGACAAGCCAGACTCAAGCCACACCAGATGGCATAGGAGAGGCTGTCAGCTTAAACCCCATGAGTCTCCTCCCTCCACACCATCACCTCAGTGTATCCCAGGAAGGACCAAGTCATGCATCAAGATCTGTGTGATATTGAGGAGGCTGGATAAGCTCTGCACCAGGGTCAATGGAAGTCTGTAAATATGAACAAGCGTTGAATCTGGTTTTAGTATCAGCTATCTAAATCTATCCCCTGCACCCTTAACATCCCCTGTGAATCGCTCTTAGCCCTGACAGTCCAGGCCATCCTGAGAACAGGGCTGGGTCTCGTTACCATCTGGAAGCCCAGATGGATGAACCAATTTTAATCCTTTCAGGCAAAAGCAGAGCAAGCTCTGCTGAGTCGATTGGACATTCCATGTCACGCTGGGACGCACTGAGCTGTGATGGCTCACAGTCAGTCAGGTCCTGAGAGCCCAAAAATACCACGCTGGGGGAAACCTCCTCCTGTGTGGGGACCACGGGCATCTGAGATCCAAGAGTAAAAGCCACTCTCCCATCTCTGGTCCACTGAACTTTGTGAGGAAACTGGTCAAGCTCAGCTGTCCCATCTGTAACTGAGAATTTGTGTCTCCCTGAATGGCACTTAGGCCAGGACATAGCCACACATCATTTGTTCTATTCATCTCTGGCAGTGGGGCAGGGGAATGGGGAGCTTTTGCACAATGAGAAAACAACTGTTTTTACCCATTCCTTCAGAGTTTCTTGGATGCATTTTCAGTTCCAGGAACCAGCTATTCCATGGCCTTGCCAAGAGAAAAAAAAAAACTTATTAATGACAAACAGTGAAATCTGGTATAAATAGGTTTATGTGATGTTTAGTTCCAATGTCAACTTTACAAAGTCTAGAGTCACCTGGGGAAAGAGCCTCAAGGAGGGATTGTCTACATTAGCTTGACCTATGGCCATAACTGTAGAGGATTGTCTTAATTACTTTACATAGTATGGAAAGTTCCAACCCACTGTGGGCAGAACTACTCCCTAGGCAAAGGATCCTGGATCATATAAGAGGAAAAACAGAACCGAGAACAAGTTAGCAAGCAGAGTGAGCATGCATTCATTTCTCTCTGCCTTTGACTGTGGGTGTGATGTGACTAGTTGGATTCAAGTTCCCAGCACCTTGACTTAAAACCTGGAATAACATTTCTCAGCTGAGTTGCTTTTTGTGAGACCATTTTATCACAGCCATGGGAATAAACCAGAACTATCTGAAAGGTTTTTGTTTTTGTTTTTTTTAACTAACAAAGAATTAAATGATAGTGAAATGATAATATTTGGCTCAGAAAGTTGCTGATGGCATCCATTCCTTTCCAGACTGTTGACCCCAGCCAGGAGTATCTCATCCCACGAGCTACACTAAGCCCGCAGCAAGATGCAGGATTATAGAGCTACCTGAAACAGAATAAACACAACCTGGAAGACTGTGTCCTGACCGACACAACCCTAACAGGCCCAGGAGAACTCACTGGACACACTGCCAATGAAGTGTCCATCCTGTCTGTCTCTCTGTTTCCTTGCCCTTCTGGACCCATCTTCTGAAGTCAACCCTGTCCTGCACAATTACAATCTTGTTGCCACCCTACTTTACTGTGTCTTCTGCATTTATTGAACTACATTTTTGTCTTTCTTAGCAATGCTTGGAAGAATTAGTGTCTCCTATTAATGGGACTGAAATAAACACCTTGGTGTGAAGAGATGGGGTCATTCTAATGTGACAAAGGACAGAGACTAGCTGCCACTTGGAACTGGATTGCAGCTCTGGTTGTTCTTCAACCATACTAAAAAACCATGCCTAGCAAATGCTACCACCTTAACTGCACGTAACAGTTCGGTTCAAGCCCAGCACAGTGGCACACGCCTGGAACCACAGCACTAGTTACCTGTAGATTGTGGGGTAAGTAGTTCCAACTCGTCCTTGGTGAATCTGCAGTCAAGCTGGGACAACTAAGATCCTGTCTCCAAAAAACAAACAAAACAGTTCAGTCCACTACTATTAACTACATTCACATTGCTGTATTTGAAAGGTTTCTAGAAATTTCTCATTTAGAAAACCTGAAATTTTACACTCACTGAGTAACAGATTCCCTACCCCACTCCCACTGGCCATCACCATTCTACTTTCTGTGAGCTTGACAACTTTTGACGCTTCATATAACAGAATCACGCTTCATGTAGTGTGTGTCCTTTGGGGCCTGCCTGCCTTGTTTCCCTTAGCATCAGATCCTCAATGTCCACCCACGTTGTATCTGAGGGTTCTTTGGAGATATTTCATTAATTTTATTTACATGTATATATACAAATCTGCTTGTCTGTATGTGAAACATGTCAGGACAGTGTCTGTGGAGGCCAGAAGAAGGTGTCGGATCCCCTGGACCTGGACTTAGAGGTAGTTTGGAACCCACCTGATGTGCTTAGAACTGAACCTCGGTCCTCTGCAAGAGCAGTAAGTGCTCGTAACTACCGAGTCTCTCCAGCATCACCCTCGTCTCTCACCATGTGGTGTGTGTATGTTTGTGTGTGTGTGTGTGTGTGTGTGTGTGTGCAAGCATGCTCACACACGCGCATGACATATTTCTGCATGGCATGCACATGGAGGTCAGAGGGCAACCTCAGATGTCAGTTGTCCACTTTACTTGAGATGAAGTCTCTTTCGCTGTTCGCTGCTGTGTAGACCAAGCTAGCTGGCCCACAAGCCTTTTGTGGCTTTTCTATATCCACCACCTGCATCCCAACAGACACACACTAGGGTTACAGACACCAGTGTTACTGTGTTCAGCTTTCACGTGAGTTGTGGGCATGTGAGCTCACATCCTCACACTTACCCACCGAGTCACCTTCCCAGTCCTATCCATTTGTTTTTTGAGCCAGGGTCTTTGATACAGCCCAGGATAACTTCAGCTTCCTGATGCTCTTCCTTTCCTGGTGCCAGAGGATTTCCTTCTGCTTGGAAGGTAACTAGTGTGGCTTTGTGTACCTGTGCTCCATTTTCTAGGTACAGAAAATCTGTCATTGGGCATACGGGTTACTTCCACCTGTGGCCACTGTGGACAATGCTACAGACAGCTACAGGGCTATCTTAAATCCTGCTCTCATTTCTTTCAGATATATCTCCAAAGGTGATAAATATATCTGGACCATATGGAAATTCCATTCCTCAGTTTTACATTATTAAATTTTAATGTATTTATTTGAGGAGACCCATGGTATGACATGCTTGTGGAAGTCAGCAAAAAATTTGTGGGAGGCAATTCTCTCTTTCCTCCATGTGGGGTCCTGGGGATCAAACTCGGGTCATTAGGCTTGGCAGCAGGTCCCTTTACCCACTGAGCCATCTTATTGGCCCCATTCTGAATATTTTAAGAGACATTCTACTGTTTGCTATGTATTATGTCTGTACCATTTTATGTCTGTCAGAAGTGGAGAGAGAGAGTCCTGATATCTCTCCCTCCTGGAAAACTCTTGTTATTTGTTATTTTGTTTTCATAATGACATCCTAGTGGGTGGGAAATGTCTAGCGACCTTCCATAAAGAAACCTTTAAAAGGGTGAGGAGAAGTGCTGAGGATGCAGCTCCGTGGTGGAGTGCTTGCCTGGACTGCATGGGGCCCTGGGTTCAATTTCCAGCAATACATCTAAAAAATATTTAGCCGGTGGTGGTGGCTCATGCCTTTAATCCCAGCACTTAGGAGGCAGAGGCAGGTGGATCTCTGTGAGTTCAAGGCCAGCCTATTCTACAGAGGCAGTTCTAGGACAGCCAGGGTAACACAGAGAGACTCTGTTTAAAAAAAAAAAATTAAGGAGATAGTACAATGGTAGAGTACTTGCCCAGTCCCCGGCACTGTTAAAACAATCTGAAATATACAGGGAGGGAGGGAGGGAGGGAGGAAGGGAGGGAGGGAGGAATAGAGGGATATCAGGCAGCAGATGGGGGAGATAGCTCAGCAGGTAAAGACACTTGCTGCCAAGCCTAATGTCCTGAGCTCAGTTCCCCCAAGGAACCATAGGGAGGAAGGAAAGAACCAACTCCACACACTTACCATGGCACGCACACACCCATATACCCCACACACATGCCACACACATGCACACACAAATAAATAAATGTAATTTTCATTAAAGGGACCTGAATATGGAATTTAAAGGTAGCCTAGTCTCCATGGGGAGTTCCAGGACAGCCAGGGCTACATGATGGGGACCTGTCTCAAAAAAGAAAAGAAAGAAGGAAGGAAGAAGGGAGGAAGGAAGGAAGGAAGGAAGGAGGGAGGGAGGGAGGGAGGGAGGGAGGGAGGGAGGGAGGGAGGGAGGGAGGGAGGGAGGGAGGGAGGGAGTCCAAATGCTGATGGACCTACAATATTCTAGAGACTGGTAGCAGAAACCTCACACCACAACCCTGCACAATGTACATACCGTGGACATTCCCAGGGGCTGGCCAGTCGGCCGGCAGGTGACCTCCCACAGTGTTGCCACCCAGGGACAGCTGGGGATAATAGAGCAGCAGACAGACCTGCTTTCATGTGCCATTAACAGCTGATGCTCATAAAGGGCACCACGCAGTGACCATGAAAGGCAGTCTGCCTGCCTCAGTGACTTTGATGAGCGGGTGCCTCTTACTAATTGTCTGCCTTTGTGTCCGACACCACATCCGTCCTGATGGTTTCTTCTGTCCCCGATTTCTTATATGTAACAGGCACAAGACCAAAGTCAGAGACGTGCGTCCACAATGCCCCTGGGGGTTGAAGATAGCCCCTTACCTTGCAGAGGAAAAAGCAGAACTTCAAAGAAATGGGATGCCACTCAGTAGTCACTAGGGGTGGGCCAGCTTGCCTGATTCCTAGGCCCGTCCTCCCCCTCTGTAAGGAGTCTCCATGTCTCTATTTCTGTATTAGTAACTTAGGTGTGTCCCCAGGAGCCAAATGTTGTATTTCGGACCAGTGAGTGTTGAGTGTCTGTGTGAGGGCATGGTGAAAAAATAACAAAGGCTGTGTGTGTGTGTGTGTCTGTGTGTGTCTGTGTGTGTGTGTGTGGTGTGTCTGTGTGTGTGTGGTGTGTCTGTGTGTGTGTCTGTGTGTGTCTGTGTCTGTGTGTCTGTGTGTCTGTGTGTGTCTGTATGTGTCTGTGTGTATGTGTGTGTGGTGTGTCTGTGTGTGTCTCTGTGTGTGTGTCTCTCTGTGTGTGTCTGTGTCTGTGTGTGTCTCTGTGTGTGTGTGTCTGTATGTCTGTGTGTGTCTGTGTCTGTGTGTCTGTGTGTCTGTGTGTGTCTGTATGTGTCTGTGTGTATGTGTGTGTGGTGTGTCTGTGTGTGTCTCTGTGTGTGTGTCTCTCTGTGTGTGTCTGTGTCTGTGTGTGTCTCTGTGTGTGTGTGTCTGTATGTCTGTGTGTCTGTGTGTGTGTGTCTCTGTGTGTGTGTCTCTGTGTGTGTGTGTCTGTATGTGTGTGTGTCTGTGTGTCTGTGTGTGTGTCTCTGTGTGTGTGTCTGTGTGTGTGTGTGTCTGTGTGTGTCTGTGTGTCTGTGTGTGTGCCAGAGAGCCCTTTTAATGGCCAACGAACAGCACAGGTTGCTCCCTAGCAACAAACATATCCTGGGCAACTTCAAGGAATTAGAAATAGTTGTAGGACTTGAGCCCAGACATGGCAGACACCACTGATCAAGTGGGGCTCGTGTTCTTGTGCAATAAACGATACAGCAGAGATAATTGCAGTGACAACGGATTCTTCATTTCATATATGGAGCAAAGGGCCTCACCTGGGGTGGTGTGGTTCACCAGAGGCTGGACAAACACTCCACGCATGCACATGTGTGTGTGTGTGTGTGTGTGTGTGTGTGTGTGTGTGTGTGTGTGTCAAACTATAGTACACACGGGTGGGTGGGGCATGAATGATCCGCCTGTGTGCAAGGACATGTGTAAAGGTCAGAGGAGAACTTTCAGGAGTCCATTCTCTCCTTCCATAGTGGCATCTCTATCTATGTATCTATCTGTCTGTCTGTCTATCTGTCTGTCTATCTGTCTATCTATCTACCTCTGATGATGTAGGGAGACAGGACAGCTATGTACCAAACCTGGCAGGAGGAGACAAAACTCCTCAAAGAGACAAAGATGTTTGGGTGCTAGTATTGTCTTAAGAAGAAGCCTTAGAAGCTGGAGAGAGGACTTGGTGGCTAAGAGTGCTTACTGCTCTCACGGATGACCCAGGTTAGGACCCCAGGTCCCCTTCAGCTCACAACCACATGTAACTCCAGCTCAAAGGGGATCCCACTCACCTCTGGCCTCTGTGGGTACCTGCATTCACACACATAATCAAGTAAATAGAGCTTCTTTAAATCCTTTTCTTGGAGCCGTTCTAAACATCTTAATGGGCCAGCCCAGTTTTCAGCTCTGATCTCTCATGAGTACCCATTTGCCACTCTTCAAAGATAAAATATTTTAAAATTAAGTTGTGCTTTATGTGAGATACTTCAGAACTGACATATTTAGAGGGCATCAAGGTGGCTCTCTCAGGAGCACAAAGATACTCTGTAGCTGGAGGTTTTCTTGTGTCCCGCCCAATCTGCGGCCACTCGGCACCAAGTAAATACACAGAGGCTTACATTGATTACAAGCTGTATGGCCTATGGCTCAAGCTCATTATTAGCTAGCTCTTATAACTTAATTCAACCCATTTCTATTAATCTGTGTTTTGCCACATGGCTTCATGGCGTTACCTCTTCTCTCACATATCACTTCTCCTGACGGCGCTCACAGCGTCTGCCTGGCTCCACCCCTCTTCATCTCTGTCTTCAGTTTGAATGTACTGCCTAACCTTATTCTGCCTCACCATTGGTCAAATGGCTCTATTTATCAACCAATGAGAGCAACACATATTCACAGCCTACAGAGAGACATCCCACAGCACTTCCCCTTTTCTGTCTAGTGAAAAAGGAAGGTTTTAACTTTAACATAGTAAGATTACATATAACAAAACAGTTATCAAGCAAGAATTACAGTTACAACACCTAGTCTATTTGTATTTGGCAAAATTAAAGAAAATATTCTATTATCTATCCTATTTTTTTGAGTCTAAAGTTTCATATCTAATTTGCCTCTTGTCATGACTAAGGAAAACTATAATTATAACTATCTAGTCTTCAACTCCATCAAAGACCCAGAAGGATATTACCTAAGTAAACAGGAAGTTCATTGTAAGCAACTTCCAAAAAATTGTGCCAGGGGCCAGCCACACAGCCTGTAAAGCTGTGCTACTTTGCCTGCCTAAAACACCTGATTGGTCTAATAAAGAGCTGAGTGACCAATAGCTAGGCAGGAGAGGGATAGATGAGGCTGGTGGGCAGAGAGAATAAATAGGAGGAGAAATCTAGGGAAAAGGTCGAGAGGAGAGAGGACCAAGAATGCTCAGTTGCTCCACACAAGGCAGCATTTGAGAGATGATGGGGTAGTTCTGGAGTTAAAGGTGCTTGCTGCCAAGCCCAACCTGAGTTCAATCCCCAGGACCCACATGGTAGAAGGAGAAAACCAATTCCCACTAGGTATTCTTCTACTTCAAAAGTGCACTGTGGCACACACAGAGATTATACACATATACACAAAGTAAATAAAATACAGAAATATTTTTTTAATCAGCACTTGAATATTCTTCGCAGGACTGATTCCTGAGATATCTTAAGATATTCAGCCAGGCGTTGGTGGTGCACACCTTTAATCCCAGCACTCGGGAGGCAGAGGCAGGCGGATCTCTGTGAGTTCGAAGCCAGCCTGGGCTACAGAGTGAGTTCCAGGACAGGATCCAAAGCAACACAGAGAAACCCTGTCTCGAAAAACCAACAAAAAAAAAAAAAAAAAAGAAAAGAAAAATAGGAAAGTCAGTGTGATTGGATTGCTATGATGTCACATAAAAATTTCTTTTCTTTTCTCCATCTTATTTCTTTTTAAGTGTTTTCATTTATTCTTTGGCTATGTGTACATCCATCCATATGACATATTGTTATCATCCTTCACTCCATTCTCTCATCTTCTTCCCACTCCTCCCTCAATGAGTTCTCTCCTACTTTTCCTTCTTTTTCTTCTTTGACAACCCGCTGGACTTAACTGATGTTGTTGGCATGAGCACCAGGGTGAGGTTATTTACCGGATCCAGGGTAACTGATGAGTAGATGCACCCCCGAAGAAAAGTGACTCTCCCTTCTCCTGTAGCCATTAACTGCCAATAGCTCCTCAGCTGGGGATAGGGCCACATCTTCCCTACCCATGCTGGACTATTGATCTTTGTAGGCCGTTAACAGCTAACCACAGCTGCTGTGAGTTCATGAGGGCGACAACCGTGTCGTGTCCAGAAGAGAGCATTCCACAGCACTCCTTCCCATCCTCTTCAGTTCCTCATCCACAATATTCCCTGACGTGGTGATACATTTTTCTGAAAATATCTCTTAATGACAAGAACAGAAATTTTGCCAGACCTTGCAGCCAAGTTAATAGTATGCCATGAGATCATCTAAGATTATGTACTTAACCTGCTGTCCTACCAAGTGTTTAGCCTGTTTAACACTCCTTTAAGGAACAACATATGAACCTCACTATGCCTTGAATTTCCCATGCAATCAGCTTTTGCAACCTAAACTAATCCTAGCTTGAATCTTAAATTAGGAATTCTTCCATGCCACTGACCCAGAATAATGCATGTGTGTGTGTTTTAGCATCATTTGCTAAAAGCAGCCAACAACAGACTAAAGCAACCGTAAGTGATAAATATCCCAGAAATCTTGGGAGCAACATGCAGATATAAGTTCATAATGTCTATTCACAGTTCTGGGTGCTGTTCTGGGTCAGTTGGGGATCAGCTCCTCCCCTGTAAAACTCTGGTCATGAGTTCTGTAAAGAGCCCCTGATTTCTCTCCTATGCCATGTTTTCTAAACTGTTCAATAAATGTAGAACAAAGCCCCAGGCCATGAGGACAGACAGATCAGACACATACAACAGACAGGCAAGCTCCGAACAGACCCATACTCACAAGCTACAGACAGATGAGAAGAAAGCACGGGGAGATGAGTGGAATTCAGTCTTGGGCTCCCACTCACGGTCACATTAGTCCAAGAAGACTGTGTTCTCAATCCTGAAACATCAGCCCATCTGTGTAACTCTTGAGGTTTCCTAAATGTGTTAACCAGTGTACCCTGAGCCTTGTGGGGAGATAGCGTCAAGACAGAAGTTCTAAAATCGATTAGATTCACCCCTTAAAGGCCTTCCGAGTGCATTTCAGAAATACCATTGATATCACCCTGAGGATTTCTAAAGACTGTGGCACTATTAGAACCTATACTATGTTTACAGTGGTTCAGACCTGTAACTCCAGCACTTGGTGAGGCAGAGACAGGAGAATCAGAAGTTCAAGGACAGCCTTAGCTACATGAGTTCAAGGTTAGTCTGGGCTATATGCATGACATTGGCTCAACTGCCTCAAGCAGATACTCTCCCAGAGAACAGGATGGAAGTGCAGCTCGGGCCTGAGCAGGGAGTGGGGGGCAGGGGGTGGGGTGCTGTTAGGTCACAAGTGGTTTCTTGCCACAATCATTGGTGTACCAATTGGTTTCTTGCCACAATCATTGGTATGCCAATTGTAGACAAATTGCTAAATGGTGCTATTAATAAAAAACCTGGAGCCAGATATAGGGGTGAAAACCTGAGAGATCAGAGGAATAGGAGAAGCCACAAGCTAACCTTACCTCGCCAACACCTCAGTCTCCAAAGAGAGTTACTTCCTGTAACACACATACTCACACCTATATGCCTTTCTGTTCTGCTCCCTCATTTGTTCTCTCTGCCCAGCTACATTACTTCCTCTTCCTGCCCAGCTCTGTCACTTCCTGTCTGTCTGTACAGACCTCCAGACCTCTATGGTTAGTGCTGGGATTAAACCTCTGGGTTAGTGCATATATCACCATGCCTGGCTCTGTTCCCAATGTGGCCTTGAACTCACAGAGATCCAGACAGATCCCTGCCTCCCAAGTGATAGGATTAAAGGCGTGTGCTACCATTGCCTGACTTCTATGTTTACTATAGTGGCTGGATTTTTCCTCTGATCCTCAAATAAATTTTGTTGGGGGACAGAGTTTATTGGGAGACATCATACATCCCCACAGGAGAAGGTTACAGACACCAGCTAAGTGTGCATACAAGGCTCCATCCTGAAAGGGATCATATGAACATGGCAGAGGATCAGGTCCTCTAGAGCAGCCACGGTCCAAACATAGGAAATTGTAACCTCTTTGTTCACAACTCAAAACTTCCCAGGTTTGGTCCCAAGAGGAAAAATTAACTAAAACACTCCAATTGATGGGCATAATGGCTCATGCTTGTAATCCCAGAATGTGACAGACTGAGGCAGAAGGTTCAAGTCTGAAGCCAGACTAGGAAACATTATGGACTCCAGGCCAGCCAAGGCTGCAGTATGAGACCATGTTTAAAAAAAAAAAAAAAAAAGCAGCCAGGCAGTGGTGGCGAACACCTTTAATCCCAGCACTCAGGAGGTAGAGCCAGGCAGATCTCTGTGAGTTCGAGACTGCCAGCCTGGTCTATAGAGTGAGATCCAGGACAGGCATCAAAGTTACACAGAGAAACCCTGTCTTAAAAACAAACAAACAAACAAAGCTAGTGAGATGACTCAGAGACTACTAGCTAGAGTGGAGAGGGTGCCTGAGCTGGTCTACCCCGGCAATCAGATCAGTGACTACCCTAACTGTCATCATAGAGCCTTCATTCAGTAACTGGTGGAAGCAGATCCAGAGATCTGGCAAGCATCAAGCCAAGCTCCAGGAGTTCAGTCGAAGAGAAGAACTCATGAACTTTAGACGACAGCTGTAGAGCCCACATGGGACCGGACTAGACGGTCTGCATATGGTGCAGGGGGGAGGGACGTGGTCCTGCCTCAAGGGGGGAGGGACGTGGCCTGCCTCAACTGAATTTACCAGGCTTTGCTGACTCCCCATGGGAACCCTTACCCTTTTGGAGGAGGGGATGGGGAGTTGGTTTGGGGGAGAGGCTGTGGGGGGGGAGCGGGAGGAGAGATGAGAGGGGGATCTGTGATTGGTATGTAAAATAGATAAAAAAAAAATTCTTAAATGAAAAAAAAAGAATTGGAGTTAAGAAACACACACACTCACACAAAGAGTGCATGATGCACAATCATGAAGACCAGAGTTCATCTCACAGCTCCCAGAAAACAACTACAAACCGGGCATGGCACAAAAGAGGGTTACTCCAAGGGAGCCAACACTCTCCTCTGGCCTGTGTGTGAGCAGATGTGCCCGCCCACACTCGTGTGCATGCATTTACAAAGACACGCACATAAAATAAAACACACCTTCAAAACATGTCCAAAAGAAAAAAATACAAATCCCTCCTTGCTCGGTTTGCACACAACTGTCAGGCCTCATAAACCCATAAGAGGGACCCAGAGAGACCCAGGCACACACCGGCTGGAAACTGAGCTTAATTGGTTCTCTTGTGCAATAGCACGGAGTCTGAAGGCAGCCAAACCACAAAAGCCTGTTTTTATTAAAATTTGACGTGCTATTCATTATGGACTCTTTTTCAGCAATTGTAACTTTTAAAATATGGCATCAAATATTTCTCTCAATGCCTGATTTTTGTGTGTGTGTCATGGGCCCCTGAGTCCTGTGGCTGAGGTGTGTGCCTCCCCACCCCAGCCCCACTGATTGGCTTCACGGGAAGAGTGTGACTAGGGTGCCCAGGACCTCTGGCTTTGAGTGTGTGACTGGGAAAGCTTAGTGCTGTCCGTGTCCTGGCCCCACACTGGCCAGTTACATCAGATTCCTGGGAATGGAGCCCAGTGTGTGTGTTTGGAAATCTCTCCAGGTGATTTTGTTTTGCCAAGCTGCACACCACTGCCTTAAAGAGATATTTAACATCTTGGGTAAGGGATGAGAGAGAAGACATTGACATCTTGGAGAAGCTAGGTGTGGTGACACACTCCTGCAATCAATCCCTGAATGTAGGAGACTGACACAGGAGGATTGCTGTGTGTTCTAAGCCAGTCTGGCTATACTGTAAATTCTAGGAGACTGTGTTGCTAGAGTTTTCCTGCCTTGCCCACAGTCAGGACAAATCTTTGTCACCCGCCAGTCCCACAGCTGCTCAGACCCAACCAAGTAAACACAGAGACTTATATTGCTTACAAACTGTATGGCCGTGGCAGGCTTCTTGCTAACTGTTCTTATATCTTAAATTAACCCATTTCTATAAATCTATACCTTGCCACGTGGCTGGTGGCTTTCTTCACATGCTGCTTCTCCTCGAGGTGGCTGCAGTGTCTCTCTCCCCTTCTTCCTGTTTCCCCAATTCTCCTTTCTCTTTGTCCCGCCTATACTTCCTGCCTGGTCACTGGCCATCAGTGTTTTATTTATATAGAGTGATATCCACAGCAAGACTGTAAAGCAATATAAATAAAAACAAAATGGAAGGGGGAGATAGCTGGGCATGGTAGTCCACTTCTGAGATTCTAATACCCAGAAATCTGAGGCAAAAGGATTGCTACAAGTGTGAGACCAGCTCGAGCCACATAATAAGACCGTGTCTTTAAAACCAAATAAAATATTAAAAGGAGGAGGGCTTAGGGGAAGAAATGAGTTTGGAGATGGAAAGGACAGCTAGTGTATTCAGCCCTGACAGGTTCTGTCTGGAAGAGGCAGTACGCATAAGTACATGACTGCAAGGGTCCCATAGATCCAGGGGTTGAGAGCCAGCATGCATATACAGTCAGAGGACCACCTTCTCTTCCCACCATGGGATCCAGGGAGTGAATGTGGGTTGTCAGATTTGTATGCCCATCACTTTTACCCACTGAGCCAACTCTCTGACCCAGCATATTAATTTTTAATTGTCATATACTGCGAGGTATAGTGGCACCTGACCATAATACAGAACTTGGAAGGTAGAAGTAGACGCATCAGGAGCTCAAGGTCATCTTCAGTTACACAGAGAATGGGAAGCCAGCCTGGGCTACATGCGATCCTGCCTTAAACAAAAGAAACACCCAAAATCAAGAAACAAGAAGATACATAGTAACTGGGCATCTTTACACAGTACTGCATGGCACTTCAGACATGCATATTGACCAGATCAGAGCAATGGAATCCTATGGCGCACATTCAAAGATTCTGTGTTTAATCAAGGTCCCACTGGTTTCTCAGACTGTGTTGGGGAGGCTGTCCTGCATCCACCAGAAGAGGCTTCTGCACTGTTTTGTAGCACAGATGCACCTGACCTCATCCAGTTTGGCTCAAGAAAGCAGAAAGGGGTTGAAATAATCAATGGGGAGAGATCATGAACATAGCATGTCCTGGGGGACATGCAGCCTCAGAGCTGCATCTCTTCCTGATCCCTTCTGGTGTGTCATTGTTCACTACGCCAGGGTTCACACCACTCTGGACCTATGACACACTCTGTGGTGGTATTATGTTCCCCAAAATATTATACACCCTAATAAACTTATCTGGGGTCAGAGAACGGAACAGCCACTAGATACAGAGGCCAGAAAATGGTGGCACTCACACCTTTAATCCTAGCCTTCTGGAGGCATGGATCTCTGTGAATTCAAGGCCACATTGGAAACAGCCAGGCATGGTGACTCATGCCTTTAATCCCAGAAATCAAGCCTTTAATCCCAGGGAGTGATGGTAGAAAGCAGAAAGGTATATAAGGTGTGAGAACCAGAAACTAGAAGCATTTGGCTGGTTAAGCATTTGGCTGGTTAAGCTTTCAGGCTTTCCAGCAGCAGTTCAGCTGAGATTCATTTTGGATTAGGACTCAGAGGTATCCAGTCTGAGGAAACAAGATCAGCTGAGAAGTTGGCCAGGTGAGGTTAGCTGTGGCTTGTTCTGTCTCTCTGATCTTCCAGTGTTCACCCCAATACCTGGCTCAGGACTGATTTTATTAATAAGACTCTTTAAGATTCGAGCTACAACACTCAGCCAGGGTTTAAACGGAGCAGCTCAGGCCTTGACAGCTTGGAAAGGTAAATCCTCTCTGAGCCTGTCTGCAGGCTCCCCCATCCACTCCCAGTTCTGTTTACATAATCTGGTGAGTCCTTGTTCAACTCCACTAGAAACATGCTTGAGGGAGATGTGGTTGGTGTCCATGGAGCTCAGACTCTGCCACTTCTCTTAGTTTATGCCTGGGGAAGTACATCTCTTTTTCTTCATATTTCAGATGTGGTCTTCTGTAGTTTTCCTTGGAAACAGTGCTTTCCCAAGTACAATAAAGCAAAACCTTTGGGAAATAAATAATCCAGGACATGATAAAATGCTTTCAACCAGAGGTCTGAATGATTTCCTCTCCTCCCTCAAGTCGTAAGCTTGAGAATTGCTTTTGTCATGCTGGACTGGTGTTCTTGTTTAGAGGGGAAAAAAAAATCTGCTGACTGATGAGCTAAAGCCATAGGAAAGCATTTGAGGACTAGTTAGCACTCGTGGCACCCAAGCAGACATGAGGGAAACCTGAGCACCGTGTTCTTGAAGTAATACCACCATAATTCTAATTTGTCGAGTGTGAGTGTGTGTGTGTGTGTGTGTGTATGTGTGTGTGTAAAACAAACTTTTTCTCAAGAAGTTCACATTGAAAACCAGATTTGGTGGCTCATGCCTTTAATTCCCCCACACTGGTGAAGCTGAGGCAGGGGGATTGCCATGAGTGTTAGAGCAGACTGTACTTACATAGTGAATTCCAGGCCAGTCTGAACTGAGACTCTGGGCTGTGATTTGAATGTGAAATGTTCCACACACACTGGACTCCCAGCTAGTGGTGATGTTTTGGAAGGGTGTGGAACACTCAGGAGGTAAAGCCTCCATGGTATTTCACAGTTCAACCCACTGATAAACCAGTCTGCTTCCATCTTGGGCTTAAAAGCCATCTTATAGTAAAGACACACTAGGTTCATTCCTGTTTATGACTAAATCTGTTTCTCAAGGATGGCACTCTGCCCCAATCTAGCCTTAACTACAAATGATTCTTTACTGCCTGTTCCAGGAAACAGCCAACTGTACCTTCGTTTCAGAAGATTGTTTATGGCCAGCTTGTTACACTTACGCTTTTGTAACCCCTGCTCATTTGCCCGCCAAATCCCCCATTTGGAAACCCCTTACTCCTGAGACATACAAACCTTAGGTTCCCCGTGTCCAGGGCTGATCTCTTGAACCCTGCCTCGGGGGAGACAGACAGCCTGTGTGCATGAATAAAGCTTGCTTTAATCAATTTAGCTATGATTTGGGCTGATGGCTTTTCTCACCGCACTATGGGATTAACACCACCCACCCACTTTCACAGACAAAACTCTGGAAACTGTAATTTAATATCTTCCTGAAACTCTTCTCTTGAGTTGAACCTCATCCTAAAATACTTTGTCTTGATGACTTTGCCAGGCCGCTGGTTTCAGGGCTCTCCCTGCTGCTGAGCAGCTAACACTCCACCCCCCCTACCCCCCCACCCCCCCACCCCCCACCCCCCCACCCCCGCCGTCCTCCCACTTCCACTCCCACAGTCTGCCCCGGACAGTCTCCCATCCTCCCTCGCCCAGCGAGTGAGGTCAAACTGGACTCCCGTTTTAGCTTCCCAGTACGCAGAGCTCGTGGGCCTGTGAAGATGACTAAATTCCTGCTACACAAATTCAGCCCACGGCCCCTTTTGATTTTGCTTCCTAACACAAATCACAGGGTTTCTTCTTATGCAATTAGTCACCCTCAGAGAACAGCATGGTGTAGCCTTTTATTCTATTTTATTTTATGTATGTTGTCTTGGTCAGGGTTTCTATTGCTGTGATGAAACACCATGACCAAGAAAACTCGGAGAGAAAAGCGTTTATGTGGCTTACACTTCCAGGTGACAGTCCATCACTGAAGGAAGTCAGGACAGGAACTCAGGCAGAGCAGGAACCTGAGGCAGGAGCTGATGCAGACCCTGTGGAGGGGTGCTGCTTACTGGCTTTCTCGTAGAACCCAGGACCACCAGCCCAAGGATGGCACCACTTTTGATGGGCTGGGCCCCATCAATCACTAATTAAGAAAATGCCCTACAGTCTTGCCCACAGCTGATCTTATGGGGGCATTTTCTTAATTGAGGTTCCCTCCTCTCAAATGGCTTTAGTTTGTGTCAAGTTGACCCCTGGGTCCTTGCTCCCTTGTCCCCCCACCCCTCACATGTTCCTGTCACCATGATGTTCCCAAGTACATGGGGCCAAGTGACCACACACTGACCCCTCCAAAACCATGAGCATTACTGATCTTCGCTCCCTTATGTCTTTCTGCCAGATGTTTGGTCACAGCTGTGAACACAGCAACCAAAACACAAAGCTAGGAAGAGAATTATTCTGAAAAACACAAGTTTCAGCCAGAGGGTAGACTGCCATATCACACTAAAAGGGTAGGGGTTACATCCAAAAACACAGAGAAAAGCATCTCCATTCTCATGGGAAGGGCTGAGGAAGTACTTGTGTTGCTGGTGGAGGGAAGGGAAAGAGCACATTAAAACTGTCAGCAGCCGGGAGGTGGTGGCCCACGTCTTTAATCCCAACACTCCAGAGGCAGAGGCAGGCGAATCTCTGTGAGTTCAAGGCCATCCTGGTTTATAGAGTGAGTTCCAAGATAGGCTCCAAAGCTACACAAAGAACTCTGTCTCGAAAAACAAAAACAAAAAAACAAACAAACAAAAAATCTGTCGGCCTTGGGAGATGGCTCTGTCAGTAAAGTGTTGGACATACAAGTATAAGGACCTGAGTTCAAACCCCAGGACCCATGTTAGGGGGAAAAATAGTGGTGCATGCTTGCAATTCCAATACCACTGAGGCAGAGATAGCTCTCTAGTCAGCCAGCCAGTGGATGAACTCTAGGTCAACAAGAGGCCTGTCTCAAAAAAATTCAAAAAATAATCTGGGCCAGTGAGGGGATCCCAAGTCTAGTGATCTAAGTTTGGTCCCTGAGACTCACATGGTTAAGGAGAGAGCAGGCTTCAATAAGCTGTCCTCTGACCTCTGTCCTCTGACCTCCACACATGCGCCATGACACACGCATGACCACACACGCAAAGTACTAAAGATGTTTTCAATATAAGGTGGATGACATTTGAGGAACAGCACTCAAGGTTGTCCTCTGGTTTCCACATGGATGTGCACACATTTGCACACACACACACACACACACACACACACACACTAAAACATAATCACACCAGATAAGCCCTCCATGAACAACCTAGGAGAAATCTGGATGAGCCCTCCAGCTGAGCCTGCTGTTAGTCACTTGACTTCAGTAGACTTTAATAATCACGACTGAATGATGGTGGTCACACACCCGACAATGTACCATTTGTCTCCCATCAGCTACGCTGTAGTTGATGCCTCTGACACAAGGTTTGTGATGGTATCATTGCCTTGGTTGCCTTTTAGGGATTCCGAGGCTGTTTTGGTTGAAAACTTCCTTTGGGCTGAGTGAGTGTGGGTTGGATGGCATCAACAGACCAAGAATGTCGCCGTGTTGTGTTTTACTTTGTTTTGGTTTGGTTTTTTGACAATATTACTATTTAGCTCTGTCTGATCTAGAACTCACTCTGTAGACCAGGCTGGCCTTGAACTCACAGAGACCCACCTTCCTCTTCCTCCTGAGAGCTGGAATCAAAGGTGTGCACCACCACACTCAGCAATACTGCCATGTTCTAAGCATGCATTCTGTGAAGAGCCGTGAAATCTGGACACATACATACATACTGCCAGCTGCCTTACCTCTGACCCCTCAACACCTTTCCCACACCTCAGACCACTGTGTGTGTGTGTGTGTGTGTGCATCTGTGTGTGTGCATCTGTGTGTGTGTCTGTGTGTGTGTCTGTGCATCTGTGTGTGTGTGTGTGTGTGTGTGTGTGTGTGTGTCTGTGATCCTGTGATCTCTGCCTCCCAAGCGATAGGATTAAAGATGGGTGCCACCACTGCCTGACCTCTATGTCTAATCTAGTGGCTGGCTCTGTCCTCTGATCCTCAGGCAAGTTTATTAGGGTACACAATATATCACCACATAAAAATTCCTGGAACCTGAATTACAAGTGGCTGTGAGCCACCATGTGGGTGCTGGGAAACAAGGTCCTCTGGAAGAGCAGCCAGGGCTCTTTCCAACTGAGGCATCTCTCCAGTCCCTGAATAAACTTTCTCTTTTAAAAAAGAAAAAAAAAAAAACCATTCTTGTGTTTTAATTGGGATACTACAATAGGTAAAAGTGGGTCTGATTTGGTAACGTGTGGCATTTATCTTCAAATACTAGAAACAGTGCTAGGCATAGTAGCGTGCACAGAAATCCCAACAGTTAGGATGTTGAGGCAGGAGGCCCTTGAGTTTCAGGCCAGCACAATGTTTCTGGGCTGCATAATGTCTGTGTCTTAGCTGAGTCTAGATCCTATTAGTTGGCAATCAATATTAACCACCATAGCTACCCAGAGCCTCAAACTCTAAGAGCTCCAAGACCCTTGGAGCTTAGCTAGTCCATCATTGCACCAAACAGAACCCCACGACAGCCCCAACAGAGCATCACTGGACTTGAACACCCCTAGCAAGAGAAGCTCAGCTTCACAACGAGCTGCTTTTGATTTAGCTCCCTAAAGTGCCTAGCCACTGGGCACCAGCTCAGCAGTGATTTTCAGACATCCAGGAGGCAGCACACTGCTGTCAATCTCAGATCTGAGACAGCCCACCCAACCTGACTGCCAGCCCCACTGCCCGGGGGGACAATACCCAGTCTCCTGGTGTTTCAGGTCTGCGGGCACTAGTACAAGGGGTGTGTGTGTACAACAATAATAATAATCCCTAAAGCGTTCCTATGAATTTATTTATACAACTAACGTGCTTTATGCCTGTGATGATGATGGTGCCCATGGCATTCTCTCCTCGCCTGTCCTCTCTAGATGAAATGTCTCCAGACCCATCTGCCAGTCTGTGTATCTCAGAATTCTTAAAACAGCTCCCATAGGCAAGTGAGATGCAGATAAATGGATTCAATATTTGGTGTAGGGTAATGTGCCCGCCTCCAGTTCAGAGGGACCAGCACACGCCTTGGCCTAGACTTCCTCATGGTACCAGGGCTGCCCAGGCTGCAGTCTCAGCACAGGCTCACAGCAGGCTCATAGACATCTAAAAGCATCAGAGTTGTTGGGTTTGTTTTTTTTTCCATCAAAGCTGCTGTCAACCAATGTTTTTCTAGCATATGTTTATGTAACTATTGGAGACCATGAATACATTTACATATATTAAACTAACATCTTCTAACTTCATTGCATCATGTTAGTGTTCTGGTTTTATCTTTTCTAATTCGGTTGTCATGTTGGAAGTGTGGTATGTGTTTTATTTTGAGCCGAGTGATTGATAAGGCGTTAGCCCAGCATCCCCACAGACGATCCATTAGAGATGTCTGACAAAGGAATGCCTTCATTTTTTCACAATGGTCTTGCGTTGCATAATGTGTACCTGAGCCTGTGTGCCATGGACACATGTGGGGGTCAGAAGACAGCATGCTGGAGTCAGGTCTCTCCTTCCATCATGTGGGTTCCAGAAAGAGAACTCAGGTCATCAGTCTTAACAGCAAGCACCTTTACCTGCTGAGCCATCTTGCCAGCCCACAGCCCACGAATGTTTACCTTGTGGCTCTGCCTTCTTCTCAACATTATCTCTGCCTTTTTCTATGCTGATCTTACAGACGCCACACTGGGATCAATACATGCCTTTTCTATTTCAACTCCTTGTGGGTAAAGACATCTAAAAATCATCCTTCCTTCCTTCCTTCCTTCCTTCCTTCCTTCCTTCCTTCCTTCCTTCCTTCCTTCCTTCCTCTCTTCCACTGAGGCATTTTCATTTTATTTTTTTCTAGCTACATTTGACATTGATAGAAGAATCATCTAGGATTTTCTGTCCTGTGTGGGTTTTTTATTTTCATTTTATTTTGTGTGTGGGTATTTTGCCTGCATGTATATGTGTGCAGCATCTGTATGCAGTGTCCAAGGAGACCAGAAGAGAATATCGGATCCCCTAGAACTGGAGTTAACAGACAATTGTGAGCCATTGTGTGAGTGCTAGGAATCAAACTCAGGTCCTTTGGAAGATCAACCAGTGCTCTTAATCACTGGGCCACTTCTCCAGCCATCTTCCTGTGTGTTTTTATCTTCTTTCTTCATGGTCCATGATGTCCACAAAGGTTGTCAGTACCACAAAATCAAGCCAAGAGGATGAGAAGAGATTATTCTGTCATTTTCTAGGTCTTTGAGCTGCACATCGAATCTGGGGCCACTCATCCATGTTTGTTTAGCGTGCCCATGAGGCTGGCAGTGCTCCTGGATGTGCTCGTCAGTGATCTCAGACTAACCAGTGTAACTAACTGGGTTTGTCTTCATAGAGGAACTGTGGCTTTGAGTGTGACCTGCTAAAACCCTGCCATTTGTCTCTTTTCAGCCTTATTGATGCTCTTGAGAGGACCGGGCAAGGGCATTCATGTGAGCCATTATGGCAACACAGACAGCACAGCACAGCACAGCTATTCTTTCTTAAAGAGGAAAGGGCTGTGGCACAGCTCTCTGTAGATATGGGGGAGACATGGTGCTAGCCTCCAACATGGTGTCTCTGAGCTCACAAATAACGACACTGAGTCACCAGAGAGGTGCTTTGAGTTGAGTTGAAACAAATCCAGCAGAACAGCAGAACCAGTACATCATCACATGGAAGAGGCCAGAGGGGGATGCGGGATGGGGCGGGGGGGGGGGGGGGGGGGGGGGGCGGGGGGGGGGCGTGTGTGGTAATGGATCCCATTAAAGTGTCCTCTTATTTTTTTCACTTGCTTATGTAAATACAATTTCTCATGTAACCCAGGCTGCTCTTATGCTGACTAAGTAGGTGAAGATGACCTTGAACTCTTGATCCTTCTGTCTCCTAGGTACTACGATTACAGGTGCACACCACCATACCCACTAACGCTTCGTTTTCTTTCATTGCTTCTTCTTTTGGGGGATGTGGGAAAAGGGGTCTTGTGTAACCCAGGCTGGCCTTGAACTCCTGATCACCATGCCTCTACCTCCCAAGTGCAGAGATCGCCCCATCTGTCTCTCTTGTGAGGGTGGGGAAGGAGTCTTCTGTATCCCAAATAGCCTCAGAGACTGGTGGCTACCTTCTGGCTTGAGTCTCCCGCGTGCTGGGATTATAAGCATGTGCCACATGCCCAGCTGAAACAAGTTCATCTTACTGTCTGGCTGGATCTGGGAGTTGGAAACGTATGCTACAGTGCCAGCACCTCGGGGCAAGTCATCGCAAACCCCATAGTGACATGTAAGGTGGCTTTTTGTTTTGTTTTTTGTTTGTTTGTTTTTACGAGACAAGGTTTCTCTGTGTAGCTTTGGAGTCTGTCCTGGAACACAATCTGTAGACCAGACTGGCCTCGAACTCACAGAGATCCACCTGCCTCGGCCTCCCGTGTACTAGAATTAAAGGCGTGCGCCATGGCCAGGCACTTGTAAGGGTTTTCCCGTGATGATCTCTGTATCTACTCTCTTAAGGGACACAAGCCCCCAGGGATGCTTGTGACCCCAGCACTTGAGATGCTGAGGCAGGAGGATCATTAGTTTCAATCCAGTGTGGTCTACATCGCGGGTTCCAGACCAGCCTGAGTTACATAGAATAACCTTGTCAATAAATAACAAAATTCCCAGTTAAAGGTGAATTTCTTCAAAAGGAGCCAAAGTGGGCTTACACTCCACAGGGGATTGAGGCCAGCGGGAGCTCTGTCGTCCGTGGGCACCCCCGCCCCCCCCCCCGCCCCCGCCGCAACCCGCCCCTACCCACCGCCCCTTTCCCCCCGCCCCCACCCGCGGCTCCCCTTCCCCCCCGCCCCCCCCCCGCCCCCCCCCGCCGCTCCCCTTCTCTCTCCCCCCCCCCCCCGCCCCGCCGCCGCCTCCCCGCGCGCGTGCGCATTGTCCCCCAGCTGGTATCTTGAGAAGCTCTTCTCCTGGTTTAGAGCGCCCTCTCCTGACAGCTGCCTCAAGGCCAGGAGGAAGAAATGGTCGGCAAATCAGACCTGCCGGTGCCCACCAGTCTCCTCCCTGTGGCTGCCAAGCCGACTGGGAGAAAGAACCAGAAGAGAGACCCGGAGACAGCTCCCAGTCAGAAGAAGGAAAACCAGAGGGATCCTGGAAATATGAGGTGATCGTGCACAGGCTTGGGGTTTTCATCAAATGCTCCCTTTGAAATGGTTCTAGCCTGTTGGTAGTGTCACAAGCCTTCAATCCCAGCACCCGGGAGGCAGAGGCCAACCTGATCTACGGAGCGAGTTCCTGGACAGCCCGGGTTACATAGAGAAACAAGAGGGGAGGGGAGGAGAGGAAAGGAAAGGGTTCTAGAATGGATCAGGCCTTAACAGCAGAGAGAGTGAAGAACCAGCGATCTGGTCCTTACCGTGTCTGCTCCCCCAGACTCCCCCACTCCCCAGTTTCCTGTTAATGACGGCTACAGGGACACCAAGCAGAGGGTCTCTGTGACCTCCTTAAACTACCCAGGTCTGAGCCCGGAGATGACCCTCTCTACGGAATCGGCAGCACCGTCAGCATTGGGGAAGTTGCACCGTCAGGAACCACTGCGTTGCCACCCAGACCCAACCATCTGTGGACATCAGCAGAATCCAGGGAGGGCAAATCTGCCCAGCACAGAAGGAGCTCTAGAGCCAGACATGCTGATGCAGGCCTGCGATCCCAGCGCCTGGAAGGCTGAGGCAGGGGGCCTGAGAGTGAAAAGCCAGCCTGGGAGAGAGAGTGAGCAGCAGGCCAGCCTGGGCTACACAATGAACCCTGTCTCACAACCAGCTCAGAAGAGTGTTTGCTGTGCAAGCCTGACAGCCTGTGCTCAATATCAAAACCCCACGTGAAAAACTGTGGTTGAACATGTCCCTGCAACCCCAGCACCGCGAGGGAAAGGTGGGCAGAGACAGGAAAGTCGCTGCAGCCTGCCAGCCACCAGCCTAGCTCCAGCTCCAGCAAGAGACCGTCTCCAAGGAGCAAGGAGGAGATACAGAGCAGGGCATTCAGTGTCTTCTTCCAGCCTCCATGCATGCACACAGATGTAGGTACCCCCCCACGAGCCACCCTCACACACACACACACACACACACACACACACACACAAAGCAAGCCAGGCATGGTGATATACACCTGTAGTCCTAGCATTTGGGAGGTGGAGGTAGGATCAGGGGGTTCAAGGCCAACCTTGCCTACAAAGTGACTTTGAGGCTAGCCCAAGCTACATAAGATCCTGTCCCCCAAAAAGCTAAGAACTGGGGCTGGAGAGATGACTCAAGGGTTAAGAGCATTGGCTGCTCTTGCAGAGGACCAGAGTTGAGTTCCCAACATCCACACAGCGGCTCACAACCAGTTGCAGCTCCAGCTCTAAAGCACTGGACCCCTTCTTCTGACCTCAGAGGGCACCAGGCACACATGGGATATACGTACATAGATAAATTATATATATATATATATATATCCTCAGGAAGTAGAAATGCTCACCACCAAGTCTGACCTGGGTTCGGTCTCTAGAGCCCATGTGGTGGAAGGAGAGAACTGACTTCTACAAGTTGTCCACTGACCTCACATACATACACACACACACACACACACACACACACACACACACACATGCACACGCACACGCACACGCACACAAATGAATAATAAGTAGATGATAGACAAATGCAATTAAAAATTTTAACACACACGGATTTCCAAAGACAGCAACCTACACACTGAGGCCAGTTTCCCCGGGTGCTCAGTGGTCAGCAGCGGATTTGCTGAAGCGGCTGAAGCAGCGCTGCATCTGAGGCTGGGACATCAGTGAACCTGCCAGCCCTGCTAGCAACAGAAAGAGGTGCGCAGGAAAGCGAAAGCCCAACAGGGTATTCAGTGCTCAGCAGCAGTAAGTCTAGAACGGAAGGAAACTCGGAACATGTGGGAGGAAGGAGGGGGCGGGGGAGGGGGGCTGGATCTCCAGGACCAGCCTGTACTTTTTTGTTTTGGCACACTTTTCCTGACCAGAAGCCAATGTTCTCACCACATAAATACCAGATGACATTAATAAGATCCGTCTATGAGACATTACCTGTCGTGATGCCAGGTTGCAAGCAAACAGGCTGGAAAACCTCAGAGAGCTTCATAAAAATAAAAGCAAGGGATATGGGAAGCGGCTTTAAAAGCTGAGGGGTGGGGAAGAGACAGCTCAGAGGCACGCTTGCCTCCAGCCTGTTTACCATCTACCTGCTCGGTGCCCTCAACCAGAAGGCAGGCAGCCTTAGCTATGGGATTCAGAGTTTCAGCGCCCAAGGGTTGAACACCGAGGCTTCACTGCCATCTAGTGGAGATTCAGGGTATGGCAACTAAAGCTGTAATTACAGGAAGGCGGAACCCTAAGTCTATTTCATCGGTTTAAAAAAAAAAAAAAAAAAGAAGAAGGGAGAAGGCTGTTGGGTTTGATCCTCATTTTATCATCACCCACTTAGTTCAAAGGAGATGGCACTCTGCTTCCAGACCTCAATCAACTGACACTGCTCAAGGGCCAGCCTGGACTAAATCTTCACATTCCACTTTCCTCCAGGAGGAGATGGAGACTGGAAGCCCTCTTCCATAGAATTCTTGCCAGGTGGTGGTGGCGCACACCAATCCAGCACTCGGGAGGCAGAAGCAGGTGGATCTCTGTTCTGTGAGTTCAAGGCCAGCCTGGTCTACAGAGCTAGTTCCAGGACAGCCAGGGCTACACAAAAAAAGCCCTATCTTGAGAACCAAAATAAATTATTATTATTATTATTATTATTATTATTATTATTATTATTATTATTATTATTATTATTATTACTCTCAAACACTGAACCTCTAGCCCTGGAGAGGTCTCTCCTCGACCCAAAGAGCTTATGTGTGAACAGAAGTGACAATGAACTACCTACCAGCCATGGGCAGCGACCAGTGCCGCTCACAGAGCGTCCTTCTGCTTCCTGAAAGGGCACGGACTCAGAACATAGTGACCACTTGTTCAGACTCTGGAGACCACTTTATCTCTTGAACAACTCCAGAGACGGAGATGGTGCCATTCCCAGGTCCTCTTCGATGTCTCAACAGCCAAGGGGATAGAAACCTTCCCTGCCCTGATGACAAAAGGGACCAGAGCATTCTGTGCCATACTATTCTCAGGTGGGGTTGGAGGCCAGCCTCGGCCACATGAAACTTTGTCACAAAAGATACACCTTTAATCCCAGCATTCGGGAAGCAGAGAGAGAGGCAGGCAGATCCCTGAGAGTTTGAGGCCTCTGGGGGGTGGGGGGAGGGAAGAAAGGAATTTTCCAACTGACTTTTCAGTCTTAAGACTTTATCAGCCGGGCGGTGGTGGCACATGCCTTTAATCCCAGCACTCGGGAGGCAGAGCCAGGTGGATCTCTGTGAGTTCGAGGCCAGCCTGGGCTACCAAGTGAGTCCCAGGAATGGCGCAAAGCTACACAGAGAAACCCTGTCTCGAAAAACCAAAAAAAAAAGACTTTATCCAGGGGTATCCTGCCCCATACCTTTCAGTGAGGCACATTAGACCTGAGAGCCAGAGGAAGCTGGGCATGCTGCCCATTATTCCCACACTGAGCAGACTGAGGCAGGATTGCCACAAGTCACCTTGGGCTACATAGTGAACTCCAAGCCATCTCTGGCAGTACACTGATTGAGACCCTGTCTGGAGGGCAGGGAGGGGAGATCTGAATACACAAAGTCTTGCAGCCACGCCCCCTCCCCACCTGTCTATCTGCAGACCTGCTGGGCAATACCAACTCCATACAAACTCAGGACAAGGTCCCAGAAAGCTTCAGGCGGCTGCATGCTTGGCCAGTCTTGCTGAGTGGCGCACAAAGAGGCAGGAAGGTCCAGGCAGCCCCGCCCATGCCTAGTCCGTGCATCTCTTCATCTGTATCCTCGGCAGCAGCCTTTATAACAAACCCAGAAACATGCTCTCAACTCCTGGGAGCCACTTGAGCGAATCAGTCCTGAACAGGGAAGAGTGAGGAGCCCAATTTACAGCAGATAAGTCAGAACCACAGATCAGACACCCAGGGCCCAGACTGGCAACTAAAGTGGACATCAGTTTTGGACTCTGGGCCCTCTCAACCTATGAGAAGTGATAATGTCTCCAGGTAGATAAGGAAAGAACGGAGTTAAATTAGAGGTCACTTAGCGGGTGTCCACTGTAATACCGTTGGCTCCCTGGCGAGGAGGAAGCCTTACACCTTCTGAGGTCAGAACACTTCTCTGTGGATTCTTGTGTCGTGAGAACAAAAAGGAATACACATTTAGTGGGGAGTCAAGACACACGATCCTACATGGTAGCTCAAGCTGGTCTTAAAATCATGGCAAGTCTGGCCAGGTGGTGGTGGCACATGCCTTTAATCCCAGCACTTGGGAGGCAGAGACAGGTGCATCTCTGTGAGTTCAAGGCCAGCCTGGGCTACAGAGTGAGTTCCAAGACAGCCAGGGCTACCCAGAGAAATTCTGTCACACACAAAAAAAACAAAAAATCAACAATCATGGCAGTCCCCCTGCCTCAACTTCCAGAGTGTTAGGATTACAGGTGTAAGCCACATGACGGGCTGGGACTATATGTGATTTGTTTATCTGCATAGGGGTGAGTGTATGCACGCATAGTCTGTGCACGGAACCAGAGGACAACCTGTGGGAGTCGGTTCTCTCCGTCCACCGTGCAGGTCCTGGGTGTAGAATTCAATTCAGCAGGCTTGGCAGCAAACGCCATTTCCCTGTGAGCACCCTGTGAGCACCCTGTGAGCACGTGCCAGCCCAGGGATACGCATTTACTGAGTGCGTGACAGAGAATAATGGCAAAACCATGATATTTTCTCCTCGCAGCGAACTCCACTGGGGGATGGCTTCTCCAGAAAGACCAGCCTAGCACGATTCACACTGTTAGGTGCCGTCTTCCCACACGGCTTTTCTAAAAGCACATTTATTTACTGTGCGTGTCCACGTGTCTGAGTGCACACAGTGACAGCGTGTGCGTGAGTGTGTGTGTGTGTGTGTGTGTGTGTGTGTGTGTGTGTGTGTGTGTGTGTGTGTGAAGACTGTGCTCAGGAATTGGCTCTTGCCCCACCATATGAATTCCGGAGGTTGAACTCAGGTCGTCAGACCTGGCAGCAGGCATCTTGATTCACGGAATCATCTCACCAGCTTGGTCATTCTCCTTTTCAGTGAGTATACAAACCCCGAGAAATGTTAGCACAGCTTGCCAAAAAGCCTTTGTGAGCTATAAATACCCATCATTCTTCATGACCTCAACTCACTTTTCTGTTGGTTTTGTTTGTTTTTGTTGTTGTTGTTGTTGAGACAAGGCCTTACTCCATAATTCAGGCTGGCCTCAAAAATCGTGGCCATCCTCCTGCTTCAACATTCCACATGCTGGGATTACAGGTGTGAGCCACCCTGCCAAGACTCTGACCCAGTCTCATTCTGTAGACCAGGCTGGCCTTGAACTCACAGAGCTCTGCCTGCCTCTGCCTCCCAAGTGCTGGGATTAAAGGCACATGTCACCATGCCCAGACCCATGTGAAGACTCTTAAAGGGCAAGTTCCTAACTAAGCAAATGTTGGCATATTGTTTGCACGTGATATGGCTAAGTACGATGAGCCTAGTTTGTCCATAAGAGAGAGTCCTAATCATCTTCCCCATGAATTTTCAAATCTCCTGACCTCCCCATGGCATATGCATACCCACACCCAGAAGAAATCTTTAAAATATAATATTAATTTTTTTTTTGTTTTTTGAGACAGAATTTCTCTGTGTAGCTTTGCGCCTTTCCTGGATCTCGCTCTGTAGACCAGGCTGGCCTCAAACTCACAGAGATCTGCCTGCCTCTGCCTCCTGAGTGCTGGGATTAAAGGCGTGTACCAACACCACCTGGCCAGACTGCCATGATTTTAAGACCAGCTTGGGCTACTGTATAGGACCATGTGTAATATTAAACATTTTTAAGAAAATCGATGGCAGGCGGTGGTGGCACACGCCTTTAATCCCAGCACTTGGGAGGCAGAGCCATGCGGATCTCTGTGAGTTCGAGGCCAGCCTGGTCTAGAGTAAGATCCCAGACAGGCACCAAAACTACACAGAGAAACCCTGTCTTGAAAAACCAAAAGAAAAAAGAAAATTGACATAAGTAAATAAATTTAAATTTAAAAAATAATTGCCATCACATCTTTATTGCATACCCAGGTGAATAACTTATCTTACAACAAATGCATCCCACCCCAAGAATAGACACTGCTCGCTTGCGGAGTTCGAGGTGGGCGCAGGATAGATCTATTACTGAGACAACGGGAGGGAGGAATGTGTGTCAGGAATGTATGGCAAGAACAAGGCTGAAATTCTCCTGGCAGGGAGAAACAGGCCTTGTCTCCTCCAGGAATGTCCAGAAGAGCTCCTGGAAAGCACAGGAGGTCTGGGGTCGGCAGCAAGTTTGGAGGTGATAGGCGAAGGACACCCTTGTAAATCAGCGTCCACGCTGCTGAGGCCATCGTGGGCAGTGCACTGAGTAGACACTTAGTGACCTTTAGCCTCTCCTACCCAGGCAGGAAGGCCTAGGAGGGCGGAGCCAGGCCAGCTTCCAGGGTGGACTGATACGGACCAGGTGGAGACCCACCCACCCCTTTCTGGGTTTGTGCAAACTGCAGTTCCGCTCTGTGCCAAGTGATCTTCACGGAACCCACCCTGGCTTAGATGAACCGGCTTCCGAAGATGAGCAAGTCAGTGAGGAGTCAGATGAGCAGATGTTTCCTGACATTCAGGGGAGAGGGGAGAGTCCCGCCTTGAGTTGCCCAAGACTCCCACCTCCAAGAAGTATCCTAAGAATGGGGACAAAGAAAAACCGGAACACTGCGAAGAAGCAGTCTGTTAGTGCAGCGAGCGGCCCCAGACGGAAGGACAGCAGTGTGCTGGGAGCAAGTCTCTCATGTACAGTTCCCCTAGGACACGGTTCACATCTGCAGGACTCCTGGCTGGACCTGCTGCCTGATTCTGGTTGTCCCAATCTTCTCCAGAGAGTTAGCTGTCCCCTTTCCGTCCTTCGTAGTCGTTGTACGGACTGGCGGGGGTCTGCGCCCTCGGGATAGAGAAATCCTTTCGAGGACTCCGATTCTGTAAAGGAAGCAATCATATGGTTAAACCTTCTATGGCCAGCTCAGTGAAGCTCCAGTGCCCTTCTCGAAAGATCTCTGAGGTCCTCTCCGACCCTCTGTGCTACCCCAACCCCAAGAGGCACGGTGGAGGAAAGAAGACATGCCACCCTTCATGATGGCCACTTGGGAGCCACTAAAATTGTGACAATATCTATTCTCCAAGGACAACTGTCCCTGGGAGTGGGGGAGTGAGGAATGATAAAAGGCACTTACCTGCAGCTGAAAATGAGTGGAATAAGGTGCATAGAGTGTGTCCCCTGTCTCCTCAAGACCTGAAACAGAGGGAGAGGAGAAACTGAGGCACCTGGCCACCCCTGTGTTTCCTCCCTGTATCACTTGTCGTAGTGTCTCTGACAGTTGGTCCCTTTGGGCCGCAGCAGTTCAAATTTCTTGCAGGGAAAGACCATGCCTTCCAGCTCCAAACCAAGCCCAGCCGTATCCTGGGGCCACAGGGACTTATTCATTTCCTAAACTGGGAGGAGTTTATGAGTGACTGTATTCTGTGCATTTGGGGGAAATCACAAGGTGTTTGAACTTGAGCTGGCTTTAAAACAAGTCATTCATTTCCTGACAAATTTATCAGCCTCCATCCCCTTACTAAACACTTCTTGACTTAAGATAGTGTGAGGACCTGGGCACGGTGGTGCACACCTATAATCCCAGGACCTGGGAGGTGGATGCAGGAGGATCAGAAGTTCAAGGTCATCTTCAACTACACAGTGAGTTCCAGCCCAATCCGAGCTCCATGAGACCCTGTCTCAAAAACCAAAATAGGTGCTGTCAAGGTATGTCAGTGGGTAAAGGCACTTCCTGCCCAGCCGAATGACCTGAGTTCCATCTCAAGATCCACATGGTAGAAAAACCCGGGAACTTGTCCTTTGACCTCCACATACATGTGTGTGATAACAGAGAGAGAGAGAGAGAGAGAGAGAGAGAGAGAGAGAGAGAGAGAGAGAGAGAGAATAAATAAGCAGTATTAAAATTTTTAGACTAAAAATAAATAAATAAGCAAAGATATTATGAAGACAGCTGTGCCCTGCCCTGTGAGATGTACAACAAATACACAAATCACTACTGAATGAGGCAAAAGCTAACAAGAGTGTCTCAGTTCTACAGACACACATACATGGTGGAGCCATTTCTCAGACCGACTGGGGAATGCTGGACCCTGAAGCAGGCAGAAGACCACATCAGACAAGGAGCTGCAACCTTACCAGTCATAGAGGCTGGAGGCCAGGGATGACATGATTTGTCTAGGCTGAGACAGGCTTCCGTTGTGGAAGACCTCATTGCTTATGCAGACCCGACACAACAGGATGTGGGGAGCCAGTGAGAAATGTGCGCAGCAACAGACAGTGACCAGAAAGATGTCTGAGAAAGGAAGCAGCCAGGGGCCCAAAACATGAAAGGCAAGCCTTCAGTCCAAAAACAGAGGTGGGAGCATTAGCCTATAGAGGCCAATCTGCTCTTCACAGGGAGTTCTAGGACAGCCAGGTCCACATAGCAAGACCCAGCCTCCAAACAGGGATGTCTTTTATACATGAGACCAACCTCAACCACATACCACTGGGGGTTTTCCTCTCTTGTATACCTTTTTATTCTGGTTCAGCCTGTGTGGAATTGTGTAGAAAGTACTAGACAAACACTCAAGAGGCTAGCTTCCAGTCCTGCTTGACTACAGCTGGATCTTTCAGGGAGCTACTAAGAGACTGTCCTGAGTCTCAGAAGAGACTTTGGGTGTTTGAATAGTAAATAGGCTATGGGGACTTGTGACACCGGACTGAGTGCGCTTGGCATTATGGTATGGCCATGAGTAGACTGGTAGGGCCAGGGAGTGGGTGCGGTGGTTTGAATGAGGATGTCTCTCATAGGCACAGATGTTCAAATACTCCGTCTCTAGTTGGTGGAACTATTTGGGGAGGATTAGCGGGTGCAGCCTAGTTGGAGGAAGTACATCACTGGGGCTTTGAGAGGTTAGAGCCTCACCCCACCCACGTTCAATCAGTTCACTCTCTGCTTCCTGTTTGTGTTTGAAGATGTGTGCTCTCGGCTTCCCTGACGTGATGGACTCTTCTCCCTCTGGAATCAGATGCCGAAATGGTTTGCTTCAGGTGTTAGTGTTTTGTCAAAGCAACAGAAAAGTAACTAATACAGATGTTGGTTTACTCAAGATCAGAATCTGTAAATAGCCTGTGAGCTCCTTATAGCTTGGGGGTTCTGTTGGGGGGGGGGGTGTTGTTTGGATTCCAGATCTCTTTATTTTAATTTTATATGTATAAGTGTCTTGCCTGCACGGAAGTACACTGCATGTGTGTCTGGTACTCATGGAGGCGACAAGAGGGTACCAGATTCCAGGAGCTGGAGTTGCCAATGGTTGTGAACGTCAGTGTGAGTGCTGGGAAACAAACCCGGTCCTCTGCAAAAGCAGCAAGTCCTCTTCACCGTGAGCCACCCCTCCAGCCCCTGGTTTGGTTTGTGTGCTTGTCTGCTTGTCTGTTCTTTTGTTTTCTGAGACAGGATCTCATGTACCCCAGACTGACAATGAAATTCTGATCCTCTCCTCTCTGCCTCCCAAGTGCTCACTATAGGGATGAGCCTCCACACCCCGGGATTCTTACAGTTAGAACCCAGGATTCTTCCTCTCCTCTGTCTGCCTTTTCTCAGTTTTTGCTTCTGGGTTTGGGGGTGTTTTGGTGTTTATTTTGGTCCCTGTCTCTATTCCTCCTTTCCATAACTGGGATTATAGGGTGGCTCCAGGTGCCTTGGCTGGGATTACAGTCTTACTGAGACAAAATCAGGAGACATTAGGGCAGTTGGGAAATGTCCTTTTGCTGTGAAGGGAATGGATGGTGTGATGTCTAGAAAATTACAGGTTTTACAGCTAGGAATGTTTTGTGGGGTTTTTGTTTTGTTTTATTTTATTTTGTTTTGTCTTTGAGATAGGGTTCCTCTATGTAGCTCTGGCTGTCCTAGAACTCACTATGTAGACCAGGCTGGCCTCGAACTCACAGAGATCCACCTGTCTCTGCCTCCCAAGAGCTGGAATTAAAGGCGTGCACCACCACTGCCTGGCTTCTTTTTGTGTTCTTGAGACCACCTCATGTACCCCAGGCTGGCCTTGAAATCCACATGTCACCAAAAATCATCTTGAACTTTTGATCCTCCTGCCTCTACTCCCCAAGTGCTAGGCTTATAAGTGTATGCCACCATACCCACTTTAAGTAGTGCTGAAGGCCCTCTCTGACTTTTCATTCATGCTTAAACAAGCTCTGTACTGACCTTCATGCCCAGGCCACAAAGGTTTTGGTGTTCTGAGAGAGTCTTTCTACATGACCCAGGCTGATGTTAAACTCACAATCCTCCTGCCTCCATCCCCAAAGTGCTGAAATCAGAGCGGGGTGTATGTGTGTGTGTGTGTGTGTGTCTGTGTGTGTGTGTGTGTGTGTGTACACATGAGCCTGCACTACCATGCCCAACTTCTCCCCTCATCTTTATACCTTGGGTGATTTCCTCTTGGGAGTAGGCTCTGTTCTCTACACCATAGCTCTGCTTCATGAGCTGAGGTTGACAGAAAGCATCTTCAACTGGGTAATCTGTGGGACTTCGTTGCCTCGGGAGCCGTAGAAACTCGGGGAAGACATAAAATGCGAGGAAAACCCAGCCATTGGCAACCAAGGCTGTGCTGAGAATGGTGTCGTCCCACTCAGGGCCGATGTCAGGAATCAGGAGCAGGACGATCCAGGCTACCCAGACGGCAATGGAGAGGAATGAGGTGACGCATATGTGGGCCCCGTGCCTCTTCCAGCCAGAGAAGGATCCGCAGAAAATGAAGAAGGATGTGAGGAAGGTCAGCACCATCAAGAAGAGCACGTAGATGAGCAGCATGACGAAGTCCTCGTTGCGCCGAGGGGCGGGCATCTCGGGGAAGACATTGACGTCGGTCCTGTTCATGGTGAGGACCAGGTATTCAATGGCAATAACGTCCTGGACCAGGCTGAAACCCACCGCCAGGCTCAGGATCACAAGCCACGACATGGGCTTCCACCCTCTGACCAGCTTGATCAAGTTGAAAGCATGGACCAGGAGGCAAGAGAAGCAGATGGCGAAGAGGACACCAAAGAGGAAGAAGCGCGTGGGTCCTGTGACCCCGTCCAGCTTGATGATGAAGGCGAAGGTGAGGCCAAAGACCCCTAGCACTCCCAGAAGGAAGAGGAACTGGGTGGGGAGCATCTTTCGCCTGTTGGAGTCCTGCACTTTGCAGATGAGGACCAAGAGGGCAAACATGAAGGCCACTGTGGCCACAGCCCCCACTGCGGCCAGTGTCTCCAGGGCGATGCCCCAGCCTTCGGCCAGGTCACAAAGTCTGTAGTACCGGGAATCCAGGTCGGAGCGGCAACCACTAGGGGCAGCCATTCTTGGTGGTCCTGCAATTTATTAATTAAATAATTATTAATAATTTATTAATTGATTTATTAATTAAAAAATTATTAATTAAAATTAAAAATTTATTAATTAAAAAAAGAGGAGGAGAAGGAAGATGAAGAGGAGGAGGAGGAGGAGGAGGAGGAGGAGGAGGAGGAGGAGGAGGAGGAGGAGGAGAAAAGCATTATTAGGAACCAGGCAAGCCTCTGAGACACAAGATGGACATGGGACTGTGTTTACTGTCTCCTTGTAAACTTGCTACATTAAAACTAACCCAGGGGAGGGACTCAGGCCTCACTCTCTGGGAGTCTACAGGTAGCTAACATTGCTGGGAGGGTAAGATAGTTTTCTTTTGTGATAGAGCCACTGGTAAGTGTTCATGCTTCTGTAAGTAACCCTGATTAAACTCCCTGGACCCACCCCCACCCACCCCTACACATCCACACACCCACACCTGCAGAAGCTAATTTTTCTGTACCTCTGTGACAAATTCTAAGGGCCAATGAAGAGAGGGAATGAATTTTATATTTCCCATTTAACTACTAATCTCTTTTGATTTGGTTTTGTTGTTGTTTGTTTTTTAATTTGGGTTTGTTTTTTGTTTTGTTTCATTTTTATTACTCTTGCTATATGAGGTATGGCCTCTCTATGTATCCCTGATTAGCCTGGCACTTGATATGTGCCCCAGTTGGCCTTGAACTTAGGACGATCCTCCTGCATCAGTCTCTTAAGTGCTGAGATTGCAGGTGTGAGCTTCCATGACCAGTTTGGAGGGTTATTGGCTTATTGTCTGTCTTTTGAGAAAGATCTTTCTATAAAGCCCAGGCTGGCCTCCAATTCTCTGTCTTCATCACTCAACCTCCCACATACTGGAAAGGCTAGAAGCTCCCAGCTGAGGGATGACCCACAAACAGGGGACCTGCTCACCCATTACAATGGGAGACTGCCTACATGATGGACCACAGCTGACTTCCTGTCTGCCCTTAACTCCTGGGGGGGGGGGAGCCTGGTTTTTTCTTTTGGTCCCACACTCTCATTGCCCAAACCCATGACTTCTAAACACTCTGCACAACAGGAAGACAAACTACAAAAGAGATAGGGATTTTCATACGGCGAAGCCTGTGTCAGAAAGACACTAAAATTCAACACGGCTAGATATGGCTGTCTACGATCCTGAAAGTCTTAATAAACTAAAAGATCCTATCTTTACTGAGTTACTAAGACTTCTTCTACACTCCCCCTTTTGCTTTATTGTTTGTTACTTGTACGTGGAATTTTTTTCTCATTAGTTTTTCTTTCTTATTTTCTGTTTTGTTGTATTGTTTCTTGAGGCAGGGTCTCATGTAGACTAGGCTGGCCTCAAACGAGCTTTGTAGCTAAGGGTGGCCTTGACCTCCTGTTCCTCTGCTGGCTCCTCCTGAGTGCTGGGATTACAGGCCTGCACCAACGTGCCTGCTTTCTTTCTCTCCTTAGCTTTCTCCCCCCCCCAACCCCCCTGTGGGTTTGCTCAGTCTTCAGCAAGTCAAGAGTACACTCAAGAGTCCGGGGGTGGATTCTACAACCAGCTCTGATCTGGCTGGGAAGAGTGGAGTCAGAGAGGCCAACTCTTTGGAGAAGCATAAGCCTCCTCTAGTGCGGGATACAGAACAGGGAGGGAGAAGTCAGAAATGAGAGGGAAGCCGGGCTTGGGAAGCATTGAATGGAACCAGTACACAGCATCAGCTGAATCAGGGCCTCTTTCCAGGAAGCAGAAAAAACTGAGTCCGAGTGTCCTTACCACATAGCAATGCTTGCAGATGATACTTTCTGGCCATGTTACACGGAGTGCCTACTGCTGTGGGACACTGTGCCCATCCAAGAAATAAGGACCACCCTTCCTTCTCAGATCCCATGTCTTTATGATCAATTCAAGAGGCAGAGCGAGCCATTTCTCAGTAACCCAAAGAGCAGCCTCATCAGCATGGACAGAATTCAAATACCTACCTTCTCTAATGATGCACACAAAACCTAAAATAAAAATACTTAGTCAGCTAAGGCAGGAGGATTACTGTGAGTTGGAGGCCAGACTGTACTACAAGTTTTAAATTAGCTTGGGCTAAAGAGTGAGACCCTGCCATGAATAAATAAATAAAAAGTTAGGTGAGACAAGCCATCCTACCAAAATTATTTTCTTCATATAGTAACAAGCAAATAAATATGTAGATGATTAACATATATACACATGAATTCACTTATGTAAATGCATACTATATACATTGAATTTTTAAGGGTTTATTATTTTTAATTATGTGCATGCATGTGTCTATGTGTGGGTATGTGCATGTGAGTGCAGGTACTCTCAAAGGCCAGGAGAGGGTGCCAGAGCCCCTGGAGCTGGAGTTACAAGCACTTGAGTACCATGAGTGAACTGAACTCCAGTCCTCCAGAAGAGCAGCAGCGCGGTTGGTTTGCTGCTGAATCGTCTCTCCATCCCCACACACCAGAACTTTGTGTGCAGTGTGCTACAATAAATGTTTGACTCTGGCTCCTGAGCTCTTAACGAAATCTGGCTCGCTAAGGTTCTCTTTACATTTTACAACGAATCATTCAACAATGTTCACTGCTGTGGTCTCTGTAGACTTCTCCCCTCCCACTCCACAGCTCAGCTGAACCTCAGGCCCCACTGTGAGAGAATAAGAGAGTGGAAACTACCAGACATGGCTGTACACGCCTATAATCCCAGCATTTAGAAGGGGGAGGTAGGAAGATCGGGAGTTCAAGGCCAGCCTCTGCTGCATATTGAGTTGGAAGCCATCCCGAACTACACAAGACTGCGGGTGGCTCAAAACTCCAGACAACAGAAGGTCACTTGTCAGACTAAGGCTTTAAATGGCATCTTGGAGGGTTTGGGGGTTAGATAAGGTAGTTAGCATAGCGTGCCCATGGTTGAATCCTGGTTGCTGCATAAGAGGGAGGGAAACCAGAAAAGATCCATACTCACAGGCTTCCTGCTCCATGCTGTGAGATGCCCTATCATGTGATGTCTTGTGGTACCATGAGACTTTGCCAGCAACCCAGATGCTACCCCTCACTCTTGGGCCAAGCCACCCAGCCTCAGCTATTTCAATATAGCAATAAAAATAACATCAGCAGATTTCCTGAGTCCATTGTGTGCCAATCACAAGAACTCTGGACACAGAGTCTCATCTCAGAGTAGAAGGGCAAGACAAGGGACACAGGTCTGGCATGTCACCTCACCCCTCCCTGTCCTTTCAGATGCATCACAAAGGTCCCTGTTGGGAACGGTTCTTCTGTTTCTCCATGTTCTCTGACCCTCCTCGTCAACTGCCACCTCACCCCTCAAGGTTCTGCTGTCTGCGGACAAGCAGCTGTTAATCATAATGACTTGGTGTTTAGGAAGGACTTTGAACCTGATGACTGCAAACCTTGACAGAGGTCAGTGAACCCTGGCCGACATGACAGTTGCAGCACTGAACAAAGGGACAGAGGCTTTGGTCCCTGGCGTCACTGTAGCTGGGCAGGAGTGCACCCTGCTTGGCATCTCCCAACTCCGAAGACCAGAGCTCACTAAGGGCAGGTGGTGGTATGTGTTTTAAATATCAAGCACCCATCTAGTTAGTTGTGTGCGTGCGTGTGTGTGTGTGTGTGTGTGTGTGTGTGTGTGTGTGTGTGTGTGTTATGTATTGAACCCAGGGCCTCATACATACTAGGTATGTGCTCTACCCCTAATGCCAGAAATAATCTTTTAGAAAACCTTTATGTTTGATTGTTTGTTTGTTTGTTTGTTTGTTTTTAATGACCCAATGCATTTCATTGGGCTGCATATAGGAAGACGTAGTTATTGAAGAAAATGCCTACCTCCTGACCCTCCAGCCCTACCAACCAGTAACTACGCACACATCCTCAGCGAGGTGTGGGGCCTTGAGAGTTCCTCGCCTTTCATAATAGGGTGTGGACGAGCACTGATTTGGTTTTTTGAGACAGGGTCTCCTGCAGCCCAGACTAGCATCAAACTTGGTCCTTCCTCTCCCTCCCAAGTCCTGGGATTACGGGCCTGCACCACCCCAAGCAGCAGCAACAGCAAAAAGCCTTAGTGAGTATTTTGTGTGGGGGTGACTAATTTTTGGGGAATCACCAATATAATTCACCTATTAACCCTCCTCCACCCTTTTCCCAGCTGGCTGGGATTACTCACCAAGTCTAAAAGTGTCCTAAGTACTTTGAATTTAGTCAGCGAACACAAAACTCACTTTAAGAAGCAAGGATGGGCCGGGCGGTGGTGGCGCACGCCTTTAATCCCAGCACTCGGGAGGCAGAGCCAGGCGGATCTCTGTGAGTTCGAGGCCAGCCTGGGCTACCAAGTGAGCTCCAGGAAAGGCGCAAAGCTACACAGAGAAACCCTGTCTCGAAAAACCAAAAAAAAAAAAAAAAGAAGAAGCAAGGATGTACTAAAAAGCTGCTGTGGCACCAGAATACGGTCCTGAGAAAAGAAGAAACCAGGAAGGTGTCGAACACAGGTTCTCAGCTTTGTTGTAGGGTTTTTCTTTTCTCTTTTCTTTTCTTTTCTTTTCTTTTCTTCTTCACACCTATTTATTTACTCACAGATTTGGAGCAGGGTGGCCATGCCACGGCACATGTATGGAGGTCAGAGGACAACTTGCAGGAATCAGTTCTCTCTTCCCACCATGCAGGTCCCAGGACTCAAACTCACGCTGTCAGACTTAGCAACGAGCACCTTTACCCACTGAGCCGTCTCCCTAGGCCAGCATATTTGTTTTTTGAGACAGGGTCTTACTTTAGCTGAGGCTGGCCTGGACTCCTGGCAATCCTCCTGCCTCAGACTCCTGAGTACATGGATTACAGACCTGAGGCACACAGGCTGCAGGATGGGAAATAACTTGGTGCTGCCTTAAATCCTTTTGGAATGAGCTGGGACAAGAAAGTAAGGTAGGAAAACACAATTGGAGAGTGAGGGTGGGGACGGGGAGGGGAGAGAGGGGAAGAGGGAGACCGGAAGGGAGGGTCTTTCTAAGTTCACTCCCAAACCCCGTTTCCCCTTCATAGGTGGAATGGTTTGAATATGAAATGTCCCCCATTGGCTCCTGTGTTTTCATAGTGGGTACCCAGCTGCGGGCCAGCCTTCCTGTAGAAGTGGGCCATTGAGAGTGAGCTTTTAGATGTCTTAGCCTAGCCCAACTTCCCGTCCACTCTCTGCTTCCTGATGGTGGGAACAACGTAACCAGCCACTCATCAACTCCTGTCACCACGCCTCCCCCACCACGAGGTGCCGTAGCCCCTCAAAACCCTTCCCCTTCTTCACGGGTCTTTCTCTGGTCACAGCAATCAGGGAGGTAACTAGCAGAATTGGGTTTCAGGGGCACTGCGTCTGGACCACGTCACTGAGCCCCCTGAACCTCTGTTTGCTCTCCTATGAAGCAAGGGAAGAGCTGCTGAACCAGGGAAACCGAGCCCTCGGTCAGCCACTGCTCACCCGCTGGGCGTTCCATGCAGGCAGCTTCCACATCTTTCTCCCAGCCCCACCTTGCTCCTCACCCCATCTCCCATCATTAAAATATGTATCGAAAACTTCTAGCCAATCCAAAACTGGGCCTAGGGGTGAGTGAGGTAAGGCCAAGATGGCCTGGGAGCCTTGGGGACAAAGACAAAGTCCTGTGAATAGTGCTGACCCTTGGCGTGGCCTTGACGTGTGGCACTGGCGTGTGTGTGTGTGTGTGTGTGTGTGTGTGTGTGTGTGTGTGTGTGTGTGTGTGTAAGGACAGACGGCAGCATTGGATCAGCCCTGGCTTCTGTCGTCCACTTCCAGACTCCTCCTCAGGACTCCAGTGGTAGGGCTCCCACAGACTTAGACCTGGACACTGCCTCTACATGGCCCTTCCTAGCGGATCTCCCAAATGGACATGTTGAGGATCTAAGACAGCTCAAAGTTGATTCTGTCTTCCTTCTTGTGAGAGTCACCTCACTCTGTCACCAAAAGTGACCACAGCTCCTTCCTTTGAGGACTGCCTTGGGGGTGATAACAAGATCTCAGCCCTGCAGACTTGTGACTCTGTAGCATTTTTATTTTCTCTATATTTTCAAATTGCTATATTCAGTCACAGTATCATGAGGAATTAAATGATATGTACTGCCACATACTGGATCGGCACTCTGCTGAGGGTTTATGCTTTACCATGCATTCTCATATATATATATATGTTTTACATATTATCTCATCTACTATCCTAATAACCTACTTACAGCTTAATTCTTGGGAGATAAAGTTAAGGATGAAGCTATGGTCCAGTGGATAAGGTGCTTGCCACATAAGCGTAAACACCTGAGTTTGATTCCCCAGGACCCAGTTAAAAGCCCAGCAGAGCAGCCTGTTGTGGAATATTAGTTATGAATGTGTTACATTCATTTATGTTGTGGAATATTTGTTTAATGATGCAAAGATGTGTTACATTCTTTTATACTGCATTAACTCTGTAAAGCTGTGTTACTTTCCCTGTCTAAAACAACTGATTGGTCTAATAAAGAGCTGAATGGCCAATAACTAGGCAGGAGAGAGAAATAGGCAGAACTGGCAAGCAGAGAGAATAAATGAGAGAAGAAGGAGAGGAGAAGTGAGAAAAGGAGAGGAGGAGGCCAGGGGCCAGTCACCCAACCACACAGCCAGCCATGGAGTAAGAAAGAGAGATAAATAGAATAGAGAAAGGTAAAAGCCCAGAGGCAAAAGGTAGACAGGACAATTTAAGTTAAGAAAAGCTGGCTAGAAACAAGCCAAGCTAAGGCTGGGCATTTATAAGTAAGAATAAGTCTCCATGTATTTATTTGGGAGCTGGGTGGCAGGCCCCTCAGAGAGCAAAGAGTAAAAATAAACCTACAGCAGCCTATAGGGAGAGGCAGGAGAATCTCTGGTCACTCTTGGGCCAGCTAGTCTGATGTATGTAATGGTGAACAACAAGAGACTCTGCCTCAAAGAAAGTAGAAGGTGGGATCAACACCTGAGGATGTCCTCTGGCCTCATCCCAAGGTGCAGGCACCTCACACATGAGCATAATTTTTTAAGTGATGAACTTATATATCCAGTGTCACAAAGGAAAGATATTTATAATTCTCTATTCGGCTAGGCTTGGAGGCCCATACCTATAATCCCAGGTACTCGCAAGAGGATTACAAGTTTGAGGTCTGCCTAGACTACATAGCAAACTCAAGGTCAGCCTGGGAAACTTAGTGAGAGCCTGTGTAAAATAAATACTTTTTTTTAATTAAATTATATGTGTGGAGAGCAGTGCAGAAGAGAAATGAATAAGGACAAACTATAAGGCCAGACATGATGGTGACTGCTTTGAAGACCAGTGGGAAGCAGAGAGGTGGTCAGATCTCTGAGTTCAAGACAAGCCTGGGCTACATAGTGAGACCCTATCTAAACAAAAAAAAAAAAAAGAACAAAGTATGACGTAAATGTCTGAAAATGCCCATAACCACACAAACACATAATTAAAAATAATAAAATAAATCTATTTTAAAATACATAAATTTCTTTCCAGAGGGCTGAGGCTGGGTAGAGTGGTTTCCTAGCAAACAATTTCATCCGTGGTTCACTTCCTCTCTCAGACTCCAGCACGGTCTCCAGAGCCTCCCCCCTCCCCCCAGCTTCTCTCTACAGACTTCACCCCTGCTTTTCAATGTCTCACACTGCGACCCTTTAATACAGTTTCTCAAGTTGTGGTGACCCCCACCCATAAAATTATTTTATTGCTATTTCGTAACTGTAATTTCTACCGTTATGAATCATAATGTAAATGTCTGATAAGCATGTCATCTGATATTGACCCCTGCAGAAGGGGTCTTGCTTGACCCACAGGTTGAGAACCACTGCCCCACACCATCATATAGTCAAGCTCTGACTGCCCACAGGTCTCCAGAACAAGCAACCCAGTGGGTAGTCAATCTCCCTCATCAACAAGCACTAAGTGGACAAATCCCACAAAACCAAAGCGTGGCTGCTGCCCTTAGAGAACCAACAGAGTAGGTCTGTCAGATGACTGACCAACCGTCCACCTAAGCAGTTGGGAATCACAGAGAGCGTGCACGTGGAAAACCGTGATCTCCCCTACCTAATCAGGATAAAGAGGAGGGAGGTGTAGTAGGACCTGGGAGAAGAGGCCTGAGAGACGACCAGAGGATGTGAGCTGATGGTGAAGGAGAGAGAGACCGGGAGGAATGCGCAGAGGGCTGGTCAGTTCCTAAACTATCTTGAGCAGCTTGGTGTCGTCATTGTCACAAGACTGGGAGCAGAGACACTAAGTCTAGCTTGGTTGGAAATGTAAGACATGCAAGTGAAGCTGTCTAGGATAATAGGAGCCCAAATTCTAGTAAAATTTTATTATGCATCTACATTGAATCCTCATGGCCCACTTTAACTCTTGTTCGTTTTTACACAGGGTCTCATGTAGCCCAGGCTGGTCTTAAACACACTACGTAGCTGAGGACGGCCTTAAACATCTTGATTCTTCTAACTCTACCTTCAAGCGGCAAGATTACAGATGTGAGCCACCATATCGAATATTTTATTACTCCCTTTGACAGCTGAGAAAACTGATCCAGGAAGAAATCAAATATTTGTCCAAGGCCATGTGGTTCTTTACATGTCTTTTATGGGTTTTTGACATATGAACATTACCCAAAAGCGTCTACTTTTATTTTTTTAAACAAAAGTTTTAAAGTGTGTGTGTGTGTGTGTGTGTGTGTGTGTGTGTGTGTGTGTGTGTGTGTGAGACACATGTGTACAGGTGTTCACAGAGGCAAGAGAGGGTACCTGTCAGACCCTCTGGAACTAGAGTCACAATCGGCTGTGGCATACATACCCAATGAGGATTCTGGGAACTGAGCTCAGGTCTTCAAAAGAACAAGTGTCTTAACAACTGAGCCGTCTCTCCAGCCCCTCCCTCCCTCTCTCCTTCCCTCCCTTTCTTTCTTTCTTTCTTTCTTTCTTTCTTTCTTTCTTTCTTTCTTTCTTTCTTTCTTTCTTTCATTCATCTTTTTGGCTTTTCAAGACAGGGCTTCTGTGTGCAGCCCTGACTGTCCTGGAACTGGATCTGCAGATCTAGCTGGCCTTGAACTCAGAGATCTGCCTGCCTCTGCTTCTTGAGTGCTGAGATTAAAGGCGTGTACCGCCAAGCCTTTCTTTGCTTTTTTAAAGACAGGGTCTGGACATGTAGATAACCTAAACTGACCTCAAACTCACAATCCTCCTGCCTCCATCTCTTGAGTGCCAGGATTCCTGGTGTACACTACCACGCCCGACATTCCAAAAGTGTTTTCTATGTGAATCGGAATTCGGGGTTGTTCGGGGGGCCTTCTCATACAAAACCATGCTTTGTGCCTCAAGTACATGAAATTATTCTAGTCAGAAAGTCCCTTCCCCTCCTGCTCACAATCCAGTGGTATTTCTTCAAAGTGTGGTCCCAATTTAATCTCTACTGGGAATTTTTACCACATTATTATTAATCCACCTCACTCTGAATGTCTAGATCTCTTCCTAGACTTGACAATAAAGTACTCGTTTCCTATGTGCCCAGTAGTAACTGTACATTACAGCAGTGCTCACCAGCCTGCTGGATAACAAGTTCCATGAGGACACAGCGCTGGTGGCTGGTGGCATCTCTCTATACATGTTCTACGCAGCGGACCTGAGCAAGTATTTTGGACTACGATTAATTGCTGAATCCTCCAGTGTGAGTAATGGTGATGAAGTATTTACTTGAGACAGGGTCTCACAGAGCTGGGGCTCCCAACCCTCCTGCCACGGGCTCCCAGGTAATGGGCTCTCGTTTGTGAGCCAACACACCCAGGTAAAGGAGTAAGAAATTTTAAGACGAATCTGTGCTGATGTTTTCTGACCCTCCTACTTTTATCCAGGCTGAGTCTTCCAAGGGAGGAGTCCCACAAAAAAATGTCTCTGCACTTGAAAAAGGATTAGTATAGATGGGAAGTACCTCTCTGCGAACCGTGGACTGGATGGCCATCCCATTTCCCATCACATAAACATGACACATCCTGGCAGCGTCCTGTGAATAATGCCTTACTAACATAACCGAGCTGGGTTTCTAGGTAGTGACGGAAGGAAAATACATCATCATGTAGCCAATGGAGACAAATTTGACAACAAGTTTCAGGCTCATTTTTCACTTTCATACAGTGCTCAAAGCAAGTAGACTTCAGATTAATGGGAATGTGCGATAAAACACTAGAAACCACTGTGCGTGACGGCATACCCCTGGGATCCCAGCGCTTTCAAGGCAGGTGGGTCTTTGGGAGCAGCCTGGTTTACATAATGAGCTCCAGGCCAGTCAGACATACATAGTAAAACCCAGTCTGAAAAAACAAAACAAACAAACAAACAAAACTGCCATGCATCATGGTAAAAAAGAAAAACACCATAACATAAAAATGTTTAAAACAAAAGCTACAGGAAACCAAAAGAAATAACCAAGTTATAGCCTTTTTTCTTGGTATCGTGTATGTACCCCATGTGTATGTGAGCATGTGCTTACATGCAGAGGCCAGAGGAGGACACTGAATGCCTTCCTCCACTGCTCTCTATCTTATTAGCTTGAGACCATCTCTCAGTATACCTGAAGCTCAATGTTCTGGTGGACTGGCTGGCTAGGAAACTCCCAGGATCTGCCCATCTCTCCCAGACCCGGGGTTACAGACATGCATGGCCATACACTGCTATGCCCCGGGTTTTACGCGGGTTCTTAGGAGTCTAACTCAGGTCTTCGGGCTCACGCATCAATCACTCTCATCCATCTGAGCCATCTCCTCAGCCCCCCTAGACTTTTAAAACCTGGTCCTTGGCAAACGTCATACATAAAATAAATAACCAACAAAATCTCAAAAATGTTCTCTGGATACTTCAATGGAAACACTGCCTATCTTCATACCATTCATATCTCCGGTGTTAAGCAAATAATTCAGACCCTCTGAAAGTCAAGCACTCTCTATAATGGCAGTAAGTAGTTTGGGCTTTAGAAGACATGACTTTGTAACATAAAAGCCACAAATAATACAAAAACAAATGAGCATTAATGTCCCCATAAAACTCTTTAATCCTCAGCACTTGGGAGGCAGAGGTAGGAGGATCTCAGTGAGTTCAAAGGCAGCCTGGTCTCCAAAGCAAGTTCCAGGACAGCCAGGACTGTTACACGGAGAAACTCTGTCTCAAAAAGATAGAAAGAAAAGAAAAGAAAGAAAAGGAAAAAAAGAAACTCTTTATTAAGAAGGAAAAACAAAGCTGCAGGTCATTTTGGACCACAGACCATAGTTTGCTACCCCTGCCTTACTGAAGGAATTTATCCAAATGGTCATGAATGTTTATCAAAAACTGAGTGTCATTTAGAACCCAAAGAATCTGAAAATCTAAAATAAGCAGGCAGACCCAGAGCGGTGGGTCACACCTGTTCTCCCAGCCACTTGAAACAGTCACAGTGGAGAAGCATTTGAGCTCTGGAGTCGGAAATGCTCCGGGGCACCTGATCTAGACTTGGTCTCAAAGCGAACGGAAGGAAAGAAGGAAAGAAAGCCATAAGAGCAAGAATAAAGTGGGCATGGTGATGCACGACTTGGTCTCAGCACGTGGGAAGCAGAGAGTTCAAGGCCAGCCTGCTCTATATGGTAAATTCCAGGCCAGCCTGAGCCACAATGAAACCTTGACTCAAAAAAAGGGGGGTGGGGGAGGGGTAAAAATACAAACCCTGATCTTTCGAGGGGTAGCTCAGGCCTGGAATCCCAGCACTGAGAAAACAGAAGAAAATCTGATTGGGGGCAACCTGGTCTACACAGTGAATTCCAGGCCAGTCAAGTCGATTAGAATCCCTTTCCTAAAACAGTAACAAGAGCTGAGAAGACGGCCCCATGGTAAAGGCGAGTTCCACACACAAGACACACGGTGGAAGAGTAAACCAGTTCCCTACGTTGTCCTTTGACCGTCCCATGTGCACTGTGGCATGCTCACACCTACAGACAGACAGGGGAGGAGGCTCACACAAACAAGAAAAAGGTTAGCCTTGCCCTGGAGGTCAGATCCCCTCCAATGAAAATCCTGTTCAGTTTGATCGCACCGTTCCCTCTGTGGATCTCCAGAAAGAACAAAGTCCACAATCAGCATTCCTCTTCACACTCTGTTATCCTCAATTACCTCTCAAGAATGGAATGGAATTGAAAATGCAAGTTTTCAACCACCCTCAGAAGGAGACCATGCAGCCACCGGAAAGCAAGCATCTACACACAGAAAACATGCTTGGGGCACCCCCAAAGACACCCTCGGCATAAGGACCTCAGGGAGCAGGTGGTTGCTTGATAAATCACATGTTTCTTGCAGAACCCAGGAAACATCGGACTGCCTGGGGCTAGGTAGAGACCTCTTCTTGGGAAATCACAGAGATGGCTCTGGCCATTCTGTTTGGGCCTGGAGGCCAGCCTCCATTTCTGCTTTGAACCTAGGGCAGTGCCTCCTAATCCTTCCTCCCCTTCCTTCTCTCTCTCAGTGGTGGCCAGCCCACAAACCCCTAAGGGTGGAGTGCTGGCCTCACCCTCCCTCCAAGTCCCCCAGCCATTGTGTCTGAAGTGGCTAAAGAATTCTCCTTCAGGAATGAGCTCAGAGCAGTGGCTGATTCCAAAGGACCCTTCACCAGGCTTCAACAAAAGAAGAAAGCTAGGCTGGAATGTTGGTCCTCCCAATTCCTGGATGCAGGCAGGCTTTGCCACTTAGGAGCCTTCACTACAGATGTTTAAGAGACAGTTTCGGTCAGGCGTGGTGACTGATACCTATAATCCCAGCCCTCTGGAAGCTGAGGCAGAAGGATGGTTATAAGCTTGAGGCCAGCCTGAATATCTAAAAAAAACAAAAACAGCAACCATGGTCTTCAGATTCAGTGAGATCAGCCAGCCTCCTGCTCCTGCCTTCCGCCATGCTTCTCCTCTGGGAAGATGAGCTTTGCACTTCTTGCCGGCCAGGCAGGAGTTAAAAGGGAGAAAAGTCTTGGAAAGTGGGGACACCAGGAAAAGTAAAGAGTGGGGTGGAGGAACACCAAGGGCTCCCCTTGTTTTTGCTCTGACACACACATGAGCCTGTGTTTCCAGGAAGATGTTACTCTTTTCGGGAAGTTACTTCCTTTGGGAAGGAAGCGGCTCACACTCTTTCCCTACCCACTCTCTTCATTCACAATCCTTGAAACTCAGATGGGAGCTGAAAGCTCAGTAACCACCCGTCTTTCGCCAGGGGCTCCCTAGCACCCGGGAGTAGCCTAGGGCACTTCAAGACGGATCTCATTTCATTTCAATATTTAAAAATATTGTTTTGTATTTTGAGACAGGGACTAATGTAGCCCAGGCTGACTTGGAACTCACTATGTAGTCGAAGCTGGCCTTGAACTCTTGATCCTTCTGCCTCTACCTCTCAGGTGCAGGATTACAGGCCTGTGTTACAATTCCTGACTGCTTGCTTGTTGGTCTTCCGCTCTGTCTTAGCCTGGGAAGCCCAGAGAACGTATTCCTCGAGGTGAGTGAAGGTAAAGGGATTCCTTTCTGGGTTTCATCCGTTTCTCCCAGGCAGCTGTAGTCCATCACAGGCTGTCCACACTCTCCTACCCCACCGGCTCCCCACTCTCGGGATTTAAAGCTGGGGCCCCGCGTGCCCCTCGGTACGCCCGCCCCTCTTACCTGGACGCCGCGGCTCTGCGGGTGAACCGAGAACTTGCAGCTCGCGCGTGGGAGGGAGGGGAGAGCGTGCGACCCCTGGCTGCTGGGCACGTCCCGGGACACCGATCCCGCCTTGGCCGCGCAGAGCAGTTATAAAGGCTTCTGTCGCCGGAGGGAGGGAGAGGGTGAGCCGAGGGACAGGGGGCGGGGGCGGGGCGGGGGGAGAGGACACGCCTAATCCAGTTCCGCGGCACTTCTCGCTGTTATGAAAATAAAGTCACCGTGCCAGAGAGTGAACCGAAAGCCTCCCTGACGTCAGAAGCACAGTCACTCATAAAATAGGTGGCGGGGTTGTGGGGGAAGCACCCGCCGAGTCTGCCAGGCGCAGCTCCCCACGACGAGCGCTCCCGGCAGTCCCAGAGCGCCAGTAAGCAAAGGGCCACACGGTGAACCCAGCTGTGGATGGGCGCTGCCGGCTGTCACCTCCTGGAGGGAGCCACACCCATCCTCCCCGAGGTGGCCCCAAGGGCAAAGACCTAGCCAGCAGCTCCTTTGTTACTTTCTGCGGGAGACGTTGGTCTTTATTTCTCCTTGGCGTCACCTGTCTCCACCATCACTTCTTCCTCCGGTGTGCAGGGAGGAGCCAGGCTTAAACGAAAAGAGGTGCCCCCCCCCCCGTTATGGGTCCCCAGGTCAAGGCGAAGGAGGTAAAGACCAAGGAAAGGTCCCCTGGGGACCCAAAGATAGTTCAGCAAGGCCACTTGGTGGAACTGTGGTCGCATAACCAGGTTAGCATAGCCCTGGGCTGAGGGATCTTTCCCAACCACCTCTCCAAACGGTTGACAAAGCAGGCTGATAGCAACGAGCCTCCAGATAAAATTGTGAAACCAAGGAATTTGCCTTTGGTGTCTGATTCCACCTGTCTAGGCGGGTGCCCGCAGCTCTTCCATTATCGGGCCAGTCTGGCTGAAACTCACCTGCTCAGTGGTCACAAAGTCCTGGAATGTGTTATTGGGCCAGGTTCTACCCTGTCGCCTCGGTAGGCTGAGGGAATTGGACATTTAAGGTGGTAGGGAAGGCCTGGGGCAGTGGTTCTCCATCTTCCTAATGCTGTGGTCCGTTAATACAGTCCCTCACATTGTGGCCCTAACCATAAAATTATTTTCATTGCTACTCCAGAACTGTAATTTGGCTACTGTTATGAATCACAATGTAAATACCTGTGTTTTCCAGTGGTCTTAGATGACCAGTGAAAGGGTTGTTGGACTCCCAAGGGGTTTCCACTCATGGGTTGAGAACCACTGGCCTAGGGCAACCAAAAAACCTCCCTTCTTATCTCCACACCCTTAAATGCTTTTAAAATGTAAGGAGCTGGGCATGGGGGTACACCCCTGTAATCCAAGCACTTGGGAAACAGAAGCAGGAGGATCAGGAATCCAAGGCCAGTTTCTACTACACAGGGCTTTGAAATTTCTGAAGTCACCCTGGAATACAGAAGACCCGGTCTCCAAAAACAAAAACACAGGGTGCTTGCTGCAAATGGCAGCGTGTGCCTGTAATCTCAGCATTTGGGAGACGGGAACAGGAAGATGGCCACCAGCCTATACCACACAGGGGATGTGGGGCAGTGGGGGCCACTGGCAAGAGCCTGTCTCAAAAAGGCTTCAGAGACAGCCTAGCCAGGAAAGCATGTGCTGCTCATCCCGATAACCCAAAATCCACATGGTGGTCACCGAAGTCGAGAAGAGAACCAAGATTGCAAAGCTGTCCCCTGAGCTACACACAGTGACCGTGGTGAGTCACACACACACACACACACACACACACACACACACACACACACACACACACGGCATTAGAAAAAAAGACAACCAGACAGAAAGACTCTTCATGAGCTCATGTTATGGTGTGCAAGGTACTGAGTTCAAGCCCCGAGACCAGAATACTCTTGAGTCTTTGGAGACCATGCCCCTGTTGATCTCATGCCCAGGAAACCACAGCCAGTCCCTTAGCTTGGCCATTTCCCTAGAGGCCAGCAGGTCAGAGGTCTTCAAGCACACTCTTCCTCTCCTGGGGTTCACCAAGGGACAGGGGCCTGGGGAAAGTACTTTGAGAATGATGGGCCTGGAAAGGGCTTCTCTCTGAACTTCTACTATCTCGTCTATAAAAACCTGAACTAGACCATTGCACAACAGAACCATAACCAGTCTGCAAATTCTAGGCATGGGTTCATACATGAAACAGCACAGTTTCCAGCAGCTTCAGAGTTATAAGATGTAAAAAGACATAGGGGAGCTGGGCATGGTTGCTCACACCCATTGTCCCAGCACTTGAGAAACTGAGGCAGGAGGACTGTTGTCGATTCAAGCCTACATATTTAGCGCTGTACCTGAGCTATAAAGTGAGACCTTATCTCAAGAAGAAGGAAAAAATGAAGGAGAAGAAATGAGAGAAAAAGGAATTAACTTTATCAAGTATTTAAACCAATAGATCCCAAATAGGGTCATCTCAACACATTATCCATCTTCTAAAATATGAGGCCAGAGGGTGAGGGGGCTGGAGAGATGGCTCAGCAGTTAAGAGCACTGGCTGCTCTTCCAGAGGACCTGAGTTCAATCCCAGCACCCACATGGTGGCTCACAACTGTAACTCTGATTTCAGGAGACCCAGTGCCCTCTTCTAGCACCTGTCATGAATCCTGATGTCCCCAGTTTTATCCCTGAGTCCCACATAATAGAAGGAGAGAAACAACTTCTGCAGATGGTCCTCTGACCTCCACATGTATGGCATGTACTCACACACTAAATAAATAAGTGCACACATAAGTGTAATTTTACATTTGTTTTAATTATAAATAAATGAAATACAAAGCTAGGCATGATGACATATGACCACAATTGTTGAAGGATTCTTAAAAGTTCTTATTAATAAAATCAAACCCGAGGTGAGTTATTGGGGTCCATTCTGGTAGATCAGAGAGACAGAAGAAGCCACAGCTATCTCACCTTGCCAATTCCTCAGCTGGTCCTGTTTCCTCAGACTGGAAGCTTCTGTGTCCTCATCCCAATGAATATCAGCTGAACTGTGTTGCTCCAAAGCCTGAAAGCTTAACCAGCCGAATGCTTAACCAGCCAAAATGTCTCTAGTTTCTGGTCCTCACGCCTTATATATCTTTTTACTTTCTACCACCACTCCCTGGGATTAAAGGCTGGCTTTCTGGGATTAAAGGCGTGTCACCATGCTTGGCTATTTCCAATGTGGCCTTGAACTCACAGAGATCCAGAGGGATTTCTATCTCTGGAATGCCAGGATTAAAGGTGTGTGCTATCACCGCCTACCTAGTGGCTTTTCTGTTCTCTGACCCCAGATAAGTTTATTAAGGTACACAATATTTTGGGGAAAACAATACCACCACACACAATCCCAGCACTCGGGAGGCTGATACTAGAGGATACTGAGTTCAGTGATATCCTGAGCTACATAGTGAAGCTTTGTCAAAAAAAAAAAGAATTATTGAGTTATTTTGCATGACTTTGTCAAACCATGTCCTCAAAAGTCCATGCCAGTTTAGACCAGCCACATATCAGGGGATCAAAAGTCGTGTGTGGCTAGTGGCTGCCACCCTGGACAGCACAGACGTAGTTGTCATTGAGGGCACTTCTAGCCCTGGCAGTTTAGGGTCTGAGTCACTATGTCTGGGGTGAGGTTCATGACATCAAGCATAAGATGTCAGGTCTGAGGAAGCAAGAGCAGAGGGCACAAGATTTCTCCTTTGCCACGGCCACTTTCCCTGATGCCCATTACTCTCTAGAATCCAGAGTGTAGATGATAGATGGATGGATGGTCAGAAACATTTCCCTCCTTGAGAAAAACCCGTGAGACCCAGGGAGCCAGTGAGAGTTACACGGCCCCACCCCACGGTTACCTAAGCAGTTAACAATCATTAGAGAGTGGAGACTCTCTGGTGGAGATGCCTGCAAGATGGGCAGGAAGCACCAAGGATATTTTTGAGTCATCACCTGGTACTGGAGTGGACTTTTTAGTGAAGCAGCTGCCTTTGAGTCACCCATGCTCCTGTAAATCACCCTTTAACCACGCCCCCGCAAGCAACCCAGTGAGCTCATTGGTTACTAGGCTAGACTTGGGTGGACCGTTTCTTCTAGTCAGTACCCTGTCTGGACTGAGCAGACCTTTGATTATGTCTCCCCGGGAAAAGTCCTGGCACGCTTCCTTGGCCTCTGAGCACTCTCTCGCATCCTCCTTTGGTTTCTTAAAATGTATCTTGTTTCATGCACATGAGTGTTCTGTTTGTTTGTGTGTATGTATGTATACCATGTACATTCCTGGTACCCAAGGAGGTCAGAAGAGGATATCAGATCCCCTGGAACTGGAGTTGCAGACGGTTGTGAGTGGCCATGTGGGTGTTGGGAACCAAACCTAGATCTTCTGTAAAAGCAACCAGTGCTCTTAACCACTAAGTCATTTCCTCAACCCATGGTGTTTATAAAGTGGGCCTGTGAGTCACCCATGGTAGTTCACACATGGGAGGCTAAGGCAAGGGGATTGCTATGAGTTTGAGGCTGTCCTGGGCTAGACTGTGAATTCAAGTGTTGTAGAATAATCTCTTTGCACACTGTGAAGATGTGTCACTCTGATTGGTTTAATAAAAGGCTGAACAGCCAATAGCTAGACAGGATTTCCAAGCAGAGAGGACACTGGGAAGAAGAAACACAGTGCCGCCAGCCAGATGCAGAAGAAACAGGGTGGGCAAATGGAGATGGAGGTAGTGAGCTCATGAGAGAATGTAGATTAAAAATTATGGGTTAACAAAAAGACAAACATGGTATGTACTCACTCGTAAGTGGATATTAGATGTAAAGCAAAGGCTAACCAGGCTACAATCCACAACCTCAGAGAAACCAGGTAACAAGGAGAAGTGGGGGGAGGGATGGAGAGGGAGAGCAATGAAAGAGATACCTTGATAGAAGGAGCCATTACGGGGTTAGGGAGAAACCTGGTGCTAGAGAAATTCCCAGGAATCCACAAGGATGACCCCAGATAAGACTCCTAGCAATAGAGGAGAGGGTGCCTGAACTGGCCTTCCCCTGTAATCAGATTGGTGACTACCCTAATTGTCATCATAGAGCCTTCATCCAGTGTCTGATGGAAGCAGATGCAGAGATGTACAGCTTGGCACAGGGCCGAGCACCTGGAGGAGAAATTGTACAAGTACGAGGGTTCAAAATCATGATGAGGAAACCCACAGAGACAATTGACCTGAGCTAGTGGAAGCTCACAGACTCTGAATTGGTAGCTGGGGAAGCTGCAGGGGACCACACTATGCCCTCTGAATGTGGGTGACAGTTGTGTGGGTTGGTCTGCTTGTGGGGACTTGGATTTATCCCTTGTAGCTGGAGATTTCTCCAGTCCCACCAGGGCCCACAGCCACTCAGATCCAAGTAAACACACAGAGACTTATATTACTTATAAACTGTATGGCCGTAGCAGGCTTCTTGCTATATGTTCTTATATCTTAAATTAACCCATTTCTATTAACCTATAAGTTGCCACATGGCTTGTGTCTTACTGGTACTTTACATCTTACTTCTCATGGTGGCATTGGCTGGCAGCTTCTCCTGGCTCAGCCTTCCACTTTCCAGAATTTTCCTCTCTGCTTATCCTGCCTATACTATACTTCCTGCCTGGCTACTGGCCAATCAGCATTCTAGCTATCAATCAATCAGAGCAACACATTCACAGCATACAGAAAGATATCCCCAGCAATCCCTGGTACATACACATAAAAATAAAAATAAATCTTAAAAAAAAAACATCATGGTGTAACCAGAGCAGTGGTGGTGCACACCTTTAATTCCAGCACTCAGGAGGCAGAGGCAGGTAAATCTCAGAATTCAAGGCCAGCCTGGTCTACAGAGCAAGTTCCAGGACAGCCAGGGCTATGCAAAGAAACCCTATCTCAAAAAAAAAAAAAAAAAAAAAAAAGTAAACCGGGGACTGGGACTGGAGAGATGGCTCAGCGATTAAGAGCATTGACTACTCTTCCGGAGGAACCAGGTTCAGTTCCCAGCACCACATGGCAGCTCACAACTGTCTGTAACTCCAGTTCCAGGAGATCTGATGCCAATATACATAAAATAAAGTTAAATAATTTTTTTTAAGTAAACTGATTAAAATTGAAGAAAGAACTCTTTTTTAAAAATCGGGGTGAATCTGTAACTCCAGATCCAAGGAAGCTGATGCCTTCTGGCCTCTGCAGACACTGAATACCCATGTACTCATACATACATGCAGGGAAACATTCGTACACATTGAAAAGAAATAAATCTTTACAAACTGTTAAACACCGAATGTGGCATCCTCACCAACCCCAAGGGAGAAGGAGCAAGAGCCCTGTGAACATAAAGCAGAGGGCCTCGAAGCTATTCATGTCTGCTTGGGCAGTAATGCAAAGATGTCTGATTTCTTGTTTCAGCCTCTATATATGCTACCTATTTGACTGTACTGAGTATTTTGTAACAAATGAAAACTATAAACACTGAAAAGAAAAATATTCAGGGCTTGGTAACACACATTCCTGCAATCCTACCACCTGGGAGACAGAGGCAGGAGGACCAGGTGCTCAGGGTCATCCTTGGCAGTGTAGCAAGTTTGAAGCTAGCATGGGCTACATGAGACTTCATCTCAGAGAGGGAGAGATTGGGGGCTAGGGATGTATCTTACTTAGTGGTAGAACACTTGCCTAGCACACAAGGGACATGAGGCCTTGGTTCTATGTCCGTACCACAAATAAATAATTTATAATAAGTAAATAATTTTTAAAGTTATAAATGAACAGTAAGATTAAACACACAATGGGCTATGAAAGCAAAGACTTAGGAGTCAGTGAAAGAAATAATCTGAAAGGAGTCTGGAGACCTAGATATCATCCAACTCAGGCTGTCTGCCCTGGAGTGTGACCACATGGGGGATAGTGTTGTTGGATAACGAAGAAGGGAAGCTTGCCTGACTGGAAATGAGGATGAGAGAAAAGAGAGTAATGTCGAAGCCCCTCATTCTGCTACGGGCCAGCTGGGAGCCTTGGGGTCCCCAAGGCTTGCCTTGGTTTGGGGTCTGGGATCTCAAACTTTGCTGCCACCTTCATGGATGGCTGCCCACAAACCCCCACATGATCTCTGCTCTCGATGGCAGGAATTCAGTTGCTCTATCAGTGGTATCATCTTGACTCCCTCACCAATGCTGCCTCCGACGCTGACGCTCGGCTTGGCTCTCCTCTTTTGGGGGGCGGGGCGGGGGATGGTAACAGGGCTGGTTTCCAACTCCCTGTGTGCCAAGGCTGGCTTTGAGCTGCTGCCTCTTGCCTCTGCCTCCCAAATGCTAGGACTCTCCTTTTCCTTCACAAGCAAGAGGGAGGATGCTGGTGCTTGAGAAATGGCTTGTCCTGCTCTTGTGCGGGCCTTGCTTTGAGTCCCAGCACCCATATCTGGCAGCACACAACTTCCTGTAACATCAGCTCCAGGAAAATCAGACACACACACTTCAAAATAAATCTAAATTTAAAAAGGAAGACGATGAAGGGTGCTATTGAGTGTGGTACCCCACACCTGAAATCCTAGCACTTGGGAGATAGAGGCAGGAAGATCCAGAGTTCAAGACCGTCCTCAGCTATATGTCAAATTGGGAGACCCCCGAGTTACATGAGACCCCTGTGCTTCATCTTGTTTTGTTTTCGAGACAGAGCCCTGGCTGGCCTGGAATTCACCATGTAGACCAGGCTAGCCTAAGAGAGATCTGCCTGCCCCTGCCATTAAGAGCTTATACCACCACATCCAACACTGTTGGATTTTTAAATCTAGGATAGACCCTTCACAGTCTCTGTCCTCTGAAGGGGATTTTCATATTTATGCAGCCATTAGCGAGCTATATAACTATAGGGTAAAAAGTCCAAGCTCACTTCCAGGTTTTGAAAACCCACCAGTCCCTGAGCTCAAAAACCCACCAAGCCCTGGGCCCACCAAGCTCAGGATTTGAAATCTACCAATCCCCACTCTAGAAAGCTCCACCATGGAAAACTCACCCCCAAAAAACCCTATATAAGCCTGCCTGTCTCCCACTCAGTTCTCTGCTGTTTCTCATCCAAGCAGAGGTGGCCAAACTCTTGTGTCTTTTCCAATAAATCTCTTGTGTGAGGTTTGTTGTGCAGAGTGATTTTGTGGTATTCCTTGGTTCTCAACTGCCAGGATGCCTTTCCCCTCAGAGCTGCAACCCTTCCAATAACTGTGCTGGGAATCAAATGCAGTTGTGTATAAGGGTCTCTGTCGAGCAGGGAGACGGAAGTAATAAAACAGAGACCAATGTACTGTGTTAGGCGTCATACTGAAGAAAACACAAGGACCCTAGCCAGGCACCAAAGGGCACAGTCAAGAGTCCCTATGGAGTCAAGCCTGGTCCTCCGTGTCTGTAATCCCAGCTACTTCTGAGGCCACTGAAGGAGAATTACAAATGCAAGGCCTGCCTGAGCTCCAGAGTCAGTTGAAGGCCAGCATGGGTACTTCAGCAAGACCCCTGTCTCAAACTATAAAGTAAAAAGGAAACTGGAAATGTAATGCAGTGGAAGAGTACTTGCCTGGCAATGTGCAAGGCCTTAGGTTCAATTCCCAGTACTGCAAGAAAGGAAAAGGATAGGAGAAAAAGGATTCTCTGTGGAGAACAGGCTAGACCCCACTGAGGAGAGAGGCCGAAGGGTGGAAAAGATGTGAAGAATGGGAAGAGAGAAGGGCATTCCAAACAGAGAGTGCACAATGTGGAAAAACACAGAGGCGGCGGCAGCCCAGCCATGACTAACCTGGGAACATGAGTGAGACATCGAGGCTGAGGCTGGAGGGGGAGCCAGCGGGCAGCTGGAATTTCCAGATGCTTCTCAGAGGCATGGAAGGCCTACTGCAGGGAACTACCACCGCCATCCATTCAGTGAGGAGGAGGAGACCACAGTCATGGAGGAGGCACACACAGACGGTCTTGGAGAGACAGGGGCAGAGACAGGAGTTTGGGTGCCACAAGACGAGGAACACCAAGACAGATGGCAGCCACCAGAACTGGGAACACAGCTTCCAAAAGGAAGCTATCTTGTGGATGGACACACTGACTGCCGACTTCCAGCCCCAGAACTTGGAGAAAATAAGCTCCTGTGGCCTCAAGCCATCCATTTGTCATACAGCATCACCCATCATTACAGTAGTCTAACCTGTGACCTCCACACCCCAGGAATATGGACAGCATCTGCATATTACAGCAGGTAATGGGACTTCTCGGAAGAGCCAGAGGCACACCAGGAGTCTCTGGCTTAATCTCCAAGTGGCCACGGTTTCACCTCCCCACCCTGCCCAGGTGGAAGTGAGAGGACTGGAGTGCGCAGGGGTGTCAGGTGACACCTAAGCTTCGGAATGCAGCCTGCAAGGCCCCAGCACTGTGACCGACCGGTCAGCATCAGGCTGGCCAGCCCCCAGCTCCAGCCCTGCAGTCTCGCCTTATCAGACTGTTCCAACAACGCCCTGCTCTCAGCTCAGCTTTCCCCAACTTTTCTTCAGCGCACTTCAACTGTGAGCTGATTCGGGGGCTTCATCCTAAGGCAAGGTACTGCCCTTCTGTGTGCTCGGCTTGGCTGTTGAGACAGTCTCCTGGTTAGCCCAAGCTGGCTTCAACTGGAGGCTGTCCACCAGCCTCAGCCGCTTGAGAGCTGGGATTGCAGGCGTGCGCCGTGAAACACTCCACTCCGAGAGCGGTTCCCAACCGAAGCCTCTGTGCTGAGCCCTAAGGTGCTGCTAACGCCGAGGCTAGGTTAGAGAGCCCGGAAAGTGCTCTGACTGGTTCTGTGACATGAAACCCAAGGCAGCTCCATGAGTCTCCTCTTCTGTCCTCAGAACAAAACAACTCCCCCAGTGGACACATCTGCCCTGATTTCTCTCGCCCTCTTCTGCGCAGCTCAGGGAGGCAGACAGCTGTGCCTGGCCAGGAAGGCCACAGCATGCCAGGTCATCTTTCCTTCAAGCCTCTTTTTTTCTTTCTTTCTTTCTTTTTTGGGGTGTTGTTGCTTTGTTTTGTTTTTGTTTTTCAAGACAGGGTTTCTCTGTGTAGCTCCGGCTGTCCGGGAACTCACTCTGTAGACCAGACTGGCCTCAAAATGAGACCAGGTTTTATGTAGCCCAGGTTGCCCTCAAACTCTTTATGTAGCTGAAGATGGTCTCGAACCTCTAATCCTGCTGCTTCAGCCTCTCAAGTGCTGGGATGACAGGCATGGGCTTCTAATACCCGACTTCAGCCGGGGCTTGCTCAGGCCCCACACACCAGTCCGTCTCTGTTCATGCTATTGAAAGCCTGTCACCAGACCATAAGGCAATCTCTTGGAATAAATTTCTGTGTCAGAAAGAACTGGCCTGGAGGATGGAGAGACGGCTCAGCAGTTAAGAGCACAGGCTGCTCTTTCAGAGGACGTGGGTTCAGTTCCCAGCACCCACATGGTAGCTCACAACCAGCCACAACTTCAGTTCCAGGAGATCTGGTACCCTCTTCTGAGCTCTGCAGGCACCAGGCACACATGTGGTACACAGACACACCACACAGGCAAAACATTCATACACCTAAAATAAAATTGAAAAAATCTAAAAAGAAAGAGGAAAAGAAAGGACTATCCTGAATCCTGCTATCAACTCCATCAAGTTTCCCCATCAGAACAAAGAACACCCCTAACCCCAGTTCACGGGCTCATGGTGAGCATCAGATGGTCCGTATATGGAGACCTTCAGCAATATCTGTGTGCTTACTGTTGGGGTCCCAGTACTGCAGACGGAACATCGATTCCTGAGACCGCACCCAAAGACAAGTGGGGGGCTGACAAAATTGCCTCTCAGCGTCTGTCTGACCTCTCCCCATCTTCTCTACAAACATTTTTCTACTTTAGAATATGGTTGAGCCAAGAAAACTCATTCACACTAAAGTGTTCAAGAATGGAAAGGACTGCCTGCTGCCTTTCCGGAAGTGTCTTATATTAAAGAGAAATACCTACTGACGCAACTGAGAAAAGAAACTGTAGCACTCTGCAACACACACACACACACACACACACACACACACACACACACACACACATACACACACACATACACACACACATACACACACACATATACACACACACATACACACGCATACACACACACACCACACACACACACATACACACGCGCACACACACATACACACACCACACACACACACACATACACACGCACACACACATACACACACACCACACACACACACATACACACACCACACACACACATACACACACATACACACACCACACGCACACACACTTACACACACACACATACACACACACACATACACACACATACACACACACCACACACACACACATACACACACACCACACACACACACATACACACACACATACACACACACACCACACACACACACACATACACACACACACCACACACACACATACACACACACAAACACACACACACACACACACACACACACACACACCTCAGTGGTAGAACACTTTCCTGCCACATGTGAGGTACTAGGTCCCATTGTCCCTATATAAGTTAATTAATTTTTAATTAATTAAAAATCTCTTTCTTTGAGATAGGATATCTCACTTTATGGCCCGAACCTCTGTCCTGGAACTCACTGCGTATCCCAAGCTGACCTCAAATCTGAAGTAATCCTCCTGCCTCAGCCTCCCGAGTGCTCGGTTACAGGCAAGAACCACTGCACTAGCCAGTTTTTTGGTTTGTTTTAAATAGAGATATGGAAAAATCCCAAACACTGGCCATGCATAATGGCACATTTCTGCAATCCCAGCACTTAGAGGGCAGAGGTAGGAGGATTGTCACAAATTTGAGGCTAACCTGGTCTACATAGTGCGTTGCAGGTTAGCTCAGGCTGTATAGTAAGATCTTGACTCAAAAACACCCAAATATTGTAGCTCTGTTGGTGGAATGCTTGTCCAGCAGGCCTGACCCTCAGCACGGCACACACCAAGTGTGGGCGCACGCGCCTGTAACCCCAGCCCTTGGCTGAGAGACAGGACAGCTGGGAGTTCCAGACCAGTCTTAGTTATGTGAGACCCTTCCTCAGCTGAAAACAAACTGGAAGTTATCCAGGGCAAGATTTCCTTCGAGGGCCTCGGGACTTTTTGAGGGTGACGCCACGTTCCCTGTTTTCACCGTGGTAGCTGTTGTACAGCTGTATCCAATTCTCAAACTCACCAAATTGGGCTGGAGAGATGGCTTAGTGGTTAAGAGTACTGTCTACACTTCCAGAGGACCCGGGTTCTATTTCTAGTACTCACATGACAATTTATGAGAATTGACTCTCTCCTTCTATTTATTATTTTGGCTCCGGGGATTGAACTCAGGTTGTCGGGCTTGGCCGCAAGCACCTTGAACAGACAAGCCATCTCACCAACCCCCAGGAGTTTTCTCTATTGTTTCCCAGGTAAGGCGGTGGCACCGGTTCAGCTGAGCTGGACAGGGGGACACATCCACGGTGAAACAGGCGTCTGGTGGCACAGATGTTAGGGTACAGAAATTCAAGCTGGGCATGGTGGCTTGTGTCTGGATGCCAGCACCTGGAAGACTGAGGCACAAAGGTCTTGAGTTGGAGACCAGCCTAGATTACATGGCAAGGCCCTGCTTAAGAAGAGAGAGGCTGGGGGGGGGGGCAGCGAACGCCTTTAATCCCAGCACTCAGGAGGCAGAGCCAGGCAGATCTCCGTGAGTTCGAGGCCAGCCTGGTCTATAAGAGTGAGATCCAGGACAGCCACCAAAACTACACAAAGAAACCCTGCCTCGAAAAACAAATAAATAAATAAATAAATAAATAAATAAATAAATAAATAAATAAATAAATAAATAAATGAGAGAGAGAGAGACAGAGAGAAGGAGGTGAGTGGGAGGGACGGGAACAAATTAACATGAATTTTCCAACCCTTAGAGAAGTTTGGAATTAATCAGTTGTCACTTCTTCAAAGAGGGAAAGAGGAGGGAAGCGTTGTGAGGACCAACTGCACCGGGTCCCTTTGCGGAGCAGTAAAACTAAGGAGGGCTGATCATGCATTCTCTCGCACACTGGGGCGGCTCCTGCTCTGTGCCACGCACAGCACAGGCAGGTGTCCCATGAAACATGCAGCGAAGAAAAGGCTGCCTCATGTCCACCAAACGTCCGCCTCACAGAGCCCTTCTGTGAGAAACGCAAAGTGTAGCCACTTGGTGACATTTCTTCCTTGGGTGGCTAAGTCTACGTGTGGGTGGGAATCCCAGAAACAGCCGAAAGGGCTGGGTTGCCTCCCGGAGGGGATGGCGTCAGAGGGCCCCCCACTCTGTTCCCCAGTCCCTGAGCAATGTTTGAGTCCAGTTCTGTCCGCCTCCCAGCGGCACCCGTGGACACAGGATCCTGTCTGATTAACTGACTAATTCCAAGAACAACACAGACCCAAGGCAGAGTGAAACTCCTGTGGGAACTCTGGGCCGGTAAAACACCTCAGGCCCCTTCGGGGACACCCTGTGGTGGCACCACCCAAGCCGCCCTGTCCCGGCCAGGCAGGCAGCAGAACAAGGATGCTTTGGGGTTCTGAACTCACCTGCCAGCCTTTTCCTTATTTCTCTTGCAGTACCCCAAACCACTGAAACACCTTTTTAAGAAGCTGATGGGTGTGGCCTTGGAAGAAATCAGTGTAAACAGCCCACCCCTCCCCATCCCCCCACTCCCCCACCCCCCACAAAGGAGCTCTGGAAAGAGAAGGCCAAGCTAAACAGAAGATCCCAGGTACTCCCAGCCTGACTGTGGTTTCCCCTGTAATGAGCTAATGAGCGGTGCCCTGAGAAAGAACTTAGTGGAGACCTGTGGGAATCTCATTTCCATGGCAGACAAGGAGATGTCGTCCCACAAAACTGCAGAGCTGGGCAGGCTTTTGCACTTGCTTAAGCATATATACATGTGCATGAGGAAAACCTCAGGCATTGTAGTTGTCCTAAAGCTGGAGCGTTTAGGTTGGCATAGCTATGTCTGTCCGTCTGTCTTTTCAGATGAGGTCTTATCAAATAGCCTTGACTGGCCTAGTCTGTGATCTGCAGATCAGACTGATCCTCCTGCCTCAGCCTCCCCAATACTAGAATTATAGTCTTGTGTCTTTTTCTTGTTTTGCTTTTAATTACATTTATTTACTTACTTTTCTTGGTTTGCTTTTTGTTTTGTTTTGTTTTGTTTTGTTTTGTTTTGTTTTGTTTTGTTTTGTTTTGTTTTGTTTTGTTTTGAGACAGGGTCTCTTTACATAGCCCTGGCTGTCCTGGAACTCACTATGTAGACCAGGCTGGCCTTGAACTCAAAGAGATCCACCTGCCTCTGCCTCCCAGGTGCTGTGGTTAAAGGTATGTGTCACCATGCCGAACTTTTTTTTTTAATTTGCTTATTTATTATGTGTATGTATGTTTTGCTTGCTTATATGTCTCTGCATCACTGAGTGCCTGGTGCCCTCGGAGGCCAGAAGGAAACAGATCCCCTGGACCTGGAGTAACAGACTATTGTGAGCGGGTGTGTGTGTGTGTGTGTGTGTGTGTGTGTGTGTGTAGCATGCCACGGGACAGAGAGAGTAGTGGAGATCCAAGAATAACCTTCGGGCACTGCTTCTCTCTTTCTAGTGTGAGGCTCCTGAGACCAAACTCAGGTCATCAGGCTGGGCAGCAAGAGGCTTTAATCCCTGAGCCGCCTTGCCAGCCCATGGTCTTTTAAATATTAATAGACTTATTTAGTGTGTTTGTGTGACTGTACAGGAACACAGTCTCACAGTGCTCAAGCCAGCACATGAACACAGAGGCTAGAAAGGGCCCTGGGCGTCCTCTTCTGTCCCTTTCTATTCATTCCTTTGAAGCAAGGTCCCTTCCTGAACCTGGAGCTCATGTTGTCTCGGTTAAGCTGGAAGCCAGGCAGCCCCTGTGCTCCTCCTGTGTCCACAGCCCCCGGAGCTGAGGCTGCAGATGTGTGGGATGTCCAGCTTATTCTTACTCCGTGGCTGTGCATGTCAGAACGCTGGTCCTCATTCTTAGGGGCAGAGCCATCTCCTCAGACCCTTTTCTTGTTAGTTTATTTTTTATTTTTATTTTCTCTTTGTTTTTGGTTTTTAAGACAGGGTCTCATGCTATCGTCCTGAACTCCCTATTCAGTCCAGGGCAGCCTCAAATTGGCAGCTGTCCTCCTGCCTCAGCTTCTTGAGCTCTAGGATTGCAGGTACCTGACACTCTTCGAAAGACGTTCCCACACTTTCAAATTCTCACCACACAACTGTGATGTCAGAACAACCGTATTCAGCAAAAGCCCAAAGTTGGTAAAGCAGGAGAGCTGATTGTAAATAGTTCTCTAAGCAACTGTGTGACCTTACACAGCTAAATAATCTATGACTCCGTTTCCTTATCTGTAAGTGGGAACAATAAGTCTTGCTTTTTAAAATAAGCCAGTAATCATATGGGAAGAAGGATATAGCACAGTGTCTGGCCTGTGGTAGGGCATCCGTACACAGCAGCATCAAGTGGGACTAAGCTTAACCACTGAGACCGCAGAAGTTCAGACAGACTACATGCTGTATTAGGCTCTGGTCTGGATGGGCCAGTACTAGAACCCTGGTCTCTAGACTCCCGCTCCAGAAAGCCAGCTACAGCATTACCCATCTAAGGATAACTTTTCTTTTTTAAAGCAAGTCCCAAGGCTGGCCTGGGAATCCCTATGTACCCCAGGCTGGCCTCCAACTTGTGTGTAGTCTTTCTGCCTCAGCTTCCCAGGTGCTGGAATTACAGGCATGAATCACCACATTCTCTGTGTAGCCCTGGCTGTCCTAGAACTAGCTCTGTAGCCCAGGCTGGCCTCCAACTCAGAGATCCACCTGCCTCTGCCTCCCCAGTGCTAGGATTAAAGGCATGCATCACAACTGCCTGAGATTTATTTATTTTTAATTTATGTGTATGAGTGCTGTTGCACAAATCCTAATTGATCTTATAATAAAAACCCAGAGCCAGATACTGGGGTAAATGCTGAAAGATCAGAGGAAACAAACCATAGCCACTTCTCACCTCACCAACTCTTCAGCCAAAAGGGGAAGATCCTGTCTCCACAAATCCTCAGACAGAATGCCTCTAAGCCCTCAGCCAAAAGGGCCCTCGAACTCCTCTCTCCTCCTGCCTTATATTCCTTTCTCTACCCAGCCATATCACTTCCTGTCTCGACCTTCCTAGTGCTGGGATTAAAGGTGTGTGCCACCACTGCCTCTGTTTCTCTCCTAGACTGGATCAATCTCATGTAGCCCAGTGTGGCTTTGAACTCACAGAGATCCAGACAGATCTCTGCCTCCCCGAGTGCCAGGATTAAAGGTGTGTGCCACCTCTGCCTGGCCTCTATGTTTAATCTAGTGGCTAGCTCTGTCCTCTGATCTTCAGACAAATTTTATTTGTTAGGACGTCCAAACAAAGTATCTCCACAGAGTGCTTTGCCTGAATGTATGTCTATGTGCCACCACTCAACTACCTGGTGCCCTCAGAGACCAGAGGAGGGTAACAGATCCCCTAGACTTGTAGTTATAGATTGTTGTGAGCCACCATGTGGGTGATAGAAACCAATCCCAGGTCCTCTACATGAGCAGCCAGTGCTCTTAGCCTCTGAGCCAACCTCTCCAGCCCGGAATAGTAGTTTTAAATACTAAACTCTGCCATTCTGCCTTTCCAGACAGGGTTTGCATATGGAATCCAGGCTAGCCAAAAACTTTCACAGATCTTGCCTCTCTCTCTCTCTCTCTCTCTCTCTCTCTCTCTCTCTCTCTCTCTCTCTCTCTCTCTTTATTTTGCATTTTTCTTCTCTTTTTTTTAAAGTAAAATTTATTTATCTTGTTTTTCAAGCAATAAAAAGGAGAAAGAAGAAGGAGGGGAAGATAACTGTCTAACTGTCCCTACAGACATTGATGGACTCCAGGGTTCAGCAGAGCAAGGTTCACAACCCACTGCTGTGGACCCATCAACACACAAATCCACATGTTGACGTCTCAACCCTTGAGGCATCCCAAATCTGAGTTCTTTGTTCACAGCTTGGGGGGAAAACTGAGAAACAGGACCTAGTAAAAGAAAATGTGTGCGTGCGTGTGTGCACGTGCACGCTCATCTGCCTAGCCAGTAGCTCGAATACATTCCATAGAAAAGACTGAGCAAGGGCAGGAATATGTAGATTAGCTGAGAGATAATCTCTCCCCTCGGGCAGTTTAATTTCTGCTTTGGCAGTCCTCACCCTTACCCTCACCCAGCGACGGGATTTCCTACAAACATTTTAATTACTTAGGGTTCCACTGATAGTAAAACGGAGCTGGTTGGTGGCGCTGGTTCCCAGCAGAAAAGTCACGGTCTATGGCTGGGACTACCAGAGTTAGAAAGAGCTTTGTTAGAAAAAAGGAGGGGATAGGAGGGGAGCCAGGCCTGGGGGAGGGAGCAGAGCAGAGAGGAAACACAAAAAAAGAGTGTGGGGGTCCGCATCCTGCTTTTTAAGGCGGGGATTGCGTGACCACGCGGCTGGTACATAGTCACCAGCTGATGACGTAAGACACTGCGCATGTACAGGAGCCTAACACCTACTACCTTGCTACAATGTCATGATATCTTGAGGTAAGGCCATTAGGAGTCACTGGGTTCAGATGGGGTCACAGGACAGGGCTTCATGATGGCACTGGTGTCTTCATAAGAGCAGACACCAAAGGCTGGATATAGCTCAAGTGGTAAGGCACTTGCCTGGCAGACACAAAACCCTGGTTTGTCCTCCAGCATGGCATGAATGGGTTGTGGTGGCACACTATGCTACTATGGACTGAATTGTACACCACTCCGCACATACTCATATGTTGTTGAAGTCTAGCACTCAGAGGAGGCACAAAAATCAGGAGATCCAGGCCAGCCTGGACTACTTGAGACCCTGTCACAAAAACAAGTAACAACAACAACAAACAGGAATGAATATATCAAAATGTCCTACATACATGTACAAAAATGCCACAAAAAGACACATTAGTATGCATAACTAACACACTAATAAAAAAATTTTTTTAGAGCCGGGCGGTGGTGGCGCACGCCTTTAATCCCAGCACTCGGGAGGCAGAGCCAGGCGGATCTCCGTGAGTTCGAGGCCAGCCTGGACTACCAAGTGAGTTCCAGGAAAGGCGCAAAGCTACACAGAGAAACCCTGTCTCGAAAAACCAAAAAAAAAAAAAAAAAAAAAAAAAAAAAAAAAAATTTTTTTAGTAGGCATTTGATGTTTGGGGAGAAATCAGTAAAATTCCCCAGTGGGTTGCAAAAAGAAAAAGCAAAGAAGAGATATGTATGGTTTTTTTAAGATTTATTTTTAATTATATGTATTTGTGTCTGCGTGAGGGAATGTGCATGTGTGAGTGCAGGTGGCTTCAGAGTTCAGAAGAGGGCACTGGGTCCCCAGGAACTGGAGTTACAGGTGTTGTGAGCTGCCCACACCGGTGGGAACTGAACTTAGCAGTTAGTGTGCGATCCTCATGGCTAGGTCGTCTCTCCAGCCCCAACACAGAGCTTTTAAATTTTCTTTCTATTTATTGTGTGTGTGCACATGTGCCATGGCATGCCAATGGAGGTCAGAGAACAATTCAGGGATCGCTTCTCTTCGTCTACCAGGTGGGTCCAGGGAACTGAACTCGGGCTTGGTGGGAAGCACCTTTACCCGCTGAGATATCTTGCCAGGCCTGTGTACAGATTTTAATGTCAGTGTTATACACTCTTCAAGCGACATGAAGTATGCAGTGGTGATGTGCCAGACAAGAGTGAGAAAGACAGAGTCAGCCCTGGAGAGTAAATATTTCCCTAGTTTTGGCATTTTGTGCAAAACTTATTCTTATTACAAAAGAAAATTATTTTCTAAATGATAATCTTTTTCTTTTCACCGAAATGTACCATAAGAATATACATAAGAAAGAATAAGCAGTTTAGTGTATTTTTTAAGTGTGTGTGTGTGTGTGTGTGTGTGTGTGTGTGTGTGTGTGTGTGTGAGTGCAGATGTCTGGGAAGGAGACAGCCATCAAATGCCCTGGAGCAGAAGTTACATGGTTCTGGAAACTGAACTCAGGTCCTCAGAAAAAACAGCTAGCACTATTAACCGATTGGCCATCATTCCAGCTCCAAGAATAGTTTTTTGTTTAAACCAGTTTAGTTTCTATTACGTGACAATGACATTGGGTAGCCAGAATTTTTGGTTTCCCAAAAGACTTAAAGTTGTGCCTTATTTTTTATCAGGTCAAAAATGCTACAAAGTGCCCATTCACTGTCTTCACTCTAGTTTTGGTAGTTTTTGTTTGTTTATTTGGTTTTTGGTTGGTTGGTTGGTTGGTTTGGTTTGGCTTTTGAGACAGGGCTTCATATAGCCCAGGCTGGCCTTAAACTTGCTATATAGTCTAGGCTGCCAAGCTTGCCTTGAACTGGTGGCAATCCTCTTGTCTCCCAAGTGCTGGGATTTTAGGCACGAGCCCACCAGCCCAGCTACAGGACCTCAGGGTGTACATAACCACTAGAAGATGCTACTGTGATCACCGGGCCCAATTATAGGACCTCGGGGTGTATATAATCACTAGGAGATGCTACTGAGACCACCAGGCCCAGCCCCTCAACACAGCCACACCATCTTCCTCTACATCCTTCTGTCCCCTGTGAGATCATCTGGCCCACCTGTGGCTGACTCTATAGGACTTAGGTGGCTGTGTCCTCTGCCACGTTCTCCCTGGAGAACTCAGTGGCCTCCCAGGCCCCGCCCTGCTGAGCTCCTCATCGCTGGTGATGCCTGGGGCTCACTCTTGGTCTGTTTCCTAGACTGTTGGGTTTGGCAGCGTTGAAGCGCCTCCTGGAACTTCTCTTTCCCAAGTGAAAATAACTGGCACAGTGACCTCACCGGGGCCAGGCTGGCGTCTCTCAGCCAACGCCTCCACCCACGCTTGTTTTCCATCATTTGTGTGTGCGAGGTTACTCAGTTTCTCTGCGCTCTACCACACAGGGCAAGGCTCTCCAATATTGCCTTGATTTTGTGTTGACCATGGACAAGGCCTCATTTCTTGGGGTCTAGAAGCCATTTCAGGTGAACTGTCTATAACACAAAGGGAAAGACGTGCTGGTAGGTTTGCAGCTCAGCCCCTGCCTGTGTGTCCCTCTCAGGTAGTCTCTGTCCTCTGAACACCTGCCATCTCTAACCTGCCTCCTCGTCTTTATCCCAGAAATACGTTACTTAGTTTATATATTGACACCTCCTCCCCTCCTCCCCTCTTCCCCTTCCTCTCCTTCCCCCCTCCTCTTCCTCCAGGATAAGCAATAATTTATTCTGGAGCCAAACGCGAGTGGCCATGGCCCAAGAACAAATACATTTTCACGACACACTAAGTGCCCTCTCTCTGTCTTTCCCTGGTGGTTTCATGTAGCTCAGACTGGGCTTCAACTTGCTATACAGCTGAGGATGGCCTTGAACTCCTGATCGTCCTGCATCTCCCTCCCCAGCGCTAGATTACACTACTACATCCGGTTTTATGCAGTGCTAGAAACCAAACTCAGGCTTCCTGATTGTTAAGCAAGCACTCCACCAACTGAGAAACATTCCCAGCTGTTTTATTTATTTGTTTGCTTATTTGTTTATTTATTTATGTGCATTGGTGGTTTTTTCTTTCTTTTTTCTCTTTTTTTTCACTTTATTTATTTTTCTATTATCAGCTTGATACAGTATAAATTCTTATCCCAATTGTGAAATGTTTCATTGAGGCTTGCCCAGTAATTGAGTAAAACCAAAACTTATTATAAGCCACAGTCATCCTAGGGTCCCCCCTGCTATATAGCCTCCCTGGTTCTGGGGGTTGCAGTCTGATTGTTCTTTGCTTTATATCTAGAATCCACTTATGAGTGAGTACATACCATGTTTGTCCTTCTGGGTTTGGGTTACCTCACTCAGGATGATTTTTTTCTAGTTCCATCCATTTGCCTGCAAATTTCATGCTGTCATTGTTTTTCTCTGCTGAGTAGTACTCAATTGTATATATGTACTACATTTTCTTAATCCATTCTTCAGTTGACGGGCATCTAGGTTGTTTCCAGGTTCTGGCTATTACAAATAGTGCTGCTATGAACATAGCTGAGCATGTATCTTTATGGCATGAATCAGCATTCCTTGGGTATATGCCCAAGAGTGGTGTGGCTGGGTCTTGAGGTAAATCGATTCCCAGTTTTCTAAGAAACCGCCATACTGATTTCCACAGTGGTTGTACAAGTTTACATTCCCACCAACAGTGGAGGAGTGTTCCCTTTGCTCCACATCCTCTCCAACATAGACTGTCATTAGTGTTTTTTATATTAGCCATTCTGACAGGTGTAAGGTGGTATTTCAGAGTCGTTTTGATTTGCATTTCTCTGATGATTAAGGATGTTGAGCATTTCTTTAAATGTCTTTCAGCTATTTGTGATTCTTCTTTTGAGAATTCTCTGTTTAGCTCTTCAGCCCATTTTTAAATTGGATTGTTTAGTATTTTGATGTCTAGTTTCTTGAGTTCTTTATATACTTTGGAGATCAGTCCTCTGTCAGATGTGGGGTTGGTGAAGGTCTTTTCCCATCCTGTAGGCTGTCTTTTTGTCTTATTGACCATGTCTTTTGCCCTACAAAAGTTTCTCAGTTTCTAGAGGTCCCATTTATTAATTGTTGTGCTCAGTGTCAGTGCTGCTGGTATTATATTTAGGAAGTAATCTCCTATGCCAATGCATTCAAGAGTACTTCCTACTTTTTCTTCTGTTAAGTTTAGTGTAACTGGATTTATGTTGAGGTCTTTGATCCACTTGGATTTGAGTTTTGCGCATGGTGACAGATATGGATCTATTTGTAATCTTTTACATATTGACATCCAGTTATGCCAGCACCATTTGTTGAAGATACTTTCTTTTTTCCATTGTATAGTTTTGGCTTCTTTGTCAAAAATCAGGTGTTCATATGTGCATGGATTAATGTCAGGGTCTTCAGGTCGATTCCATTGGTCCGTATGTCGGTTTTATGCCAATACCAAGCTGTTTTTATTACTATAGCTCTATAACAGAGCTTGAGGTCAGGGATCGTGATGCCTCCAGAGGTTGTTTTATTGTACAGGATTCTTTTAGCTATCCTGGGTCTTTTGTTTTTCCATATGAAGTTGAGTATTATTCTTTCCAAGTCTGTGAAGAATTGTGTTGGGATTTTGATGGGGATTGCATTGAATCTGTAGATTGCTTTTGGTAAGATTGCCATTTTTACTATGTTAATCCTACCTATCCATGAGCATGGGAGATCTTTCCATTTTCTAATATGTTCTTCAATTTCTTTCTTTAGAGATTTAAAGTTCTTATCAAAAATGTCCTTCACTTGTTTAGTTAGTGTTATCCCAAGGTATTTTGTATTATTTGTGGCTATTCTAAGAGTGATGTGTCTCTGACTTCTTTCTCAGCCCTTTTATCATTTGTGTATAGGAGGGCAACTGATTTTTTTGAGTTGATCTTGTATCCTGCTACTTTACTGAAGGAGTTCATCAACTGTAGGAGTTCCCTGGTAGAATTTTGGGGGTCAGTTATGTATACTATCATATCATCGTGCATTGGTGCTTTGCCTGTATGTATGTCTGTATGAGGGTGTCAGATCCCCTGGACTAGAGTTACAGACAGTTGTGAGCAGCCATATGGTTGCTGGGAATTGAACCTGCGTCCTCTGAAGAGTAAACAGTGTTCTTAACTGCTGAGCCATCTCTCCAGCCCATATTTTTAAAATCACTATTATTGTTTTTGCTAGATTGATACAGGTTCTTACACTGTAGCCCAGGCTAGCCTGAGCCAATGGCAATCCTCCTATCTCAACCTTCCAAACTCTAGGATTATAAGCATGCACCTGCAGGGTACTTCTCTAGATTCATTGTCTGAGTTGACTGTTTCCTGGAATAGGAAACAGAAGTCAGGTGTGGTGGCACACACCTATGACCTCAGCAGTCAGGAGACTGAGGCATGAGGATCTCCTCAAGTTCAGTGCTTGGCTACATAGTAAAATTTAGGCCAACCTTGGTTACCTAGCAAAATCCTGCCTCAAAAAGAAGAGCAGGAGGGACAGGAGGTAGTGAAGAATAAGAAATGGCTGGAGGACAACACAGAGCGAGGGTCTCTGTTGACAAGGACTTGTTTGGGGTTTGATTTATTAACCTATATCTTTGCTCTGTGGAAATTAAACCCAGGGCTTCACATTCACAGTAGCCAAATACTCCTCCACTGAGGTCCACCCACAGCCCCGCAGCATGATTTATGAGACATCGTCGGTTAAGTGGCTTAACTCCTGGGTACTGTTTGGAGGTGAAGAGTTGAGACAGATGGTCTCTCTTTGTGGTGATATATTGTATACCCTGATAAAATTTGCCTGGAAGATCAGAGAGACAAAGGAACAAGCCACGTCTTTCCTCTAGGACTCCTCAGCCTGAAAAAACTTTAGTTCCTGTCTCCTTACGCCTTATATATCTTTCTCTGCCCAGCCATTACTTCCCGGGATTAAAGGCGTGTGTGCTTCCTAAGCAAAGGGATGAGATCTAAAGTGCTGGGATTAAAGATGTGTGCCACCACTGCCTGGCTCTGTTTCTCTCCTAGACTGAGTCAATCTCATATAGTCCAGGATAGCTTTGAACTCAGAGATCCAGACAGATCTCTGCCTCCCAAGTGCCAGGATTAAAGGTGTGTGCCACCTCTGCCTGGCCTGTATGTTTAATCTAGTGGCTGGCTCTGTCCTCTGATCTTCAGGCAAATTTTATTAGGGTTCACAATATATCACCACATCTCTTCTCTTCTCTTGCCTTCCCTTCCCTTCTGGCCATACAAAGATTGTAGCACCCAAAGCCTCCCAAACTCCAGAGATCATGGAAAGTATGTGTACTTGACATTTTTTTCAGAGGGAAAATTCCATAGCTCAGATTTACCAGTGATTAGGAAGACTGCTTCACAGATGTGTGCTGTGAGATAAGCCCACATATGTCAAGGCACTTTATATATATACAAATACAAATGGAAGTAATTTATAAGCATGGAAGAGAAAGAGAGAGTCCTCTTTTCTGTACCATCTATCACCTAAGCATGCTGAACTGGTGTGGAAAGGAAAGAGCTTTTGACTACTGGCTTTTACCTTCTGGTCCCCTCTGGTCACCACCACGGAATGATTATCTAAGTTTACCCTCAGGCACCTTGCCAATCAGAAAGGCCCAGGAAGTGATCAGCCTTTGCTTAACCGGGGCCATTGGTGTTCACTGTCACTCCTGTATGTCAGCTGCTTGACTCGGTCCCTCGGCCACATGACCGTCTGGATTAATGGGTTTTGTTGTTGTTGTTGCTGTTTGTTTGTTTGTTTGTGGAGGACTGGGTTTTTTTTTGGGGGGGAGGTTGGTTTTGGTTTTGTTTTGAGAGAAGGTCTCACTCTGCAGCCCAGGTTGACCTGGCACTCACTATATATACCATGCTGGTCTTGAACTCACAGACATCCACCTGCTGTTTCTGCCTCCCAAGTGCTCAGATTATGGTACACCATGCCCGGCTGTCTTTATATTCACTTACTTACTTACTTTGAAACAGGTTCTCACATAGTCCAAGCTGACTTTCAACTCTCAACGTAGCCAACGATGACTTTGACCTTCTGGTTCTCCTGTTTCTGCCTCAGCAGTACTGGAATTGTGGGCATGTGCCACCATGTGCCACCATGAGCCACCATGAGCCACCATGTACCACCATGAGCCACCATGTGCCACCATGAGCCACCATGAGCCACCATGAGCCACCATGAGCCACCATGTACCACCATGAGCTACCATGTGCCACCATGCTCGGTTTATACAGTGGTGGAGATGGAAACCAGGGTTTAGGGCATGCTGGCAAGCAAGCACTCTTCAGAGCTACATCTCCAGCCCCAAGGGACATCATTTTAATTACACACACACACACACACACACACACACACACACACACACACACACCTATAGAATTTAGACAACACTCAGCGTAGCCACCTGTTCATTCATTCACATATTTAGTGAGCAGCCACCTTCTTCCCAGAGGTCAGGCTCTGGAGTGGAGGGTGTAAGTATATCCCCTGTCCTTAAGGCCCTCACCAACTCCTGGAGGAGAAAGATGCAAAAGCACATGATTAGAACAGTGAGTAAACAAAGAGAGGTAGAGAACCTGGGAATTCACAAGAGAGAGGGTGATGTCTCCTACTGGGATGAAGATGTCAGGGGAGATTTTAAAATAGACATGATGACCTTCCCTCTGCCTTTCCTTCCTTTGTGCGTTCACTCAACAAACCCTAGTCCCACACCTTCTCAAACTAAACACTAACTTCTCTTTGTCGGCTACACTTCGCAGGTGCCTTCATAGATAGACAGTCAAATTGTGTGTGGGTGTGGCCTGCTCCTCTCTGCAGAATGAAGCTGCTTTGCATTGCGAACACTGGCGACACTCTTGAGGAAGGGCAGGGGACCTGTGAGCCTGGGAAGTTTACGAGAAAAGCTAGTCAAACGAAAACCAGCCCCTGGAGGAATTTGATCACTGGTGTTTCGCCAGCCCCTCGATGTCCTCAGGTGCCTGGCCTAAACATTACTAAGGGTCCTGTTCTAAAGTGTGTCCATGCTGAGCCTGGTGTGGGGCTTCATGCCTATAATCCTAGCACTTGGGAAGCTGAGGCAGGATGACAGTCCAGAGTTTAAGGCAAGCCTGGGCTACATTCGCCTAGCCATTAGGTTATTAGCTAATTGTGCTATGTCATGGGAGCCCAGAAAACAAGTGTGAATGAGGGAAGGGTACTGCAGCCAGGGACGGCAGTGGAAGAAACTTAACCAGCTGGTTGACAGTGCAGCCTTGAGACACAGCCCGTGAGGCGGGATTGGTGAGCCAGCCCACCACGTCCGGCTTTACTGCGGCCTCTTCCCTGTTATGTCTCGGGCCTTTAGAGTCTGCTCCTCACTGCCCTGTGAAGAAGGCTGCACCCACATCTCCTCACTCTCTCCTCACAGCCCCAGATGGAGGGCTGAGGATGTAGCTCAGTGGTCGGGCACATTCCTGGTGTGCACAAGGCCCTGGGTTCTAGCAAACATCCAGAGAGCGTGGGCAGGTAAGGGGCTTAATAAGGTAAATAAAATGGCCCAAGGTAGAAACCTAGCCAGAGAGCCAGCCGGGATAACACCAAGTCTCACTGACCAGAGTCAGGGTCTGTCCTCGTACCCAAGATAACAGTTGATGTGTTCGTTCCCCTTCCTAAGACCTAGGATTTCAGTCTAGATCTCTGTGTCACAGAAGCAGAAAAATAACCAGGACTCAATGGCTCACATGTATAATCCTAACATTTAGGAGGTAACAGCAGAAGAATCAGGAGTTCAAGACCATCCTCAGCTACATTTGAAGCTAGTCTGACCTATAGACATCTCAAAAAAACTCAAGCACACTGAGAAGACTCATTCTGTAAAGCACTTGCCTCCCAAGCTTGATGCCCTGAGTTGGGACTCTCAGAACCAAGGTTTGGTGGCACATGCTGGACATCCCAACAACGGTGATGTAGTAGGGACAAAGGCAATGTGACGTCATCAGTATCCAGGTGTGCATCTGTGACTCTGTCATGGCCCTGTCATGTAGACCACACAGTGGAAATGCATGCTACCATATGAGGGAGACAAAGGGACTACCGTGTAAAGGGGAACCAACAAAGGGCATGTGAGACTACTCCCCCACCGCACTCGGGGCCCAGCCTTTGCATGCGAACACACTGAGCCAGCACTGGTGTGAGTAAACAGTGCTTCCTGGGAGAAAGCCTCAGGGTCCCGTTCCCCTGTCTCAGGATCCTGAAACAGTGAGCTGGGGGATGGAAGGCAGATCTAGGGCTCACCAGCCAGTTGACATGATGAAGTTCCAGGCCAATAAGAGACCCTGTCTCAAACAAAAGAGATGGAAGGCGCCTGAAGAATGACTCTGGAGGTTGTCAATGACCTACACATGGACATGCACATGCATGTGCAAGTTTACACACACTCAGAGAGAGAGAGACCCAGAGGGGACTAGTCTGAAGAAGGTTCCTCAAGAGAGTTGGAGCTTACCACATTCAGCACCTCTAACCAATGAACCTTCTCTCTCTCTCTCTCTCTCTCTCTCTCTCTCTCTCTCTCTCTCTCAACACAGTCCTCGGTGTAGCCAACCTGGGCTAGCGTTCATGAGCCTCTTGCCTCAGCTTCCTGCATGCTGAGATGAAAGGTGTGTACCACGATACACCGCCCCAAAGGACCTTAAAGAGAAACTGTAAGGACGATTGCTCCCTACACACCAGGTCTCTGGAGAGAAGATGTTCCTGTCAGATGTCAACCTGCAAGGGGACAGATCAGCCTAGCCTTTGCAGGGACGCAGCCCTGAGCTGGCCTGGCAGCTTCCCACCAGCTTTCCCTTGCGTATGTGGTTCGTTATCACCTATCCCACTTTAAAACTGTGATTCGTGGAGCTAGAGTGATGAGTCAGCAATTAGGAGCCCACACTGCCCTTGCCGAGGACCTGAGTTCAGTGCCTAGCACCCACAGTAGGCGGCTCACAACCTCCAACAATCCAGCTCTGGAGGGATCCAGTATGTCTGTCTTTCCCGGCCACCTACACACCTTCGTACACACCCACACACAGACACATAATTAAAATAAAAAGTTTAAAGAATAAAATAATAAATAAATACAAACTGTAATTAAGTGGCCAGTGAGATGGCACAGTGGGTAAAGGTGCTTGCCACCAAGCCTGGTGATGTGAGTTCAATCCCCAGGATTCACACGGTAAAAGGAAAGAACCAAACTCATACATGTTTTGTGGCTTGTGGGAGCCTGCACATGTGCATGCACACACAAAACAAATTAACGTAATAAAAACTTTAATCTATTGAGATGGCATTGTTCTGAAATTAACCATATCGGTCTGTAGATGAACGGTCTTATTAAATAAGAAACACAGAGCCAAATGCAGAGTTAAAAGCCCAAGAGGTCAGAGCAGTAGCTAAGAGCTAAAAACCCTTTCTTACCCTTCACTGCCGCTGCTGTCCTCCCTCTCCACAAGAGACCTACTTCCTGTGTGTTGGTCCTTTTCATTGACTTTCTGTTCTGCCTTCTCATTGGTTGTAAACCCAACCACATGACCTCCTCGTCACTGCCCATCTGTACAGACCTCCAGGTCTTCTATGGTTGGTATTGAGATTAAAGGCGTGTGTCTCCATGCTGGTGGTATCCTTGAACACAGTGATCTGTCATGTGATCGGGATTAAGGGTGTGTGCTACCACTGCCAGACTTCTGCTATGGCTTGCTATCAGCTATTAGCTCTGACCCCCAGGCAGCTTTATTTATTAACATACAAATAAAATTGCATTTCAGTACAAATAAAATATTACCATATTGGTCTGAAAATATTTAACTTAATTTTTTCAATTTCTACAAGTTAACACAATGTATTAAATATGTAACAGCTACACTGGTTGATGACAGAAAATAATAAAGTATTCTCTTAATAATGAAGAAAAATGCCTGTAACTTAGTTCTATATGGTGTCACACATCTGTAACCCCAGCACTCAGGAGGCTGAGGCAGGAAGATGTCAAGTTCAAGGTCAGCCTGGGCTACTTAATGATTTTTGAGGCCAGCCTGGATTATGTAGCAAGTCTGTGTCTTAAGAATAAAATAAAGCTGAGTATGTAGTGCCTACTGTCCTTCGGGAGTTTGTGGAAGCGGACAGAAAGTGGTACAAAGGTGACCTGTGAGACCAGGACAGTGGAAGGAGGCCTCTCTGAGGTGGACCCAGTCCATGCTCTCAGCCAAATCCCACATAGTTTCAGATGTTCCCAGATGAAGGGAGAGGTCTGGAAGATCCCAAAGATGCCATTGGCCATCAGGGCCACCTTACTCAGTACTCAGTCTCCACCAGGCTCAGGTTGTGCCCTCAGTCCCAGCAGCCAACTTAGTCTTCCTTGAAGGTTTGAATGAGAACGGCCCCCATAGAATCTTATGGTTGTACCCGATCCCCGCTGGTGGACTGTTTGGGAAGGATTAGAAGGTGTGGTGTACCAGGCTTTTGGAACACCAACCAGCTCCCAAATCATGGCACGGAGACTTCTTAGTTATGAATGCTCGGCCTAGCTTAGGCTCGTTTCTGGCTCGCTCTTTTAACTTAAATTAGCCTGCTTCTCTTTATTTCTTTCCTTCTGTAGATCTTCCTTTCACTGCTCCTTGTGTCTGGCTGGTGACTGCCTGGCTTCTCTCCTCGTTCTCTCCTCCTCATTCTTCTCCCTCATTCTCTCTTCTATTTATTCTCTCTCTCTCCGGCATCCCCACCTATCCCTCTCCTGCCTGGCTATTGGATGTTCCTCTCTTTATTAGACCAATCAGGTGCCTTAGGTAGGCAAGGTGACAAATGCAACACATCTTTACATAACTAAACACACATCCTTACTTTTAGGGCTGCAGAGATGGTTCAGGAGTTAGGAGCACTGACTACTCTTACAGAGGACCCAGAGTTCAATTCCCAGCACCCACATGGCAGCTCACAACTGTCTGTAACTCCAGTTCCAGGGGACCTGTCACCCTCACCCAGGCACACATGCAGGCAAAACACCAGTGCACATAAAATAAAAATAAATCTTAAAAAAAATAAAATAAATTTAAGAACCAGCTGTAAAGCATTTTCTTAACTAATGATTCGCGGGAGAGGGCTCAGCCCAAGAGGGTGGTTCCATCCCTGGGCTGGTGGTCCTGGGTTATATAAGAAATAACCCTAAGCAGGCCAGGGGCAGCAAGCCGGTAAGTAGCGCCCCTCCATGGCCTCTGCATCAGCTCCTGCCCTGTTTGAGTTCCTGTTCTGACTTCTTCAATGATAAACAGTGCTGTGGAAGTGTAAACTCAACAAACCCCCTCCTTCTTGACTTGCTTTTTTGTTTGTTTGTTTGTTTGGTCCTGGTGTTTTATCGCAGCAATGGAAACCACAAGACATGCCTTGATCATAATGTTTTAGCATAACAATAGAAAAGTAACTGAGACCCCTGCCTCAGAAGCCCCTCCCCCGTATGGCAACCTCCAGAAGCCACTGTCCCCAGACACCCTCATCTCATCCGTCTTTTCTTATAACAGGGTCTTCAGGGCAAACTCGTGCCCACTGAGGATGTTTAGGAGACACAGCCTGAAAGGCAAGCGACACCCCCAACACGGTGGCCAGTCACGTGTAACCGGTATTTTACATGGCAATTAAATGAGAAAATGCAAATAAACGCTCCCAGGCTGACCCACAGGAGGGCAAATAAGGCGGCCATGAGAAGATGGGGTGTGAGCCAACAACCAACCTGGAGGTCTGGAGTGGGGGAAAATCACCTCCGCTTCAAAGAGAAAAGCTCACTTTGTGTAGTCTCCCAGGTGCACGGGTCACTGGGGCACACTGAGCCATTATCGGCCCTCGGAGGCGTAAGCGCAGGGGAAATGTGCCCTGTACTTCCCACCTACACCACCTGTATGGGTCACTCCTTCTATATATCTGTCTCTATCAAGCGGCACATATTAAACTCAGGCCTAAACAAACAAGCAAAAAAGGTTAATTTCCTGGCAGGAAATGCCTGTGTAATCAGTCAGCAACTCCGGTCCCAGCTTGTCACTAACCAGCACTGTGACCTTTGGCGGGTCCACCCCTCTCCTTACCCATTTAGTCACCCCAACCCTGCAGGCAGCAGCCAGGACACAGAGCCTTCGATTTGGTCTCCTCCACTGGAGACCTGTAATATAGCGTGAAGATCCTACTAAAAGTCCTGCTCTGGAGCTCAGAGGTAGGGCATGCGCAACGCCCCAGATCCAGTCTCCAGTGTCGCCAGGACTGGTAGGAGGGATCTGGTCTGTACTGCCCTGCTTGCGTCTATAATCTCTGGCCTGGGTTTATACATCAGTGATAGAACACACACTTAGCATGCATGAAGCCCTGGGCTCAATCCCAAGAGGCACCAAAAAAAAAAAAAACAAAAAAAAACACCTTAAATTTAAAATCTGTAACCTCTAGAAAAACAATATAAAATCTGTATCCTTTACTCCTGGATGGAATTTGTAATGATTCATATTGCCAACTTGGCAGAATCTTGACTCACCTGGAAGGCAGGCCTCTGAGCTCACCGGAAAGGAATAATCTAGATTAAGTTCATTGAAGCGGGAAGTACCAGTCCACAGACAGGCGGGAAGTACCAGTCCACAGACAGGCGTCCAGGGCCATATGAAAAGGAGAAAGCATACTGAACAGGAGAGGCCTCACTCTGCTTCCTGGCTGAGGATGCAGTGTGACCAGCAGCCTGCCTCCGGATGGACTGACTGGATTCTCCAGCTGTAAGACGATAAAAACCCTTTGTCCTTAAATTTGCCTTGTTTGTCTGTTTTAAAAATAGGTTTTCGACGGGCGGTGGTGGTGCATGCCTTTAATCCCAGCACTCAGGAGACAGAGCCAGGAGGATCTCTGTGAGTTCGAGGCCATCCTGGGCTATCAAGTGAGTTCCAGGAAAGGCGCAAAGCTACAAAGAGAAACCTGTCTCGGAAAAAAAAAAAAAAAAAAAATAGGTTTTCAAGCTGGGCATAGTGGTACAAACCTTTAATCCCAGCACTCAAGCAGCAGAGGCAAGTGGATCTCTATGAGTTCGAGGCCAGCCTGGTCTACAGAGTGAATTCCAAGACAAGAAGGATTGCTAAGAGACCCTTTGTTCTATTACTGTGAAGAGACACCATGACCAAGGCAACTCTTAAAAGAGAAAGCATCTAACTGGGGGCTTGCTACAGTTTCAGAGGTTTAGAGGGAAGGAGGAGGGAGAGGGAGGGAGAGGATGAGGAAGAGGAAGAAGAAGAGAGAAGAGAAACACTGACTGGCCGGTATGAGCCCCCCACCCAGTGACACACTTCCTCCAACAAAGCCACACCTCCTAATCCTTCTAATCACATCAAAGTGTCCCAGTCCCTGGGGGCCAAGCATTCCAACATATGAGCCTATGGGGGCCGTTCTCATCCAAGCCACCACACCCCGACTCATGGAAAAATCCTTTTTAATTGAAATAGAATTACATCACTTTCCTCTCTCCAGCCCCTCTCAGGTACACGTCCCATGCACTCCCCTGGGCCCCCAACACTCCCACATTGATGGTCTCTTTGTCTCTGATTGTTTTTAGTATGTATGTAAGTTTATACATATGTCAAATATGTCAGCACGACCTGCCAAGTCTGTTTTTGTTGTTTGGGTGTTGTGTATGGTTTCAGGGCTGACCACTCTACCTACATTGGATAACCAATAAGGGGTCTCATTCCTGATAGAAGCTAATTCTTCTCCAGGCAGTCGTTAGCTGCTTGTAGTTATTTGTCTAGAGGTGGGACCCTGTGGGATTCCCTGCCGCCTACCACGGTAATATGTCCACTGGCCTGCCATTCATTGTTCTGCTCTTGTTTATGCAGCCATTTCTGGAGAGGCTGTTTCACCCCAGACTTATTGGTGTTCTGACTTTTATAATCTTTCTGTTCCTCTCTTCTGTGATGTTCCCTGAACCATAGATGTGGAAGCTGTGCTATACATGGATCCATGGGACCTTGGCTCCTGATGACCCACAGACCTCTCTCTGCATGAAGTCCAGTTGTGGTTTTCTGGGATAGTCTCCATTTGCTGTAAAAAGAGCTATACTTACCCAAGAAAGCTGGTTGTTGTTTGCTGGTCTGTTTGTTTGCTGGTTTGTGTTTTGAGACAGGATCTCACTATGTAGCCCCGGCGGGCCTGGAATTCACATTGTAGGAAAAGAGAAAGGCAGACAGGCATGATGGTATAAGCTAGTAAACCCAGAACCAGGGAGGCAGAGACAGGTGGATCCCCATAAGCTTGTAAACCCAGAACCAGGGAGGTGGAGACAGGTGAACCCCTATCAATGCATTTTTCTGTTTTGTTTTGGGGTTTTTGTCTTTTTTTTTTTTTTTTTTTTTACTTTTTATTGATTCTCTGTGAATTTCACATCATGACCCCAATCCCACTCATCTCCCTGTCCGTCCATATCTGCCCTCCACCCTCATAAACTCTACCCCAAAAAACCAAACAAACAAGCAAAAAGATCTCACCCTGGGACACTTGGCTCAGTCTGGGAGGAAGGGACTGGACCTGCCTGGACTGAGTCTACCAGGTTGATCGCAGTCCTCGGGGGAGGACTTGTTCTGGAGGTGGTGGGAATGGGGGGTAGGCTGGGGGTAAGGGGAGGGAGTGGGAGAGGGGAGAATAGGGGAACCCATGGCCGATATGTAGAACTGAATGGTATTGTAAAATAATATATATATATATGTATATATATACATATATATATATATAAATTTAAAAAAAAATCTCACCCTGGAAGCTTTGGCATGTCACATAATCCACCCTTTTGCCCATACATCTTTACTTGCAAATGTTCATTGTAGTGAGTCACTGGTCTGGTTGGGGCCTCTGGCTTCTGCTGCACCATCAACACTGGATCCACACTGGGACTCCTCACAGACATCCTGCTGTTGCCCAGAGTCACAGAGATCCTGCAGCTTCGGTTCTGCAGGACCATATGGTGATATTTTATTTGTGCTGAAGTGTGATTTTATTTGTATGTTAATAAATAAAGTTGCCAGGGGATCAGAGCTAAAAGCCAGCCATTTAGCAGAAGGTGGTAGCACACGCCTTTAATCCAATCATATGGCAGGCAGAGTTTCCGTGTGGTCAAGGACACAGCCAAGCAGTGACCTGAACCTTTAATCCCAGTACGAACCATAGAGACCTGGAGGTCTGTATAGACAGGTAGTGACAAATAAGTCATGTGGTTGGGTTTTGAGCCAATGAGAAGGTAGAACAGAAAGTCAATAAAAAGATAGGACACACAGGAGAATGTCTCTCTCTCAGGGGAAGGACGGTAGAGAATGGTAAGCTAAAGGCTCTTCGCTAGTGCTCTGGTCTCTTGGGCTTTTAACTCTGCATTTGGCTCTGAGTTTCTTATTTAATAAGACCGTTTAGAATTTCATGTACAGGACCGGCCCCTTCACAAGCTCCAGCAGTTCATGGATGGGGTAGATGTTGGGGTGGGCCAACTCAAAGCCCTGGTTCTGGGCCTGGGTGGTAGCTGAGTTGGTCAACCCGCCTGCTCTCCTGCACCAGCACCACCAAGGCGGCCTCTCCTGCTTTGCCCAGGCAAGGGTGGGACTGGTTTTCCTGCCCTCACTCACTCCATTGGGGCCAGCTCTTCAGCACTGCCCCAGAGAGGGGCGGGGCCAGCTCCCCCAAGTGAAGGGTGGGACCAACTCAGCCCTCAGCCATCAACCTGACCCCAAGGGGGCAGCCCAAACCAGGCCATGTCTGGATGGCCTCTGGCGGTAACCTGGGCCACAGACCCAGACATGGCCCCCAGCAGCAGCACTGGCCTCAGGTGGCAGCGGGGGGCTGCTCCTCACCACCCTCCCATCTCTAGTTCACCTCTCTTTCTCTCCCTTCTCTACCACACACTTGCTCATCATAGTGGCGCCTGCCCTGCCTGTGCTGCGTGGCAGTGGGTGAGGGCCTCCGTGTGTAATCCTGCCTGTGCTGTGTAATCCTGCCTGTGCTGCGTGGCGGTGGGTGAGGGCCTCTGCGTGTGTAATCCCTACTTGGAGAGTTCTAGGTCTGTGAGAGACTCATTTCAGAGCACAAGGTGGAGAGCATTGAGGAGTGATAGATGAGTGTGTCCTCTGGCTTCCATGTGCATATGCGTGCGCGTGCACACGCGCGCGCACACACACACACACACACACACGCACACGCACACACACACACACACGTGCACCCATGCGTATCACACACAAACACACATACGGAAGAGAAGAAGAAAGGGGTCGGAGTTCTGCTGTCCCCTCTGAGGGTACATTTCAGTGACCTGAAGACCTCCATTAGGGCCACCTCCTGGAGGTTATGAAACTTCCCAGGAGAGCTACAGACTAAAGACCAAGTCTTTATTTAACACAAGAGCATTTGGGGGACATTTAAGTTATAAACTATGGCACATGTGGAGGCCTGTGTCTTCTATTGAGAACCAGGGAGGTAGAAGTGGGAAGATTGCCAACCTGTCGATGCAGAGGTCTAGGCCAGTCAGGGCCACATAGGCCAGTCACGGCCACATACTAAGACCCGTTCATAAATGAATGAATGAATGAATAAATAGATAGATGAATGAATGGATGGATGGATGAATGAATGAATGAGTGAGTGAGTGAATGAATGAATAAATAAATAGATGGATGAATGAATGGATGGATGAGTGAATGAATGAATGAATGAATGAAATGAATGAATGAATGAATAAATAAATAAATAAGGCCAGACATAGCAGCACATACATACCTGTAATCCTAGAAGCTTGGAGGAAAAGGCTTAGAAGATGAGGAGTTCAAGGTCAGCCTTGGCCACAAGTGCAAGGCCAGCCTGGGTTACATGAGACCCTTTCTCAAAAATATACTTAAACTATAGCCATGACTATGGCTGCCTTAATGTTATATATAAGGAAATTGAGACGGGAAAATGAAATCACTTATCCAAAACGATCCAGCAAGTAAATAGTACACCTGAAGATACTCATGGAGTCCTTGTTTTGTTTCTCTTTGGTTTTTGTGAAGCATGGTCTCATGTAACCCAGGTTGGCTTCAACTCACTATGTAGCTGAGGATGACCCTGAACTGGTCTTACTTCCTCTGCCTTCTTCATGCTGAGATGGCGGGTATGCACCATCACAATCTGATCTAAGTCTTTGTACAGTTTCCCTTTCCCTGTCCCCACTTGTGTGGTCTAGTATGTCACTGAGCCCCGATTACCCAGATCATTCTGCATTGTGTCAAGCTAGACAATCAAGACTAACCATCACAACTACATAGTAAGATTCCGTATAAAACAAATAAACAAACACAATAAAAACAGTCAAGTATAGAAAAAAAGTCAGGGCTGACGATAACCTAGGCTTGTGAAAGCACATCTCAGATGAACAGAACAGGAGACATGACCTCAAGCAGTGAACTTGTTGTGATTTTATAACTGCTTTGTTAATTATCTACCACTTGAAAGGCCTTATCTTTGGAAACAATGAAAGGAGTTCTTTCTTTGTGTCTGTCTGTCTTTCTTTAATACAGGATCTTATTATATACACTGGCTATCCTGGAACTCACTATGTAGACCAGGCTGGCCTCAGACCCACAGGATCCACCTGCCTCTGCCTTCCAAGTGCTGGGATTAAAGTCACACACCACCATGCCTAGTTTGCCTCGGACTCTGGAGTGTTAGGACACAGGGATGAACATTTTATCCAACTTGGGATTGTTTGTTTGGAGTTAGTGTAAGGAGTCTGTCTTTAATTACGCCATCAGCCTGGGACGGCGTCCCAGCCTAAAAAGCAGATGGGCCCTCTGTGCGCCACGAGCAGTGCACCGTTTAACCAACAGTCGGGGTCTCGTGGAGCCCAGGCTGACCTTTAACTTGTTATGTGCTGAGGATGCCTTTGAGCTTCTGCTCTTCTATCTCAACTGCCCTGAGTGCTAGAATTACAGTCATGAACCACTGCAGCCAGTTTCATGGGTGTGGGAATTAACCCAGGGCTTCCTACATGCCAGGCAGGCACTCTACCAACTGGGCTACATTGCCAGCCCCCAGAATTCTTTCTTAGTCTTGGTCTTATACTAAATGGGCTGGCCTCCTCAGATCCTCATGTTGATGATGGCACCTGGAGGGTGGTAGCTGCTGCATGAATGAATGAATGAAATTGAATGAATGAATGAATGAATGAATGAATGAATGAATGAATGAATGAAGAGCCCACAGTAACTGAGAGAATCCAAAGTGTCAGCAGTGAGCAGAGGACTTCCTTAGAATGTCTCATTTGTTGGGGAATATTATTTTAAGGTGTGTTACTTTTATTTATGTTGCATTTGTTTAACTCTGTGAAGCTGTGTTACTGTGCCTGTCTAAAACACCTGATGGTCTAATAAGAGCTGAACAGCCAATAGCAAGGCAGGAGAGAGGATAGGCAGGGCTGGCAGGCAGAGAGAAGATATAGAAGGAGAAATCTGGGAGGAAAGGGGGCAGTAGCTGGAGAAGAAGGAGGACATCAGGGGTCAGCCACCCAGCTACACAGCCAGCCACTGAGTAAGAAATAATGAAAGGCATACAGAAACAGAGGGAGGTAAAAGCCCAAAGGCAAAATCTAAACGGGATAAGTTAAGTAAAGCTGGCTAGCAACAAGCCAAGCTAAGGCTGGATATTTATAATTAAGAATAAGCCTCTGTGTGTGATTTATTTGGGAGCTGGGTAGCAGGCCCCCCAAAAGAGCAAAACCAAACAACAACACTCATGGACTGCTCCAATCACCCCGCGATATGAGGAATGGCATTCCTTCTGGTTGAAGCCATTCTCCAAGGCTCAGCTGTACCTGGGTTCAGGCAGAACACTGTGATGTTTCTCTGTCAGCTGAGTGGCTGCATATGAATCTACTGATATTTTAATTATCGCCTGCTGCCCCATGGCCCTGAGGTCAGGGCCCTGTCCGCCATTCAGGCCTTGGCCCTGGGGCTTTCAGTCCTGCTCTGGGGCCGAGATACGTAGGTTTCAATTAAGTCTCTATCATTCTATTTACCTGTGGGGGTGAAAACCTGCTAGATCAGAGAAGCAGAGAAGCAACCAGCTGACCTTGCCTTTGGCCAGAAACACCAAGAGACACACATCTCTTCCTTCATTCCAGAACCAAAAGGAAGCTCAAACTCTAGTCCCCGCCCTTTCCTTCCTGTGTGTCGTCTCTATCCAAATTTCTGGCTACTCTATGGCTAATTCCATCAGCTGGTTGCTGGCTCCACCCCTTGATTCAAGGTAAACTTTATCGACAGTCTGGAGTGTCACAGTGCAATCAAAATAGCCCACAACAACAGCGAGTCAGTTGTTCAGCCTTGCTGAATATCACTTGTAACGTGGGCTCAGGGGTGGCATTTCAAGAAGTGTGACTTGATTGCACTGGCACACGCAGGCTATCTTCCAATCGCTGCGTAAGTATGTGAACAACCTTTGAAAGTTTAGGTAGCTGGTGGAGAGGATAGAGCTGAGGTAACTCAGCAGTCACCAGAGAAGACCAAGGGCCACCCGGTGGATCCAGGAAGAAATGTAAACGAGAGGTTTAAGGGAGAAAGGGGCGTGTTTTGTTATTTGTTTTTATTACTGCTGCTGTTGTTTTGAGGGGAAAAAAAGAGTCTTAGTGTGTAGCCCAGGCTGGCCTCAGACTTGCTATGTAGCTAGGAATGACCTTGAATCTCTGATCCTTCTGCCGCTACTTCCCAAGGCATAGATTACAGGTCTGAGCCAAGGCGCTCGACTTTTAAATTTACAGACAGGTCTCATCATACAGCCCTTGGCTAGCCTGGAACTCTCTATGTAAACCTGACTGGCTTTGAATTCACAGAGATCCACCTGCCTCAGCCCGCTGGGATTAAAGCAAGTAATGGTTTCATAACTGCATTTTCATAATACGCGTCACCGTGTTCTGCTCTTGTCTTCCCCGTGCCCAGTGCCCTCTCTCATGGCCCTGGTCCCCACTGTGGCTGGTTCCTCCCTCCTCCCAAACAGCCCTCCCCTTCCCTGCTTTCACATCAGTCTCCTTTCTAGTTTCATGACCAATACATACACACAGGATCGAGGTTCTGCATATGGACAAAAATGTTCAATATTTACAATTGCCTGGTTCATTCATTTTTTTTTTGTATCACCACACCTGAAAACATGTATTTTTCCCCTCCTACTCCAAAATACAAAACGCAAACTGTTCTCCCAAAGACCTTTGTTAACACAAAGGGCTTTGTCTCTGACCATAGCTCAAAGAAGCAGGCACAGGTTTAACAGTCCTCACCTTAACCACTCAGCCACCTCATCAGCACATGTGGGCCTTAGATTCAGGTGCTTAAGTTTACCTCCGCTGAGGGTACTTTAGAGTCTGAAGACACATCCCAGCATGCTTGATATCATTCCATACACTTTCGTCTTCACTGTTGCAGCTTCATACTTCTCCACGTTAGACATAACCTCAACTTAAACCAACTTCTGCTTCTGTTTAAGTTATGACCTAATCTAAGCATCCGGCTGTCTAGATGCAGTGATGTACCTTACAAAAAGGGCAGATCCCAAAGCCAGAGTGTCTGCTGTGAGACAAGGCATAATGATGCACACCTGTAATCTTAGAACTCGGGAGGGTGAGGCTGGATGGTTCCGAGTTCAGCCTGGGCTATGTTGCAAGATCCTATCTCAAGAAAAAAATCATCTTCACTTTGTAGGAATTCTACCTGCTTGAGTCAGCTTTGTGGGTTGTGGGCTTATTGTTGGTGTTGTGTCTTCTGAAACACAGGGTCTTCCAATGTAGACCAGGCTAGTCTCAAACTTGCTATCTTCCTCGCTCAGCCTCCCTAGTGCTGAGATTACAGGTCTAGACCTCTATGGCTAGCTTACATTCAAGTTTAGCATGTGTTATTCTAGTGTAGAGTCTGGGCTTCCTAATCTGTCATAAACAACAGTTCACCACTTCCATGATCATGATTTAAAAGGGGGAGGGGCGCTCAATGGTTAAGAGCACTTACTTCTCTTCAAGAGGACCTGGATTCAATTCCTAGCACCCACATGGTGTCTCATGACTGGCTAGAATGTCAACTTCAGGAGAACTGGCATCTCTGGCCTCCAAGGGCTTCTGCACACACATGGTGTACATAAACTCACACAGGCACATATATGATATACATCAATTTACACAGGCACACGTATGCTGTAGAATATTACTTTAAATAGGCAAAGATGTGTTACATTTGTTTATGTTGCAGAACATTACTTTAACTGTGTAAAGGTGTGTTACATTTGCTTATGCTGCATTTGTTTCACCTTGCCTGCCTAAGGCACCTGATTGGTCTAATAAACAGCTGAACAGCTAATAGCTAGGCAGGAGAGGGATAGGTGAGGTTGGCAAGCAGAGAGAATAAATAGGAGGAGGAATCTAGGTTTGGGAGGAGAATAAGAGAGGAGAGAAAACAAGTAAGAAAGAGAGGAGGACACCCAGGGCCAGAAGCCAGCCCGACATGGAGGAAAGAGCAAAGTAAGATATACAGAATGAAAGGAAGATGAAAAGACCCTAGGCAAAAAGAGAAACAGATTAAAACAAGAGCTAAGACAAGGCCGAGCATTCATAGCTATTAACAAGTCTCTGTGTCATGATTTGGGAGCTGATTGGTGGCTAAAAAGAAACCCTGTTACACACTACATATACATAAAGTAAATAAATAAATCTTAAACAAACAAACAAACACATAGCACTTGGGAGGCTAAGGCAGAGGGATGTCAAGTTTGAGTTCTAGGCTATGGAATACCTCCAAGGCCCTGTCTCAGAGGCTATTGGAACCAAGTGTGAGCAGTTCTGTCTCTCTAGAGGACCAAGCTCTGGTGTTGGTTGGCTTATAGCTATGCCACACCAACCTCTGTCTCTGTGGTCACATAGTTTGTTCTCCACATGCCCAAATCTATTTATTCACTTATGTATCATTGGTCTTTTTAAAAAATATTTTTTATTTCATTTTATGTATATGAGTTTGTGGTGGTTTGAAAGAAAATGGCCCCCAAAGGGAGTGGAACTATTAGGAGGTGTGGCATTGTTGGAGGAAGTGTGTCACTGTGGGGGTGGACTTTGAGGTCTCCTATGCTCAAGCTATGCCCAGTGTGAAACACAGTTCACTTCCTGTTGCCTGTGGATCAAGATGTAGAATGCTCAGCTCCTTCTACAGCACCATGTCTGCCTGCATGCTGTCATGTCCCACCATAATGATAATGGACTAAACCTCTGAAACTGTAAGCCCACCCCAATTAAATGTTTTCCTTTGTAAGAGTTGCTGTGGTCATGGAGTCTCTTCACAGCAATGGAAACCCTGACTAAGACAGAGTGTTCTGCCTGCATTTGCATATGTTCATCATGTACATGCAGTTCCCTCAGAGGTCAGAAGAGGGTGTTGGATTCCCTGGAACTTGAATAGCTGGTAGTTGGGGAACTACCGTTTGGATGTAGGGAACCAGATTCGGATCCTTTGGGAGAGCAAACGTGCTTTTAACTGCTGAGCCATCTCTCCAGCATCTCATCATTGGTCTTTTGAGACAGGATCTCATGTAGCTCAGACTGGCCTGGAACTCACTAAGCAGTCAAGGATAATCTTAAACTCCTGATCTTTCTGCCTCCACCATCCAAGTGCTGGGATCCTGCATATGTACAACCATGCCCAACAACAAGAACTTTGAAGGTACCTCAGGTCAGAAACAGAAATGACCGTTGTCACAATCAGTGTAGTTAGCACTTAGTATCTTCTATTACCACTACAGAAATTAACTTTTGCTGTTGTTGTTTTGGTTTGGTTTGGTTTTTCTAAACAGGGTTTCTCTGTGTAGTTTTGGTGCCTGTTCTGAATCTCACTCTGTAGACCAGGCTAACCTTAAACTCATCGAGATTCGCCTGGCTCTGCCTCCCAAAAGTTCTGGGATTAAAGGCATGTGCCACCACTGCCCGGCTGAAATTAACATTCTTTGTTTGTTTATTTAGACAGGGTTGGGAATTGAACCCAAGGTACTCTAGGCAAATACTGCAGAGTGAACCACACCCCTAGCCATGGATTAGTCATTTATGCCTCATAGGAACTCAGAGAGTGGCAAAATTATAAACCCAGGCTATGACAACATGCACAGCAGTACCAACACCCACACCATCCCCTTTGGATGTGAGCAGGATGTCCCTTAGCTTCGTCCATATTCCTCTGAGGTCTCTCTGGCCTTAGGCCAGCACCACAGACATCACAGGATCCTGCCCTAAACAAGCATAAGTGTGTCCTCCCCACCTGGCTAAGGGGGTGAATCAGATCCCTGAAGTGTCCATCAGCTCCATCAAATAACCAGCGGGGGAAGAAGAGCCTAATTGGAAATGTACATTTCAGCCAAGTATGATGCCTCATACCCCTAATCCCAGCATTTGGGAGGCCAAGGCAGGAGGATTACTGTAGGTTCAAGGACAGCCTGGGCTACCGAGTGAGATCCTGTCTCAAAAAGCAGAACTAGGGCTGTATCTCAGTTGGACTGATTGCTCAGCACACCCAACGCCCTGGGTTGGATCCCCAGCAGCATATAACTGGGTGTGGTGGCATCGGCCTGTGATCCCAGCACGTGGGAAGTGGAGACAGGACCTTTTAAGGTCCTCCTCAGGTAAATAGTGAGTTCAAGGCCAGCCTGGACAACATGAGACCTCATTTTTTTAAAAATAGGCACAAAGAATTGGATTTGATTCATCCACAACAAAAGACAGAGAGAGTGACGGGGGGGGGGGGGGGGGGGGGGGTGTCCGGTGAATGTGAACAGTGGATGTGGTGGTTCACCATATTGGCCCTCTCAGAACCACAGCAATGAGGTCAGACGGGTTCTAGGCTGCATCTTCCCCAGGCTTTGGGCTCTGCACTCCCACTGCACCTGGAGCTAGTGTCTCCGTTTTAACTCTGTGCTTTGTTCAGTATTTTGTGCATCTTGGCAGCTGATAAAAGTTAAATTGGGAAACCTGCATGTGGCACCATGGCATTTATTTTGGCTTCCACTTTGCAGGATGCATCCTCATCTCAGGGCTGGCTCAAAATCCAGGGATGAGATGGAAATGGAGCCAAGCCACTGCACTCAGAGATGGCAAAGTTTGGGAAAAGAAATGGACATTGTCAACTTTAGTGTAGAAACCTCTTCCAAGGGAAAAACAGGGGGTCCATGGTGTAGCCTAGCAGCAAATCCAGGCCCAGCTTCAATCCCTGTCTAAGGTTTACAGCGAGCAGTGAAGGAGATGCTGCCGACTTCATTGATAACTAAGAGTTCATTTTTCATTCTTCATCTTTTAAAAAAATGTGCTGGCCCTCCAAAGTTCTCCCATTGTGCTGTAAGCCTGTATTTAAGGTCTCCTCCCTCCTTCAATAAACGGCATTCGGCATTTAAAAAAAAAAAGTTTAAAAAAATGTTCTGGGCATGATGGCCTATGCCTTTCATCCCTGTGCTCAGGAGGGAGAGGCAAGCAGATCTCTGTAAGTTGCGGGCCATCCTGGTCTGTATAGGGAGGATCCCCGACTAGGGCTACTCGGGAGATGGAGAGGAAGACAATCCGTGTGGTAAACCTGGAATGTGGGGCTGTCCGCACTGCCCAGAGAGCAGGGCACTTGCTGATCAAGACCGACAACTTGAGCTGAGTTGCTGACTCTGCAGCTGGGGTCCCACTGTCCCTGATCCCGGGGACGGGGTGAACCGACGCAGAACCAACGGCGCAGGCTCTGGGAGACTGCAAGCAATCTCGTTTATTAAACAAAGGACTGCTGCTGTGGTGTTTCCTGGTTGGCTCTGGGTCTTACGACGGCAGTTGTCATCTTGGGGGTCCGGTTTCAGGCTCCTCTGGGTCAGGATACTACTGCGCATGTCAGAGCTCTCTGTTTGCTTAAGGCATGGCCCAGTGCTTTCGGCCTTACCTGCCTCAGAGCTGGATTCCTGGAACCCTTGGCAGAAGGACACAACAGACCCCTAGAGGTTCTTCTTTGACCTCCGCATTTGTGCCATAGCACACATGTACACACTCCTGTACACACGCACACAATTGCACACATGTACATGCACATACACACTGGCCAGGTGTCATCCACTCTGTTCTGTACAGAGTGTGGACATCAGGGAGTTAAGAGGTAAAGGAGGCTATAGGGTATGAGGGGATTAATCCCAATGGTCTCCAGAGAAAACAGTTAATCATTTCTAATTGCAGTCTCCTTGTTGGGGACAATATCTAGGATGGTTCAGGATGATGAAAAAATTAGAATTGTGGAACGGGCCAAGGCATGCATGACATCCTTCAAGCTTTGCAGTCATGGTGTGGGCGGGGTAGCATCAAAAAGAGAACAAAACACGCTTTTTTATCTTTCTCCCTCCCTCCTCTTTCTCTTCTTCCTCCTCCTCTTCCTCCTCTTCCTTCTCTTCTTCCTCCTCCTCCTCCTCCTTTTTCCAATTTATTTGAGACAGGGTTTCACTATGGCCAGGGACTCATTAGGTAGACCAGGCTAGCCTCAAATTCATAGAGATCTGCTTGCCTCTGTCTCACAAGTGCTAGGATTAAAGGTGTGTGCTACGCCTTTTTTTTTTTTTGGTTTATTTATTTATCTTGAGACGGTGTCTGATTAAGCCTTTGAACTTGCAAGCCTACTGCCTCCACCTCTTGACTAATTGGGATTACAGTCCTGTAACCCTGGACCTAGCAAGGGTGAAACTCAGAATAATACCCTAGGTAATTATTTCAAGATATCTGTCATATGATCCACCACTTAATAACACTCTAAGAATGCAAAGTCATTTGTTAGATTGACAGATCAGACAAGCCAGGTATAGTGATGCACATCTGTAATCCCAAAGGCAGGGATCGGGAGTTCAAGGTCAACCTCACCTAAATATCAAGTTAAAAACAGAAAAGGTGGGGTTGGGGATCTAGCTCAGTGGTAGAGTGCTTGCCTAGCAAACACGAGGCCCTGGGTTCGGTCCTGAGCTCTGAAAAAACAAAACAAAACAAAACAGAAAAGGTAACCAGTCTCTGCCTAAGCAGACCAGGGGTTTCCCAGGAAGGAGGAGGAGCTAGGAGGGGAAGGAGGAGGAGCTAGGAGAGGAAGAAGGAGCTAGGAGGGGAAGGAGGAGGAGCTAGGAGAGGAAGGAGGAGGAGCTAGGAGGGGAAGGAGGAGGAGCTAGGAGGGTGAAAGATCCCAGCATACTAGCTTAGCCTAACGCCATTTCAAGTAAGGTCTGAAAAGCGCAGGGTGTCTACAGCCGGCCTCCTGGCCCCAGAAAAGGGTACTAAAGGTCAGAAAAACAACTTGGAGCCAGGCAGCAGGCGTGTCAAGCTCGGGGAAAAACCACGAGCTGCCCTGAGTTTGAACCCGGCCTCATTTGAATCGTCCAATCAGAGCCCTGTAAACCATGAGTTGCCCTGAGTTTGAACCCGCCCTCCTCGTGCTCCTGCTGCCCGACCCTATAAAAACCCTCCGCTCCAGCCCGGGGGCGCGCCAGTCTCTTGAGCTTCTTGAGGGACTGTGTTGCCCCGGGTACCCGTGTTCCTGAATAAAGCCTCTTGCTGTTTGCATCTGACTTGTGGTCTCGTGTGATCTCTGGGCGAGGGTCTCTCCAGAGGGAAGACTGCCTTCGGGGGTCTTTCAAGGGGAAGGAGGAGGAGCTAGGAGGGGAAGGAGGAGGAGCTAGAAGAGGAAGGAGGAGGAGCTAGGAGAGGAAGGAGGAGGAGCTGGGGGAAGGAGGAGGAGCTAGGAGAAGGATGAAGGTATTAGAAGAAGGAACATGAAGAATTATTTGGAGGATGGCTCAGCTTCTCAACATGTAAGAATGTCTTAGGTGTATATGCGCATCACACATGCATCAAACTGCACGTGTTAAATATGTGTAGTTTACGGTACATCCTTAACACCTCAGTAAATATGTTGAGAAGTTGTCTAGCAGGAGGAGAGGAAGGAGGAAGAGACAGGAAGGGAGACTAATTTCCCATGGAAAAATCTACAATGAAAATGGCTAAAATCAAAAAGCCTGATATGAGCCAGCAAAATGGCTCAGCAGTAAAGGTGCTCAAAAGGTGCTCAGCGGTAAAGGTGCTCAGCGGTAAAGGTGCTCAGCGGGTGAAGGTGCTCAGCAGGAAAGGTGCTCAGCGGTAAAGGTGCTCAGCGGTAAAGGTGCTCAGCGGGTGAAGGTGCTCAGCAGGAAAGGTGCTCAGCGGTAAAGGTGCTCAGCGGTAAAGGTGCTCAGCAGGAAAGGTGCTCAGCGGGAAAGGTGCTCAGCGGTAAAGGTGCTCAGCGGTAAAGGTGCTCAGCGGTAAAGGTGCTCAGCGGTAAAGGTGCTCAGCAGGAAAGGTGCTCAGCGGTAAAGGTGCTCAGCGGGAAAGGTGCTCAGCGGGAAAGGTGCTCAGCGGGAAAGGTGCTCAGCGGTAAAGGTGCTCAGCAGTAAAGATGCTCAGCAGTGAAGATGCTCAGCAGTGAAGGTGCTCAGCAGGAAAGGTGCTCAGCAGGTGAAGGTGCTCAGCAGTAAAGGTGCCCCCCCCAACCAAGCCTGATGATTTGAGTTTGAGCCCCAGGACCCTCAAGCAGAGGTTGGTTCTGTCCCTCCGTAGGGGTAATCCAGGGACTGAACTCAAACTGTCGGGTATCCATGGCAAGCACTCTTACCTCACTGGCCCTCAAGTCTATAATTTAAAATATATAAGGCCTCCTTAGAATGTTGCCTAAAAGTGAAGCTTAATCTCAGAATGAAACACAAAATGAAGCTTTTAAAGGACTTAGCTGCGTGTGGTGGCACACATCTGTCACCCCAGCACCAAGGAGGTGGAAGAATCATGAACTCAAGGCCATCCTTGTTCCACCAAGGTGAGCCTGGGCTATGAGAAATAAGACCCAATATTAATAAATAAGCAAACAAATAAATAATGACTTTGTCCAGATGATTCTCTGAGGCTATTATCTCCGATTTTCTTGCTACTGTACCCCATCCTGTTCAGAATGTATTTTTATGTGTATAGGTGCTTTCCTGCATGTGTGTCTACACACCATGTGCACACCTGGTGCCCATGGAGGCCAGAGATTCGGATCCCCTGGAATTGGAGCTACAGACAGTTGTGAGTCACCACGTGGATGCTGGAAATGAACCCAGGTGCTCTGGAAGAGCAGTCAGTGCTCTTTAGTGCTGAGCCATCTCTCCAGCCCTCAATGTAACTTATTTTCAGCACTGGAGATTAGACTCAGGGCTTCATCATACTAGCAAGTACTTTACCACCAAGTTACAACTCTCAACATAATATTTTATATGCTCCCTATTTCGCTTACTCATTATAAATTATTACTGTAGTAACACTTTATATCTGTTATAAAGCAAAAATAGAAATCATAAATAATAAATAAATATAAATAAAAGTTCTAGAAGCTTCTTTGGGCCTCTGAACAGATTATCTTGCAACCTGTTTCCTGCCCAGTTGTACATGTCCTCTTCAGAAATAACTCCTCCGTGCCACAGGAAAAAGAAATGAGCCTTGCCATGGGCTGCTGACCAGGGAGTGTCCCGCGGAGTGTAGAGAGAACAGGAGGGACAGGATATGACTCGATGCTGGTTAGCCATAAACCCTAGGTTTGTGTGGCTATAAACCTGGGCACTTCCCCTCAGCCCGCACCCGCCCAGGTGCACTGTTTTCCCTATTTCCATCTAAGCCTCTCAGGCAGGCCTGTCCCGAGGAGGTCTTCTGTCCCTTCCAAGGCTACCCTCCATGATTACATGTTAATCTGAAGTCCCCAGAGGAGGACACTCAGAGAGGTGGTACCAAATGTGATTTACTTATAATCCTCCCACAACGATCACTAGCTAAGGAAAACATGTGCATTTATTAAGAAAATGAATATGAGATCAAGACCAGCCTGGTTTACATAGCAAGTTCCAGGCCAGGCCAGCTAGGGAGACCCTATCTCAAAACACACACACACACACACACACACACACACACACACACACACACACACACACAAAACAACAACAAAAAGAAAGATAAAGAAAATTAAAGTAAGATTGTCCAAATGGCCCAGTGGGCAAAGGAGCTTGCAGCCAAGGCTGACAACCTGAGTTCAATACCCAGACCCACGTCATGGAAGGAGAGAACCAACTCCTACAAGTTATCCTCTGACTTCCACATGAGTGTGCACATGTACACATACACACATAAAAAAATTTAAAAAATGAAAGCGCCTCTTCTCTTTGTTACCTCCCAGCAATATTTCCACAAAAGACTGTGGGCTGCAGGGTTAGCCCTGAGGAGGTTCTGTAACTCTCTTGGGCAGAAACTACAAGCAAAATTCGGCTAGGATGCTTTAAGAGCAGGGATAATTTGTTTTACTGTCTCTCTTTAGACAGCTGTGAGCTTGTGGGCACATCATAAAACACACACAAATGTGTAAACATAGATATATTTCCTTTAAGGGCCCTCTAAGGAAAAAGTGAGCAGATTCTGTTGAGCAGCATCATCTAAGTCTAAAATTCAGGTTTCATGTAAGATTTCTCGAGAATGTTGTGGTAGAGACCAAATTTCAAACCGATTTCTTTTCCTCCTCTTTCTTTAAATTATCCTACTTATTTCTGTGTGCTCGAGCCCGCTACAGTCAAGGCGCACATGTGGAGGTCGGGGGACAAGCAGCAGTCAGTTCCCCCTTCTGCCATGTGGGTCCCAGTAATTAAATCAGTTTGTCAGGCTCCGCTGCAAGTGCCTTTGCCCCTGAGCCGTCTCGCCAGCCTCTCCTCTCTTTTGGGATCTTCCATGCAGGCCAGCTGGAGCTACACACTCACAGTCCCCCTGTCTCTGCCTTCTGAGTGCTAGGACTACAAGCCTGAGCTACCCCAGCCCTCTGAACTCCACCAAAACTGACAAAGTGCAAACAGAGCCTTGGCTCAGCTCCATCACAAGCAAATCTCAGCCCCTAACCGAATCCTTGAACCTCCTTGGACAAATTTAAAGAGGTAGACACAGTAAGAGATGGCCAGGATGCGGCTATTAAATACCACAAACAAGCTTTTCAGAAGTCACCTCAAAAAAGGAGTCATCCCCTCCAGTGAGGGAGATAACGGATGCCAGCACCCTGAGGACACCGAGCAGACTTGGCATGGCCTCACTGCTGAGCATCGCTTGTTTAAAACAACTCTTGACAACTGGACCAAGAAAAATGTGGCAACCAAGAAAACTTGTCGCGGTCTCTGCTTTCTTGATTCATCTGAAAATCACATGGGGACTGTTGGTGTGAAGGTGGCACTGGGTTTAACAGCCAAGGCTAGGGAGTTTGCGATGTCGGACAGTGAGCTGGAGTGACCAGAGGCCCCCTCTTCAAGGAATGGTGGGGAAAGAGAGTTCAAGTGTGGCAGGTAGAGTAATCTCCCTCCCTGCACGCACCTGCGTGTGCGTGCGTGTGTGTGTGTGTGTGTGTGTGTGTGCGTCAAACCCAGAGCCAAGTGCATGTAAACACATCCTTTGCCACTGAGCTATGCTCTCGGCCCCACATCCCAATATCACTGACCACCATGCCTGACTGCTGCTATGGTTCTTTCGGATGGAGGACAATTCTGCATCACTTTGGGCTGAAGACCAAAAGGATGAATAAGTGGCTCACCAGCTAGCTACCTAGCATCACAGAGTTTATTTCACAGAGTCAAAGCTATGGATTGGCCACTAGACGAAGATGCAGCAAGGTAGAGTGATATGGTGAAAGGTTCAAGACACTGAGCAATGTACTCCCATAAACCATGTGCATCAGGAAGGAAGTGCCAGTGTCCTCGGGCGACAGGCTGGAGGGCGGAGATTAAGGGAACGGGGACTTATCAAACTCCAGAAAGGAAGGGCAGACTTGAAATAGAGAGCGAGCATAGATGGGCCAGGGAGGACAGCAGAGCCCTATCTGCTGGGTAGTCCAGCAGATCCCTGCACATAGAAGACAAGTTCTCCACCAGAAAAGTAACGCTCAGAGCCCTGGCAGTCCTCTTGAAGGGTGACACCCTGCAGCTATTGTAGGTAGTTCTCATACCCACCCTGATTACTACCCCTTAGTCACTTCGGGCCACACAGAGTACACTATGTGCCCTTCCATTCTGAGCTGCACCTCAGTCACTGCTCGCTATTAATCATGTGCTCCAACTTTTTCCCCACAGAGGAAGTGAGGGAGAGCTTTCCTGCATCTGCCATCTACTGGTGAAAATGAAAATGTTCTATTGTTCTCTTTCTTAATTGTGGTCAATTGGAAACTAAGTTGGCATCTAAAAGCTTATTGGCATAATACTCATTTGTTATGTGGAGCACATTTAAGGAAGGCAATATTGCCAATGGTGGCTGGTCCCTTTTGTTCTCTAAGTGTTTATTGAGTATGTAATGTGGAATAATATACACAAAAGATACATATTCATACCATGTCTTCAGTGTAAGACTGAGACTTAGAATCAAATTTGGTTTTGCTTTTTTGTTTTGTGTGGTTTTTGTTTGTTTTTTGTTTGTTTGTTTGTTTTTGGGTTTTGTTTTGTTTTTTTAGGGGGGGGGTTGTTTTGGTTTGGTTTGGTTTGGTTTTTCCGAGGCAGGGTTTCTCTGTGTAGCTTTGCGCCTTTTCTGGATCTTGCTCAGTAGACCAGGTTGGCCTTGAACTCACAGAGATCCACCTGCCTCTGCCTCCTGAGTGCTGGGATTAAAGGCGTGCGCCACCACTGCCCGGATTGGTTTGGTTTTTATTAATCTAAAAATTTTTATATTTATTTATTGGCAGTAGGGTAGCAACATATCACTACATGCATGTAGAGGTTAGAGGACAATTTGTGAAAGTCGGTTCTACCATTGGGTTCTGGGGAATCAAACTCAGGTCCTCAGGCTCAGCAAGTGCCTTTAACTGCTAAACCATCTCACTGGCTTTTTTTTTTTAATAAGATGAGAGTCTCATGTAGCCAAGGCTAGCCTCAAACTCATATGCAGCTACCCTTGGCCTTGAACTGACCTTCCTTTTCTTCCTCCTAAGATCTGAAATTACAGTTATCAAGTGAACAGGTGGCTACAAGCAGGCAAAAGCTCTGTAGTGACCTTAGAATGCCCCCACCCCACAGGCTCATATATTTGAATATTTGCTTTTCCAACTGTTTAGGAAGGATTAAGAGGTGTGGCCTTGTTGGAAGAGGTGTGTCATTGTGGGTTGGCTTTGAGGTTTCAAAAGTCCATGCGAGTCTCCCTTACTCTCTGCCTCCTGCTGTGGATTAGATATAAGCTCTAGGCTACAGCTCCAACTGCCTGCCTGCCTGCCATGATCATGGACTAACCCCCTGAAACTGTAAGCAAGTCCCCAATAAATGCTTCCTTTTCTAAGTAGCCTTCGTCATGGTGTCTCTTCATAGCAATAGAACAGTATAACTAAGACAACTCCAACAGTATTAAGAGACATCAGGGCCTAGGGGTTGTGTGGCCTCAGGCTGAGCCCATTCTCTTCCTGTCTTCCATCTTGGCACAAATCAGCTCTTGACTCTTAGGTGTGACTGTTTTGTGATACTTCCCAGACCTCAAGTTTCTGCAGTTATTTTTAGCTGTAGTTTTAGTGCATTCTTGAGACAGGTGAGGCATGAAGAGGAATGTAGGTGTGGGCCACCCTTGAGTCTGTCATTCCAGCCAGAGAGTGACTCACACCCCTTTTCATTATCTGCCCCAAGGCTAGGTTTCACCTCAAGAAGTCTGGATTAGAACTGCTGTAGTCTATTCTCTTTAGCAGTCTAATTTCTTCTTGAGGATATGCCTTCTTCATGCTTTGCTACGTGATTCTGGTAAGGTGGATTCCTTTGTTTTCTGTAACCAACACTACAGCCTCTGGTTCTTTCTGGTCCCATTTCCCAGAGCTTTGAGGTACTTAGTAGACGGAGTCTGATATAGGTGGGAGAGCTGCCAGGCAGGAAGCTACCTGGAAAGCTCTCTGGCTCTAATCCAGATGTCTATGAGGAGCCAGGATTCTGGGATGTTTGTTGCATTTTTGAAAAACATGATCAAGTTGAGTCTTTGCCCTTCATAGCAACAACTATGAGCTATACTTCCAAGCCTAGCACAGGTGTGTGTGTGTGTTATGCACTTGTTCTCCTATGTGGACCTGTGTGCTCATGTGTGTGTGTAGAAGCCAGAGGTCAATGTCTGGTGTCTTCCTCGATCACACTTTAAAAAGTGTATCCAAAATAAGCATATCCCTCAGCTCCTTGGACCTAAAAGAAAAATTGAGGCTGGAATAATTCCAAGCTCTCTTTACTGTGCCCCCTCCCCCAGTCATACCCCAATTCAATTTTAACTTGCTTCTAAAAGTCCTCCACAGAGTAAAAACATCAGCCATCCATTGATGCAAGATAAAGATGCTACCAAAGCCACCCTGAAGAAGCCTCTCTGGAAAATTTGATTTGTAGAAAATTGGGCCCAAGGGGTGCCTGACTCCTCACAAGTATGACCCTCTAATTTATTTGCCCCCCCCCCTTCCTTTGGATCATCTGACTCCTCTAACTTATCCTTCACTCAAATGCATCACAAGCAGCAATGAAACTCAAAGCTTGGAGCTGTCACTCCATTGGTAGAGTCCTAACCTAACGGGCACAAAGCCCTGGGTTTGATCTCCAGCATCACTACATGAACCAGGCAGACTCAGAGGTAGAGACAGGAGGATCAGGAGTTCAAGGCCACCCTCAGCTACATGAGCTGGAGGCCAGCCTGGGACATATAAGACCCTGGCTAAAAAGAAAAAGAACTTAGGCAATTAAGAGCAAACTAGAGCAAAGCCATGTGTTGTGTTTTAGTTTCCTACAAAGGCCTTAACCATAGGCACTGCTCCTAGGAACATCTGTGGTGTAAACGGACCCCGCAGAGCTAGGGGGAAAGCTGTTAGTGCAGAGCTTGCTCTGAAAACACAGGACCCTGAGTTCAACCCCACAAGTCATCAACAGCCAGGCACAGCACACACTTGTAATCCGAGTGCTGAGGAGATGGAAACAGGTGCACTGCTGGGGATCACTGGCTAAGCAGCCTAGCTCAATCAGTGTGCTCCAGGCCAACAAGACTGCCTCAAAGGGAGGTGGACGGTGTTCCTGAAGATGACCCTCAGGCCTGACCTACACACGAGCACATACGTGCATACCCTCACACACATACCAGTCACAAGGTTGGGATGGGGAGCTGTGGAGATGGCTCAGTGGGTAAGAGTGCTTGTTGTTCAGATCTCTAACAACCATGTAGGAAGCTGGGTGTGTGATCAGGTTCACCTAACCCCACAGCTGTGGGGTCAGAGACAAGAGGACTGCTGGGGCTTGCTGGCTGCCAGTCTAGCTGCAGCTTCAGAGAGAGACACTGTCCAGGGGAGTCAGGCAGAGGAATAAAGAACGGCACCCAGTGTTCTCTTCTGGCAGTGTGAGCACGTGTGCACACATGCACACACACACAGGCCCTATCCCCAATGCAATGAACAGTCTGAAGAGTCCACCCTGGACTACACTATAAGAAAATATCCTCCTTACACTTTTCTCTTTGAGAAAAATAATCTTTGGAACATGCACTTTTCTTAGTTGTACATGTCAAGTATCTCTTTTTCCAAGTTTCACCCTCAGTCTGTGTCCATCAGTGATTCTCTGACATCTCTACCCTGACATTCCACACACACTTTTAATAAAACCATGACAGTCAACAAAAACCATTGGGCACCTTCCATGTGTAAAAGCCCTCAGAATTCAAGACTATTCATGAACCAGCAGCTCAAAAAGGGGTTTCTGATGTCCAACAACCCACACTCTTGACCACACTTCCAGGGCAGGGGCTACTTCCTCCTCTGGAATGTCCCAGCTCCATATCTGAATTCACCCAACAGAAAGAAGACTAACATCATGTGCCAATAACAAGAAGATGAAATTAAGACTGTAGAATTACCTTCCTTTCTGATGCACTGATGCAATTCATCACCTGGGAACGGGGAATTATTCAAGAAACTAGTTTTCCTTGCCACTCAGTTAGCCCAAGAAAGCAGGAAAATGTATTCTGGGCTCTGAAGCCCTCTGCAGCTTCACCAATGCGAAGGCCATTGTCCTTCCTTTTAAGAGGACTTCCCTTTCAAAGCCATCCATCATCTTGCTCTCAATTTTTTTTTCCATCACAAAATGATGTTCACCTTAATTAAGGACAACCAATGAATCTGTCATGTAACCACACGGACAGGTCCCTCCCTGTCAGCAAGAGCTACAAAGCCCTTTAACAGAAAGGTTTCCAAAGAATTTGAATACTGCTCTTTTAGAGGACCTGACTTTGATTATTGGCATCCACAAAGGTGGCTCACCACCAGCTCCAGGGAGATCCGACTCCTCTGGACTCTGAGGGCACTAACACAAAAGTATGTGCATGCACACACACAGAGACAGACAGACAGACACACACACACAAATAATAAAAATACATCTTTAAAAATAATAATTATTGTTCCACATCAGGCTTAATGACAGCAAGATAGGTTTACACCCAGTCTGTAAAAGTTTTATAATTAACGTCAGATGATGCTCCTCCTCAGCCAGGCCCTTGACTTGCAGGTGGAAAAGGCAAAAGAGCACACAGCACTGTGTCACAGGCGAGGAATGCAAGCTGGAGAGCAGCCAGTCGGGGTCAACACTGTCAAAGGTGTCCCACTGCAATGACACTCCAACCCTCGGAGAGGAAACTGAGCTCCCAGCTGGCCCAGCGGCCTCTGGACAGGATCGGAGGGGAGGGGTCCCTGCTGCTGTCCATCTCTCTGCACAGCTGAGCACAAGTCCTATCTCTGAAGCCGTTAGCGGCCTTTCCGCTTCTTCATTTTCCCCCCAGCCACCTTGTTCCTCACACCGATAGCGCCCTCGGTGTCGTCATCCTCTCCTGCGTCCTCTCGCTTACGCTTCTTCTTTTCTCCATGCTCCCTTAACTCCTGCGGGACAGCACAAAGGGTGTGACTGGACATGAGTTAACAGCCTTCAGGTCAGAGGTTACCAAGAAAAGGAAAAGAATCAACCCCAAATCTTATACACAGTGACCAAAGCATGAAAATAAGAACGCACAAATTTAAGAGGATGGTGATCCTAGTACTGATGCCCCAGTCACATGACCTGCCACAGCTTTTCTAGGGGGCATCTGGCATTCTGTGGAAATTCAAACTTTGTATGTGTACTCCTTGGTCAGTTTCACTTCTAGAAGTTTAAGAAAACAAACAAAGGTACACATACTAGGATATTCCACACAGCCCTTGTTACAGTGGAAAAAAACCAAACATTCATCAATACAAATCACGTAACCTGAATGTGATGGAATTCTTTGTAGTCATTAAAGAATGATCCCATGTGCTGGTCATGGTGGTGCACAGCTATAATCCCAGCACTTAAAAGGCTGAGGCAAGAGGCTAGACATGAGTCTAAAGGCAGCCTGGGCTACACAGTAAGTACAAAGCTAGCCTGAGCTACAAAGCAAAAACCTTGCCTCAAAAATCCAAAAATAGCAAACAGATCACATGGCGGACAGGAGAGAAGAACCGACTAAAAAAAGATCACATGGATTTATACTTGGTGAAACGTACTTATTAATCAAATATAATTAGGTAAATTAAAATTAGCTCAATGCTATCAATGGTTCTCCCTGGTACCTGGTAACTTACCTTTTCAGTTATTACTTTAATGCTTTCTATATTTTCTGAAAATTTTTTCCTAGTACATATCCGGCCTGAAACTCTCAGTGACCCCCAACTCAGCTTCAAAAGTGCTGGGATTATAGGCATATGCCATTATACCTAACTACAGGAAGCACTTGTGTGTGTGTGTTTGGGGGGTAGGGGGAAGTGTCCATTTTTTTGTGTGTGCACATGCAGGCCAAGGGACAACCTGGGGTGCCGTGCACCGTTTTTACCCACCACAGACAGCAATTTTATAAACAAAACCACAGCAAGCCTGAAGGCAAAACTTCCAAGGGCTTCCTCTAGAATCTTCTCTCTGCTGCTACTGCCACTTCCCCTACTACAGCAGTTCCCACAGCTTGTCTGGTGCTCAGGATATACCGAAGGCTTCAAGGAAGGGGAGGAACTGGTTCTGAGAGGTGAGCAAAATGCCCACGCTTACTCCAGCCACAGCTAGCCTTCTGACCTTGAGATTGACCTTGGTTGGAGGGAGGACACAACACCGGAAGAGTGGAGAATGTGGTCACCCTGGTCAGACTACACCAACCCAGATTCAGTGGTGAATTTCCCATGAGCCCTCAACCTTTGTTTGCCCATCTCGAATCTGGAACAAAATGCAAGCATATATCATCAGAAGCTGATGAAAGCAGACAGTGCGTACCATTCGGGCAAATCTCTGGGCTTCACTCACACGTTCTGTGAGCATCATAACCTCCTCATCCTGCGTTGGAAAGACAGGCAGTTTCTTCCCAATTAAGTGCTCGATGCGCTGGAAGAGCTCCACATCGTACCTGAGGAAGGAAAATTGCCTGGCTCTGCTGGGCTGGCGAAGCCAGCATCTTCCGATGCCCAGTGCCGTCACGTATAGTAGAGTATGGGCCAGTTTAAACAATGCTGAATATAGGATTCCTTCTCAAATACAGGTAAAAATGCAACCTTTGTGCCTGGACAGTTGGGAACTGCCGACAGTGTTATTTAGTCACAGCACAGGTGTCCACGTGCACTCATGTGCAGCACCATAAGTGGATGTAGTGGGTTACACAGAAGAACAAGAGGACGTGAAGCGAAGAGGGGAGTGAGTGAGAGGGGACCTGGGGGAGGGTATGATCAAGATACACTGTATACGTGTGTGAAACTGACAAAGAATAAACTTGTAAAATGGGGTGGGAGAGGTGGTTTGCTGGTTAAGAACTCTGACTGCTCTTCCAGAGGACCAGGGTTCAATTCCCAGCACCCACATGATAGCTCATAATGGTGCTGGGAAAAAATTTTAAAAGTCATACATAGTTATTCTAGCCCATCAGAATTAAGAGAAAGGTCACTGCTCCCAGTTCTGACCCTGAAAGGAGTAGCAGGTGCCACCTGTGCTTCTGTACGACATGACATGACATCTTTCACAGTATTTCCTGGTTTTGTTTGTTTTTAACACAGATCCACCATGACCACCAAAACTTTATTAGGTGGGAGTGGTTCCCATTTCGAAACATGAAAACGGGGGTTGGGGGACTGCCTCAGTGGTCAAGTGCTTAAAGAGCCAGCATGAAGACCTGGGTTCAGGGTTTAATCCCCACATAAAAAACAAACTGGGCAGGTGGCGCACACAGGGGAGCAGAGACAGGCAGCCCGGAGTTCACCGGCCAGACAGCCTGGTGACTTGGCAAGCTCCAGGCCAAAGAGTGACCCTGCCTCAAAACAGGGAGGATGGCTCCTGAGAAAGGACACCCAAGGCTGACCTACGGTCTACACAGGTGCCTCACAGACTCTGTCTCTGCACTGCCCTGTCCCAGGACTGACTGACTTACTGTGTGACAAAAGTAATGGCCTTTCCAGAGCGCCCGGCTCTTGCAGTTCGCCCCACTCGATGGATATAATCCTGGAAGAGAAGAGGCAAATCAATTCAGACCAGGTAAGAAAGGATGTGTGCCAATGGAGCACTACTCAGCCGAGAAAAACAATGACAGCATGAAATTTGCAGGCAAATGGATGGGACTAGAAAATACCATCCTGAGTGAGGTAACCCAAACCCAGAAGGACAAACATGGTATGTACTCACTCATAAGTGAATTCTAGATATAAAGCAAAGAACAATCAGACTGCAACCCACAGAACCAGGGAGGCTATATAGCAGGGGGACCCTAGGATGACTGTGGCTTATAATAAGTTTTGGGTTTACTCAATTACTGGGCAAGCCTCAATGAAACATTTCATTATTAGGATAAGAATTTATACTGTATCAAGCTGATAATAGAAAAATAAATAAATAAATAAATAAATAAATAAATAAATAAATAAATAAATAAAAATGGGTAGGGGGAAGAAAGGACGTGTGCCATGTCCTGCTGCAAGCCTTCCAAAGAAAACACAGACCTCTGGAACATGGAGGACATGCCCTGGGAATCTGCTGAGCAATCTACTTTTTTTTTTTTTTTAACATTTTCGAGGCACAAAATTCATGCAATGCCTGTTTCTCTTACACCAAGACAAACCCACAGCACCTATCTCCATGGCTGTGGCAACACTGGATGAAGTAGAACACTGGATCTAGGGTCCTACACAATTATCTGCACATCTACTTCTGTGAACTTCAGTTCCTATTTATAGTACAGGGCTAGAAATGAATGCCCAAACTTAGAGTTGTTGTGAGAATCAAAGGAGACAGCAACTTATCTGTAGCAGCTCAACAAGGAGCCAAGAGAAACAAAGTTCCACCAGGGGTGATCCTGCCTCTCCCCGGGGACATTTTTGGCTGTCTCAACTGGAAGAGTGTGAGATAGTGTCCTCAAGTAGACTAGAGGAATGCTAAGCACACTGAACACAAACAACGACTCCCAAGACAAAGAATCCACCAGTCCAGATGCTATCAGTGCCAACACTGAGAAATGCTGAGACACTAAGCATCGGAAGCCACTGTCCGTAAAGAAGGGACCGAGTGGTCAGCATCCTGTATTTGCCCCTTGGACTGTGTCTAGTAACTCTGCCTGAGACCTTCACACTCACATCAGCAAAACTGCAAACACAGGCATGTGCAAATGGTGAGGATAAATCAGTCAAGAGCTTTCTCAGTTGGTGCTTTTTGAGACAGGGTCTCAGGCAGCCCAGGCTGGTCTTGAACTTCCTATGTCCTTGGGGATGACCTTGAAGTCCTGATCTTCCTGCTACCTCTAGCATGCTGAGATGACAGACCTGTGCTACCATGCCCAGTTTATTTGGGGCTAGAGCTCAAACCCAGAGTCGTATACATGCCAGGCAAGAGTTCTCCCAATGAGCTCTATCCCACCACTCTCTCAGGTTCTGATACTGAACTAATAGAGGACAGAAACACTACATATTAACTAAGGAAAAACAAACAACGACAAAAAAAAAAAAAACCAAGAAACCCATTATTTAATAAATAATTTTGGAACTAGAAAGTCCAGGCAGCAAGAGGACCTACCTTAGAATGAGTTGGAATGTCAAAATTGATCACTACATCCACATGGGGTATATCCAGACCTCTGCTGGCGACATCAGTTGCTAGAAGAATGGATCGAGCCTTGGCCTTAAATTTATTAAGGGATCCAAGGCGCTTGCTCTGAAATGAGGAAAAGAAATGAGAAACTTTTATTCCGAAAAATAAAAGAATCCTGGCATACTTGACACAGAATATAAACACAATAAAAAAATTAATGTTTTGGGCCAGGCAGTGGTGGCCCAGATCTCTGTGAGTTCAAGGATAGCCTGGGCTACAGAGTGAGTTCCAGGAAAGGCGCAAAGCTACACAGAGAAACCCTGTCTCAAAAAAAAAAAAAAAAAAAAAAAATTAATGTTTTTATATAGTTTTCCCTTTTAAGTCGAGGCCAGGGCTTCACAAGTCAAAACAAATATGGAAACAACAAAAAATACTTAAGACAGGCCACAAAAGGTAACACAAAACAGAGACTATTTTCAACATGTCAGAAAGATAATCAAAAAATATGTTATTAACAGTCTGAAGAGACCAGAGAATCATCACTGCTAATACATCGACTCAACAGCTTACAAACCAGACAACTGCCTATAAAATGTTCTTTTGTGTACATGTGTATTCACATGTATACAGAGATGCACATGAGTACACACACGAACTTGTATGGGGAGGCCAGAGGACACCCTTAGGTGTTGTGACAATCTCTTTTTGAGACACAATTTCTCACTGACTTGAAGCTCAGCAATTAGTCTAAGCTGGTTAACCAGTAAACTGAGCTCCAGGCAGCTGGGATTACAAGCACAGGCCACCACACAAAGCTCTGGGTGTTTCTGGGGCTCAAACTCAGGTTCCTCATGCGTGCATGGAAAGTACTTTACCAACAGAGCCATGGCATCTATGAACTATTCAGTATGAACAACCTGCTTCTGAAAAGGAAAGCAAGTTTACAAAGCAACATATCAAAGCCCATAGATTAGAAGGAGTGTGCAATGGGCACTGGTGCCCATAAAATCAGGAGTGTGAAATGGGCACGGGTACCCTCCGTCCTGATGCACTCACTAATCTACTGATGCAGGTCTGCAATCCTCATCCCAGCAGTTCCTGACAGAGGACTTTTACCTGACTCATCTGTCCGTGGAGGGGGATGGCAGTGAATCCGAGATTTCGGAGTAGCAAAGCCGTTCTCTGAGTATTGTTACAGGTGCTGCAGAATATCATGAAGGAGTTGCCAGCCAACTCATTGAGAATATAAACCAGATAGGTGTCCTAAATCACAAACCCAAAACAAGGTACATAACTGACCTGGAAGAAGGGTGGGAGACCTAGCAACATGGAGGAAAAGACCAAGCTTGTACGAGTGTCTCAGTTATCCAACCACCAGCTCTGAGCTTTACACTTCTTCCCTGCTACTCCCTAGGTTTTGGACAGGGTATCCGTGTGGAGCGGAGGAGTCCCTGAGAGAATGTGTAAGGAGCAGACTGAAGTCCTGTCCTGAGTTGTTGTTGATATGAAGAAAATGGCCATGAAGGCCCCCACGGCTCCAGACCCATGGAAACAGCAGGCCTTTCCTGGTCAGGCTCAGGGACCCACCAGTGTGCCAATGTTGACAGTGTGCAGAAAACTGTCAATCACAGCTTCCTCCTCCAGGATGTGTACAGCCTGAGACTGCTCCTCGACAGGCCCACTACAGAGAACAGCTGAACCTACTCATGTATATAATAAAATAAACACGCTGGCTTTTCCAGTTGCTGTTGATGTGACTCTGTCAGAGTGCACAGCCCACCCAACCCCAGTTAATCTGTGCCTGTAGTTTCTTAATTCCCAGTTTCCCTATCTAGATCAATCCCAATGCCCAGGTTGTAGCCGGTCTCACTATGTGGTCCAAACTGGCCTCAAAACTTACTTTGAGGCCCAGGCTGGCCCTGAACCTACGGTGATCCCCTTGCTTCAGATTCCAGCGGTGGGATTTCAGGTGTGCACTGCCACACCCAGCTAGCTATATGAGCTCTGTGAACCAAGCACCCCAACATCCTGAGGCCACACAGATCTGTACACAGCACCCAAGCAAGGTCTTTCTAAAGTAGCCATGAAAGAAGCAGACAACGTAAAACTGAGCACAAGGGTGGCCTGGGGGTGGGGGAAGGCGCTCTGCCGTTCCATCACAGCTTCTACTTTGGTTTAATGCTGTGAATTCTTGGCATGTTCACTTTATCTGTGATAAACACAAGCTGGACACGCAGCTCTCGGCTGGTCAAGAGTGACACATTCTCAGATGCTTTGGTGAGGCCAGGAATGGCTGCAATGACAAAGTCAACACTTCACCTTGAATTTGGAGGGAATAAAAAGGTAATACTGCTGCAGCTTCTCAACAGTCTGGTACTTAGAGGAAACGGCACATTTCACAGGGTTCTTGAGAGCTGCACGCTGAAGTTTTTGCACCTAAAGAAGAAAACAGAACAACACATCAATTCCTAAATGCTCGATGTTTTTATTGTTATGTGCTTTCACTATTGCTGTTATACACTGACTCCCCACCACCACCACCACCCGTGTGTGTGTGTTTGTGTGTGTGTGTGTGTACTGTGTGCTGTGTGCACCAGGCATTGAATCCAGAGCATCACCCATGTTAGCAACTGCTCTATTACCAGCTACATCTCCAGCCCTAGTCTGACATTCTACTTTGAGACAGGGTCTCACTAAGGTACCCAGACTGGCTTTGAACTTACTTTGTGGCCTACAAGGCCTTAAGCTTGTGATCCTCCTGCCTTGGCCTCCAAATAGCTGGTATGCACTACCACACCTGGCTTGTATATCAATTCCTTCTTTTTTTAATTAATAATTTTGGGTTTTATGTGGGTAGGGTCTCACCATACAGACCAGCCTGACCTGAACTCACCGAGGCCTACCTGCCTTTGTTCATGTATCAATTCTCAGGAGTCCAAGCAAACCTCACCTTCTTGGTCATGGTAGCAGAAAACAGAAATGTTTTCCGATCTCGGGGAATCACTTTGAGGATCTTGTCAACCTGAGGCACACAGGAAAGAAAGCCACTGATATTTAGACTAGATGCCTGTAGATTCTCTGCATTGGGATGGGGTGGAGGTGGGGAAATACACACAAGGATGGGACTGAGAGCCAAATCTCAGAAGGTTTAGGATTTAAAATACAATTTAAATTCAGCTAGAATTTACTAGACATTTGCACTCTTGCTACTAGACCAGATGTTTTATATTTTTTAAATGCCATTCAAAGAACAATTTAAAGCTAAGTTAAGAAAAAGGCCAAAAAATAAACATTACTCAACTAAATAAACAATGTCAAGTTGGTTATCAAAGACAGTGAAGACATTCCAAGGCATACCTAAGAGACTTAGGCCAAGTGAAGTCCCACCTCTGCAGTCAGGCCCGACTGTATTCTAAGAGGCACCAAGAATGCAGAAGACCCACGGACATGCTGCTGAGGCTGACAAGGTGCTCTATACTACAGATGCACAAGGAACCAAAAGCAGCCTGAACGAGGACCAGAGAAGCTCTAGGGAGGACCAATGTTAAAACTCACCTCTGTCTCAAAATCCATGTTCAGTATCCGGTCTGCCTCATCCATGACCAAGTACTTAAGAGCTCTTAAGTTGAAGCCTTTGGTATTTTCCAAGTGGTCAATCAGTCGGCCAGGAGTGGCTACCAAGAAAGGTTGAGGAGAAAGGACCCAAGGATGAGAAAGTAATCTACTCCCATAAAACAAGACACCTGAGACTTACACAAGGTCTCAGGGTCCACTCCCCAGGTGCCACCCAACATGGTAGATTTCCTCCAACCCCTCAGCCATGGTGGCCTTTCCCTTTGTCAGTGACTCACCGATTACTATATGTGGCTTTTTGGCCAAGGCTAGTGACTGGGACATTGAATCAATTCCACCAACAATCACAGCTGCAGAAACAAAGCAAACACACAACGGTGATTCTCAGTCTTCTCACTGAGCATCCGCAAAGCCAATGCTATATCTCTACTTACATCTGTCCAGCCGCCCAAGCTCGACCACAGCACCAACTCCTCAGACCACAGCACGCTACCAGCGCTCTCCTCCCTCTCTTCCCACTCTTCCCACTTGTGATGACACCCGGGGCGCTTGCTGCTCCTTAGACACTCACCACACTGCACTCCGATGGAGGACCCCAGGGCCTCGAACTGCTCAGAAATCTGAAAGGCCAGCTCTCGAGTAGGCGTGAGGACCAAGGCAAACAAGCGCTGGGGAGTCTCCAGCAGTGCATTCAGAATGGGCAAAGCAAAGGCACCTGTTTTCCCAGATCCGGTTTCCGCCAACCCAATGATATCACGGCCTGAAGGAGAAACCGCAACAAAACCCTAATACAAAGAAATGCCCCTTGGGCTCCGTCCAAGTTGTCTATAGTGACACAGTGCTGGGCATTAGAGACTGAATAAATGAAACCTAGATAAACTAAAATCCAATGACAGGACAAATACAAAAATATATTTAATTTGAAGCTAGTTTTTTTGAGACAGGTTTTCTTTGTGGAGACTTGGATGTCCTAGAACTCACTCTGTAGACCAGGCTAGCCTCAAACTCACAGAGATCTGCCAGCCTCTGCCTCCCGAGTGCTGGGATTAAAGGCATGCACCACCACACCTGCCTTAATTTGAAGCTAATTTAAAAAAAAAAAAAAAACAAAAAAAACAACTTATCGTATTTGTGTGTTCTCTCTCTCTGTATATTCATGTATATTTCATGGTGTAGCTATGGTAGTCAGAGAACAACTTGTAGGAGTCAGTTCTCTCCTTCCACCATGTGGGTTCCAGAAATCAAACTCTGGTCATGAGTTTTAATAGCAGGCACCTTTAACCACTGAACAACACAAATGTTTAATCTGACAGACCCTAGAAAATATAATGAGACCATAAAGGCAAATGCCAGGCTAACAGAGATCTCCAAGTTCTCTCTGGAAGTAAGCAGAGAAGGGAAGGACAGCTATCCCTGCATGCGGAAAGGGGTCGGGGCTTTAAGAGACAGCACACAAAGGGAGAGTGAGAAGCCACACCTGGACTGAATACAAAGGCATTATATGGGAAAGGAGTGAGACCAGAAAGGAACTCATAAATCCCCAATAAGTTTTGATAAACAGGGAATTTCACAACTGATGCTATTCTTCAGCAAGATAAACCTGGATGAGGCAAGGAGCTGAACAGTGCATCCGATGAAACACACCTTAGGCCCAGCTACACGGGAGGCTTGGAGAGAGGAGCATGTGGGCCCAGGAGTTTGAAGCCAGCCTGGACAACACAGCAAGGACCCACCTCAAACACAGAAACCAACAAACACTGGGTAAAAGGAAATGTGATGGGTGACCAACCTAGTAATGGGAAACTCAAAAGCCAAAAACAGAGGTAGGAACTACAGAACAATTATTCTAGGAGGAAGATAACAATTCTGGATACAGAGAAGGTTCAGAGAGTCAGCCACAAGCCAACTGGACATACTGATGCCAGCAGTCCTTGAGCTCACCTTCCCGAAGAACAGATCATGAAATGTCCCTGACTTCCATAACTAACTGACCCAGGAGCATCTTCACAGCCTCATTCTTTCCCTTTCCCTAGAAGGCCTGTGTTCAGCCGCCCCGTGCTCTCCCTCCTCTGCATGCTCCACCTCATTCCCAGTGCAGAGACGCATGCATGCATGCATGTATACATACATATACTCATGCTAGCAATGCAGACATGGGAGCCGTGGCTCTCTCCTGGTTACTGCTTCCCGAGGGACAGACACATCAGAGTTACAACCTATGAGGGATGTATGCCTATCTCCATCCACGTCCCATGTGTGAAAACTCTTTCTTCTTTGCGTTTGTTTGTTTTTTTGTTTGTTTGCTTTGTCGTTGTTTTGAGACAGGGTTTCTCTGTGTAGTTTTGGTGACTGTCCTGGATCTCACGCTGTAGAACAGGCTGGCCTTGAACTCAGGGACCCGCCTGGCTCTGCCTCCCCTAGTGCCAGGATTAAAGGCGTGTACCACCATCACCCAGCTTCACATCTGAAAATTCTAATTCAATGGGTCCAAACTGTTTAGGCGTGAGGAAAAGAGGGTGATGACAGAGTCACTGTTACAAAGCTAAGGGGAGGAAACGGAGCAGCTAGAGAGGCAGGAGATAAAATACTGTTCTGAAATTCAGGATGGCAACAACCTCAAAGAGGAAGTGGCATGTGCCCTTAATCCCAGCACTCGGGAGGCAGAGCCAGGCAGATCTCTGTAAGTTTGAGGCCAGCCTGGGCTACAGAGTGAGTTCCAGGACAGGCTCCAAAGCTACACAGAGAAACCCTGTCTCTTGTAGCTTTGGCTTGTTTGTTTGTCTGTCTAAGGCAAGGTCTTACTATGTAGCCCTAGCTGAGCTGGAACTCATCATGTAGATCAAACTAATATCTCTCTCTCTCTCTCTCTCTCTCTCTCTCTCTCTCTCTCTCTCTCTCTCTCTCTCTCTCTTCTCGTTTTTCTGAGACAGGGTTTCTCTGTGTAGCTTTGCACCTTTCCTGGAACTCACTTGGTAGTCCAGGCTGGCCTCGAACTCAGAGTTCCGCCTGGGTCTGCCTCCCAAGGGCTGGGATTGGGCCACCACCTCCCGGCAGATCAAGCTAATCTGAAACTTTCAGCTATCCTCCTGCCTCTGCCTCTTCGGTTCAGAAAAGTAGTCCTGTCATACCCGGGTAGACAGTCCATCTTTATTTCACTTGAAATGTGCCAGCACCGGATCTTGAAAGTGTAACATTTAACTGAGCATAACTTCACACTGAATCTGTACCGACATGCCCCCAGAATTCCAACCTACCTTGCAAGGCCAGAGGAATGGCTTCCACCTGGATCTTGGTGGGCTTTGCCCATCCCAACTGGTCGCAAGCTTCGCACAATACATCTGTGACACCCTTTGAATTCAGAAAACGGCACTTGAGCAGAGAATACACCCTCACGTCCCTCCATTTGAAATGCCTTTCTCTGTCGGGGCCCCCCTGCCGGGGATGTGGAGCCCCTTACACTTGACATCGTTGTGCATCTCAGCACCTACGTTATGTGAACCCACGAGACAGTCACCAGGGGCGGTGCAGACACTGCTCTACGTGGAGTGTCTCATTTACCCGCCAAACCAGTTCTGACCAGCAGCTGGCTGCCGCTGTACCCAATTCACACGCGTGTAAAGTGAGGCAAGGAGCCGTAAGGGCTGGATTGCCTTTCGTGACCGGGTCAGAAGACCCAACCGCGCGTGAGTGACCCTGGCTAACAAACGGCTCGACACCACTACCGTGGAAAGGCAAATGGGGGCTCCCGGACTCAGCGGCATCCTACAGGGCAAATGCACCCGGGGGAGTGGCGAGCGCCGGAGTTTCTAAGTCTGGAGAAAGCCTAAGCCAGGCCCCAAAGTGCGTTTATACGCTACAGGCCTGGCTATAAAGTACCCAAACCCTGGGGGAGCCTCGGGCCTGCATCGCAAAATAAACGGCAGCATCACCCAGTCTCACCAGGTCCTTAAATGTTTTAGCTTCCTCCTCTTCCGCAGCTGGCTGAAGCGCTTCTGTAGCGGAATCGTGTTCCTCGGACGCCGCCATCTTGCCTGTGCCTTCCGGAAGTGGAACGGCGGCGCACGCGGTGCTGGGAAATGTAGTTTCTCTCTCTCCTCGCTTGCACGTTCTGCGCGCCCCCTGCTGGCTGCTCTGGGTTTGCAGCGCCTCACATCGGTGGGGCTTTGGAGAGCTGTAATGGTGAGAAGTCTGTGCGCTTCTGCAACTAAGCCTAGAAAAGTGACTAATGACACGCCATCCCTTTCTGCTGCCATTCAAGTCTCTGCCCCTCCCTTTTTTTGGTTTCTTGAGGCAGGATCTCATTCTGTAGCTCAGGCTTTCAGAGCCTTCTCTCTCTTCCCATTGTTACCACTTTTTCTAACTGTAGAGATGTAAACACATGCAATATTTATTCATTACTTCATATATTCAACAACTGAAAACCGAATATATATATACTTGGATTGTGTTAGGTGTCTAGTGACAGGACAGGACAGCATCAACTGCCCTAGGAGAGAAGGCAGAAAATGAATATGCAATAACCGGTCACTTTAAATTGTGAAAAGTGCTATGATGTAATAAGCCTACATAAAGATAAGGCAACAGCCTTTGGAGATAGAGTTGTCAGAATTACTTCAAAACTGGGGAGGTGTCTCTGAGGCAGTGATATTTGAGTTGGGACCTCACTCATAGCAGTTCAGGGGATAACTATTCAAGACTAATGGATCTGTACATAAAAAATTCCTGAGGCCAGTGGGATTTCTAAACACAGCCACCACTCAGGCTAGTGAGTTTCAATGTATGATGCATGCCCTGTACGTACAAGTGCACCCATATGGAGAGGCACAGGAGTTCTCAAGGTGTGGGGTTTTCAAAGCAGCACTCCTTCTGAAATTGAGGCATCAGAGACAATCTGATGTCATTTTCTCTGGCAAAGAGTGTTGATAAAATGTGCGCAGGGTATATCACCCATACCTTTGACAGCAGTTAGGGCTCCACGTCCTGATGCTTCATGGAACAGCCAAGATTAGCTTACGTGTATTTAAAATACAAGACTAAGACCAGGCAGTGGTGATGCTCGCCTTTAATCTTATCACTTGGGAGACAGAGGCAGGAGGATCACTGTGAGGCCAAAGCTAGCATTGTCTACAGAGTGAGTTCCAGAACAACCAGGGGTACACAGATATGTGTGTGTGTGTGTGTGTGTGTGTGTGTGTGTGTGTATGTATGTGTATATGTATACACATATATGTGTGTGTACATATATAATATATGTATATGTACATATGTGTGTGTGTCTGTATGTAGCAACATTCTGCCAAAACACAACGAAGCAGAAACTGCACTTGAAGCGTTCGTGATGGCTGCCTGTGGAGGGAGAGGAATCGAGAGGAAATTCAGAAGTTGGGATTTCAAAACAGAAGAACAGGAGGTGAAAGAAGAAATAGAAAAGGCAAAGGAAGGGAACTGAGAGGAGCTCAAGCCAACTGCCTGCACCCCTCACACGCCAGTGCCTCAGAAGACCTCGATTTCGGAGCCCAGAGGGTGTCTGTAACAACAAAGAAGTGTGAGATTTGGGAAGGGAGATTCAGGCCAGGTCCTTCGGGGCTTGTGACAAAAAGTATGGGCTTTGGAGAGGTGTCCTCAACAGAAAAACTAGGGCAGGAAACTGATATGATCCATGTAATCAAAACGCTGCTCTTAGCTGGGTGTGGTGGCGCATGCCCTGAATCACAGAGCCTAGGAGGTAGAGGCAGGTAGATCTCTGAAGCCAAGGCTACCCTGGTCTACAGAGTGAGTTCCATGACAGCCAGGGATACACAGCGAAACCCGGTCTTGAAAAACAAAACAAACAAACAAAACAAAAACATCGCTCTTACCCACCATTATGCTGGTCTAGAGAAAGGAAACTGGGAAAGGAGCCCAACTCAGAGACAAGAGATGCTCTTTGCTTCCCAGGTTCTAGAGACAAAATGGATGCTAAGCACATGCTATTTGGGTAAAGTATTGGGAGAGGGCACCATGGCAGACCAGAGGGATTATTCATTTGTTTGTTTGTTTGTTTTGGTTTTTTGAAACAGGGTTTCTCTGTGTAGCTTTGGAGTCTATCCTGGAACTCACCCGGAACCCCAGACTGGCCTCGAACTCACAGAGATCTGCCTCGCCTCCCGAGTGCTGGAATTAAAGGCGTTTGCCACTCAGCTGTTTCTTCATCAGTGGTTCTGAACCTTCCTAATGCTGCAGCCCTTTAGCACCATTCCTCACATTGTGGTGACTAACAAGTTTTCTGTCCCCCAATAACAGGTTTCTCCACCAATGCAGTAAGTCAGATCAAGCTGAATTTAAAAGTACAGCAACAGGTTTATCTGAGCAAAGCAGCTCCTGGGTGGATTCTCCAGTCCCAGAGATGGAGGCCGGAGAAGCTGCACCCACAAGCGAAAGCAGGGAGACTTTATAGGTTGTAGGTGTGGGTTGATGATGCGTCTGCCACAAGCTGGGTTTGTGTCCAAGTACTTGGGCGGTTGTCATCTTCAGGGGAGGAAGCTGCAGTAGCCTCCAAGAATGTGGGCCTGGGCTTTTAGTGCCTTTCCTTTGGGAGACTCTGAGTGGGTGGGGTTTGGAAAGAGAGACAGGAATGGGCCTTCTGAATCACGCAGAGGTTCCAACCAGTGACCCCCCTTCCTCGCCCAACCATAAAATTATTTTTGTTGCTACTTCATAGCTATAATTTCGCTACCCTTATGAAGTGTAATGTAAATCTCTGTGTTTTTCTGATGGTCTTAGGTGACCCCTGGGAAAGGGGTCATGACCCACAGGTTGAGAACTGCTGCTTTAGAGTGTGGGATATTCCCCCCATCCCCCATATCTTCACGCAAAATAGGCTGTGTCCTTTAGCTGAGTTTGGTTTTCTTATTTTTCACTCCTAGTTAAAGGAAAGGAGGAAACTCGCTCCTGTATAAAACAAGACGCCGGCCCAACATAGGTTGTACCAGGTAGTCACAGCACATGCTTGGCAACACAGCACCAAAGTCACGCTTCCCATGACTATCCTCTGAAGTTGGTTGTTGTTTTTTTATACTCTTTGAGGGCCTCCCAGCTCCCAAATAAATACACAGAGACTTATTCTTAATTATGAATACCCGGCCTTAGCTTGACTTGTTTCTAGCCAACTTTTCTAATTTTTTTTTTTCTGGTTTTTTGAGACAGGGTTTCTCTGTGCAGCTTTGGTGCCTTTCCTAGAACTCACTCTGTAGCCCAGGCTGGCCTTGAACTCACAGAGATCCGCCTGCCTCTGCCTCCCGAGTGCTGGGATTAAAGGAGTGCGCTGCTACCGCCCAGCAACTTTTCTAATTTAAATTAACCCATTTCTCTCCTTCTATGTTTTGCCTCTGGGCTTTTTACATTTCTTAATTCTATGTGTCTTTCTTCCCTTCTTACTTGTGGCTGGCCGTGTGGCTGGGTGGCTGGCCCCTGAAGTCCTCCTCTCCTTCTCCTCTCCTTACTCCTAGCTCTTCTTTTTGAGCCTAGATTTCTTCTCCTATTTAAGCATTCAGGAAGGTGGAACCTAGCAGGGAATTAGCATAGGGAAGATATCAAGGTCAAGGTCAGCAAGCAAGGCAACAGTTACCTAAAACGGGGGCCAGGGCCCTACAGGTTCCCCCTTTTACTAAAAAATGAGCTTCTGACTTAGGTTGCGTGGGACGTCAGCAGGTCACCTTACCTGTCATGGAGACGCCTGCCCAGGCCACACAGGCGCTCTGTCTTAGGTTGGTGAGCAACCCCCAGGAATTACCTGTCTCTGAATACTCATTATCATACAGGCTCAATTGTATGTGAGCTGCAGAGTTAACTGCTGCCAAAGATCTCAAAGCGGTGCTGGGCTTGCAATCTGAAAAGACCAACAGAAGTCCTAATCCACCCATAGTCAGTAGGCTAAAGGCAACTGAGCCACTCCCTTCCTTAACAAGCCTTACTGCAAATTGGAGTCCTTGGAAGATGGTATCTCAAAAGCAAATGGTACTTGAGTTTATAAATTTATAACTTTCAAAGCCAATCGAAATAAATATAACTATTTAATTAAATTTATCATGCCCAATATAATGAAAGATTAACTAACTGTGGCAGCTACTTTTGCTGCCAGGGTCTCTATTGTGCTAGCTGTAGTAACCAATTATGAAATGGTAATCCCAGAATCATGTGACTTTGTTTTTTCTTTTATTCTCTCTCTCTCTCTCCCTCTCTCTCTGACAGGGTCTCACTAGGTAGCCCTAACCAGCCTGGAACTCACTCTATAGACCCTAACTGACCTGGAACTCCCAGAAACCTACCTGCCTCCAGTACTGGGATTAAAGATCACCACAGTCAACACCAGTAATTTTCCTGAAGGTCTCTGTATGTTGTCAAGACCAGCTTCCCTCTGCACAGCTGTGCTCTGAATTCTCAGCAAACTCTTCTCCACTAACCAAGAGGGGAGCCCCTGCAGCAGCTCTGTTTCCCCTGGATGGACTTGGATTTCCCTCAAGAGAGCAGGACAGGGAAATTAGAGCAGAGGGAAGTTGAGGGGCTGCAGAGACCAGAAGCCCAGGTAGAAACAAGGGGAAGGGTGGTGGACGTAGATGCCACATCTAAAGGAACCCAAATTCCGATGTCACAGAAAAGAAAAACAACACACGTAGGATGTCTAGGAATTGACTGTGCCCCTTTTTTATTAACACCTGTGAGTAGTATGAGATGATAGGTGTGGTGATATATTTGTAATTTAAGAAATAAAACTTGCCTGAAGATCAGAGGACAGAGTCAGCCACAGAGGTTAGGCAGTGGAGGCACACACCTTTAATCCTAGCACCCGGGAGGTAGAGGCAGAGATATCGGAGACTAGGGGAGTCCAGCCCCTCAATAGTCCCCTCCCAGGGTCCAGGAAGAATCTACAACCAGCTGATAATTTAATCTTTAATGATAAGAAATGAATCTACGTACACAAAAGTCTTTAGTCCATACACTTTATTCTTCTGAGTCTGTTTTTTCTTTACACAGCTTCAATTCTGCTCCTT